>NC_141344.1:11179751-11803918 GCF_057382095.1 Aulonocara sp. 'chitande type north' Nkhata Bay
TAGAGAGGGAGATGTCACCACACAAGAACTAATGCTCCGCTCACAACAGCTGTTTGTGTTTTCTCAGGTGAGTAGATTACTTTTTTGTTAATAAACCACTGCATATGATGAACACAATGAGAGCACTTATCTCTGAGTATGCACTCTATAGAACATATTAATTGCTGTTACATCTGTGAACATTCTTATAGCTTTGTTAATAGAGATTATTGACCAACATGATGCCTTTTATGTTGATATTTACTAAACAAAGTGGTGCTCCTCTGTACCCTAGGTTATAGGCATAGTCCTCCTCATTTTCATCTGTATGGGTCTCATAGTGTATGTAATCAGAGAAAGCTGCCAACAAGATGTGGAGATGCAGGATGCAAATGTAGCTGAGCTCACTGTGCTCAGGATGAGCTCTCTAAGGACCCGGACATCTTGAGGGGACACACACCGCCCACCACACCTGCCCTGCTGGCACGGATACTTGTAAATACTTGGAACAGACATTTACTATAAGTTTTTGTAACTGCTGTACCATTTGAGTATTTTCCTCATGGAAGCGGGATATACAGTGCCTTTGAATAGCCACTGATGCTGCCAAATGAAGCCTCATAAATATGCATATAATATCAATATTAGTGAAAACTCTTATTGTCCTGTAATGTATTGTGTGCGTGTGTGTGTGTGTGTGTGGGGGGGGGGGGGGGGGGGGGGGGGGTTGTTTTACCTAAACTTTGTGGTGTGTTTTGAGAAATATGGTTCTCTTTTCGTGTCTTGTCTGCAAAAGCTACATAAAGTAATGGATTAGTACATCGATCGCCAATTCAGCTGATTCATCTGTTTTATTAGACTACTTGATGACAAGGCAGGAGCCAGGAGGAAGAGAAACTGTTAAGCGTCGTTACTTTCAATAAAACGTCTCTTTGTTTTTTGAATTTTTGTCCTTAGTTAGCTAGTTCTTAACCCCAGTCTTATTTTACTGCACACGTATGTGCATTTAATTTTTAGCATGTTTGTTTTTGCCCTTAAAACTGATATTTCACTTTGTCATGTAATCAAGTTTTTAAATTTTTTTTTGTTTGTGTTTTTATCTTAACACAAGTGAAATCCACCAGGCAGCTAATATTGATCCGACTAACATTAGTTGACTTGTACTATTGTTTTTTTAATGTGTGATTGCTAAAAGAAGAATGTGAAAATTTCACTTCTCTAAACTGAAACTTCACTTCTTGTTTTCCCTCCTGTAGCAAAAGATGTTAGACCCCCGTTATGTTTACTTTTTGGTAACAGTAAAAATTCAGACTTAAGTGAAATTCTTAATGTTTCACCTGTTTCCCATTTACATACTTTCTATAACAATACTTCCTGTATGTTTTTTAATCTTTTTGTAATAAAAAATTTATTTATTGAAGTAAAATACTCTGTATGGTCATTTGTCATAGCCCTTATAAACCTGCGGTCTTGAGAATTTGAGTTGTCTTTCAGTTTGATTGGCTCTTGAAGATAAAACGTAGCATCTCTCGAGCTTGCATTACAAAAATTATGTAGTGCTAGATAAAATATATTATTTGAATTAAAAAATGCTGTTGTAAAATTACTCTTTAGGACTTTAGTCAAATTTAATGAATAATTAAGCAATTGGAAAATTGTTATCCTAAAGACTGGTGCACCTCTGCAGCGTGAAGATCTAGCCAGGTCTCACAAAGCTGATGGTAATAGCAGTAGTTTAGCTGCGAATTGTATTTTCTTTCGCTTTGAAATGTTCCCCAAGTGGCAGTTAAACCTATTAAGTGTTGAAAATGTAGCATGTTCATCCTGAGGGATGGCTTATTCAAAACTTCCTGTTTGGCCCTGAGGACGTTGTTGCCTTTATCTAATCCACTCCCCTCATTCTTAGACACAGCAGGATGTCATATTCATTGGCCAACTAATGTAGTCACACAACTAAGAATCTCAAACTACTTCATTTCTTTCCGTCTTATTTTTGTTGAAACGAGTGGTAAATTTGCCTTACACAGGATGAATGGTTTGTAACGTCTAGTAATTTCAGTGATAAAATGGCAAATGGTGTAGCTGTTTGTTATGAAACCTCACCTACAAGAGCAGTGCCGTGATGCACTGGTTAGTACTGCAAGAACTTTTCTGGTTCACTGGGGCCTTTCTGTGCATAGTTTGCATGTTCTCCTCTGAGCCTGTGTGGGCTCCCTCCAGGTGCAGCTTCCTCCCATGATCCAAAGTCATGCTTGTTAGGTTAATTGGTGATTAAATTGGCTATAGATGTGATTGTAAGGTTGTTTGTCTCTAAGCGCTTACCCTGGGTACACCCTGGTGACTTGTCAAGGGTGTACCCTGCCTTCGCAATATGTAAGCTAGGATAGGCTCCAACATCCCTTCAACTTGAAGTGATGATTTCCTTAACATGCATCCATGTTCAGAAAATGGATGCATGCGTGTTTTTCCAGATATTCCCATTAGTAATAGTTGTAGTGTGCATAGGATTCCAGACCACAGCAGGGGAAAACACTGCAATTAAGAAAACCTTTCAAAGATAGCTGAACAGAGTGAAGTCACATGGAGTCACTAAACTCGTAAAGTCAGATGATTAGAAGAAAATGAGAGCAGATTCTCCACAGCACAGAAATTAATGAACAGTACAAATATGCTTTGGTCACACTTTTATTTAATTCTATTTCAAAGATGAACACAATCACTTCACAGACTTTTTTGTGCAGTTCATAGAATTTGTCTTTTAACTCCATTTGTAAAGCAAAGTGAGACCATGCAGACCCCATGCTTCGCTTAATTTTAATAACCTCAGAGACAAATGCACGAAAAAAATCTTCATTTCCACCACCATCAACATCCACTGTGATTACATTGTAACGTGGAGACGTTTTACTGATGTACCAGCTGTCTGCATTCCGAATCACTGTCACATTGTGTCCCTGCAAATGGAGCTCTTCAACAAGTACTCTCATGTTCACCCAGTGGCTTCCATCATGTGGAAATACCAGAATTTTTCCAGAATGTGCGACAGGAATAAAAACAGTCAAAAAAGAGAGGATGGAAGCCAGTGACAAAAACATCTTCAAATCTTCATAAGCGCTGTGTTCTGAAATAGAAACAGAGGTGAAAAACAGGACACACATATCAGAGAGTTGTTACAATGATATCACAGCAAATGTGTGCACAGTGGCCAATGATATATCAGGATAACAGAGAGCTGCAGTGATTTTATATTCAATTGTCTCTTTATTTGCATGAGAAAATTCCTTCTGACAGCCCTCACGTGTATGTAGCACATGGAGCCCTCTCAGGAAATTAGAGTGCTGTGTGGTGCCAAGAGCTCTGCGTGCATTCTGTGTCAGATCCCAGTGTCCCTGAACAGAAATTATTTTGTAAGCGTGACTATGTTTGGCATCTTCCTCTTAAGAAATTAAGTAATCTCTGCATGTTTAACAGATCAAATGCATCTGTTTTCTTATATATTTTAAAATGTTTGGATTTAGTTTAGGAGATTTATAATCTCGCCACTACCTGTCATGGCACTATCTGGCAGTGGAGCACAAAAAAAAGAAAAAAAAGAAAACACACACACAAAACAAAACAAAAAAAACTGGTAAGGGTAGTTTTCCACACTTTATTTTGTGTCAACCCAAAAACAAAAGCTATAAATGTTATGGTTACATCACAAACTTAGTTGGCATGTCAACAAAGAAGTCTCTTTAAAGTGCTGTGACCCAGATAAAAGCACTGAATGCAAGTCATTGAAGATGACTGATGATTTTTTGGTTTCAGATGTTCCTGTTTAACCAGATAAGTATGCAATGAGCCAGAGATACAGTGTTCTGAACTGAAAAAAAGACTTACAGTAGCTATGTAGATATGGTTAGGTATTTTTGTCTCTCTCACAGCAAGTGAACAGTGTCTCATAAAACCCAATGGGCCCATGTGCACTAGAACCCCCAGTACATGCATGTAAAGGAATCACTTAAAAAGTGATTCCTTTACATGCATGTCTCTAAAAATGACACTGAAATATTGACAAAGATTGAAGAATTTAGATAGCAGATTAACCAACAAAGCATATAAAAAAGGGTAACTGTTGACACTTGTCAAGCATATCTTAGCAATGACAGTTGTGTGAACACACACATACAGACACTCACTAAAATGTTCTCGGCAGTTAGTGCTGTGTGTTTGATATATAATGCGAGTCATGCTGCATGTGTTATATAAACCTACTCAATCAGTACAACAAAAAACAAACACAGCCAAATAATAGCATGAATAACAACTTAACTTACAGTTAAATGCTCTTAGTTTTGTTGTACGTCTCCTTCAAACTGACAAGGCACAGTTGGAGTGGGTTAGGTTGAAACAAGTGAAGGTGGAAGAAAAAAACAAGACTTTCTGTTTTTTTTTGTTTTGTGTTTTTTGTCTTTTTTTGGCCGCACCCCTGCAGTTGTGCAAAGCCTGTGACGGTTAAGTTCTTGTCTGTTTAAAAGGAAGTTGCATTTTGGACATTTCAACCCAAAATATATTATATTAATAACTATGCTGATCTGAAACGATGAGATTTTAACCAGTCTGCAAAATATTAACACATTAACACTAAAAAATAAACAATTATCTCTAAAATGACTATCTTGAATTTGGCTCTAGAATAAAAGGCAGGCACTGATCCAAGAATTATGTGTTCATATAGACCTGTGCACGGTTGTAAATAGAGACTCTTCCACTTGTGAAGCATGTTTATTGTATTCAATAAGTCACGCTTATAAAGTCAAAAAGGTCATTATCACTATGTCTAACCACTTAGCCTGAGCGCAATCTATCAAATCACCAACCCATCTATCCAATTAACTTTAATCAGCTTTAACTTTAATAAGAATGGGTATAAGCGCTTCAGTTTCAATTTAACAAGCCTTACTGCGTGACAACAGCCTTGCAGTTACTACAAGCGTTCCACTAAGCTTTGCACAAGTTTCATACAGCACTTCTTCTTTTTAAACTTACTTGAAATTCGTCTTGGTTAGAAAACTATGAATTGGTGCATTACCGCCACCAGCTGTGGGAAAACAAACCCGACTCAAAAACATTTGAGTCGGGTACTGATACTGAATACTCGGTAATACTCAGTAATGTAATTTCTTTAGTTCTTTTGCAAAATATATAAGGTCATATAATTATTTAAGAAATAATTAATTTTTTTATTCTTCTGATCAGTGTTCTCGCCTTGGCCGTAGTGATTACATTTTCCTATGTTGCGCTTTCTTTGTGTCACTAATACATTGTGTAATCCAAACCCGAGTCTCGCTTTATTGTTTAGCTTTATTGTTACTATTCTTCCGCGATTCGATGTTTTCATACTGAAGCTGATAGGCTTCATGTGTGTGCACACTCCTGACCAGTGCTGGGATCGTTACTCATAAAAAGTAAAGCGTTACACATTGCTCCTTATTTGTACACACACACAAACGCGCACAGAGAGAGGGAGAGAGACACGCTTTCTTTACTGATTGCATGACCACAAAACCGACAACACAAAGCTGAATACCAGCCTAAAGAAACCTCAAAGCTACTATTAAAAAGACGTAGAAATGGAGGCTACAGAGTGCTCCTTACTACCTTTGTTGCCTGTTGAAGATCTTCGCTAGTTCTGAGCCAGCATGCTGTCACTGCAGATGCTTGGAACGAGCCGATGTTGTGTTGACAATCTAATACAAGTGTTTTATGTCGTCCTGTTGCTCTTAATAATCACGTGCTTGTCCTTTAACTAAAAATGAAACATATTGTCCAAACCTCCACTCCTCAAAAGTTGTAGACTACTCCACCCATGGACATACATTTATGTATGTCTATGGCTCCACCATTTCCTCCTCCCTACACAGGAACCAAAATCATAGTGTCAACGGGCAGGAAGAAGACACGTTTTGTGCTTTTTGTTGCACTTTTTATTCGCTCGGCGTACTGAATAATCATTGTAACCAAAGTAAGGCCTAAATGTTACCCGATGTGATTACCGAATTTAGTACTGTAACGCGTCACGTTAATGAGTTATGACAAAAATGCAATGTGACGAGAGGAATGCGTTACTCTGCAATGTGACATGACCGGTCTTGATTCAATTTTAAGTTACATTTACACCGACATTTTTTGTATTTCAACTGAATGCTGCATTCGATTAAAGTAAAACTGACAACCATTCAGTTGTTCATTCATTGATTCATTTTCTCTTAAGACTAAAAACACGCGTGTCCAGAGCATTATGCCAGTGCCATTCTGTCATTCTTGGCATTAATAAGCGACTGATCTGACAGCGTTTACAAATTAAATAGAACATTTTCTGTAATTCAAATGGGATCATTACTCAGATTTGCCTGGCATGAGATTATCATTTAAAGTCCCATCAACGGAGAATTCCTCTCAAATCTCTTCATTAAGAAGATATGTATTGTTTGTCAAACATAGAGGCAGTTGTTTTCCCTTTTAAACAAAGGCAAAATATAACAAAACTACATATATTCAAGTAAAGATACAAAATGGATTTTTTTTCATTGATTATGTTTATCTTGTTAGAGTTAATCCACTCAGAATTATTTTGAAACACAGACTTTTAATAATGATGAAGTTTTTTTTATAACAACCTCATATGAATGAGGTACTCAAACAAGAATGAGAAGTTAAAATGACACAATGCATTATCAAATCCATCTGTGCACTGATCATTAGTCATGTTTCACTTTACGTTTACACATCCCAGTGTATATACACCTAATAAGGTAGAAAGTGGTTAAAAGCACAAGCAGCATAGCTCCAGCCAGGAACAAAACTACATCTACAGAGTGGTAGGAGTACCAGGGCATTCTGTAGGACTGTGCTTTCAGGTGAGCTGCTCCTTTGTGCCTCATGACAAACTCTATCCAGAAGAGGGCGTTATCCAGTGGCTTTACTGGCTTATCTCTGTGTAGCCTAGAAAGTCTCTGCATGTTCGCCCTGTACGAGGGATCACTCAGGACTTCCTCTATGGCCTTCAGGAAGTTGTTGTCTTTGTCCACTGTAGCTAATGTAAGTATTTTGCCTCCTCCTCTCTCTTTCAGACGTAGCAGGTTGTCATACTGATCAAAAAACACAGGTATACCCACAAATGGGACTCCATGATAAATAGCTTCTTGGACTCCATTTGTTCCTCCATGTGCCACAAACAGTTTTATTTTTGGATGTCCTAAAAGGTCATTCTGTGGCATCCAGTCCACCAGTAAAGTGTTATTACCCAGATTGGCTGGTCTGTCACCTTTATACTTCCAGATGACTTTCTGTGGTAGTTTAGCAAAAGCTGCAGCGATCTCATTTGCCATGTCAGAAGGAAGTTCAGTCACAAATGTTCCCAGAGACATGAGGATGAAGCCATGGTCTCCAGAACTCTGCACAAAGTCCTCCAAGTGCTGAGGCAGAGGTTTAGCAGGTTTGCACTGGAACCCTCCGATATAAACAACATTAGGCATTGTGGGCCGTGGGTACTCAAACACAAAGTCCACTCTCATCAGCCAAATGTCTGCATCAGTCATTAACTCATTAAAATCATGACCAGGCCCAAGATATTTGTCAGTTAATTTCTGGTATACTAGTCTAACTAAGAGGTCATTTTGTATTTGGGTTATAATGTGCAAAAGCATGTTTGTAACTCTCTGCAAAAAGGTCATCTTGTCAGTATTCCCTGCTCCTGTTATAGGAATATAAGACAATGGTGAAGGAGCTATGGAAAAATGTGACTCTGCAGCTATAAGCCAGCGAACATTATAAACCAAAGGAAGGTTCAAATATTTGGCCAGAATGATGGCACCACCCCAGCAGGGGTCAGCAAGTAGCAGGTCAAACTTGCTGTCTTTCATTTTTCTCATCAACTCACTGTCATCCATCATTGCTGTTACTACTGCACCTACGCCTTTGTGGGCATCAATAAATGTGCCAAACATTCCCACACTCATGTGGAGAAAACTAATCAAGGGGAGGGCTCCTCGTTCAAATTCTATGACCTCAGCTACAATCCTTGTGATGAATGTCTGATCCAAGGTGTTTTCCACTGGAACTGTAAAGGCACTGTAATAAGATGAGTTATCTTTTATGTACCAGCTTTTACTAGAACGCAGAATGGTGATATTGTGTCCTCTAGAGTGCAAAGCCTTTAGTAGAATTTCCATGTTTATCCAGTGGCTGCCTTCAGAAGGATAGACCAAGATGTTGCCTCCTTCACAGGCTTTGGGAATTAGGATGAGCAGCAGGAAAGCAGTGCAGCAGCAGACGACCCTCATCTGAAATTCAAAATCAACTTACTGGCATAAAGAAGGTCATTTGTAAAATCAGAGTGTAAATGTAGTGATATGTTACCCTACCTACCTAAAAATAAAGATAGCTAGACAGGGATGTTCTCACACAATTTGCAAACACTATCTGCAAGTTCGAATTAAGTTTTCAAACAGAAAAACAGATTATAATGTCCTAATCTTTTTAAAAAAATGTTTGAAAAATTCTAACTGTGCCTCTATAGGTTCTCTGGGTACAACAAAGGGCTTATTTTGAAATTCTAGATTGGCTGTAGGTGAGAATGTGAGTGTGAATGTTTATCTGTCTCTCTGTGTTATCTCTGTGGGTAGACTATATGCCCAGTGTGTATTCCTGGTCTCATTCAAATTCAAGTGTAGTAGAAGCCCCAACCCAAAAAAGGCCAAAAAAATGTCAAAAAATAAAGAAAAATTTAACTTTAAATCCGTGTCCAAACAATGTTATTGCTAGGCATTGTAAAACGGTTGTTAATAATTGTTTAAGATGTTTTAGAGAGCATTTTCCTACCTTTAAAATGAACATTCCAAGAAATAAAAAATAAAATCTATATTTTTTAAATTGCTGCTAAAAACATGGTATGCTTTCACTTTATTATAGCAAATGTTACTTTTTTTTTTTACTTTTTAACAACAGAATACTATTTGTATTGAAAGTCAGTCCCCCACATAAAAGGGTTAATATGTTTAAATGTATGCATAGTGCTGCATTTAAACAGTTTATTGAGTCTGAAAGCTTTTCTACTTACTGTAATATGAATAGTTTCTTTATCCAGCAAAGGTCACGGTGATAAGAGAACTGTTGTTCAAAGCACCAGTATGTTGAACGTGACATGTGTGTATTTGTACTCTCCAGAGGGGAGGAGCTGAGCCACCATGCAAAAGGCACTATTGCCCATTGCCTCAGTAGACCCTTGTAAGGCAAAGTGCATAACGGTATCAATCTGTGTGCAAAGAGCAGTGATACGATAATGAGGTTATACATTGACTGAATCATTACAATGAAATTTAGATGTGACTGTGTGTGTTTTGTTCTCTAACTCTAGATCACACCCATACGGAAAAGAAATAGTAAAAACTTATATGTGATTACTCATGAAAGTGGCCACTTTCATGAGTAAATCATATAAGGCTTACATGATTCTTACTAAAGACCAGGAGGTGGTGACTCATCTGGTTACATAAGACCTAAAGATGTACATGAAAAAAATGACCTCTCTGCTCTATTGAACCATGACCTCAGTAAACAGTATGCTGCAGTTTAATCACTAAATTTATGCATCAATTAAGATAACATGATGTTCTTATGGTTCCAATTAGTGTCGAAATAGAACAAAATCTTTTAGGGTGAGCTTACCTAGTGATTGTCAAATCAGTGGTGTCCCTCAGCCTGATCCCACCTCTCATTAGTCAAATCTGATTTCAAAGGACCAAGATGGTGATGGACAACTAGACATAAAAAATATACAGAGGCAGTGAATTGGAAAAACAACATAACTCCACGTCTACTGTCTTAAAATGGATACTTTGTACAGTCCCTGCTCTTCTAAACCTTCATGTCTCAAGTTTAACATTGTGACCACCTATATCGCTGAAGTCCTGGTGCAACTCTCCTGGTGTATTTTTATTTACCTTCATCCACAACTACTAATGCAGTTTTTAGCATACATAAAAAAAACAGCTACCATTAATATTTACTGCACAGCTGTGGCTTCTGTGTCATTTAGACTTGTGGGAAATGGGTTGTGTAAACAAGAGCTAAAAACAGAAACATTGAATAAGCAATGCTTTTTTAAAACCACCATTACTCATGTACATAAATATATGAATAGAACAGCAGGACAAAATGCCCAGTAAGGCCCCATTCCAATGCGGTTGTGTTATTTGAATTATTACCAGTTGGTGAAATTTTAAAATGCGGTTCTCTTACTGAAACAGGACCCAAAAGTTCTGATTTAACTTCAGGGCTTTGGAAACAGGCAGCTGTCGAGAGCCCTCCAATATGGCAGACAATGGGTTCATTAAATCCAACAAAAGCATTATATATAGCACATGTGTGCAGTTTACATGCTGTTGGGTTTGGGGGGGGGGGGGGGGGGGGTTATATTCTCAGTGCAACACAGCAGTCCCAACATGTGCTCTAACGCAAACATATTTATATGTTGCAACACATGTAAGGAGCACCAACTGTCGACATGCACTAGTTGTTCATAAACAGGAGTTTGTGGCGATTCGTCTTTTTATCATGGAAAAAAGGTGAAAATGGGATATGCCCCCTCTGGTGGTTGAGAATGGCAAAGCTAAGAACCTGTGAGACTTCCAGATCCAGATGGACAAGCTGGTGTTGACTAACCAACCGGACATAGTAGTGGTGGACAAAGAAGAAGAAACACAGAGACGCTCTAGGAATACCAGGGGCTGAGAGAGTAGCTAGAGAAGATATGAAACTGGGCAAGTGGGTCCAGCAGATCCCAGGAACTCCAGAACTCTGTCCCAGGAGCAGCAAAGATACTGTAGAAAAAAAAAAAGAAAAAAAAAAAAAAAGGCTTACATGATTTACTCATGAAAGTGGCCACTTTCGCATTACTTTCATACATTGTTTTAGTAAGTATCCAAAACATACAAGTTTCATTATATAATTTTTCAAGGGATCTTATATCTGTTTTCACTCTTGTATGCTTTTCATACAAGTTTCACACAAGACAGATACAAACTTTATAAGATTTATATATATCTTTTCCATATGGGCAGTTACCCCATTTTTAAAAAAATAGCGTCTTCTGGTTTTTTTCTTCTCTAATTCAGTTGCAATTTCATTCCATCGTTAAAGAGACAATATTACTTCCTCATTTTTCACCATTGTAAACTTCGAAAGTCAGTGTGCTTGCCCATTGCCTCAGTAGACCCTTGTAAGGGAAAGTGCATAACGGTATCAATCTGTGTGCAAAGAGCAGTGATACGATAATGAGGTTATACATTGACTGAATCATTACAATGAAATTTAGATGTGACTATGTGTGTTTTGTTCTCTAACTCTTGATCACAGTTACCCCATTTTTAAAAAATATTACCCAAAACTCCTTATAAGAAGACAATAAATTCATCTCCTTATTTATTAGCAATGAATAATGGAATACAGAACAAGCAACACATGAGATGCCATTTCAGTTCTGATTAAAATTAATGTGGCTTTATTTCACTGAACACAAAAAGAACTTGTCGGTGTGCTGGTGGCATTTTATGGACTAATCCTTCTTTTCTTCATTCAAATGCAACTGGTGACTGCGATGCTGTACAGCTATAGTTAGAATGTGTTGGAGAAGTAGCAAATTGGAAAGACGCAACTGCATTTTATGCCACTATTATGTTTTATGATGGTAATCAAATGGAGCCTCTCAGAAAACCAAGTAGTGTTTTGGTGCCGCCAGCTCCGCACACATTTCGTCTCTCTGAGCCGAAATTATTTTAGAACAACAAATTTATCATACCACTACTTCAGCCCACGAAGACAGGCTTAACCCACAATCCCATTAGGCTAGATGATAACAGCTGACATCAATTCCTCCCCATTGCCATACCAAGTATCTTTCTAATGATCTTACTGATAATTACACATAGGTTGTTCTATTCAAGCTGATTTATCTTGCCTACAGTTTCTGGCACATGTGCTGACCACTTTACAGCCCACCACCTTCCCAGCTGTTTCTTTTCATGCCTTCTAACTTGATCAGGGTCACATCTGTTGTTGATACCTGTTCCATCTGCCTGCCTCAGGCTTTCCATGTTTCTACATGGAGGGGCAGGTAGGTCAGAGCACAACAGAACCACAACACTTCACATTAATTACTGCAGTGTGAAATGTTCTTTTGACTACAGTGAATCTGACTTAAATGTATTTATTACACAAAAAATAAACCTTTGGGTCCTTCCTATAACGAAACACATTTCTATCTGTACAATGGATTAGATTCAGTAAGCCAAACAGCAGTAACAGACGATGGCAGGTGAGTGCACTGGTGAGTTTGCATTAAAAAAAAGCTCAATTTTGTGGTTTAGCCATGAATAATTTTAAGTGTTTTATTTATTATTAAATTTGCTGAAATATCATAAGAAAATGAAATGATGATATAAAATTGAAAAAGTTAAGAAAATCCTTACTTTCTGATTACTCATATTTCTTTTTATTTGTACATAATGCAGTGTTTCATCACATTACAAGATAAACAACAGTTAAAAGCACAAGCAGCATGATTCCAACTAGAAACAAAACTATATCTACAAAGTGGTAAGAACACCAGGGTATGTTAGGACTCTGCTTTCAGGTAAAACTATATCCAGAAGACTGAGCTATCCAGTGGCTTTCTTGTATTCTTATCTTGTAGCCTTGTAAATCTCTCCATGTTATCCTTTAAGAGGGTTTAAAGTAGTTTTGCTCAAGCATCAAAGAAAGCAGTAGGTAACCAAACTCAGGAGATATTTTAAATTCCCAGAGGTGAGCAGTTTATTTACAGTGATCCCTATGATATGTGGAACTTTGTTTGGGGGATTTTTTTTGGTTTAACTCATGAATGCATATGAAATGGAATTTAAATTGCACTAATATCAGTTTTTGTTCTGCCTTTATTCAGCTTAAGACAAAATGGTGCCTTACAGTATGGATTAATCCTTCTTGTCTTTACTCATTGAGTGATGAGAGAAAATGAGCCTTTCCGAAACTGACAAATACAACTTGTTATTGCAATACTGTTGAGCTGAGGTTAGAATAAATTGCAGAAGACGCAAAAAAGAAAGATGCAGCTGCATTTTATATCATAATTATGGCTAATGATCAATTACAAAAAAGCTGAACATGGCATTAGTTCAGGCAAACCAGGAAGTCAAGATCAGCCCACGACCCCACTAAAATACCTCACGTTATCACTCACGTTTCACTTTATATTTACACACTGCAGCGTATAAACATTTAATAAAGAAAAAAACTGCTAAAAGCACAAGCAGCATAGTTCCAGCCAGGAACAAAACTACATCTACAGAGTGGTAGGAATACCAGGGCATTCTGTAGGACTGTGCTTTCAGGTGAGCTGCTCCTTTGTGCCTCATGACAAACTCTATCCAGAAGAGGGCGTTATCCAGTGGCTTTACTGGCTTATCTCTGTGTAGCCTGGAAAGTCTCTGCATGTTCGCCCTGTACGAGGGATCACTCAGGACTTCCTCTATGGCCTTCAGGAAGTTGTTGTCTTTGTCCACTGTAGTTAATGTAAGTATCTTAGCGCCCCCCCTCTCTTTCAGACGTAGCAGGTTGTCATATTGATCAAAAAAAAAGGATATGCCCACAACTGGGACTCCATGATAAATAGCTTCTTGGACTCCATTTGTTCCTCCATGTGCCACAAACAGTTTTATTTTTGGATGTCCCAAAAGGTCATTCTGTGGCATCCAGTCCACCAGTAAAGTGTTATTACCCAGATTGGCTGGTCTGTCACCTTTATACTTCCAGATGACTTTCTGTGGTAGTTTAGCAAAAGCTGCAGCGATCTCATTTGCCATGTCAGAAGGAAGTTCAGTCACAAAAGTCCCCAGAGACATGAGGATGAAGCCATGGTCTCCAGAACTCTGCACAAAGTCCTCCAAGTGCTGAGGCAGAGGTTTAGCAGGTTTGCACTGGAACCCTCCGATATAAACAACATTAGGCATTGTGGGCCGTGGGTACTCAAACACAAAGTCCACTCTCATCAGCCAAATGTCTGCATCAGTCATTAACTCATTAAAATCATGACCAGGCCCAAGATATTTGTCAGCTGTTTTCTGGTATACTAGTTTAAACGCCAGGCTGTTCTGTGTTTGAGTTATGATGTGTAAAAGCATGTTTTTAACTCTCTGAAAAAAGGTCATCTCGACAGTATTGCCAGTTCCAGTCACAGGAATGTAAGATAATGGTGACGGGGCTATGGAAAAATGAGCCTCTGTACCTAATACCCAGCGAACATTATAAACCAAAGGAAGGTTCAAATATTTGGCCACAATGACTCCACCACCCCAGCAGGGGTCAGCAAGCAACAGGTCAAACTTGCTATCTTTTAGTTTTCTTATCAAGTCATTGTCATCTAGTATTGCAGATACAAAATTAGCTACAGCTTTATGAACATCAAGAATTAAGCTGATCATCCCTCCACTCATTTGAAGAAAACTCGTCAAGGGGAGGGCCCCTCGTTCAAATTGTATGGAGTCAGACACAAGTCTTGTGATGAACTTCTGATCCAAGAGATTCTCCACTAGAACTGTAATGGTATTATAGGATGAGTCATCTTTTATGTACCAGCTGTTGCTGGGACGTAAAACAGTGATGTTGTGTCCTCTGGAGTGTAAAGCTTTTAGTAGAATGTTCATGTTTACCCAGTGGCTGCCTTCAGAGGGAAAGACTAAAATGTTGCCTCCTTCACAGGCTGTGGGAATAAGGATGAGCAGCAGGAAAGCAGTACAGCAGCAGAACACCCTCATCTGAAAAAACACAAACAAACAAAAAAGTTACCGGCATGACTTCTGTCACGAAATTAATATATTGTAATATGTTTCTTTCATTTTTTTAGCAGTGGAAATGCACTGTTTTGATTTCAAATAGCGTCTTCGGGTTTTTTTCTTCTCTAATTCAGTTGCAATTTCATTCCATCGTTAAAGAGACAATATTACTTCCTCATTTTTCACCATTGTAAACTTCGAAAGTCAGTGTGCTTGACAAAAATGCATCGCATTAAAAATATTTATTGAGGATGACCAGTCGTTAAAACAGACTAACATTTACGGTGTTTCGTAATTATCATTATTTTAATTAATGCGGTCTGTTAGTTATTAAGTTTAAATGTGATTCCCAGACTATCCGCGTTCTGAGCACCATTTTCCGCAAAGTTAACTTGTACATTTCAGCAACATTCCTCAACCGACATAAAACCAGCCACATTCACCCAGGTTTTCTACTCACTGTGATCACTATCGTTTCTTTCACCTGGAAAGGTCACAGTGTTAAGAGGGCTGATTTGTATAGCGCAAAACCGACTTGTGTCAAGCCAGCCTCCAATTCGAGACTTGCAGCCAAGCCAGCCTCCAGTTTGTTTTCTTTTCCCTGTGTATTCAAAGCAAGGGCGTAGATTTGGCATGGACGGAAGGGACATGTCCCCACCAATATCCAGTGATGATTGAATTGTCCCCACCAATAATTTGATCTCTTCGAGTAAATAAAAAGAAAACCGGTAGAAAGAAAAAACGATCTGTCAACGTCTCATTCACCCAGCGGTGCAGAAAAAGTTAAATTACGCTCGCTACTGGAGTCCTACGTCACGTGACAAATATGGCCAATGTGATTGGCTGTGCCTTTCAGGGAGCTCTGTTTAATTTTAGCAGCAGCAAGCCTGCGCAGTGTTAACAACTTAGCGACTTTGTCTCTATATTTTGGGAGTTTTTAGACCCCCTTAGCGACTTTTTTCTAAAAAGCGACTAGCGACAAATCTGGCGACTTTTCCTGGTATTATTGGAGACTTATTTATGACGACTTTTTGACGTGAAAACGCGTATCGCTCTTACTCTCAATAAGCAGCGGTACTGCCGTGGGCACCTCACCCGTGCCAAGGCGCTCACAGGCGGAGGATAGTCCTTCCCCAGCTGCTATCAGGGCAGAAGACGTTAACACCTATGCGTCCAAACTGCAAATCCGCTGCTCCTGCACTGACTGTAAGGCAGTCAGTTCTCCTTTTACTGTTATGCTGTTTTGTGGATCACAAGGTTTAAAACTACTTATAACCACACACTCACACACACGGAAGTAAATAAAAGGGGGAAAAACAGCGGCCGACAGCGCTGTAAACAACTCTGCAGCTAAACAGGAAGCCCCAACGACCCGGGGACTAGAGCAGAGAGCCTCGGTGTTCTCCACAAAAACTCACAAAGCTTAAGAGTAGGCCACTAACTCAAATCGCAATTTGAGCAGAGCTTTTACGTGGAGTAGCAAGGTTAAGTTAATTTCCCGTATATACAGTAGGGCTGCCACGATTAGTCGACTAGTCACGATTACGTCGACTATCAAAATCGTCGACGACTGATTTAATAGTCGACGCGTCGTTTGAAGCTTTGTAAGATCCCAAAAGACGCAGGAATGAGTAGCAGGATTTAAGAGTGTAATAACGGACTGAAACAGAAGATGGCAGCACTGCATGTACAAGGATGCCAGCTGCCGTTAAACCCCGAAGAAGAAGCTGTGTCCCAGAATTCATAGCTCAGTTTCCAACAATGGCGGCAGCTAGTTAGTTTTAATGTTACTCTTATTATTCTTTCTGGGTCACAAAATAAACGTTTAACATATTTTCAGGCGAGAATGTAGCTGTGTAAACCTCAAATATCTGCTCAGTTTATCAAGACGCCGCATATTTTCAAAAGCGCTCCGACGTTTTTGGAGACGTCTGTTACCCACTAGCTCGATAGCTAGCCGGGGGCAAGGTCACTAGAGCTGTGAGAACACCGGACTCCCGGCAAATCGTTTTCAAACCCACCGCCGTCTTTCGCTACTCAGGTTAAACATGATATATGAGTCACTTAGATAACTTAAAAATGTTATTGTTTGGCTTTTTTAGTATTTTATTTGTTCCTGAGTAAATCGGTTTGGCTAAGATTAAAGTTATAGTTTTTACACAGCTGAATAAACGTCAAGCAGACAGCTGATTATCAGAAGTGTGAGATGCTCCAGAATTTACTCCAGTGTCCTGTTATATTTTAGATAGCAAGGAGTTTATTAAACTTCACCGAAACAATCTGCAAATTTCAATAAAATTTAATAAACTATCATCTTTTCTTTATTTTTAGTTAGCACATACCTTAAACACTTAAAGCTGTAAGCTAATGCTAGTTATATAAGAGCAGATGCTGCTGGTGCAATAAGCTGTACGTTTTACGTCCAATGGATCTGATTAGTCGACTAATCGCAAAAATAATCGGTGACTAGTCGACTATCAAAATAATCGTTTGTGGCAGCCCTAATATACAGTCACATTAACACAGAGCGTTTCTACTTACTGCTGGACGTTTGGTTTCTCCACACAAGAAATGTAAAGAGCCTGTTTTCCAGAGCGCCAATGAACGAAATCTGTTCAATTAATGTTGCTATGCAGGATAGAGAAGAACTGAATCACAATCCAGGATGCACGTTGAAGCCTGGAAGGCAGGAAGTAATAACCCTATCTATCTGTGTTCAAAGGTGACGGGGATACTTGGAAAGCAAAGGTGTGTTTATGTATTCTGGATCAAAGTTAGTGCGTCATTTATGAATTAACTGAAATTGTACACTTTCATTTTCACTGAATAAGGAATTAAATTCCAGTGTTTTGTCAGCACAGTCTGTAGGCGTTAATCCTTGTTGTCTTCAGATGTAGTGTTGGTGTGTTTTATGAAAAATAATCTGCATAATCTGGAAAGATGTTTTTATACTTTACATGCTATTAAGCATTAGTTATGCAGATTCTTTTTGTTATACATTTAAAGGTTTATATTGAAGCTGCATTTCTTAATGGATAAGTCATTCTGTATTCATTTTGTAATTTTGTTTGAATGATTCTTAATTCTTAGCTTTATATTTGTTTCTGTGTAATGTCTTGTAAATGTTATGCGACCTTAATGAGGTTTGATCGTTTCTAAATTTGCAACCATTCTAAATTTATTGGTTTATAATATATAAGACTTTCATATGTCGATATATAGCCTATGTAGTAGTGATGGGATTTTCGGCTCTTTTTAGAGAACCGGCTCTTTCGGCTCGGCTCACTAAAAAGACCCAGCTCTTTCGGCTCCGAACCGGCTCTTCAGGTTGTTTTGTTGCTTTAATTAATTTATTATTAACAATAATATAAAATTATGCACAAAAGGAATTACTAATGTAAAAAAAAAGTACAAAATTGACGTACAAATTGTACATCTTTGTGCAGAATCTGTGTACCTGCTCTCATTTACTGTTTTAGCTGTTTGGTGGTTCTTGAAATTTTGTGAGGTTTAACCTGAGATTCTGGCGTTTCGGGCATATTATATTATATGCCCAAAACATATTATATTATATTATATTAAAAAATCGATTCAGGATTTTAATGAATCGATATCACGTTATCCAAGCCAGAATCGATTTTAATCGATAAATCGATTATCAAAACCCACCCCTAGTGGGTTTCGCGAACACCACCGTCTGTGAGGAGCCCAGTACCTCCTACACACACACACACACACACATACAGGAGGCAGTGAGGAGTAGAAGGAGGTTGTTGCTACGCCTGTGTCGCGAAACCAGGGCTCATTGTGTGTGCGTCTGGAGCAGCTACGGGGGAAACACATGGGACAACCGACCAGTTTGGGGCCATGGTTTATTCAACGTGTATTTTCAGTGTAGTTTAACTTGCTAATCTGATCTGAAATACTTTCCTTGAATGTGCCTTAATTTCACCTCTTTTTTCTTTCTTCTTTTCTTAGCTTACTGAAAATGTTGGCGACCAAAGGCCAGATCCAGGGATGTGTGCTGCTTGTGCTACTGGCGTTATGTGGGCAAACTGCTCGCTGTCAACATCGATACAAAGGTAAAGTGCAATCCCAGGGTTGTGTGCTGCTTGTGGTACTCGCTTTATGTGGACAAACTGCTTGCTGTCAACATCAATACAAAGATAACAAAAGAATAGCCTAGTGTAACGTAGTGTTTTATGTTTTTTTTTTTTTCTAGAATAATTCAAATGTTACTATCATTTCCCCAACCCCGCAGGCTCTGCGACCCGTGAAGAACTGAGACTCCTTCTGGTCGGTAAAACAGGATCGGGAAAGAGTGCATCCGGAAACACCATCCTGGGGGATGCGAACGCTTTCAAAGAAGACGTTTCGCCTGAGTCTGTCACCGACGGCTGTCTCAGAAAAGAGGCAGAGGGCGAAGGCGGTAGAAATATCGCTGTGATCGACACTCTGGGGCTGTCTTTTGGATGAAATGGTGGATTTCAATGGAGGAAACCACTACACCAACGAGATGTATAAGGCGGCCCAGAAGAAGCTCGAAGGAGAAAGGCTGAAGAGGAGAAAGGAGGAAGAACAAAGAAAAAGGGAAGAAGAGGAGAGGATCGAATTGAAGGAGCGGTGTGAATTCTTCCGCCTCGCTTCCCTGGGATTATTTGGCACAGGAGCGTACTTTACATCTTATGTTCTCATGGGGCTTGGTGGAGCCCTTGGATATTCTCAGTTAAAGACGCCGAGCTTGACGGTTGGGCGTCTTCTTTACTCGTCGATACCGTGAAAACTGCGTAGGTGTATCACCTACTCAACCTAGTGATCAACGAGTACCGCACCGAAGCATGCAACGGGTGCAAGACCAATCACCCCAGCCAGAGACAACACGAGTGTCTGTGAGTCTTGGTGTCAGGGTCCCTGTGCCTACCCGGTCGGCTCAGTATGGCTACATATGTTTTTCATTTTGTTCCTGCTCTCTCCCTTCCTCTCTTTCCCTCCTCCCTCTGCCAGGGCGGAGCTCACCTGTGGGCTTCTGCCCTTGGTCCACACACCCGGTCGCCATCACGCACCTGTGGCTCATTACGAGAGTGTTCCAGCTCCTTTATAAGACGGCAGCTCTGTGTTTCTCGTCGCTGGACCGTTGCCGACCCGCCTTCCCTGGACCAACCCCTGTGTTTCCTGAGTGATTGAGTGTGCGAGGAGTGGAGTACGTCATCGTGTTTTCTGTGGAGTGTGGAGAGGAGCGTGAGGAGTGGACGGAGTGCGTGTGGACTTTCAGCGTCTTTTCCCTTTGTGTGTGGACCCCCGGAGCCCGGCTTCCCCCTCACCTCTGTAAATAGATCACCTGGTGTGCTGTAATAAAGATTCTTGTGTTTCCCAACTCAGAGCCTGTGCGTGTGTCCGTTCCATCCCGCTGTGACACTTGGAGGATGACTTTTACGCTGAACATTATTACAGCATCAGGAAAAGACTCCTCACGCCGCGTTTCATTCCTTCCATTCAACGTCTCCTGATCATGTATTCACAACCACCGAAGGCGCTGTACAGCACCGAGCACCTGAAACACGGACAGTTTGTTGATATTGTAATCAAAAATACAGCCCCAGGGGGGGAGGGGGGCATTTTAAAAACGCACCCTCCCTATTGCGCATGTCCCTAAAAGGTATGGCCTTCCAGATTGCCTCAGTTGTATCATATGTGTAATTTCAAATAAAATAAAATAAAACTCAGAAGCGTCTGTGTGTTGTATTCTTCTTTTTCTTGTTCTTCATCTTCTTCTTCTTCATCTTCTTATTATTATTAGCATTATTGTGATTATGCTTCATTTTTATGTACTGGGGTATCAATGACCCCCACACTGCCGCAGCAGCTTCTGTGCGTGGCCCCCAAGTGCTACGTTTTCTTTCCCGATCCCCTGACGAACCCATTAGAATCGCTCTGGGGCACTCTTCGACCCCAAATGATCGTTCTGTTTTTTTTTTTTCATTTTCATTCATCTGTCTCTACTGAGGGTGGGGTACTTTGGGACCCCCGGGGTCTGGGGCTGCCCCGAAGGGGAGCACAAGGGTTTAAGTCAAAACTCGATCCCATATCCCAGTTTTCATTACAAATGTAGTACTCTACTGTCAAACATTTAAAACTGCAAAATGGCCAGAGGAAGTTGAGATGGATAGCCTTGGACAAGAGTTTTAAACCAGGACAATATGACAAGGCTTTCAAAGAGTGGAGCTTTCAAGAGCTTAAGGACATGTTTGAATTGGAAAACCAGGATTTTTTTTCGATATCTACAACTTCAAGATTATTACAATAAAGAGATAGCTGAAGCTGAGATGATTAACCCTCTAATTGAAACAATGTGCGACGCCTACCAGCAGAAAACTACTAAACTAGCATCCAAATTATACTCTAATTTGATGAAGAATCAAAGATTTACCTCTTTATATGTAAAGACAAAATGGGAACAGGAACTAAAACTATCAATTACAGATGAAACATGGTACCAGTTATGTGGTTCACTTCAAACGTCTACAAATTCCCTACAGTGGCGGGAATTTAATTGGAAATGTCTTATTAGGGGTTTTTTTATCACTCCTCACATTAGGAGTAAGCAGTAGTGATGGGATTTCCTGCTCTGTTTAGAGATCCGGCTCTTTCGGCTCGGCTCACTAAAAAGAGCTGGCTCTTTCGGCTCCGAACCGGCTCTTCAGGTTGTTTTGTTGCTTTAATTAATTTATCATTAACAATAATATAAAATTATGCAGAAAAGGAATTACTAATGTAAAAAAAGTGGTTTTATTTATGTATGTTTATATATGGCCCCTAGAGACAAAGCACATACTGTCATGAACTGGCTGTGTGGAGGCAGATGAGGACCCAAACGCAAAACTCACGGAGACAGGAACTGAACTCAAAATCACTGCTTTATTGCAGGCCTTAAAAACGAAACAGAACTAAACTGGGAATACTAACAGAAGACCGAGGGAACACAGAAAGACACACAGGTTCGGGGAGGAGACATTGACGACGCGACACTGAACTGAGGGAGACATGCACATAAATACACAGAGGGTTAACAAGGGAAGTGGGAGCACACGGGGAACACAGCTGACACAGATAATCGTAACGGGACAGGGCAGGAGTGAACACAACATGACGCATACTGACGAGAGACTGTCAAAGTAAAACAGGAAGTACACAGAGGTGCAGACAGGAGGAGAGAGAGAGCACGGGCATAGTGGGCTGGGGAAACATGGAATGAAACATGAGGGGAGACGAGGGCTCACAGATACATAGAGGGGCACACAGGGGATAAAAGTCACAAGGGGAAATCAAATAAGGAACAAAATACAAAAAGACATGAATACTAAGACTGCTGGGCCAACATGGCCCAGGATCATGACACATACAAACTCTAAAGCATATACAAACTCCAAAAAGCACGTACAAACTCCAAAACACATTTCTAGCGTTAACTGAACTTCCAAAACAGAGCTACCCAGATCACTTAAATTACACAATTGAAAGCATGTGTGTATTGTTTGTGTATTTATAGACAAGCACTCATATTTATTCAAATAATTTAAAAAAACAAGTTCATTTACCTGTTACTACCACACACCAAATCCGGTTGTTGATACTTCCTGGCTTGTGTAGCCACTAGGTAACAAAAGCTCAACGCTGCGCCCTAGCATCCTGGAGCACTTCTGTTGTCTTTTGTACGTGATTCTGAGTTTGTACGTGCTTCTGAGTTTTTACGTGTTTTGGAGTTTGTACGTGCTTCTGAGTTTTTACGTGTTTTGGAGTTTGTACATGCTTCGGGGTTTGTAAGTGCGTCTGAGTTTTTACGCGTTTTGGAGTTTGTACATGCTTAGGAGTTTGTACATGCTTTGTCTCTAAGGGCCACTATAAATATACTTTATTTATTCACTCCACATAAAATGTAATAAATAAATCATATAATACAAAAAACAACTATTTACATTTTAAACTTTTAACTATTTACATTTTAAACTTTTAACTATTTAAACAAATTTAACGTGAAACAACACAAAACACTGCAAACCACAACACAATTAAATATAAATTAAAATATTAAAACAAAAAGAAGATGCACATTCTCTGTCATATGGGCCTGCATGATATCTGAATCCTTTATAATCTGCAACTGAAAATAGTGGATGATTACTATACCTTTCTAATGTGACGTCGTTGTTCCTCGCTCTTTTTCTCTCCGGCTCTGTTCCTGTGCTACTGCGAGTGTAACTAACGCCCCTCCCCCCTCTGCCCAGCGAAAAGTACAGGCCGCGCGTGCGGAGTTTAGGGGAAAAAAGGGCGAGAGAGAGGGTGAGGCTCACGTCGTTCACTTCAAAGACCCGGCTCTAAGAGCCATTTCGTTCGCGAATGACCCATCACTAGTGTTTTGAGATACTTCCCATTGCATTGAACAAGCAGAAACTAGCATTGATTTGAGTAACATGAAATATTTTTTACACAGTATTTAGTAGGGGTGCAACGATACTCATATCGATATTGAACCGTTCGATACAGTGCTTTCGGTTCGGTACGCATATGTATCGAACAATACAAAATTTTAAATTTATTTTATCAACTTTTCTTCTGACAATGCTGTCTGTGTTGAGAGCTCAGTGGATCTGCGTTCGACTACTCCGCCTAGGCTGCACTGTTGAGCGCAGATCCACTGAGCGCAGCGCAAGCTAGCAAGACAGAAGCTAAACTCGTTGCAACATGGCAAATTGAACCTCCCCCACCCTCATTCAGATCTGGCCTTTGGAACTATTTTAGTCTTCATGTGAAGTATGACCCTGAAGGTAAGCGCGTCATGGACAAAAGTAAAACAGTATGTCGGATGTGCCACGCAATGCTCAATTACATGGGTGGGAACTAGTGCGTTAGTGCAGTTAGCTCGTTAACGTGTTGACACCGTCCAGCCCCACGCATGGGGCGATCCGCCGGTAGCTCGTTAACGGAGATTTGCCGTGTTGCGGCATTAACCTCATTTCAGATTAACGCTGACAGCACTAGTGGGAACACAACGAATATGACTGCACATTCACGCTGACATCATCCTAGTGCAAAGACAAGTGGAAGCAGACAAAAACAACAAGCACGCATGCTACAAACTTTACCCGAGTCATTTAGACAGCCGTTAGCACATGATTCTCCTTATGGGGACCTGATATGTTTAATATGCTGCTGAGAATATAGCCCAGAAGAAGCGTGTAGTATAGCTTTTATTTTGGAAAGAGCCATTTCTCTGTAATAAACTCTCTTTTCCAAAGATGAGTGATTCCTCGATCAGATAGATTTATTTTTGTATTATTTTGATGTTTCAGCAACATTAAATTTAAAAACTGTACTTTTGAGTTAAAATATCTATTTATAATTTTAATAAATGACATTAAAAAAGCATGAACATTTTTTTGTATCAAAAAAATATCGAACCGTGACACCAAAGTATTGAACCGAACCGTGAATTTTGTGCATCGTTGCACCCCTAGTATTTAGGTGTAAGTATCTTTTCTACTGACACTGATAATGAATGAGCTCCAGGTTTTTCTCATATACTAAACACCAACTTTTTACTACATCATTTATGACTGAGCACATTCCCAGGTTACCAATAAATCATCAGTGATGAATGTAGAATCCAGAAGATTCTCCTGCTTGTTTTTCACCTGAGCAGGATGCTGGTGACAGTGCAGAAGAAGCTCTGAGAGATGATGAATTTGCTGATCACACAGTCATTGATTGAGGCTGTTTGAAGCCTTGTCTTTATTGATCCACGCAGCCTGAGAGTGACACCACATATTTGTGGTCAGTCTTGTGGTAGCTTTGGAGCCACATTCACTATCCATAAATTGAGTTTATTACCATGGAGGTGAAGAATCAGTAGCTTCTTGTTTTTACTGGTATTCTGATACAGCAAAGCGATGCAGCAATTGTAAAACAGTTGAACCCTTAATGTGGTGGAATTGGTTTAATGCCATGACCACAATCTATGCCACCTACTCTATAAGTGCTTTGATTATAAAGAAATTTAGTTTATATAGTGAACAAACTAGGATTAGATGAATTAAAATGGTTGTTAAACACTGAGTGTATTTTAGCACCCTGTAGTTGTTTATGTTTTAACAAGTCAGCTGAAGAAAAACTTCATGCCTAAAGATATTCTTGCCTAAAACCATTTTTCCTAAAATTTGGCATCAACAGCAATTCCACAATTCACCGTGAACAGTCCAAGTTCAAGTCATGTTTAAAAGTTCACATCTTATGTTTACTTTTGTTACATATGTAGTAAAGATGGCGGGATACATTAGAAAGCAGTGACTTTTATTGAATAGGATTATCCTTCAAATGAGAATGTCCGCATTATTTACAATCGTTGCTGCATATGACCCACAGTGCAGTGATGTGATGAGAAAGGTGTATAGACATATCAGGTACTCACACTAGTGAAGGAATGGTACAAAGTAAATAGGAACTGAGCCAAATCGCTGCAGTGCTTCCTCTGATTACATTTTAAATTGCAGACATACATTTCATCTATTTTGGCTCTCAGAGGAGGCGGACGCATCTTTCCCCCTCTCCCTTCCTTGGCTTCCCTGCTGCTTCTGTGTGTTTGTCTAGTCTCGTCTAACTCTAACCCTCAAAGAGTTTCTCAGTCTTGTCCTCTAAAGCCTAAAGAAATATGGATTTCATCCAATTGTCCTGTAGAGACGTTTGCTGCCGGATACTCGATGGTCGGTTGCATCGTGTGTCTGACGACACTCGATGGAGGACATTGACCGACATCTACCTATGTATTAGGAACCACGATAACAGAGTTCGGGCTGATTGGAGCTGGCTTGAACCTGGCTTGTCGAAGAACAAGAAGCTGCTACAGCTGTTCAAAATCCCATAAGGCTGGCCGACTTGATAGACGATTGGCAGGGCTGTGAGTACTCAGACTGTGTTTTGAACACAGTATGGATAAGATCTTGGAGAAGCTCATGGCTCTGCAATATGGATAACATCTTGGAGAAGAACAATGGGAACTGAGATAATTGGTGACCAGTGATGGACATTATACCAACTGCAAAAATTGGATGCAGTTGTTCGCACTAAACCCAAACATTCACCATCTTCACTCATGCGGCTATCCCGCTGGCGCCACCTGAATCAAACCTGTATAAAACATTTCAAATTACTTGTGACTTGTGATTATTATGCTATTCCAAAGTATTTAAAAAGAAGTATAAGAGACAAAAGTGTAGCCTTTAGCTTTAATAAAAATTGACTTCAGTTTACCTTTAGGTCCTCATCAGCTTTTGAGTTTCTAGCATTACCATCAACATCAACATTGGCTTTCTGCATCCATAACTGCAGGTTGTGAAAATGTTTTTCGACATTCTCACCACTACAAGGACTCCCAAAAGCAACTGCAGCACTTTGAACCATGTCACTGAGGTCTTTTAAGGAAGTTGCAGTAGTGAAGACTCCAACAGTGTGCATTGCAAGATGGTAGTTCTTTGGTGCACTGCAGTTTAAGAAGAAATTATCTTTAAGTGTTTCCAAAACAGTAATAAACAGTTTTCCCAAATTGAAAAATGAAATGCCATGTGAAAAATGAAATGCCATGTCACATGTCACAATAAAAAACAAACAAACAAACAAGTGAATACTGTATTAAAACGACTACACTTACTACTTTTTACAGATCTCCTTGGCATTCTTCATAACATAACTAAGGCATTTGTGAAGAATTGGAACCTCGAAGTCTTCCTTGTTTCCTTTCCCCGAAGTGATGTTATAATTATGATTTATTGTGTCCGACAGATTTTTTTTTGCTAAAGCTAAACAGACAGCTTGCATTAGGACCATAGATCCATCACACGTAAGCATTACAGCTGAATGCATGGCTTTGCGCCCAAAGGCCCTTGCAACATCAGTCAGAAATGCTTCCAGAAAATATGTGACCGAGGCAGTGGTATGGTCACATGTTAAATATGTAGCCACTGGTAGGGGAGAGCATGTTTTCCATGGATTCCTTACTACAAGTTCGTAAATACAGAAAGGAGGCAAACACTTTCTTTTTTTCATGATACTTCCTGTAGCATCCAAATAAACTAAGTCCTCCCGACAGCGGCTCTGGAAAATTTCAATGCTCTTGGAAGACCATAAAAAAGCACCTTTTGGATGTAACATCACTTTCTGCAATACATCCTCTGGGTTGTTCTTCTTGTTTGCCACCATTAACTGGAGACTCATAATCTCATTATGATGAAGACGACTTTTCTTTCGGATTTCCAATGCTATGTTTCTCAACACTTGAGGAGTTGGAACTTCATCTCTACACCCCGATTGCACAACATCATCATCCATTTTGCTCATTTTTTCCAGATACATGGCTCTGGGTAATTGTTTTTCCAATTCATGGCAATTTTATCTCTCTTATGAGCTCTTACTGGTCTTCTTTTCAGTTCATAGTGGTTGTGCACACACTCGAGATCTTGAAAATTGACTTTCGCCTTTAGATCGTCTTCTTTATCTACAGTGACATTGACAGTCACTGGACAATCCTCGAAACTGCAGTAACCCAGACACCTGAAGAAAGGGTCCTTTCTTACTGAGTCCAAAGCCTGGACTCTGTGCCCTTTGAAAGCAAAGGAACAATATGGAAACACTGTCCGTAGTCTGTCTGAAATCAGATTTGTCCACTGTAGTCCCTTGTATCTTCTTTGGGATCTCTTATTTTTTAGATTAGCCCATTCTTTTCTTTTCAAGAAAAAAAAACAGTTGGTTCAAGTGGAACCCTGATTCTTATGAATCCATCATCAGATGAGTTGCTGTTAGGCTACAAAAGAGAAAAAATTCATTTAGTGAGAAAAAGTTTTGTTCCATGTTACATAACTACTGTAATATCTGTAAATATACTTGAAATACTCGTGTATTTTAAGTATATTAACAGCCAGTGTTTTTAATTTTGGAATATATAGCAAAAATTCATGTCGAGAATTGTCATTAAATAGAAATTGCATTCTATGTTACAACATTTGATAAAATTCTTTATTTAATTGTATATTGTGTTTTTACAAATATTTTTATGTAATATAACGTGGTCATTTAAACAATGATACTAGCACCAATCATAACTTATTTGAAAGCATTTTTAATGACTGACCTGCTCAGGAGACAGCTGTCCGTCCTCCTGCAAGGAGATGTCCGGTGTCAGGAAAGCGGCAGCTGATAGTTTTTCTGGTTGCTATTACATGAGTTGAGGGGTGTAACTTTAGTGTAATTACATGTAAATGTTAAAGAGAAATTATGATAGTACAGACAGACTGACCTGCTCAGGAGACGGAGATGTCCGGTGTCAGAGAAGTGGCAGCTGATAGTTCTTCCTGTTGAAAATGACATTACCCGTAACAATATTCAGTTTAGGGATAATTTCAACAGTAATAGATTGACTAAAATGTGGTATATCAACATATTTAATAGCAAACACATAGAATTTTATTTATGGAACCTGCTCTGGTGGCTTTTGTCCGTTATCTGAATCCCCTTTGACTGGTATAGACAAGTTCTGTAGAGAACAGCATACATTTTTAATAAATTTCATTTTAACGACATAATTTAATACAATATATTTAAAAAAAAAATTTAAGTGAAAAGAACTAACCTGACGAAATGCAAATTTAAATTTGCAGTTATTATCAAAGGAACACACATAATTGGTTGATAAGAAAGATTAAGACTTAGACAAGAGACGTTCAAAAGAGAGGAAAATACAGAGGGGATGAGGGACGGTGAGACAAGACAGTAAATTCCATTGGATTACCTACTGGAAAAAAAAACAGAAAAGAAAACAAGAAAAAATATAACACAGTAGGGAGACCACAGCCACAACCTAGATAAGTATAAGTAACAGTAAATAATAAATATTGGTGTCAGCATGGCCCCTGCCGAGAAACCTTATCCACTACATGTATTTAAAATTGAGATGTGGGCACCGGCAACTTAGGAGAGGTTGAATACACAGACCATCCCTTGGACGCCATTCAGCATGCCCAGCACAAGTGATGTTGATGTATAGGTTGTGGAATAAAATTGAGGTACAGGTGGTCAGAAGGGGACACAGGAGGAATGCCTCACCCCCACCTCAGTGAAACAACTGTACCCCAAAGCCCTGCATCTGTGGCGATGTGATGGAGTGGGGATGAGGAGGAGAGGGAAGTGAAGGCAAAGTACTCCCTCGTGGGGTCAGGTCCCCCGCAGACCCCAGTAGGCACCACAGGAAGCCACAAAGGCCCATCTGGATAGGGGCCTACATTAGCACCACCACCAAGCCCCACAGAGCCTGGGGTAGCGGGCGCACATCCTAACCTACCACAGAGGAAAATACATCCACCCAAACATTCAATAATCTCTCTGACTACATAAGACAAAAGACACCACGGTTGAGTTTATTCTCCACCTCTGTACTAATTTTAAAGTTAACTATTGTCTTTTTTTGTGTGTTTTAAATGTGGTGAATACTTGACAAACAAAGTAAAAAGAAAAAAAACAAAAAAGAAAATTATAAATTAAAGGGCCTTGGAGATGTCATTCAAACTAATACCATTGCACATCAAAACATATATGTGGATAACAGAAAGAAAAAAAACAGTTCAGAATAATTCTAAAGTGAAATTATCTTGTGGAAATAGGAATTTTCCATTTTAGACCATTTTGAAATCGTTAAACGAGTAGGTCGTATATGGGCAATTTAAAAAGGCCTTTATTTTGGAAAGCAAAATCAGAATGACTTGAAATTGACATGGTAACAACGCATGGTTGGATTCTGTTGATCTAAAGTGAAATTATCCTGTGGAAACAGCAATTTTCATTTTTGTGGGGTTGTATACTGTCAATACAGAGTGAAATTATCCTGTGGAAACAAGAATTTTTCTTTTTAGAGCATTTTGAAATCATTACAAAAGTGAGTCAGATATTGGCAATTTGATAAGGCTTTTATTTTGGAAGGCAAAATCAGAATGATATTATATAGATATGGTATCACTGCGGGGTTGGACAATTTTGATCGAAAGTGTAATTGCCCTGTGAAAACAGGAATCTTCCATTTTAGAGCATTTCGAAATCGTAAGAGTAAGTCAAATGTGGTCAATTTGAAAGTGCTATTACTTTGAAAGGCAAAATCAGCCTGACTCAAAATTTATATGGTATAACCGTGGAGTTGTATACTGTTGATCTAAAGTGGAATTATCCTGTGGAAACAGAAATCTTTCTTTTTAGAGCATTTTCAAATCGTTAAAAGAGTAGGTCGTATATGGGCAATTTAAAAAGGCCTTTATTTTGGAAGGCAAAATCAGACTGACTTGATTTTGATATGGTATCACTGTGGGGTTGTATACTGTTGATCTAAAGTTGAATTATCTTGTGGAAACAGGAATTTTCCTTTTCAGAGCATTCTGAAATCACTGAAAGGTAGGTCTTAAATGGGCAATTTCAACGAGCCATTAATTTGAAACACAAAACCAGACTGACTTGATATTGACATGGTATCATTGTGGGGTTGCATACTCTTGATCTAGAGTGAAATTATGATATGGAAACAAGAATTTATCTTTTTAGAGAAATCAGAATTCATTGAAAGATTATTTCCCGTATGGACAATTTGAAAGGGCTATTATTTTGAAAGGCAAAATCAGAATGACTTGAGATCAACATGGTATCACTGTGGGATGGAATACTGTCAATATAGACAGTAATTATTCTGTGGAAACAGCAATTTTCCATTTTAGAGCTTTCTGAATTCATGGAAAATGCACACTGATATATGGTCAATTTGAAAGGGCCATTATTTTGAAAGGCAAAACAAGAATGATTAATATTGACATGATATCATTATGGGGTTGTATACTGTCAATATAGACTGCAACTAGTCTGTGGAAACGTGAGTTTTCCATTCTGAATTAATTAAAACAGTAGTTCAAAAATAAACATTCAGAGGGCTTTTACTTTGAAATCCAAAAGGAGATGGCTTTAATTGAGCTTTTATTTTGAAATCAGGTTTTCACATCTTTTGCCATCAGAATACACAGGGAATGTAAAACAAAGTGGAGGCTAGCTTGACTGCAATGCTGGAATTGGAGGCTGGCTTGACACCAGTAAAACCGAGGTGTATGTAGTCTGTACGGGAGGACCTAAACCTCAACGCAAGACGTAGTAAAAAACAATATTTCTGAGGTACTCGAACGCAACGGGTAATTTGTTCGTGATACTGATGTTTCTTATTGACTGAGTTCGAGGTGCATGCTAAGCATTTACGTCTGCTTATGTGAAAACTTTCTCTACGAGTCTTTATCTCTTTAGCCTTTATTTAATACATTCCCAAACTTATTCAAGTTAACAACAGTACAGGACAGCATCAAAACAGGTTTTCTGTCCTGTTGCGATGCCATGATGTTGCTGCTTCAGCAGCGTGGTTTGTCATCAGTAGACTAATTAGTTGTACCTGTCTATTTCCTGCAGCAGCTTATATTTGGTTTGAACATAGCTATAGACTGATATGGATCAGTTTATAACTTATATTCATTGTAATATTTAAATCTTGAGAGAGGAGGATAGAGGGGGAGAGAAAGGGAGAAAGCAGGATGAAGACAGCAAAGAGAGAGAAGAAAAAGAAACAAGAGTGGACATGTAGTCAAATTCATCAAAAAATTATAAAACTGTAGCTTCTGTTTTACCTACTTTCATTGATGGTAATTTCACATAACTTGTGCTATACTGTTATCAGTTATAAAACCCCAGCTCTTATAATAATTATTATAAGATTATATTTTTTGATATTTTGCAGCAACTGCAATTTAAGTTGACTGAGGAGGATGGAGACAGAGAAAGAGGACTGAGGGTTGTACAAGAACAGGAATAACAAGTGAGCAAATAGTGAAGTTGGCTAAAAAAAAACCCTGTATTTTTCACAAAATAATTTTCAATAATTTTTCAAATAGGGTTTTTTTTCCTCTAACTTGGCTGCAATTTCATTATATCATTAAATAGATAAAATTACTTCTTCATTTTTCCCCGTTGTAAATTTTCCGATTTCGAAAGGGGATGTCCTTGCCAAAAGGAGTATCCGAGCTTTAAAATTATGCAAATAGTAGCGCATTAAAAACACTTATTAAAAGGACTAGTCCCTAAAACACACTAACAGTTCGTGTCCTTGATAATTATTATTACTTTGATTAATGCAGCCTGTTAGTTATTAAGTTTAAATGTGATTCCCAGACTATCCACGTTCTGAGCACCATTTTCTGCAAAGTTAACTTGTAAATTCCAGCAACATTCCTCAGCCAACATAAAGCCAGTAACACATTAACCCAGGTTTACTTACTGTGATCATATCATTCTTTCTCTTGGAAAGGTCAGTGTTAAGAGGGCTGCTTTGTGTAGCGACAAACCGAGCTGTATGTAATTATGTAGTCCGTAGCGGAGGAGCTAAACCTCGATGCATCCGATGCAAGATGCACTAAAGCCCAGTATCTGTGAGTTTCCGGAAGCAACAGGTAATTTGTTCGTGATAATGAAGTTACTTATTGACTTTTATACCTAGATCGAAGTGCATGTTGACAATTACATCTGCTTATGTGAGTACTTTGTCTACTAGGCTTTATGGCTCAATGCATTGTCATTAAGCATTTTTTTTAAACACAATCCCAAACTCATTCAAGTTAACAACATTACAGGGCAACATGAAAACAGGTTTTCTGTCCTATGTCATGATGTTGCTGTTTCAGCAGCGTGGTCTGTCATCAGTAGACTAATTATACTTTCGTTGTGCTGGCAGACAGAAGATTAAGAGGTAATCTCATGAGACAAATCAGTGATGCAGTTTTGAAACAGGCTTTTACTGAACTATAGCAAAAGTTCAAACTATTCTAATAATGCAGGGACATTGCTGTATCTTATAAAGTATATGCCTATTTTTATTTATCTCTCGATAACATCAAAAGTGTTAGTTGTTGTAACTTAAATCACTAGGGATTATTAGTTAATTATTAGCTGATGTGCGCTGTTATTTTAGTTTTTTAAAATTTTCTATTCCTATTCTGGTTAGGAATTAGGTTTCAGTGTTTGTTTATAGTACAGCTCCAAATCCAGGTGACAGTAAGTCAAAATGATGGTTCCTGTCTATGTCCAGCAGCAGGCTGTAATCAGTTTGAATATTGCTAAAGACTGATATCAAGTCAAGTCAAGTCAACTTTATTTGTCAATTCTGCCACATGTACAGGACATACAGAGAATAGAAATTTCGTTACTCTCAAACCCTAGTGATTAAAAAATGCAAATAAAATAATTAAAAAGTAAAAATTTAAATAAATACAATACAATTTTACGTATAACAAAAAAAAAAAAAGCTATGCAATATACAATATTCAAGTAAGGAGGCATAGTAGTGCAAATAGGCAAATAGTGCAAATGGAGATTTAGTAGTATGCGGTAAGAGATAGTGTAACAACAAAGTCTTATGAGGTAATGGCAGTCCAATGCTCCACAAAGTGACTGGTAACTGGTGCAGGCCAGTGAGTGAGTCAGAGAGAGAGAGAGTGTGTGTGTGTGTGTGTGTGTGTGTGTGTGTGTGTGTGTGTGACAGAGTTCAGTGAGACTGTGGAGGGGAGAGGGGGCAGAATCGGGAGGGAGTTAAGCTTCCTGACAGCCTGATGGATGAAGTTTATGGATCAGTTTATGCCTTTTATTTACTGCAATATTTAACTTTTGGGTGATGCCACAAAGATTGAAAGAGGAGGAGAGAAAGGGAGAAAGCAGGATCAAGAATGCAAAAAGAGAGAACAAACAGAAGCAAAGAGTGGACATGTAGTCAATCCCAAAAGGTTGATTCTGTTCATCTGGACGTAGCGTTTTCAGTGGGAGAAACGTTTCGTCACTCATCCAAGTGACATCTTCAGTCTCAGCTGACTGCAGGTTTCCTCATTTTTATAAACAGTACATTGCACAATGACTGAAACTAGCAGCACTGAATGAAGAATGGGCTGGGAGGTCAGTTCCTTTATCATTAATATGTGACATGTAGTCAAATTCACCAAAAAATTATAAAGCTGTAGCTTCTGTTTTACCCACATTCACTGATGATGATTTTGCATAATTTAGCAGTGTGCTGAACAGTTTTAAAACCCCAGACCTGCTCGTATAATAATTATTATATGATTATATTTTTGATATTTTCCAGTGTTAGACCATGTTAGACCCCTAATTAAAGACTGTGAATTATTATGTAGTTCTAGTTTGCATTATGCTCCTGAATTAGAAGAAGGTGATAACTATTGCTTTTGTTAAACTGGTTTGCATTACATTAGACTGCTGATTTATTGTGAATGAATGATATTGTTTTATGATGCATTATACTGCTGAGTTGTAAGAAATACTGTTCGCAGAAAGTCATCGCCTTATTTGTCTGATTAGAAGAGAACAGAACATGCTGGAGTTTTCTGCCCCATCTCAGCAGGAGCAGATAAACAGAGAGCCAAGGTCGTAGCTTAGGCGCCGTGTGAGAGAAAGAATGTGAATGTTTAGGCTTTTATGATTAGGTGGGGGCCACTAGAGGCTATAAGAGTTTGATCAATGCTCGACCATTTTGAGATCTGATGATGTCTGCGTACGGTGTCCATCTCCCACGCGTGTGATTATTAAAATCCTCGTTTGACTCAACCCGGCCGGACCAGTGTTGTTATTGTGGTTTTTCCTCTTGTATCCATCCCCAATATTTGAATCCGTAACACCAGCAATTATAATTCAAGTCGACTGAGGAAGATGGAGACAGAGAGAGAGGCCCGAGAGGTTGTACACGAACCAAAAGAACAAGTGAACAAATAATGAAGCTAGCTGAAAAAAAGCCCTGCATTTTTAACAAAGTAATTTTTCATGTATTTCATCTGTGCTTTGCATGCTTTTCCACTAGCAAACTTAAAAAATATTGATAATAATTGTAGCATTTTACAGGATTCATACCACTCTACAGGGAGTGCAGAATTATTAGGCAAATGAGTATTTTGTCCACATCATCCTCTTCATGCATGTTGTCTTACTCCAAGCTGTATAGGCTCGAAAGCCTACTACCAATTAAGCATATTAGGTGATGTGCATCTCTGTAATGAGAAGGGGTGTGGTCTAATGACATCAACACCCTATATCAGGTGTGCATAATTATTAGGCAACGTCCTTTCCTTTGGCAAAATGGGTCAAAAGAAGGACTTGACAGGCTCAGAAAAGTCAAAAATAGTGAGATATCTTGCAGAGGGATGCAGCAGTCTCAAAAAGCTTCTGAAGCGTGATCATCGAACAATCAAGTGTTTCATTCAAAATAGTCAACAGGGTCGCAAGAAGCGTGTGGAAAAACCAAGGCGCAAAATAACTGCCCATGAACTGAGAAAAGTCAAGCATGCAGCTGCCAAGATGCCACTTGCCACCAGTTTGGCCATATTTCAGAGCTGCAACATCACTGGAGTGCCCAAAAGCACAAGGTGTGCAATACTCAGAGACATGGCCAAGGTAAGAAAGGCTGAAAGACGACCACCACTGAACAAGACACACAAGCTGAAACGTCAAGACTGGGCCAAGAAATATCTCAAGACTGATTGATGAAAGATTTTTGAGTTTTGTGATTATGGTTAGTTGTAGCTTCATTTAAAGGAAGAAGAGCTTGTGAATTGGAACCACTATAGAGAGGGGGAGTGGAGACGTATGTGCAGAGGAATGCTGTGACATACGACACTATTTCCTGTGCAGACAAACTAGCGCGCTCTCTCTCTCGCTCCCCTTATATGGGAATCTATACATACAAAGTTATCTCCTGTTTCAGTTGACAAGCGAACAGTCTCTCCTTTTATGGAAATGTTTTTGCCACTCCTACTTCCCTGGAAACTTGTTTAAGTATAAATAAAGAGAGTTCTGAAAGCCCTGGGCGGTCTTTCCTCTCTCTCAAATCTGTCCTGCACACGTTGCTGCAGGATGCATCGGGGGATGAGGGGGGGATCGTCCATGTGTGCACATGTATGAGATATCTTGAGTCTGAGTTCCTTTGCCTTCTACAATTTTCTCTTCACACTGATTTTTCTTTATTACTGAGCAAATATGAATGATGATGATGACATATACAGACAACGATGTAAGCTCTATGTGCAGGCAAATACTATTGCACGCAAATTCAGCTTTTGTTCACTTCCAGTTAAAGTGGCTTTGTTTAAAGCGTATTGCACACCGCTATATACTGCCCCCTTGTGGTCATCCTACAAACAATGTAGCATGCAGAAGCTGCATGTTGCATATAATGATGCGATGAGAATCCTTTGCAGGATACCTAGAAGTGGTAGTGCCAGCCAGATGTTTGTAGCTGTGGGTGTTTGGACTTTTAAAGCACTTTTAAGAAAGTTAATGTTCAGTTTTAGAGAACGACTGGATGGTTCGAGTAACAGTATAATTGTAGCACTTACAGATCCGACACTGAGTGGTTCCCGTTATTCATCCAGTCTCAGAAAGCACTGGTTAAATCGTTTGTGTATTTATTGATTTATTTTAAGTAATTGTGTTTTATGTATATTATGGTTTTATATTTTTACAAATGTTTTAGATACTTATTTATATACATATATATGTTTAATGGTTTATACCTTGTGTTGGGGGGGGGGGTGTTGTGTGTGTGTTTTTTGTCTTGTTTTTTATGGACATGAAGTCTGCCAATAAAGATTGAATTGAATTGAATTTTCTAAGGTTTTATGGACTGATGAAATGAGAGTGAGTCTTGATGGGCCAGATGGATGGGCCTGTGGCTGGATTGGTAAAGGGCAGAGAGCTCCAGTCCGACTCAGACGCCAGCAAGGTGGAGGTGGAGTACTGGTTTGGGCTGGTATCATCAAAGATGAGCTTGTGGGGCCTTTTCGGGTTGAGGATGGAGTCAAGCTCAACTCCCAGTCCTACTGCCAGTTCCTGGAAGACACCTTCTTCAAGCAGTGGTACAGGAAGAAGTCTGCATCCTTCAAGAAAAACATGATTTTCATGCAGGACAATGCTCCATCACACGCGTCCAAGTACTCCACAGCGTGGCTGGCAAGAAAGGGTATAAAAGAAGAAAAACTAATGACATGGCCTCCTTGTTCACCTGATCTGAACCCCATTGAGAACCTGTGGTCCATCATCAAATGTGAGATTTACAAAGAGGGAAAACAGTACACCTCTCTGAACAGTGTCTGGGAGGCTGTGGTTGCTGCTGCACGCAATGTTGATGGTGAACAGATCAAAACACTGACAGAATCCATGGATGGCAGGCTTTTGAGTGTCCTTGCAAAGAAAGGTGGCTATATTGGTCGCTGATTTGTTTTTGTTTTGTTTTTGAATGTCAGAAATGTATATTTGTGAATGTGGAGATGTTATATTGGTTTCACTGGTAAAAATAAATAATTGAAATGGGTATATATTTGTTTTTTGTTGAGTTGCCTAATAATTATGCACAGTAATAGTCACCTGCACACACAGATATCCCCCTAAAATAGCTAAAACTAAAAACAAACTAAAAACTACTTCCAAAAACATTCAGCTTTGATATTAATGAGTTTTTTGGGTTCATTGAGAACATGGTTGTTGTTCAATAATAACATTATTCCTCAAAAACACAACTTGCCTAATAATTCTGCACTCCCTGTAAACATGGCTTGAACACGATGGCTGCCACTATATTGATGTGACAGAATCTTTTCTCCACTCTCGACATTGGTGTACATGATGCTCTGTGATGCCTCTGCATAATAAAGAGAGGGTGTTTTATGAATTCAAAAATTTTAATATGAAACAACTCTATTACCAGTTTGCTCTGTGTATATGTCTATGGAATGGCAGGGTGATTTTCCAGTGTTTGTGCTGAATAATGCTACTTGAAGTGCTTGATGAGTTGGTGAACTGTGTGATCAAGAGACTGAAATAGTGTTGTGCATGTTTTTATTCTTGTCTGCTTTGCCACAAATTTTGATTTAACTTCTTTCACAACTGAGCCTTTTTTTGGGTTTGATGACTAAAGGCTCCACACTAAAACTGATGGAATAGATTGGAATCTCTGATTATTCACTCAGAATTATTCTTAGAAACTACAATAGGCCATCCAACTAATTAGGTTGCTTTGGAAGGTAACATTGTAATGTGTATCCAATTTTAAATGTGAATTTTCAATTTTCAATCAGCATATTCCCTTAATATCAATTACAAGGCATGTATGACATTATGATTGTGAGCTGAGCCCCCCTAAAAGCTTGAACCTAGAATCACACCTGTCACTGGGTAAAATGAAAATAGCTGATATCAAGTCCATTATAGTAGCTGATGACCCAGGAAATATCTCATTGTGAAATCTCATGCAGAGTACACACTTTACACTATTGAAACTGCTTTACTCTGCCTAGAGTTGCTGGCATATGTGGAATTCACTTTACACTCCACCTCCTTCTCAGCTCCACCTTTTGTGTTATATATTATATTAAAAAAAATACCAGGCTGCTTACATATTATATTTACATGAGCTTCTCAGCCATGAAACCCATTCCAGCTTACAGTTTTGTGCTCATACTAATGTCAGAGGAGGTTTGGAAGCCTGCAGTTACTTAGTCAGCAGAGTGTTGTTGACTTTTATGCACCATCTGCATCAGCAGTCAGTGATCCCACTCCCATGCAGGCACATGCAAAGCTGAGGGCACTGGCTTCCATTTAGTAAGTATTTATTACCAAAAAAGTAAATCTTGTGGTTGGAAAATCATTTCAAGTGTTTTATTTGTGCTCATTATTATGAAATCACAATATGCATTCAGAAATATTTTACGAAAATATAATTCTGAATGAAATCTCAATAAAATACAATAGAAATACAATGGGGTTTTTGTCAAAGTGCTGCATTACTGAAATCCTCCATCACTCACGTTTCACTTTACGTTTACACATCCCAGTGTATATACACCTAATAAAGTAGAAAGTGGTTAAAAGCACAAGCAGCATAGCTCCAGTCAGGAACAAAACTACATCTACAGAGTGGTAGGAATACCAGGGCATTCTGTAGGACTGTGCTTTCAGGTGAGCTGCTCCTTTGTGCCTCATGACAAACTCTATCCAGAAGAGGGCGTTATCCAGTGGCTTTACTGGCTTATCTCTGTGTAGCCTGGAAAGTCTCTGCATGTTCGTCCTGTACGAGGGATCATTCAGGACTTCCTCTATGGCCTTCAGGAAGTTGTTGTCTTTGTCCACTGTAGCTAATGTAAGTATCTTAGCTCCTCCTCTGTCTTTCAGACGTAGCAGGTTGTCATACTGATCAAAAAACACAGGTATTCCCACAACTGGGACTCCATGATAAATAGCTTCTTGGACTCCATTTGTTCCTCCATGTGCCACAAATAGTTTTAATTTTGGATGTCCTAAAAGGTCATTCTGTGGCATCCAGTCCACCAGTAAAGTGTTATTGCCCAGAGCGGCTGGTCTGTCACCTTTATACTTCCAGATCACTTTCTGTGGTAGTTTAGCAAAAGCTGCAGCGATCTCATTTGCCATGTCAGCAGGAAGTTCAGTCACAAAAGTCCCCAGAGACATGAGGATGAAGCCATAGTCTCCAGAACTCTGCACAAAGTCCCCCAAGTGCTGAGGCAGAGGTTTAGCAGGTTTGCACTGGAACCCTCCGATATAAACGACATTAGGCATTGTGGGCCGTGGGTACTCAAACACAAAGTCCACTCTCATCAGCCAAATGTCTGCATCAGTCATTAACTCATTAAAATCATAACCAGGCCCAAGATATTTGTCAGTTATTTTCTGGTATACTAGTTTAGCCATCAGGTTGTTTTGTGTTTGTGTTATGATGTGTAAAACCACGTTTGTAACTCGCTGAGAAAAGGTCATCTTGTCAGTATACCCAGTTCCAGTCACAGGAATGTAAGATAATGGTGATGGAGCTATGGAAAAATGAGCATCTGCAGTTATTACCCAGCGAACATTATAAACCAAAGGAAGGTTGAGATATTTGGCCACAATGACTCCACCACCCCAGCAGGGGTCAGCGAGTATCACGTCAAACTTGCTTTCATTTAAGTTTCTCATCAACAGTTTGTCATCTACTATTGCTGTTACAAGTTCACCTATAGTTCTGTGAATGTCAACAAATTTGCTGAACAGCCCTACACCCATGTGGATAAAACCTGACAAGGAAAGAGCACCTTGTTCAGATTCTATGAGCTTAGCCACCATTTTTGACATAATCTCCTGAGTCACAGGGTTTTCCACCGGAACTGTTAAAATATTATAACTAGAGGAAATATCCTTGATGTACCAGCTTTTACTGGAACACAGAATTGTTATGCTGTGTCCTCTAGAGTGCAAAGCCTTTAGTAGAATATCCATATTTACCCAGTGGCTGCCTTCTGAAGGAAACACTAAGATGTTACCTCCTTCACAGGCTCTGGGAATAGAAATGAGCAGCAGCAAAGCAGTGCAGCAATAGATCACCCTCATCTGAAATGAAGAAAAAAAAATGAATTTACTGACATGAAAAAGATGTTCACAGTGGAAACGGACTATGAAAATTTCAAACTACATTTTTTTACTTTGTCAATGAAAAGTTTGAGAGTGATGCAATCACAAGCCATCCATATATGCTCTTGCACTTTCATGATTTATTAAGCAACTTTCTGTTTCATCACTGAAATTTTTGAATTTGTAATAATATTTATAATAACATATTTGAAGTTGGTACACGTTTTGTCATTGGTGCAGATAATTTATTAGCTTGAGGTAGGTTGCACGTTTTAAAAAAGAAGGCGTGTAACTGCATAATTGGGAGGTTTTTTATTTTATTTTTTATTTAATTAATAAAAAGATACTGACAGCGAGCTGCTGAAAGCGGATGACGTAAGAGTCTACCGAATGTTGATTGTTTGACAAAATAGAGAAGCAGAGCCACTGAATGTAGAGAACGGAGCTACGACAGAGTTCACCGGGAACGGAAGAAGCACGAAACAAACAATAAAGATTAAATACTGCAGTATTGAAAGTGCAGACGGTGGCTGCAATCGATACTTTTCATTGTTTTCAACGTTCTGCTTCGGCTCTTTGTATGCTATAACTCTGCTCTTCTCCGTGTCTGACTGATGGATCAACAATAGCATAAGCATGCGTAGCCCACACACCAGTTGTACCACATATTTTTGACACTGCTTCCAAGGACAATAAACCCTCTCTGCAGCTAAACAGGAAGCCCCAACTACCCGGGGACTGGAGCAGAGACCCTCGGTGGTTTTCAACACCGTTTTTTGGGCGGGGGGTCCACAAAAACCCACAAAGCTTAAGAGTAGGCCACTAACTCCAGTCGCAATTTGAGCAGAGCTTTTACGTGGAGTAGCAAGGTTAAGTTAATTTCCCGTATATACAGTCACATTAACACAGAGCGTTTCTACTTACTGCTGGACGTTTGGTTTCTCCACACAAGAAATGTAAAGAGCCTGTTTTCCAGAGCGCCAATGAACGAAATCTGTTCAATTAATGTTGCTATGCAGGATAGAGAAGAACTGAATCACAATCCAGGATGCACGTTGAAGCCTGGAAGGCAGGAAGTAATAACCCTATCTATCTGTGTTCAAAGGTGACGGGGATACTTGGAAAGCAAAGGTGTGTTTATGTACTCTGGATCAAAGTTAGTGCGTCATTTATGAATTAACTGAAATTGTACACTTTCATTTTCACTGAATAAGGAATTAAATTCCAGTGTTTTGTCAGCACAGTCTGTAGGCGTTAACCATTATAAAGATTCTTTTTGTTATGCATTGAAAGGTTTATATTGAAGCTGCATTTCTTAATGGATAAGTCATTCTGTATTCATTTTGTAATTTTGTTTGAATGATTCTTAATTCTTAGCTTTATATTTGTTTCTGTGTAATGTCATGTAAATGTTATGCGACCCTAATGAGGTTTGATCGTTTCTAAATTTGCAACCATTCTAAATTTATTGGTTTATAATATATAAGAGTTTCATATGTCGATATATAGCCTATGTAGATGCATGTCGGTGCATCTATGGTGGTTTATTGCACATACTAAATCTTTGGCTGTGAAATAACTGCAAGAGATGAATGTCTTCTGCTCATCTGCAAATCCTGAAATGTTTTTTCCAGGATTTGATTTTTTTTTGTAAAGATTTGCATGTAACAGATAATTCTGATATTTTTCAGAAAGGTCTCCCATTACCGTTTCACAGATGCTATGAAAAGTATAATAGGTTATATTTAACAGGTTTTAATACTAAATAACAAGACTGCTTTTACACACATAAGCCCTGCATACTCACACAAAATTGTGTTTTGTTATGTATTTAGTATTTTATAAAACAAAAGATAAGACAGTAAAATGTAAATATGCTGCACTGACTTTGGAAAATGGTTTTCCAACAGAATTTGGTTAATATTTATCTTCCCCTTGCATGTTAACATTTCTGCATCCCACAATATGCTGTCACCATGGAAGCAAACATATTGACACAGAATTGTGGGGGGGGGGACAAGTATCACAAAATACATCATCATGTGTGGCAGTGGGCACCAGGTAATGATCTGGAAACTGTTGGTTAGATGCAAAGCAGAGTGGCAGTGGCAGAGCTTACCATTAGCTGCTATGGAGAGGCAATGAGGTGGCTGCATGGAGGGTGCAATTATTCTTGCCTGTTATTAGTGACCACGAGAATGTTAGAGAAACGGGAAGGATGGAAAACGGTGATGGTGCTGGGGGCTGGGGGCGGACTCTCCTAAGGAACAGGAGGAGGAGGGGATGAGCATGCGTTGCCTGTTCACAATTGGAGGCAGCAGGGAGTGAAGCAGCATCTGTGTAAGGCGAGAGAAAGAACCTGCATGTAATGGAGGAGCAGTACAGCAGCACTGCCGCTGTTGTTTGGACACTAACTACCTTCACATCCACTGTTAATCACTCTTAATGGGACAACCTCAGAGCAGGTATGGATACAGCAGCTGCATGCTCACATATTAAAATGTAATTTTTATCTTGGAGAGGGTCATCTTAGCAAGGTGAAGGTAGAACATATTCTTGACTTATGCAGATGTTGTTCTGGATGTTATAAGTGTGGTTGCAGTTTATTATTTAGTGTAGATGATGCTTATTTGTTTTTCACAGCCTTTCCCCTGAAATCCCTAAATAAGATTTTATTCGGCTTTAATAAAGACGAATAACTTGGGATTTGAGCGTTTACCCAAGGCAAGATTTATTTACCCAGATGTATAAAGAAGCCACGGTTTTTAATAACTATTGTTTTGAATATTTTATTTTCCAGCTCTGGGATGCCCAAGGTACCAGCTGTGTGGATCGAGTGCCACCTCTGATATGATGTGGAGAGCAGGAGGGGCAGCCACCTCTCTCACACTGCTGCTGCCATTGGTGTGCTGGTGCTACCTGTGCCACTCACTACGTGAGTGTTTTATGACCTGGGGATGCCTGATGACAGAGTAGCAGAGTTTTCTACAGAATATTGAAAAAAAATTGCAAGAGTTCAGCTACAAGGAGTGACTTGTGTCAGCATGTTAATATAACATTTTATAATTTGTGCATTTGCTGTGAGTTTAGAAAAACAAGTTAGCTATCCTCTTACTGATCAAATATGTAAAAAATTCTAAAGCTAGTAACTAAAAGACTGTTCAATTTTAAATAGACTTCCTCTGAAGAAACAGAGTGCTTACTTTTTACTATGACACACGATTTTCACCTACATCAATAATTAACACTCTGTTTTCATTCGTTATCATTGACTGAAAACAGAGGGTCTGTGTGGATAAGTGGATGGAAAAGATAACCTTTGGTTATGACAAAAGAATAACTGAAGTCACTCTTGGAGAATTAACTTAGTAGAGGTTATTGGTGGACAGGTGAGGAACAGTAGAAAGTGAGAAAGGACAGGAATAATAATATAAACTATACCAACGGGAGGGAAGAAAGATCTGCTGCCATCATTAACGTATATACAAATATACTTTATTTGTCCATTATTTTGTGATCTCTTGTTATTAATGTTTTACATATTTGCCTGACTGTGGCAGCATGTGATCTTTAGAGAATTTATCACTGGAATCCTCAGCAACTCACATTATATATTCCATGTTTATTGCATTACATGCTTAGTGTTTTGAGATGCTTCCTATTGCACTGAACAAGCAGAAGCTAGCATTCATTTGAGTAAATGATTTAACATGAAATATTTTTTACGCAGTATTTATGTGTAAATATCATTTGCTGATAGAATTCAACATTTGCTGACACTGATAATGAATGAGCTCCAGGTTTTTCTCATATACTAAACACCAACTTTTTACTACATCATTTATGACTGAGCACATTCCCAGGTTACCAATAAGTCATCAGTGATGAATGTAGAATCCAGAAGATTCTCCTGCCTGTTTTTCACCTGAGCAGGATGCTGGTGACAGTGCAGAAGAAGCTCTGAGAGATGATGAATTTGCTGATCACACAGTCATTGATTGAGGCTGTTTGAAGCCTTGTCTTTATTGATCCACGCAGCCTGAGAGTGACACCACATATTTGTGGTCAGTCTTGAGGTAGATTTGGAGCCACATTCACTATCCATAAATTGAGTTTATTACCATGGAGGTGAAGAATCAGTAGCTTCTTGTTTGTACTGGTATTCTGATACAGCAAAGCGATGCAGCAGTTGTAAAACAGTTGAACCCTTAATGTGGTGGAATTGGTTTAATGCCATGACCACAATCTATGCCACCTACTCTATAAGTGCTTTGATTATAAAGAAATGTAGTTTATATAGTGAACAAACTAGGATTAGATGAATTAAAATGGTTGTTAAACACTCAGTGTATTTTAGCACCCTGTAGTTGTTTGTGTTTTAACAAGTCAGCTGAAGAAAAACTTCATGCCTAAAGATATTCTTGCCTAAAACTATTTTCCTAAAATTTGGCATCAACAGCAATTCCACAATTCACCGTGAACAGTCCAAGTTCAAGTCATGTTTAAAATTTCACATCTTATGTTTACTTTTGTTACATATGCAGTAAAGATGGCAGGATACATTAGAAAGCAGTGACTTTTATTGAATAGGATTATCCTTCAAATGAGAATGTCCGCATTATTTACAATCGTTGCTGCATATGACTCACAGTGCAGTGATGTGATGAGAAAGGTGTATAGACATATCAGGTACTCACACTAGTGAAGGAATGGTACAAAGTAAATAGGAACTGAGCCAAATCGCTGCAGTGCTTCCTCTGATTACATTTTAAATTGCAGACATACATTTCATCAGTACACGTGCATGAAGCACAGTCTAACTGCAGTGTTTTATTTGGATATCGTTCTGAGGCTATACTCTGCAAATATTAACTGATGGCATCTTACAGACTGGGAACCTAAAAGAAAAAAAACTATTGCTTAAATTTGTCTCTAGCTAACCCATCATCACCCAGAACATCCCAGCTAAACACTAAAAATGTATTTTGAATGCTATATTCAAAAATACATTTCTTTTTGATCACTCCATTAGCAAAGGCTAAGTAGAAAATATTTGCTACCATGCTTGGCACTCATTGTAAAGGCTTCATACATTCTCTTTTGATGTAGTAATCTTAATTATATATTCAGTATGAGTTTGGTTCCTAACTTTGGTTTGCAGAGGTCATAGCCAGAAGCGCTACACATAAAACTAATATAAGTTCAGAAAGGTAAATGCAGTGCTGTTTGAAAACATACAGGGAATGGTTTAACTTTTTTTAACATGCCTGTTAATAAGTAATGCTATATTTTCTGAATTACCTTAAAATAAACCAGTATAGCTAGATAGACAGATAGATATAGATATTTTAAAAATCACGTCTTTTCCATCTCTTAGGTATTCCAAAACTCTCCTCCTACGCAAAAGCAGAAGACAAACTATTCAAATATCTCTTTAAAAACTACCAGAAATGGGTTCGTCCAGTGGAATACCTAAACCAGACAATCCGTGTGAGGTTTGGACTAGCTATTTCACAGCTTGTTGACGTGGTGAGTATAAATCAGCACTGATTATTACTGTGATAATGTTTATCTATTTGTTACCAAGAAATCATATAAAGGACATAAAATAGTTTGTTCAAAGATTAAATGCCATTTAAATCACTGCTCTGTTCTCTGCTCTCTAAAAATATAATGTATCACTTAATATAAAATGTGAATGTTTTTTGTACAAAATGTGTTGTTTTACAATTCTAGGATGAGAAAAATCAGTTAATGACAACTAATGTTTGGATGAAACAGGCAAGTACCTCTATATCTGTACTTACAAAATGATGTAACATCATGTTGCGCCATTAATATTTTTATAGCACCTTTCTAATCTAAACTTACAAGAAATATTAAAAAATACATAAAGCCCTTGAATAAAAAGACGGCATATAATAATAGGAGGATGCTTATTCCACAGTCTTTGGGCCAAAACAGTAAAGGTACTCACCGGCTTTGTGTTAAGGCTTGAATGTGGAAGCTGTGACAGCAATTGATTCTCTTATCTGAGAGATCTGCTTGCTTAATGAAGAGTTAAGTATTTTGAGATATAAAGTGGAGCTCTATCATTTAGTGATTTAAAAGTAATCAATACAGTCTTAAATTGGATTCTGCAGGAATTGTGAAGCCAGTGTAGCTCTGCAAGAGCTGAAGTAAAATGTTTCTTGCATTGAGTGTTTGTGAATAGCGTTGCTGCCGTGTTTCGTACTAAATGTAGATGGAAAACTGCTGCATTGTTAAATGAGTAGCAGCATTCAATTATATTATTATATTCTGTCTGACCTTGGCAATATTTATAATCTGTAGAGATTAAGATTGAAGGGTTAATAGTCTCAGGATTTTGTTGTCCAACAGCAGGAAATTACACTATTAGGAATATAGTCAGGAGGAATGGGTGGTGGTTAGTGGTTAAGTTGTGATATTACTCTGGCCTAAGTTTTAGTGGTCTTGTATTGAAGTTTGTTTGCCAGTGACAGGTGGGTCACACATGGGCCTTAACACTTTGTATTAACTGGATAGAAGTAGCAGTCTTCACTCTGGGAATGGCTGCTTTGGCTTTTTAGGATGTATTATAACAGAAGAGCATAGACTGGACAGGAAAGCTGGGATAGAGAGCCAGGAAAGTTAAGTGGGAAATGCCCCAAAGGAGATTTGAATCTAGACTACTGCAATAGCCTTGAGGCATATGAGTCACACTCTCAATCCAGCAAGCTATACTAACACCCTATAAACCTGATTTCGTAAGGGGAGGCTGAATACACGCCTGCTTCTGTGTAAATAATCATTCTGTACAATACGATAATTTTTAATTCAACACTGTTTATAACTTGCATAGTTCACATTTCTGTATAGCTGTATATCTCATATTTCTCTATAGTTTTTTTATTTCATAGTTTTTCATATTTATATCCTGTTCATACATAGTTCGTACTCACTACAGCCTGTACATACTTATAGTTATAGCATATTCATAACATACCTTCATACCGTGTACATTATAACATACCATAATAGACCCATTTCTGTAATATATTTACATATCTATATTGACAGTCATGGCTAAAGCACTTCTAGATGGATGCAAACTGCATTTCATTGCCTTGTACCTGTGACATGTGCAATGAAAATAAAGTTGAATTCTATTCTATTCTATTTTTATCATAGTCTGGTACATTGCCAGATAAAACTGACATAGCTGTTCATTGTATGGGGCCATGTTCCCAGTGTATTCATGGTTCCTTGTTTTATCTCTTAACTGGTTAAATAATAATTGGCAATGACTTATGGCTTGGATCGTATTTCTACCACCAAACTATCTTCTCAGAACCTCTTACCAGCCAAATACCAATTACCTAAAGACAGGATTTGTTGTGCTGTCATCTCCCTCCATTATGATAGCTTGAGGGAAACCAGATGTTCGTAACCGTCCTTTTTTCTTCTATCCAGTCATCTTGTTACAGTCCTTATCACTTTCCATTTTCTTTGCCACCACTACCAAATTTCTCTAGTCTAAAGAATAAGTTGTTGTCACTTCTAACTAGCGGTTCCTCCTTGTTCCCAGTCTCTGCGCTAAGTCAACCAGCTACTAGCTCAGGTGCAATGAAATTATTACAAAAACTGACTTTCAAGAAAGGATATGAATTTTCAAATAAGTTTAATATGTATTTTAGCAACCCATTGATAGATTAGTTGTGGTTTTAATTGTTAAATGGACTCTTTTCCCTCACGTAGGAATGGACTGACATGAAACTCAGATGGAATCCTGATGAATACCTGGGCATCACATCGATCCGTGTCCCCTCAGACAGGCTATGGCTGCCGGATGTTGTACTGTATGATAAGTATGTCACTGTACTGTATATAAATAGGTTATTAAAAGATATAATGAAAAGCTTTTTCTTTTTTTCTTACATTTTCCTAATTTTCCAAATGATTTTCATAGTATATAAAGCAAAGAAAAAAAGTGGGGAGATTAAAATGAAGTAAAGGAAGTTGTTGTTCTGGATGTTGTAGGAGTACTCTTAAAGAAGCTGTTAGCTAAAATGTGGGCATATTTTTCTTAATAGTTCTGATGGACGCTTTGAGGGAACTATCACCAAGGCCGTTGTGAAGTACAATGGTACAATATTGTGGACACCACCAGCCAACTACAAGTCAGCCTGCACCATTGATGTCACCTTCTTTCCTTTTGACCTCCAGAACTGCTCAATGAAGTTTGGCTCCTGGACCTATGATGGCTCCCAGGTGAATTTCTATTATATAACAGCATCTGCAGTACATTAATATTGTAATAAACACTGATTAATTAGATTCCCTTTTTGATTTAACAGGTGGACATAATTCTGGAGGACTTCCACGTAGACAAGCAGGACTATTTTGACAATGGTGAATGGGAGATAGTAAAAGCCACAGGCAGCCGTGGTCTGAGGACTGATGGCAGTTCTTCCTATCCCACCATTACCTACTTCTTCATTATCCGCAGGTTGCCTCTTTTCTACACCCTCTTTCTCATCATTCCCTGCATTGGCTTGTCCTTTCTTACCATTCTTGTTTTCTATCTGCCTTCAAATGGTGGTGAGAAGATCTCTCTCTGCACCTCAGTGTTGGTGTCGCTTACCGTCTTCCTCCTGGTCATTGAGGAGATCATCCCCTCCTCTTCAAAAGCAATCCCACTCATTGGGGAGTACCTGGTCTTTACCATGATCTTTGTCACACTTTCCATCATTATTACTGTCTTTGCCATCAACATCCACCACCGCTCTTCTTCTACACATCACAGTATGGCACCCTGGGTGAGGAAAAATTTCCTGCATCGACTTCCTAAATTGTTATGCATGCGCAGCCATGTGGATCGTTATGCCACAGCTGGAGTAGCCAGGGCTAGAGAAGCGGTGGGACTGGAAGGGATAAAGAGCTCGACACCTGAGCTCACTCAGCTCCTCTACACTCGACACAACCTAGAAGCTGCTTTGGAGTCTATTCGCTACATTACCATGCATGTGGTTAAAGAAAATCAGGTCAGAGAGGTGAGTTTTGAGGGTTTTTTCATTTGTAAAACAAAATCGCAAATTACAACAAAGACAGTAAACTTGGAAAAATTACGGATTCATTACCCTGAGTTAGCTTATATATGTGTCTCCCCATAACCATTAAGAATATAGAGACTGCCATGTGCTTCTTCTGTTACAGGTTGTTCAAGACTGGAAGTTTGTAGCCCAGGTTCTGGATCGAATGTTTTTGTGGGCCTTCCTCTTGGTGTCAGTCCTTGGTTCTGCTCTCCTCTTCATCCCAGTTATTTACAAATGGGCCAGTATCATTGTCCCTAGCCATGCTGGAAGTATCCTCTAATAACCACAGTTAGACTAACCAAAAATTGAAGCAAAGCACATAAACAGCTACTTCTAGTCATATTTGAGATATGATTATAGTCCTGCTCGGGGTTATTCTGTTTGCTATAGGTGTGCCAGAGCTGCACAGCTACAGCTTTGGGTGCCTTGTTTGCAGAGTGGAGAGAAACAGGCTTTGTCTCAAATCCATAACATGTACTGTTCTTATGTAGGCTTTCAGCATATAGTTGATTGATACTGGAATAATGAACAAACATGTACTCAGAGTAGACATATGTACTGAATACTACCAATTTGTAAATGTGTCTATGATAAACAATATTTTTCAACAAAGCACAACTGAAACATAAAAACCCTTAAAAATCTTTAGGGAAAGGGTATAATATGAGACTTAGTGTGTAGCAGAGTACATAATCACTATAGGATGAACTTGATTTTAATCTAAATTCTGCATTTGAGATTAAATATTACTTAGAAAAGATCATCTGCATTTCTGTCCACATTTCACATATAAATAAATAACAGTACAATATGATACATGTATTTGGCCTTGTCTGTTTACTGGCATCATTGAGTGGATTTATTGTTGGTTCTGGAAAAAGCACAATACAATATGGCAAGAACAAATCCCAGAGATTCCCATAAATCCCTTCATGAGGACATGAGGAAAAGCATACCCCATGAAGGCACTAGGACACGTTTTAAGCTTTATGTACTAGTTTTTGATGATCTTTTGAACTGTAGAACATAATCATGATTCTCACTTTTACACAGTATGCCCTATCAGCAATGTCAGATTCATTAGTAGTTTAAAAATAGACTATTCTTGCAGGTAAACACAAAATCTGACAAGGTGCACAATTGTGAAAGAGAACAGCTGGTCTTGGTAAATAAAAGATCAGCATTTCTCCACAATTTCCTTGAATTCCTTTGCCTTTTAGAAGGCTACAGTTATATGACCACAATAGATACAATTATTATTATGCTGACTGCATGTGTGTCAGTTATGTTCTTATATGGAAATAGGGTTGCCAACTCCCTGAAAAATAAATAAGGGACACCTCGTGGCCAGGGCCGGGCGACCCAGTTGTCTTCACCCTTCCCAGTGTGGTGAATTTTCTAGCTCTTTTTTTGTGTGTGAAATTATTTTTTTAACCATTTGACTTGAAGTTGATTTAAGTAGATGTGTATTCTATTCTTTGTGATATGAACACATGTGAAACAAATGATCATTTAGCCATTTATTTTTAGCTCAAAATGACAACATTAACACAGTAAAACAGGTCTCTTTCTTAAACAGAAGCCTGTCATGCTTAACTTTTGAGAATATAAGTAAATCTTTCTTTAAAAGCACTCTGTCCTGCTTAACTTAAAATAATAGAAAACAATAGAAAGAAAAATATTCTTGTAACAGTGCACATTTAGTGCATTTAGTACAATTGGCTTCAGTTGAGGTATTATTTCAGCTTTTCTAATGCTAATCAGCTGCTCCTGTTTGTAAACCCGCTTGTTCCCATGATTACGCATCATAACTCATCATCATTATTCATCTATGTATTACTTTTATGTATTAGTCATCAATTTGTTGTAATCATCTATCCTTGCAGTTGTTTATTACACAAAATAAATTATATTATCACACTTCTGGCCACATAGCGCTGATATTCACTGCACATGCCCATATTAACGTTTTCCAGCCAGGTGTTTTCCTTTTCCCATTCTTCCCTTTCTCTGAGGGGGAACAAACATTGCTGCTCTAATGCTGGGCTCACACTGTGCGATTTTTGGCCCATTTTGAGCCGATTTTTGAGTGATCGGACCGATTTTGGCCTTCATCGTGCGTCGTGTAATATACGTGGGGTAACGAGAAGTGATTAACACCTCACGACCAGCTCCCGATCATCAATCGCTCGTGAGGGTGTCACCACAGGCGCACTGCTCACGCGCAAACGTAAACGTTGGTGAAAAAGACGGCGCAGCACGGCTGTGCAGCGTGTGAACTGGACACAAGCGATGGAGGCACAACTTGTAGAACTTTGGAAAGCTCATCCGAGCCTTTTCGATGTGGCATCACAAAATTATCACGACCACAACAACCGTGAAAATAGTTGGATTTACATTGCTGCTCAATCACAGCTGCCTGATCAATGTTTTTCATTAGCAATTTAGCAAAGTTGATGGTGGTGTGTCTGTGTGAGTGAAAGACAGAGAGAGAGCGCGACAGATTTTCTGTTATAACCTTCATGTTATGGAGGCACAGTGTGAGCACTCAGGTCGCATCAGAGCATCGGGCGGTATAGTGTGAGAGTACATCGTGACATACGAACTTCTAACCCCTGCGAGTCAATCGTGCAGTTTGAGCAGGAGCTGAATAACGTGACTGAAAAAAAATCGCACAGTGTTTGCCCAGCTTTAGGTGTACTGTCGTCCGAGACTTGCACCGCAGAGTCGGCGTTTGTTCCCCTGTTGGCCATGCTTCTTGTTGTGGTCATCTGTTGTCTTCCGGTATTTTCTCCGCAAGCGACCTTTCCTCGACCAATGAGATGAGCGGTAATCTGAATTGTCATACTCGAATTGTCATAAGTGTGCTGTCAGCTCATTGGTCACAAAGCAGGAGAGGGGCTGGGAATTATGTTTTCAAACAAAGTGTTAATTCCATAAACATTTATAGACTACTTTTGATTCTCACTGTATTACGGGACAAAGTGCGTCCCTTATTAGCTCAATACGGGACGTGTACTTTTGTTTCGAAATACGGGACGATTCCGTATTTTAAGGGACGGTTGGCAACCCTATATGGAAACATTGTCATTTAAATAGTTTCTTTATTCATTCTCCCTCGCCCTCTTTGAGAAAGAGCAGACTCTCTTGCCAGGACTTGAATTTCACAGCACTTCCTTTCACCTTGAGGACATTTACTGCATACTTTGTGGAGACTGTAAGACAATCCATGGTCGCAGCACAAAAGACGCTTCAGGGACGGGATGTTTTTATTTCACTGAAATTTATTACAGAATTAAAAGCTATTTGAGGATGTCTCGCCAGATTGTTTTGTTGTATGACTGATTTTTCATACCTCAGATAATTCTTTCTAAGTGGAAAAAATGGTGGGGAGGTTTACTTCACTTCTGGAAACGTTTGAAAAACCAGGAAGACTGCTTTTGTCTCCGGCCTTTAGTTGAGCCTGCACTGCCCCCGCATGGCCTTATTTTCACATTACAGCTATGTGAGCGTATTGATGAGTGACATTTGATTTTCCACTACACCACTAAAATACAGAGACTATAAGTTGAAATAATAAACATAGTTGGAGGGGGGTAAAGGATGTTAGGAATAAGGACAGCTAAAAATGCAGGTGAAAAAGGATTAATTAGCACAAAGCTAGGTTTTTAGCTTTTTGAGTTTGCAGGTTGAAATGTTTAATGATATGATGGAATCATATGCAAAATGGCTATCATGCTTGAAGATGAGAATTTGATGAGTAATTTAAAGGTGCACAAATATGACCTAGTCCTCACTGACCCAGCATGGGGTGCAGGCATATTAATCGCCTGAAATTACCTCTGATCTATAATGTACAATTCGCAACTAGTGGGGAGGGACACTTGGCCATTGCACCTTCACCATTATCGTATATCCCAATAACTGGTTCTGGGCTGACAGACAGCATGACTTTCATACAGACAGTCAAAAATCTAATTTGCTATGTCATCTGGTAAGCACAGGACATATTTTTAATCCATCCTCAGTATCAAGCTGTTTTCAATAAATTCTTTGGCTCAGATGTTACATATTGTGGCTTATTACAAGGAGCAGACCTGTGGCTCATGAGAGTGGACTTTGTGTTTGAGTTCCCTCGACCGACCATGCCTAATGTTATCTATATAGGAGGATTTCAGTGTAAACCTTCAGAACCACTTCCTGAACACTTGGAGGACTTTGTGCAGAGTTCTGGAGAGCATGGCTTCATCCTCATGTCTCTGGGGACTTTTGTGACTGAACTTCCTGCTGATATAACAAATGAGATCGCTGCAGCTTTTGCTAAACTACCACAGAAAGTCATCTGGAAGTATAAAGGTGACAGGCCAATTGGTCTGGGTAATAACACTTTATTTGTTGATTGGATGCCACAGAATGACCTTTTAGGACACCCTAAAATAAAATTATTTGTGTCACATGGAGGAACAAACAGAGTCCAGGAAGCTATTTATCATGGAGTCCCAGTTGTGGGCCTACCTGTGTTTTTTGACCAGTATGATAACCTGCTTCGCTTGAAAGAAAAAGGAGCAGCTAAAATTCTTACATTAGCCATTGTGGATAAAGATGATAATTTTCTGAAGGCCTTACATGAAGTCATGAATGATCCCTCCTACAGGGCGAACATGCAGAGACTTTCCAGGCTACACAGAGATAAACCAGTAATGTCACTGGATAACGCTCTCTTCTTGATAGAGTTTGTCATGAGGCACAAAGGAGCAGCTCACCTGAAAGCAGAGTCCTACAGAATGTCCCGGTATTCCTACCACTCTGTAGATGTAGTACTATCTTTTTTAGCTGCTGGTGCATTAATTACTTTTTTTTTAAAATCTCTTGTGTTCTTTAGGCTGGTATGTCTTGAAAAATGCCTAAAAATTAAAACTAATAGGTTGAATAAGAAATGATAAGACATGGTTTGTGTTATTTTGCAGATTTCAGTGTAGTTTTCCCCAGTTATGTTACAAATCAAAGCTACTGTCAAATGTGAAAGTTCATTCAACTGAATAAAAATTACAACCATAAAACCCTGATCCCTGTGTCCACAGTCTATGTCCCCATGGTGAACAGTAGAATGTGCTTTTTCTATTTTAATTATTTAATTATGCAGGATAATGTGATAGCCTTCCCAAATCCCAACCTCAAATTTATTAAACATGTTCTGTATGGATTAGAAACAATTTATTGAATACAAATACATCTAATTACCACAATAAAAACATAATAATTGTAAATTTGAAAGCTATACACAGTGAGTATTTTTTATTGTATTATATACATATTATATACATTTTTATGATGGATTGATGGAAATAAGGGGTCACAAAAATGTGAACACATCTCTAGGAAAAATATAAAACACTAATGTCTGCATGCTCTAGAGTGAAAGCAAAATGCAGACTATTTTATAAAGCATGGTAAGTACATCTATGCCTTTGATCAAAATGTTTTATGAAGAAACAAGAAACAGCAAGTTGGAGCAAGTCTTTCAATTCCGCTGTGTTGCTGATAAACATCTGTGAATGCCGATGCTTCGCAGCCACTACACTTTCAGAAAACATTGCCACTCATTCTGAACATGATCATTGCCTGCAGTCATTAATTAGCTGAAACATAGAATGAAGAGGAACTGGGGGTGGGGACGCTGTTGTCTTTCTTTTTACGTTTCATTGATGAACTATATAGGCATTCTGGCCTTGAATCTGCAGGCACATCATCTGTGGTTGGAAAGTTTCAGTTAAATAGTGGTCGCAAGTGTTATTTAGACATGTGTTTAATGAGTTTCAACACTCATGGTCTTGCCTTTCGCCTCTTTTCCGGTAACCATCTTTACTGACAGAATTAACTATTCTAATTCAGGCAGCATGAAACACTCTTTCACACATTTCCTGTGGTCTTCCTGTAAGACTGAGTAAAGCAACAAAGACAAACCTTCTGGTTTCAAGTATTAAAACACCATTTGTAATAAGTTCCCAACAATATGTTTTCTTATTCTAATAACTTCATGCTCAATCCAGCTCAAGACTAGAAGACATAATAACTACTCTTAGGTAATACATGTTGTATTTGATAATGCAACATGTCATCATGTTGCATTCATCTTACATTGCCAATTGTGATTCACTGAATATATTAATTTTAAAGTACTTTTAGTACCGTACTTTAGTAAAATGTATTACTTGGCATGCTGCTGATTAATGTTATGGGACTTATCATCTCTTTTATGTTCATGTTAGGCAATAAAGTCACCTGAATGACTGTTAAAAGGCATCAAAACTATGTCTATTATAGCACAATGAAACACAATGTGATCGCTTACCTACAACAGTGTACGCGTCTTCAAAATTTTCAGAAGGCAATGAAACCTCAGCTGCCAGATTGTTTGGACACCTGATGATAAAATGTTGTTAATGATCAGATTTCATTACTGCTCATGCTTTTGTTGTTATTACACATTTTTTAAGTGTACAGATGTTGAAAATAAAAATATATTCTTACGCGTCATCATACTCTATGCTGAAAGAGTCTTCTTTTTCTGATAAAAACACACACACAAAAACACAGTGAAATACAGAGAAAAATTAAAGTTCATAGCAATTTCTATTTATAACAGCTGTATATAGCTCACTTTTGAAAGCTTTGAAAAATTTAGTCGTTAATGAAACAGATGTGATTTGAATAGTTTTAAATAGTTTTTTTGTTTGAAAGAATATGAATGTATAACTGTTTGTGAAATTACACAGAAATCCTTTCTTGGATTAGAAAAGAGCAGAACACAGATAAGATTTTCATTCTAAGTCATCATATGTAACTTTATCAAAAATTCCCTACAGTATGTCTTGACTGTAACTCCATTTTGACCATACCGTCTTCCCACTCTTCCTGCTCCTGCTGTTCCTCCAACATGTCTGAATTTGCCTGCTGAGTCGTTGCACTGTAAAACAAAGCAAACGAAACATATTTCAGTGGTACATTCACTTTTTCAGTGATATAGTGCATTCAGTATATAGAACTTTACACACAAAGACAAAACATAAAAAAATAATTTTCCTAATAATAAAAATCACAGAAGTGTCCAAAAAATTATGCATATTGAATTAAAGCTCACCGTGGTCTGCAAGAAGTTAAGCGAACTGTTGAAACGCAAAACAAATATAATTTTGAAGCAAAATATTGCATGCAGGTATATTCGGCTATATTATGTGGTTGGTTTGATTAATCCATACAATAAACAATGACTTGTGAAAAAAATGTGAAGCCTAAAATTATTTTTAATTATACTTATTTGACCTATTTTGTTGCAAATCCACCAAAGACATGCCCCGAGTGATAGCATCAAGGTTATTACTCCAACATGGAGTAATACTGTAGACACCAAATCAACTGGAAAGTAAAATAAGATGATTAATTTATTTAAAAATATATTTCAGTATAAAAATAATACATTATTATAAAAAATACGTCTATTTAAAGCATTTTTGAAACATTCAGAGAGCCTTACCTTTGACCTGAAGAAATACTTTGTTTGTTCCATGAACTGTGTACTCATGCTCATAGAAGCATTTTGATGGCAGCACTATGCAGCTGTAATGACCTGAATCCCTCAAAACTGCACCATCGATGATGAAAGTTGTCAGCATCTGAGAGACATTAAAGACTTGCACTTGGAGAATCGTGACATTCTTCCTCAGGTAAGAGTAGATGAATTTACATCCACCAAGAGTTTGAATATGTTGAGACACTGTGCACTGGAATTCAATATGGTGTCCCTCATGAACAGTGGATGACCCAACTATTGAAATGTCTGCTGGGAGAAAATTGGCTGCATGGAAACAGGAGAAAATGAGTGGAAAGAAATAACAATGACATCATGTGTTCAGGAGTCAAAACACTTACCTATGACCAGAATCTCAATGATGTGGTCTCCTTTCTTGGCTACTTCAGAAAGTGTATAATGATTCGGGGAATAAACACAGCTGTAATTTCCACTGTGATGAAGACTAGCTCTGGATATGGTGAACAGGGTGTCACTTTGATCTTGTTTCTGGGTGAGATTCTGGATTCCGCACCCATTTATTAACAAATAAACATGGACACTTGAGTCTTTCTTTTTTCCAAATGTGCTGCATGTTACATAAAGGTCACTGTTTTCACTTATAATTGTCTGCTGGGCCAGGATCTTTGCAGGAAAAATATCTGTGAGACATCATAGTGATTAACATATGTAAAGATAAGTGCAGCTCAGTAACATATGGGAATACAGAAGAGACATATCTTGTATTGAGGGAAACTGAACTTACCTTCGGTTTGGCTTATGACCTGATTTGTCAGAACACCTTGAAGAAAAGAAGTGAAAAATCTAATGAATCCTGTCAGCTTAAATAGAAAACAGTTTGACTGAAAGACATAGATGTTATCTGTTAGTGCACTCACACAGAAGAGTAATTATTATGTTCATCGTTATAGACAATGAGCCGCCCTTACAGACTCTCTGCAGCGTATCTTCTGAAAGCTTCTCAAAAGTCTTGCTCAAACCACAGAGAGTAAAAATGGAGAAACTACACTTCCTGTTATTTGTAAGGTGACACGTGATATTTCAACATTTTTGACTGGATAAAAAATAATATCTACAAAAAATAAAATTCAGAGGAGTGTGTTCTTAAACCATTTTACTTTCAAATACATCATATCACAAATTGATTTCCACTGATGTTTCTTTAGTTGTATAATAAGTCATTCTGACATACAGACAATTATACCCAATACAGGATGCTTATCTTCTTTCACTCGCGCTCACTGAGGAAATATACATAATAGATTTTCACACATATTTAAACACACATATATACACTCACAAAAGTGAGGCTTTCACCATAACACAAAGCTGAATACTGATTTAAAAGTGCACTTTGACTGATTCTGATTCAGCTGACTTTAACAGATTAGACTGACTGGTTCTTTTTCTGGATATCCAGAAAAAGTACAATATTATTTGCTTTGCGTTTTTGTAAAGGATCCAGTGTCCAGTGTGTCTGTATGCTTGACAATTACAGCTTTTACCCCAGGCATGCTGGGGTGTTCATAAAAGATTTATGAAAAGTTTCAGAAAAATGAAACTTGCGGTGTGTGTGTGTGTGTTTCATAAATATAATATTATTTACAGATTCACTCAAACCTATCTTCTTACAATTCTAGATCAACATGTATTCAGGAGTGGGTCACATGCTTACGTTTGCATGCCTCAAACATTAATGATAACAACTTCAGTATTTATCAGTTCCATTCTTTAATTCTCAGGCTTGCAGCGGCAACATAATCTGCAGCACTAACTTGTTGCTCTAATGTTTTCCTTCCTTTTTCCTAACCCCCTTTCCGGCTTACATTCGACCTTTTCGAAATAAAATATCTGTAAACGTCACAATGGTTACACTACTTTTTCCAAAGGTCCTTTTTGTCTTTGTACACAGTGTTTAAATATCCTCAAAATTCACAAATTACATTTTCTTAAATTATTACATGTTCCAGAAAGTAACTGCTTCAGAGTTAGGCAGGACCTCTTATAATGCATTTGTAACTTTTAATGTCCAATCAAATAAGGGCGCATGTATTGCAGCAATCTGAACAAATTAAGTTACATATCTCTTTAAAATGACTAGGAAGTAACTTGTAGTAACAAAGATTTACCATGGGATGTCAGCCTTTGAGCAAAGTGCCAAAGAGTCTCACATGAAACTCTAAATTTAAAAAAAAGTGGAATCGTTTGATGTGGTTTCTGGAAACTAAAAATAAATTAACTTACACCATCTTTCTAGGTTGATTTTATATACTTAAATAAGCAAGGAGAAAGAGTCACAGTCTTTCTTTGTTAGTGCAGTAGATCTGATTTAGCATCTTTTTTCCAAGTGTGTCTTAGGTCAAGACAGGGAACTTTAACTCATCTCGTCATCTCATTTACAGGATAATTTAAAGATCCCAGATAAAACTCATGTAAGCTCAGCCTGCCTGGGTTTAAGCCCAGGACTGTCTCAATGTGAAGAATAGTGCTAACCACTTTGCATGTGGTACTGGGCAAATGTTTTAGCCACTATTGAGGCCAGTGATTCCACACAAAAAGCCACAGGGGGCAATTTAGTGACAAGAATATCATAAAAGAGAGCTTATGGCAAAGGCCTGATTTCAGAATCCTAACTTCAATATGAAATTGCATTTTCTTTTTTCAAATGGGGGGTGTTGCTGTTTTTGCAGAGTATCTAACGAATGAAAGCAACAGGTTATCAAATGCATCTTCTGAACACTGCCAGCAGTCACCTTCTCAGGATCACTCTCTGCTAGGTTATTAATATCAGCCTGGCAACAGTTGGAGGTTAAGACGCATGCTTTAATCAGCAATGCATGGTAGCAGATGTTCAACAGAAAGCAGTAGATGACGAGGTATATCTGATGGCAAAGGGTAGGAGAGTCATACACATCGTGATAGACAGATACACAGTGTAACTTTTTCACCACAGTCAGAGGGCAGGCATAAGACAAGCACTGTGAGAAAGGAGATTAGGATTCATGGGATGATCATGTTAATTGCAAAGAAAGGAGGGAGATGACGGATGCACAAAAAGTGTGTTATATCTTTGTAGATCTCCTTTCACTAGTTCTACTTAATGTTGTGTTTATAACCAGGTTCATCAACAATAACCCATTTGTCTGTCTCACAGAAGTCCTTGAGGCTTGTAGTTGAACTAATCAGCCCCAAGTTGGCCTTGGCTTTGTTGTTTGTCCAAGAATCAAACTTTTCTTCATTGTGCAGTTTAGTTGATCAAATTGGTGAATGGACTAACATTAACTGGAACATGGATTAAAGAAAATATGGGGCTGACAAAGCTGTTGCCTTTATTTTAATGTTTGAAGGAGGCGGCACACAGGCATGCTGGCAGCTTACAGGCAGATTGTCTGTGGTTGGAAACGGTCATCTCTATTTAGACACTTGTGAGGTTGCCTCTCCCCTCATTTCTGGTTACCGTTTTTCATGACAGAATTAACTATTCTAATTCAAGAAGCACACCTGTTCTGTGGTCTTCCTGTAAGACTCAGTGAAGTAACACAGACAAACTTGCTGGTTTGAAGGGACAAAAAAGGTTTATAATAAGCTGCTCGTGTTTGTTTTTGTTATTCTTATCAAACTTGTCCTCAATCTAACCTTATTGAGCTGTAAAACTCAAAATGACAAAACAGCTACTGACAGGTAATAAATGTTGGATTTGACAACTGCATTCCTCATACTGCCAATTTATGCATGTTAGCAGTGAAGTCACCTATGTAATTTTTAAAAGATATCATAACCATGAGTTTTACAGTATAAGGAAGTCAAACGCCATGCAATCATAGTATACACAGATTCACGACTGCCAAAATATGTTGAGCACTCACCTTTCCATATTGTTTTGATACTTTTTTATTTGAGTTTTGTAAAGTGTACATAAAAGTATTACCAGTATTTTTATACTGGTAATACTTTTAATACCTGTTACTGGTAATACCTGTTATAAATCACTCTATACTTCTGGTATAGAAGTATGGAGTGATATAAATGATGTAAATCACTCTATACTTCTGGTCCATTTGTCACCCAGCTGTAAAGAAACACTCTGAAATCACAAACACTTGTATTTATTTGCATTTATTTAAACCGAACCTCTGCACAGAGGGAACTAATGCAATTGTAACCAGCAGATCTGAGGGTCAATCCCTCAGTCCTACACATATATACATTTAGCCTCACACTTTGGGGGAGGGTCCCCATGAGCTTTAAAATATGCTATAAAACCCTGGGGATTCCCTTATATGGCAACAACAGCAACTCATGGCCAGAGTGGTGTGTGTGGGTGTGTGTGTGTGTGTCTGTGTGGTACCAGCCTGTGCTGATACTTGAGTATGTGTGTATATATATGTGCTACGTAAGCATGTGCAGAGTGGATGTTGGACGCACGGTTAGTCATGAGAAAAACCATTCATGTAACCAACATCTTACTGAAAGATTGTATACTCATGACATCTGTCTGCTTTTACCCTATTCTGTGCATACTATTCTTCATATTTCCTTTTATGACAGGCAGACCCCCACTGTCAATAAATTCCTCTCTCTCTACAATTACACACACCCAAATCCTTTCCCATTCCTCTGATCTGATGACAGCTGCACCCTACCATCTAAACAAACTTGAGCACATTTTATTCTAATCATAATTTTCTTGTACTCACAAACTTTAAACCAGCCTAACAGCTGTATATACAGTAGCTACCTTAAATGAAATTTCATTAAAGCTTTGGGAAACAGATATTATCAGGAGTAATAGTTTTAAATGTTTTCTTAAGCACTGAGCGTATGAATGTTAGTGGAATAAGACTGTTGTCTTTCTTTGGATTTGAAAAAGAACAGATCTCGGATAGATAGGTTTTCTATTTCAGTCATCGTGTGTAATTCTATTAAGAATTCCCCAGACTATGTCTTTACTGTAATTCTATTTTCACTATACCTTCCTGTGCTTCCCTCTATCTGCTCTTGCTGTTCCTCCAATATGTCTGCATTGCCTGCTGACTCATTGCAACAACCTGGGAGTGGCTTAAAGTAACAGAGATTTACCGTTGGATGGTACTTTCATACTTTGAACACAGTTTGTGCCGCTTGATTTCCAAACACGAACATCTAAATCAAGTTTTTTCTAAATGAAGAGTGTAATGTGGTATCTGGAAACACAGAAGAAACCAACCAACAGAGACTTGATATCATTCTGTTGTTCGGGGCCTGATGTTTTGTCCTGGTTTTGCATGGGACTTAATGAATGGTACAGACTTTTTATCTAATAGTCTGAACACTGTTAACAGTCACCTTCTCTCTCTGGCCTGGTCATGAAAATCACTCTGGGCAGCATTTCAAGAAACCCACTTGCATGGTTATACATCTTTGGTGTCATGGTCTCTCATATATACATGGTGTTACTTTTTCACCCCAGTCAGAGGGCAAGTAGAAGACAAGCACAGGGAGAAAGGAGATGAGGAGGCAAGGACTAATCGTGCTGACTGCATAGAAAAGAGGGAAACTGCAAATCCATAAAAAGTATGTGATAGATCTGTTCAGATCTCTTCACAGCACTTTTACTTGTTATCACGTTTATAAGCAGGTGTGTCAATAATTGTAGGGTAATTTCCAATAAACCAAGTTCAAGAAGAGAGTCTATGGCTGACGCGTGTTCCTGGTTTCCAAAAGAAATGCTTCCAGTTGCATTATGATGTGAAGACTGTTTATTTATTGCAAACTGAAGATATAACAATGAACTCCTTCCTAAGTAAGCATGAAAGTTCCAAAAAATAAGCAGTTATCCAGAACTACCTGTGCACACGGTCAGAAAAACCATGTGACTCCTAACCTCTCTGTCCATGCTCCTCCCCTTCCCCCTCACACAGGGTTTCATGCTACTATTGCACTTACATACTTAAAGTGAGAGGTACCCCTTTTTAGGTTCCAATCCCAAACAGTGACATAACATTACTTTATGTAAACACATAATTAATCCTGTAAAGATGACTTATGTAATGAATCTATGAATTATGAAACGAACACGAACTCAATTGTAAACAAAAATATAAAGCAGATGTCTGGCACCTACAATAATAATCCGTTCGCCTTTCTCCCAGAAGTATTTGAGGTTGATAGGATCCCCTGTAAGCACCAAATCAATTTGGGCTTTGTCGTAGATCCATGAAAACACATCAGAAAAAAAAAAATCCCAAAATCATGCTGAAAATCTACATATTTTATATATACTTTTTCAAATATTTGATGTAAATGAAAATGATAAACCTACAGAGGGTGGAAATCTGTCATAGTGAGTAATCCAAACCACACAGCAGCATAGTGTGCATACTGTTTAATGACTAAACACATGTTTTGGATGGATCATCTTAGGTGACATCTTGACTGAAGTTTGGTCTGTTTTCAGTGTCTTTGCCCTGTCATATGATTGCATTTTTTCTCCCCATCGGGGAAAAATGTTTACATTCACCTGCCATCTTCATTGTGCTGATTTATTTATGTATTATTATTTCATTATTCTAACAATAGTATTGTAGGTAGCCATCAGGTAGCACAGCATTATATGCCAGATAGCACAACTTCATTAACCCTACAAACATTGACACAACCTTGTTTCTGTCTTTCTGTATTCATTGAAGAAAGGTAGCAGTCATCAGCAGCTATCTCTGTTTATACACGTATGAGCTTGACTCTTTTCTGTTTTTCAAGACAGAATTAACTATTCTAATTCAGGCAGCATGAAAGACACGCCACATCTATCCTGTGGTCTTTCTGTAACACTCAGTGAGCTAACAGACACAACCCTGCTGGCGTGAAACAGCAAAAACAGCATTATAATGAGCAACATTTTGCATTTGATAAGCAAGGGGACTTCTCATATTCTCATGTATTTGTATATTGTATTATAATGATAACCATATTTTACAGCGTTTAGTGTTAAAAATATGTTATTTGGTATGCAAACTCATGACCTCTTATTAGGTTATTGTTAGAAAACTCAATGACTGTCAAAAGGCATTAATGCTGTAAAGCAGGGGTGGGGGAACTCCAGACTTGAAGGGTCGGTATCCTGCAGGTTGTAGATGTGTCCTTGATCCAACACAGCTGCTTTAAATGGCTAAATTACCTTCTCAACATGTCTTGAAGTTCTCCAGAGGCCTGGTAATGAACTAAACATTTGATTCAGATGTATTGACCCAGAATGATATCTAAAACCTGCAGGACACCGGGCCTTGAGGCCTGGAGGTCCCCACACCTCCTGTAAAGCCTTCAACCATGAAATAATTGCCAGAAAAATCTTCTGAAATTAAAAAAAAGAGAAATTTAATATTAAATATACAAAGTAATAAGGCAAAAAAAAAAAAGAAGACAGATTTCTTTTATAAATCTTCTACTATTGAAATTTCTATTTTTGAGGATTACAGTTTAAAACAACAACAACAAAAATCCAGAACTTGACAATCTGGGCAATGAGCTACCAGAACTTTTTCTGTAATTTTACATATTTATATTTTACAATTTAAAGAGTTGTGCCGATATATTTATTTTCCTTTATCACGTAGAGAAACAGTTAAATACGTAACTTCTTTACAATGAAAGGAAGGGGAGTTTCATCACAGGGGCGTAATTTCCAGAGGGTTCATGACACCCCCCCCCCCCCCCTCCAATAATCAGACTCAACCAATATACCCCCCACCCCACCTCACCTCCCCATAAAATTATGAATTATCTTGCATAAATAGGCTGTTGATTTTCTTTACTCACTTCAGGTATTACCAGCAAAATAGTTGCATGTTTAGTCATCTGGGAATCAGATTTATTTAGTCAGAGATATGCAACATAAAATCAGTTTGACACTCCTGATCTAGATCGTCCCCCTCTCATCCCGTCATTTCCTCAGCATGTGTGCATTTGCCTGTTTGTTGTTTGATCCACAAAGGGACGCCACCAGTAATACCATCAAGGTTATCACTCCATAACGCAGTAACCCCAGAGAGATGAAATCCACTGGAAAGCACAAAAAGACAGCATAAACAAGAATTTAAAAAAGCATTTTTGAAACATTCAGAGAGCCTTACCTTTGACCTGAAGAAATACTTTGTTTGTTCCATGAACTGTGTGCTCATGCTCATAGAAGCATTTTGATGGCAGCACTATGCAGCTGTAATGACCTGAATCCCTCAAAACTGCACCATCGATGATGAATGTTGTCAGCATCTGAGAGACATTAAAGACTTGCACTTGGAGAATCGTGACATTCTTCCTCAGGTAAGCGTAGATGAATTTACATCCACCAAGTGTATGTAGGTGTTGAGACACTGTGCACTGGAATTCAAGATAGTTTCCCTCATGAACAGTGGATGACCCAACTATTGAAATATCTGCTGGGAGAAAATTGGCTGCATGGAAACAGGAGAAAATGAGTGGAAAGAAATAACAATGACATCATGTGTTCAGGAGTCAAAACACTTACCTATGACCAGAATCTCAATGATGTCGTCTCCTTTCTTGGCTACTTCAGAAAGTGTATAATGATTCGGGGAATAAACACAGCTGTAATTTCCACTGTGATGAAGACTAGCGCTGGATATGGTGAACAGGGTGTCACTTTGATCTTGTTTCTGGGTGCGATTCTGGATTCCGCACCCATTTACTAACAAATAAACATGGACACTTGAGTCTTTCTTTCTCCCAAGTGTGGTGCATGTTACATAAAGGTCACTGTTTTCACTTATAATTGTCTGCTGGGCCAGGATCTTTGCAGGAAAAATATCTGTGAGACATCATAGTGAGCAATATATGTAATGATGAATGCAGCTCAGTAACATTTAGGAATACAGAAGAGACATATCTTGTAATGAAGGAAACTGAACTTACCTTCGGTTTGGCTTATGACCTGATTTGTCAGAACACCTTGAAGAAAAGAAGTGAAAAATCTAATGAATCCTGTCAGATTAAATAGAAAACAGTTTGACTGAAAGACATAGATGTTATCTGTTAGTGCACTCACACAGAAGAGCAATTATTATGTTCATCGTTATAGACAATGAGCCGCCCTTACAGACTCTCTGCAGCGTATCTTCTGAAAGCTTCTCAAAAGTCTTGCTCAAACCACAGAGAGTAAATATGGAGAAACTATATTGAACCACTTCCTGTTATTTGTAAGGTGACACGTTCAACATTTTTGACTGGATAAAAAATAATATCTACAAAAAATAAACCATTTTACTGTCAAATACCTCATATCACAAATTGATTTCCACTGATGTTTCTTTAGTTGTATAATAAGTCATTCTGACATACAGACAATTATACCCAATACAGGATGCTTATCTTCTTTCACTCGCGCTCACTGAGGAAATATATAATACTTCTGAAGTTGCAGTCTGTTTGGCCTCTCAGGGCCACCGTAAATATATGTAAAAGATTTCCATAGATTTTCAAACACACACATATACACTCATAAAAGTGAGGCTTTGACCATAACACAAAGCTGAACACCGATTTAAAAGTGCACTTTGACTGATTCTGATCCGGCTGACTTCAACAGATTATACTGACTTGGGCCAAACCTTTTCCTCTGGATATCCAGAAAAAGAACAATATTATTTGCTTTGCATTTTTGTAAAGGATCCAGTGTTGTTTTATTCAAATGCTTGACAATTTCAGTTTTTCCTCTGGGAGTGGTGGGGTGTTCATAAAAAGTTTCAGAAAAATGCAACTTGCAATTTACTGAACTTGCGCAAGGTGTGTGTGTGTGTGTGTGCGTGTTCTATGAATATACTCTAATTTACAGATGTGCACTCAAATCTATCTTCTTACAATTCTAGATTAACGTGTATCCAGGAGTGGGTCACATGGTTACACTACTTTTTCCAAAGGTCCTTTTTGTCTTTGTACACAGTGTTTAAATATCCTCAAAATTCACAAATTACATTTTCTTAATTATTACATGTTCCAGAAAGTAACTGCTTCAGAGTTAGGCAGGACCTCTTATAATGCATTTGTAACTTTTAATGTCCAATCAAATAAGGGCGCATGTATTGCAGCAAGCTGAACAAATTAAGTTACATATCTCTTTAAAACAACTAGGAAGTAACTTGTAGTAACAAAGATTTACCACAGGATGTCAGCCTTTGAGCAAAGTGTCAAAGAGTCTCACATGAAACTAAAAATTTTTTTAAAAAAGTGGAACAGTTTGATGTGGTTTCTGGAAACTAAAAATAAATTAACTTCCAACTTCTCTTTAGGTTGATTTTATAGCAACAGGTTATCAAATGCATCGTCTGAACACTGCCAGCAGTCACCTTCTCAGGATCACTCTCTGCCCTGGTAATTAACAAATAATTTGTATTTTAAATACTTAACGCTGGTACATGTATTCCATTACTCCCCAACACTGGAAGATAAGCACAGTGAGAAAGGAGATGAGGAGGCAAGGACTAATCATGGTGACTGCATAGAAAAGAGGAAAACTGCAAATGTATAAAAAGTATGTGATATCTGTTTAGATCTCTTCACAGCACTTGTATTTATTATCACGTTTAGGTGCATCATTAATAATTCATTCACCTTTCCTCCAGAAGTTTTTCAGGTTAATAGGAGCCCCTATCAGCACCAAATCAATTTGAGCTTGGTCATAGATCAAAAGACAATCACAGACAAAATCATGCTGAAAATCTACATTGCATATCCTTTTTTATTATTTTAAAAGAAATAAAAATGATAAACCTACCAAGAGTGGCCATAATCTGTCATATTAGTGACTGAACACATGTTTTGGATGGATCATCTCAGGTGATATTTTGACTGAGGTTTGGTCTGTTTTCAGTATCTTTGCCCTGCCATACGATTGCATTTTTTTCTGCCCATTGGGTAAAAAAAAAAAATTACCTTCATCCCCCATCTTCACTGTGCTGATTTATTTATGTTCTATTATTTCATTATTCTAACCATAGCATTGTAGCTAGCCATCAGGTAGCATATCATTACATGCCAGCCCAACTTCAATACAAACACTGACACTACTTAATTTCTTTCTGTCTTTATTAATGTCTGACAAGCCATACGTTTTAGTTTTTTAGAAATCTCTGGGTCAGTACATGGCAAATCATCTTTAGATAGAAATGATAGCGAGCTAACTTCCTGCTTCTTCAACTTCTAACTCTGTTGAACATTGAAAATCTTTTTTTCTATGGATGCATGTATGTTAAACCTTATTGTAACACATGGGAGAGAAGCCACTACAATCATTTTATTGGAGATCTAAATTTCTGGGCTCTTTTAAACTCTCAGTGGTGCCACAGAGTCTGTTTGAATTTGGGAACAGAAGTTTGTACCGGGGAATAGCTACTGACATCAGACTTTTTAGGCAGTTTTTGCAAAAAAGCAAAAGCAAAAAACCTCTTTCACAGCTTTGTATGTGGTAACCCTACTGCTGTAGAATAAAATGGCTAAGTAAGTGGCCTGCACCTGTGAAACCTTTTGTGCTTTGGGGGTTACCTTATTGTTGCCCATCCAGCGTAGCTAAAGCCGACAACACCGGTCTGCTAATCAATTAACCAAATCAACATCCCAGAAATGTATTTGACTTGATGCTATAAGTCAGAATGAAAAGTATCCCTTTCATTTTTAATTGCATTAGCATTCGCTTCGGTCATGAATTAGCTGGAATGTGGACTGAAGGGCAAATAGGGGAAGAAAACTGTGGGCTTGATCTTGCAGGCAGATCATCTGTGGTTCGACAGTTTGAAGTTAAGTAGCAGCCATGGCCATCTCTGTTTAGACACTCATAAGCTTGCCTCTTTTCTGTTCACCATTTTTCATGACAGAATTAACTATTCTAATTCAGACAGCATGAAACACACACCATATATACCCTGTGGTCTTCCGGTGACACTCAGTGAACTAACAGATACAACCCTGCTGGTGCAAAAGAACAAAAACATCGTGATAATAAGCTGAAAATGTTAGTTTTATTATTCTTGTGAATGATGTGATCAATCCAGCCTTTTTATTCTACAGATCAAGATAAGAAAACCAATTAGTTACCCATATTTTACAGTGCCTTTAGTGTTAAAAAAAACATGTTATTTGGCACACTGCTGATCATGATCTTCATAAGATCTCTTATTTGTGTGTTAGAAATCAAAGTCACCTCAATGACTGTCAAAATGTATTATTGCTGTAAAACCTTGAAAAAATTGCTAGAAAATTCTTCTCAAATTAAAAAAATGAAATTTAATATTAAATATACAAAAATGAGCTATTTATATCTTACAATATAAATATAAATATTTGCCCTCTAACTGTGGTGAGAAAGTAACACTGTGTATCTCTGTCCTGCTGTCTTTGACTGTTTTTCTTCTCGTCATCACAGAGACCATAAGTCCAAAGAGTTGTCCTGGGGGATTTATTTCTTCATTACAGCAGCTTTTTCTTTATCATTTAGAAAAACAGTTAAATATATAACTTCTTTCCACTGACAGAAAGGGGAGTTTCACCACTTAACTAGTGGGCTGTGTGTGGCCTGCAACATAAAATCAGTTTGACACTCCTGATCTAGATCGTCCCCCTCTCTCATCCTGCCGTTCCTCCAGCATGTGCGCATTTGCCTGTTTGTTGTATGATCCACCAAAGGCACACCACCAGTAATACCATCAAGGTTATCACTCCATAACGTAGTAACCTTGAAGAGATTAAATTCACTGGAAAGCACAAAAAGACAGAATAAACTAAAATTTAAAAATTTAAAAATTATCTATTTGAAAGATTTTTGAAGCATACAGACATTCTTACCTTTGACCTGAAGAAATACTTTGTTTGTTCCATGAACTGTGTACTCATGCTCATAGATGCATTTTGATGGCAGCACTATGCAGCTGTAATGACCTGAATCCCTCAAAACTGCACCATCGATGATGAAAGTTGTCAGCATCTGAGAGACATTAAAGACTTGCACTAGCAGAATCGTGTCATTCTTCCTCAGGTAAGCGTAGATGAATTTACATCCACCAAGAGTTTGAATATGTTGAGACACTGTGCACTGGAATTCAAGATAGTTTCCCTCATGAAGAGTGGATGGCCCAACTATTGAAATATCTGCTGGGAGAAAATTGGCTGCATGGAAACAGGAGAAAATGAGTGGAAAGAAATAACAATGACATCATATGTTCAGGAGTCAAAACACTTACCTATGACCAGAATCTGAATGATGTTGTCTCCTTTCTTGGCTACTTCAGAAAGTGTATAATGATTCGGGGAATAAACACAGCTGTAATTTCCACTGTGATTAAGACTAGCTCTGGATATGGTGAACAGGGTGTCACTTCGATCTTTCTTCTGGGCGAGATACTGGATTCCACACTCGTTTATTAACAAATAAATAAAAACCATGGAGTCTTTCTTTTTCCCAAATGTGCTGCATGTTACATAAAGGTCACTGTTTTCACTTATAATCGTCTGCTGCGCCAGGATCTTTGCAGGAAAAATATCTGCGTGACATCATAGTGAGCAATATAGGTAATGATGAGCGCAACCTAGTAACATTTAGGAATACAGAAGAGACATATCTTGTAATGAAGGAAACTGAACTTACCTTCGGTTTGGCTTATGACTTGGTTTGCCAGAACACCTTGAAGAAAAGAAGTGAAAAATTAAATGAATCCTTTCAGATTAAATAGATAGAAAACAGTTTCACTTAAAGATGTAGATGTTATCTGTTAGTGTACTCACACAGAAGAGCGATTATTATGTTCATCATTATAGAAAATGAGCCACCCTTACAGACCCTCTGCAGCATATCTTCTGAAAGCTTCTCAAAGTCCAAAACCACAGAGTGGTTAAAGAGTAAATAACCATATGCAAACATGCAATTATAACATACCCCTACCTGCTCCTTGTATGGTAGCAAGAGATATTTACTTGTTAGGATTAAAAATAATATCTACAAACAAATAATACTTACCACACTGTACTGTTATACTATTTTACTCTCATATACATTATATACCCATTTAGCTTTTGCTAACACTCTATTTCTCTCTTTTTGTCAGATAATTTGCTTCTTCAGTTATCTTACCTTACTCTGATTCTGTATAATAAGTCAGTCTGACGTACTGACAACTATACCCAATACAGGATACTTATCTTCTTTCACTTTTCACTTTGCACTGAGGGAATGCACCCGTCCATTTTCCTCTGCTTATGCAATTTGGTTTGGGTGGGAGTGTAGTGGGGGGTGGAGGCAATGGCAGGGTACACCCTGGACAGGTCAACAGTCTGTCACGGGGCTAACACAGACAAACAGGTGGCAATTTACACTCACACCTCTGGGCAATTTAGGATCACCAGCTAACCTCCACTAACTGTATGTCTTTGACTATGGCACAATGGAGGACATATATATACAATGAAAAGTGAAAATAACTATAGCGATTCAAATGCAATACAATCTCCATAAAAATTTAATCCACAAATTAAGCAAACTAAAAAGCAACCACACACAGAGACACACACGTTAGCTTTTCTGAAGAGTGCACTGGTTGACACTGACTAAAGAAAGATTCTGATCCAGCTGACCAAACTAACTTTGACCAAATCTTTACCTCTGGATTTACAGACAATAATTCAGAGGTAGATAAATAGAGAATAAACTCAAAGAATATTTCTCTTTGCTTTTAATTGCATGTAAATGTTTGTCAATGCCACTTATTTCCTACAAATGCAACCTAAAGTTGTGTGTTTGTATGTGTGTGTGTATGGTGTGGTCATATGGTTCCAGTATCCTCACAATTCATAAATGACATTTTCATAGGTTTTACACTTTCTGAATAGCAACCATTTTAAAGGTAAGCAGCAGCTGTTTGTAGTGACTTCAGATGTGTGATCAAATAAAGATATTTTATAGCAACAATCAGAACAAATATATATCCCTTTATAAAACGAACAGTAATTTGTAGTAACAAAGATTTACCACAGGGTGGCAGTCTTTAAACACAGACTGCACTGCTTGATTTTCAAACCTGAACATCTCCATTAAATTTTATAATGTTTGACAGTTCGATGTGATATCTGGAAGCATAAAGAACCCAACTTAGAATTGTCTGTGGCCTGATTCGATATACTTACTTTAAGAAAGAAGTAAGAATTAGCCTACAATCTTTCTTTAAATGGTGGAGAGTCCCAGGCATTTAAATCCCAGTGGCACCTGCCCCTTATCTTAAAACATGTAGTTATCCTGACTGGGCTTTCATTAAATCAGCAAAGATACACAGGAAAGAATGTCGGACACCAACTAGGGAGAAACAGAATGACAAACAGAACAATATTGTCATCCCTTATATAGCAGCTTTGTCGGAGAAACTGAGGAGGTGTTTTGTTTTGTTTTTCCCGAGCACGTCATCCCGGTGCACTTCAAACCCAGCCAATGTTCAAATTTTTGTACAGAGAAGACAGATGGTCTGAAAGAGCAGTGAAAGAGGCACACAACACAGGGGGTGGCTTACAACACCAACTGTCGGCTACCTACAGGGAAGTTTTGAGATCTCTTCTCAGGTGGCTCAACTCCCACTATCGTCTTGTGCCAGGTGACCCTGGACCATCACGCTAAGAAGACCATCTTATATGTGATACCCTGCAAATGGTTTTACCCAATATTGATGACAATTATTCCAAGTATACTGCCGCAGTGGTGAATTTGATTTTTTCCCCTCCCACTCTACTGTACTAACCTTTGTATGAAGTAAAAAAAAAAAAGGTTTGTTTAAAGTTGATTTTTATTGTTAAAAAGCTCAAAGCAAGTACCTGAAATATGTCTATCTATATAGACATATTTCAGGTATAATTACTCACTATTTATCAATCCAAACAAAAATCACAGGTCGATTGCAAAACAGTTCTGTAGACAGTACCTTATGAAGTGCTGCATCCCATTCAAGTCTCATTCTGAGACTGAAGCATTCCACAAGTCATAAAGCCATTTGGCTTGTCTTGACTTCTTGTAGCTGGTTTTATAATAGTCACAAACATTAGCAGAGCTTAACTACATACAGAAGATAAATACAGAAGGATACACAACCACAGAAGTCTGTCACACATGATATTATACATCACTTTAGTGAGACTATTAAGTAAAACAGCCAATCAAAACAAAATATCACAGCTATAGAAAGGTTATGTCATTTTCATGTAATAATGTGCCCCAGTCTTCACTTCTAGTGAAGCTTACCTGTTGAATGATCAGAGTATCTGAGTCTGTGTTGGCTTTGGCTTTGGGAAACATTTAGCATTTTTAAAGACACTTAAACATTTTCAGTTAAAATCACCTTAAATGCAGCCATGTCCTTAGGATTTATGAATCTATGAAGAAAACGAAACACTTCTATTGAAATACCATCAACATTTGTCATGATTTCGACTTGGCTTTGAAACTTTTTCTAAGCATCTGTGAAACATATTCTCGGAATTCAGCAGTCTGCAGTATTAGTATTAGTTTTGTCAAACTGAATCAAATATCTTCCCCAAGTAATAGAGGCTGGAGGAAAAGGCCAGCTGTTCCTAGGATGCACACGAGCACAAAAACCCATAGGAAGATCCTGTCGATAACCATGGCAACATATTTCCAGTCATCTTGAACCTATGAGAGGATCAAGACAAAAACATGTTCAATGTTACAGCAATATTGTAATTCTTTATTTGAAAGCTGTATGACATTAAATGGTTTTAGCCTTGCTTTTTTGAGTACTCACCTCCTTTGCTTCATTCTGTAGTCTCATATTTTCTGCTATGTATTTGACACTCTCAATAGCTTCCCTGACCTCAGGAGAAAGACACAGAAGAGGCATTATTCCTCCATCCAAAGACTCTGAGCTGGAGCATTGACTCCCCACTCCAACACCCACAGCACTGCCTCCACTCAATGGTCCTAGGCTGCTCAGTCCTCCACTCCCTCCTCCAGAATCTGCAGGCAACTTGCCGGTTCTCTTCTGCCAGCAGCAGTTGCAGCGGCCCTCACAGCACAAGAACCCAGAGCTAGGACATTTGATCGAGTCTCCACCCAAGTTATTGAGATTGGAAAGCTCTGTGTTATTAAAAAGTCTTTGCCGGTTTGTTAAACTTGACACCAAGCTGTTGGCAAGGGCCTGAGGTTTGTGCTGCTTTTGTAGAGTACCTAATGAATGAATGGCGCAGGATTTCGAATGCATCGTCTGAACACTGCCAGCCACAGTCACCTTCTCAGGATCTCTCTCTGGCCTGGTCATGAACATCACCCTGGGCAGCAGTTCAAGAAACACACGCTTTACCCAGCAGGGCATTGTATGTGTCTTCGGGGTGCGGTAGTGGACGTTCAACACAAAAACAGTAATGACAATAGAGAGAGTGACAAAAATCATGGTGAAGAGGAGGTACTCGCCAATCAAGGGTATCACTAGTGAGGTGGAAGGGATGGTCTCTGTGATGACGAGGAGGAAGACGGTCAAAGACAGCAGGACAGAGATGCACAGTGTTACTTTCTCACCACAGTCAGAGGGCAAGTAGAAGACGAGCACTGTGAGGAAGGAGATGAGGAGGCATGGGATGATCATATTGATTGTATAGAAAAGAGGGAGACGACGGATGTACAAAGAGTATGTGATATCAGTGTAGATCTCCTCGCAGCAGTTGTACTTAATATCATGTTTGTAACCAGGTGCATCAATGATCATCCACTCGCCTGTCTCCCAGAAGTCCTTGAGGTTAATAGTTGAGCCAATCAGCACCAAGTCGATCTTGGCTTTGTCATAGGTCCATGAACCAAATTTCATTGTGCAGTTTTGGTAATCAAATGGGAAATATGTGACATCAATCTTGCAGGAGCTCTTGAAGATAGCTGGAGGGATCCAGGTGACATCGCCATTGTAGCGAAGCAGGGCCTTTGTTTTGTCATCAACCTGGAAATCTCCAACTGCGCTGTAGAAAAAGACAAAAGAAGAGTGAGAATGGAACATTGAAAGGAAGGACAGTAAAAGACAACTGAGCCACTGAATACTAACCAGATAGATATAAGCAACTATTGAGTTATGAAAATATCAATTAAAAAGATGCCCTGGGGTTTCAGTAAATGCACCATGTGATGTTATGTATAGCTTCCCTAAGAATCTTCAAAAGAAGAAATGACCCATGCTGAATGAACAATGTAGATCGATAACATTTTGTTACTGTACAGACATCCTTTGCAGCAATAAACAATCAATGAAGACTCTGTGCCAGGTTTTTGTTATTATGCTCACTTGTTGTACAGCACAATGTCTGGCTTCCAAATCCTGTTGGACGGCACTCGGATAAACTCGACGCCTCCGAAATCTTTTGGGTTCCATTTAAGTTTATAGTCATTCCAGATCTGAGAAACAAAGCAGAAAAATTTCTTTTACATAAAAAAAAGTCTGAGAATTAACAGGTATGAGTTTCAGAGTCAATTTGATGCATGTGTAAAGGGGTTTTAAATCAGTTTTCTGGAGATCTGTTTGGTTAGATTAAAGCTTGAAACAGAATGTGACAGTTCAATAATTACCTTCCACCCTGTTCATTCAAAAATGTTTTTAAACATATTTAATCGCTAGAACATATTAGTTACAAAAACATCGGTATGTTAAAGAAACAACTAATACAAAGCAACAGTTGGCGGTATATCAAAAGAACTAGTCTATAGTTGTGTCACAGTAGGATTTTGGCATGAATGGAAATGTCAGTAAGCCAGCATGTATCATAATAAGTATTATAGCCTATCTTTGTGATAAACTATAGTGAAAAACCACAGTGTTAGCCATGGAGGTGCGTGCTGAAAAGTTAAAAAAAGTTAATATAATGAGTCCGAAAATGCTTCCTCCTGGTAATTATCTCTTGTCCGTTTTTATATGCATTTGCTTGTAAAATGCTCCACATAAAATAAAGAAATAATGTCACTATCTCCAAAGGTAGCACATAAACACAAGGATATATAGTACACGTGTGACTTGAATCACACTTTATAGCGTGTTTTATGGATCTTTTGAACACTGCTCATCAGGATGACCAGTGATCCTCATGAGGCTCATGAAACCAGTACATCAAAGCAACCCCAGAGAGCTGTAAAAAATTTGACTTAATTACAAAAACAGCATGTATCCAGAGTGTATTGCAAGATGGGATGGAGAGCAGGAGAAATGTGTCTCGCCCCTGATGAGTATTTCCCAGAGATATGCTAAAAACAACAGATGAGATTAACATAAGAGAAGCAATGCTCCAGCCCTAAACTCCTAAGAACAATTAAAGCTCAACATTTAGTAGAAGACTGGCTCTGTCACAGATGTGTGCTTGCTCAGTACATGTAAAATTGGAACAGGAGACCCGCCCTACCTCATCTGACTCATTACTAGTTCATTGCACTATGCAGCATTGCAAAAAAGAAAAATAGCGGATAATCACTGAACTTTCTCTTCCAGATTCACTTTAACTGTACGAACCCATAATGGATGAATATTCCATATTCGGATATTCTAGATTTCTTAACTACTGTCATTGCATTAAAATGCAAATTGGTTATGAAATGTAAGTGCATTCAGTTTATTTGATTTTCTTTGAAAGAAAATATGATCACACGGATCAATGTGTTTAAAAAGCTTCCTCCTATGAATAATTCAACCTGTCAGTCTAGCTCCAAAGAATCACGCATGACAGAAGGTTGGATCTAGACTTGGTGTCCTTGCTCAAGGTCTGTTTGCACAGTCTTGAACAATAAACTTACATGTCTCAGCCACAAATTGGTCTCCATGATCTGATTGACTTCATCCTGAGAAGAGGGTAGAAGATAATAGATAATGAGGACACTGAAGCAAAGAAAACTAAGTACATGTTATTAATAAAGTTAAAACAGTAATAATAACTGTCACAGGCAATCATCCAATTCACTGCTGAGATTTTTGTCTGTGCTTCTGTAGCATCAGCGCAAAAGGTTTCAGAGATCTGCACCTGAGTCCTGCATGCCTGGAGCATAATACACATGACAGCTGGGGCTTGTAGGTCGCAGCCTTTAACTTTTTTTTTTTACTAGCAATTCAGTGATACAGCTGGAGCAGAGGGACTAAAGATGGGAGACAAAACAACTGAGGGTCAGATTTCTGTGTGACTTAGACCGTGAATGAACCAATCTCATGACTGAGCGCAAACATTAACCATTCATGTGACCATCTTGTATCCAGAATAGCTCTTAGATTCAATGGTTGACAGAAGGCTTTAGTTTAACCTCTTCTGAATATCTTTGGGAGAACAGTTATTTCATGTCACTTGGATAGATAAGACACACACTCTGTGGTTCATAATTAAATCACTCAAAATCCTAAAAGACGCAAAATAATTTTTTGTAGTCAGATTTTGTTTTAACAAGGATGCAGAACTGAATGTTGGCTGTAGATCATATACTACATCTACTATCTTTAGCAGAACAGCCTCTGAGACCAAAATGCACATTGCCATTACCAAGTGATCATGTGGTTTGATCCCTGATTGTGAGATAATGTTAGTTTGCCCAGCCCATAAGGTATTGATGCTCTAAATTAGCTCATATAGCCATGTTGGAGTTGTTGAAGGTGAACCAAATGCTTCTGAGTTTGGAGCACCAGGTGTGCAGAGGGAATAACAGTCATCCATCAGCACTCTAGCTTGGCTTGCTACTTTAAATGAGTTAAGGATCATGTAACAAAATATCTCTCTCTCCATATCATCATTGTCTGATCAGACAGATCTTTAATATTTATTTAGATCCTTTGAAAAAATAAAAACACCTTGTTTGCACAGAGGCAAAAGAAGATGCATAAGGTGTCACCTGATGGTTACTAGTTTATACACAGTGAAATACTGTTACCTGTTTTTGACCGGCATTTTCTTTCTCTTAGACCATTATAGCACCAAAGTATTGTTTGACATAAAGGGTTAAAAGAGAGCAATGGTGCAATAAGGGTAACAATAAAAGAAAAAAGAGGCAAACACTAAAAAAACATATTCCTTAAAAAAGCAAATAAATAGTACATTCTGTATTTCCAAACAATTTATTGTGTGAATGAAGCTGTATTGCTTGCCAAACAGTCCTTTGCTATGCTTATTAACACCACCTGCGCTCAACCTGTCTGCGTCAAGTGACACAGTCGTCTGTCTGGAACGGCAGTCTGCAGTCAACAAACTCTAGCAGAGAAATCTAGGAGTGCCCATCTGAAGTGGCAGTGACTGAGTGATAGGGGGTGCCTGAGAGGTACTCAGACAGCTGACATTTCCCATCTTGTCTTGGCCAGAAAAACAGCCCAATTGTCCGCCCTTTCATCTAGGTCCCAGGAGCTACTGTGTAACGCGAGAGGGTATCTCAAGCTTACGATACGGTGTCTAAATTACCACCTTCCCCTAAATTTTGTTTCAGTAAAAGTCTGCAAAGCAGCACACAAACTATATCTTTGAGATGTAAAAACACAAGTTTTAAGCCTTGTATACACACAGATCTTCTACAATTTCTACTCTTTATAGGCAAGAGTAATCTAAGGTCATGTTTATTAAGCAGAGTGATATTTGTTTTATAGAGGTGAAATAGCTGCCCCATAAATCACAAACACTCCGGGCATCAGCTCCGACACTGAGGAAAAACATTTTCTTGCTACTTACCACTTTGACCAGCTGTGACATGGACACCTCAAACTGCACAATGACTGGATCAGATACATTTTCCACCGGCCGTATATACTGGTTGTAGTTGGAAAATATCCCAGAGAAGAGCTTATGCTCTGCATCTGAACATGTGCCTCCTGGACAGGAGCACAATGTCAGCCATGGGAATCTCACTGCATATTTAAATGATTATACAGTTTAACTGTGATCTATTTTTTTTCTGCTTTACCATTTACCACCCAAAGTAGAACTCTAAATTTGACAGTTTCACAACCTTTTTTGTCATTTTTTAATTTCAAGTTCTTTTCTTTCTAACTTGAGTGATTTGGCATCATTCTTAACACAGTATGTCTCTTACAGAGAACAGCAACTACATCAACATATTACTGTTATCCTGATTGTATAAGATTAAGGATTTGAACACATGCATGATTCCTTGATGCACTGCATTAAATTTTACATAACCCAATAGACGTAGCCTTCAAAAATAATTAGATCTATTGCTTTTTTTTTTTTTTTTTTACATTTCCCTAAAGCAACAAGTAGATTTCATGCTACCAGCTTCTTACTCACCTGACAGAAGACACAGAAAGAAAGCACAGGGACCAGATAAGAAGTGAAACCTGGTTTTCATCCTGTTCAAATTGACAAATGCCAGATAATTCCAGGGTCAGCTGCAGCAACGATCCACGGAGCACACAGGAGGAAAGTGGAGGAATAAGAGCTCGTCCGCATCACCCGACAGAACGAGCGAGCAGAGGGAGCGAGCGAGTGAGGGAGGCAGAGCCACACTGAGGCATACAACCAGTCACAGTCAGGAGCCATGCACTGCAAAAATAATAATACAAAATATGCAGAATATGGCGACTTAATCGGGTAAACGGGGGTAAAATGTTGAGTGGTGCAAATCTTTCACCTCCAGTCACACCATTGGATGGTCAGCTTCCCAAGACTTAACAGCCATTGTCCTTCATATCTGACACACAGTCACATCACCCCAAACAGCTATATAACAGATAAAACTGAAATTATCTCTCTGGAAATATGTGTATTTATTTATTCCATGAGTGGACTGCAGTGTATTAAATCCTCTTGGGAGACACAAGCATTAAAATAAATACTCTGCTAAATATATTTGCATATGTATCCTAATGACAAAAAACTGCTGACATAAGGCTTGGGAATGATTGTTGAAAACAAAACTCCTTTTGGTCTGAACCAGAAGAAATATTTTTTATGGATATGTGCCGTGGAATTGCAACATCCTGCTTCAATAATAAATGGAAGTTAACAGGCGCATGAAAAAAACAGTTAACCATTTGGAAAAACTGTAAACTAAGATTAAAATAAAGCCAGTCGATCCATAAACACAGATGTTTATTGCTATCTCTTGATTTACATGCATGGCTCACAAAATACCCAAAGTCTGCAGAACCTTTAATGAGCACACTCAGCACTGTTTAGTGAGCTGTAAGCATTGTGTCGTTTCATTTGTGTGTTAGTGTAGGTTGCGTTTGTCTGCTTTGTTTTATTCCATTTATGTGTGTGCTTACAATTGCCCATCTGTAAAAAATGAGCACTTATCAAAGATTTGGTGCTTTTAGTGTCAATGCACAAATGAGCCTTCATATTACTGCAGCATGAAACAAACAAATTCTAGAGTATCTCTTTTTTTCTTTTCTTTTTTTTTGTTTTGTTTTGTTTATTTAGACCCTTGATATATATATAAATTTAGGAGAAATAGTTACTAACAGTTACATGTCAGTGATATGGAATGGCTATGGAAAGTACTCAACCTTAAAACACCGCAATAAAGACCAGCTCTAAAAGTTTTGTTGTGTCAGTATTTTTTGCGTTGTCTTGCTTTTTTTTTTTGCACTGAGAGTGAACAACTGTTGTATCTATATGATAAACCATCCTAACTGGCTCACCCTAAATGAACACATTGGCTCTGATCTTTATCACCAGCAGTACAGATTAAATAAGCACATTGGCAAAACCCTGACATCTTTAAGACTTTATAGGCAATTTCATGCATTTAATCAAACTAAAAGAGCACACAGCTCTTCATTGTATTTCAGTGACACAGTAACACAGATGACAGGTCACACTACATCTGAGAGCAGTCATACAGTATATTTATCACATTATGTATATTACTGCAACAGTTCAGCATACTTCAGTGCAGTGAAAGCTACACCCATCCTTTGAAGAAACAGCAGCCTCAGTGAATGATGCTGCATTTTAACATATGCAAATGTAACTATTCCTTAACATATTGGGTGATTTACTGTTTTAGGGCATATTTTTTTAAATACTATATGATAATAAGTGGCTTTTATTTATTTTGTACCATACCTTACATGTTTACAAGTACTTTATCAAACCCTCTGGGTACGATTTGGCACAGACGACATTGTATCAGTGATTCTGTTACCTGCCAGCACAGTGCTAAGCAAAAACTAAAAAGACATCAAAACTTTTACAAGCCTCTATACCCTCATACATAATATTGTCCTAATAGCACAGTTTCTTATGAAAACCCTGAAGTAGCTCAGTCTTTCTGTATGAGGATCAAATGCGAGGAATGTCCGAACTGGGCACATGGTTGGCAACAATCTGACTCTGGAAAAGAGGCTGGAGAAACAGGCCCAGGGTTCCCACCACACACACTATCACAAAGATCCACAGAAACAGACGATCCACTACCATGGCCACATACTTCCAGTCCTCTATAACCTGCAAAAACACAGAAATCAATAAAATAATTTCAGTTAGTCAATGTACATGGTTCTTCATGCTGATATTTTTTTCAAAGTATAATATTGCAGAGCAGTAAGATTAATTAATACTGTTAGAACGTGTTGAAATATAGAAACCAAATGAAGACAATAAATAAAAAAGCAAATGCTTGTTAGTTTTAATGGGAACACATAATATTCTATAAAACGTTTCTTCATGCATTTCATGGAACAAGGCAAAACCCTTAAAGGATCGGTCTCCATAGTGCTGCATTCTGTACATTGGAATATCTATTGACCCTTTCACCTCATCATCAGTGCTGTCTGTAGTGGTTCTTGAAACGAGCTATTTCTCATTCCTGGTTTCCTCCCTATTGATCTGTTATTGATTTGCTGGTATCTATTGATTTGAAGGGAGAAAGTGAATGATAAAATCAAAATCTGCCTTCAGTTTGGTGAGTTACAGCCACTACTTAGGGTTAGTAGTTTTCCCTCCTACACCTCAAGCGCCCTGGAGTGTGAGGAAAATGTTATAATTTGAGTACAAATGGCTGTGACCCAGTTTATTGTGACCAGGCTACGTGCTGGCATCTGACACCTGATATATTATATATAACAACAACAACTAAAATAGTTCCATATTCTGTTTACCTCACCTAATGAATGAAGTGGAGGTAGACTGCAATTAACTTCATAATAAATGTGGTTGAACTAACGTTATTTCCCTAGGCAAAACTGGTGATAGCAATAATGGCACTGTAGACAGATTGATGGTAATGCTATTCCCACAACAGAGGCCCATCAGGACCATCATATTATTCCAATAAAGAGAATAACAAATGCATGAGTCTTTCTATCACATGAAATCTAAGCATCCACTTCACATACACAGATTAGTATAAACTAAACTTATAAAGTTATATTTATCTGCATGTAAATTCTGTGTCATTTGTTTCAAAAGTAACACGCATATGTGGACTGTCAGAAATGTCACCTTTATATCACTCTTTTTGTTAGCATTATAAACCCATTCTGTGAACAGATCAATATCTAGATAGGTTAGCTTAGTTAGTCAGCAATTGGATTTGTGAGGTCTACGCCTGCATTATGATTTATGGTGCATGTTTTTTCACCTTTTTACTCTCTTGATTAAGAATGTTTTGAAAAAAGGACAATATAAAGCTCTTCTAGATGCCGACAACAAAGACGCTCAGCTGGTTATTAAATGCTGAAATATTAGCAGACTCGAAACAAAAACTCAACTCAGTTAAAAACATCACATTCCGTTGAGCACCCACATCTGTCAAGTTTCTCCACAGGTTGCCTTGTCACTGTGTTGCACTGTTGTTGCTCATGACATCTTTACAGCACACAGCTTATAACCGATTGTCTCTTTTATGATATTAACATATGCAACCAGAGTAAACTTAAAAACTGCACCTTATTAGTAAATTTCTTTGCAGGTAGATATTTAAACTTTAGGGCCCAAGTTGTTTACTTCTGCTGCCACACATGGTAAGCTAAGCTAATTGCCTTCTGGGTCCAGCCCAAATGTTAAACTCTGGGGATTTTAAAGAAAAATCTAATAAGATCCCAAATGCACAAGTTTAGAGCAAAAACTATGCTTACAGTCTGGACCCAAAATAATTGGTCTCTGTCGCTGGCTAAGTTATGAGTCCATGACAAAGTATTTTCTGTATTTTTTTTAATAATTCATCAGGTTAAGTTTATAAAGTTTGCATTCTAATGGGGGAGGCCTTTGAGTAACAGTTGGATTGCCAATACATACAGTAACTGACAGCAGACGTCTGCTAGGCTTCACCTGAGTTAAGCTGAGACATTGAACTTGATCTTTTGTGTTAGAGCCTTGTTGATCCTTTTTAATTACACTATCATGACTCTTAATTGTACAAGGAAAATATCTTTTTATATAAATGGTAAGACAGCTGTAGAACTGGCAAGTACTAAGCATGCTTATGCTTAATATTTTAAGGCTCACAGGGGACTGCACAATACACACTCAAAACCCAAACGAGTTATACTGTATACGTACTGCTATAGTAACAAATATTAAAATAGCTACAGTCACTATATAGAATATGAAATAATAGCCAGGTGAAATATGTGCTACAAAAAGTATACATACACTCTGATCATCATCATCTCCCATCATGTGTTCAGCCACAAAGCACACCCCATTCACTGCCTCCTGGATATCAGCAGCCCAGTCTGAGTTGTCCCTGTGTTGGAAGTCCTGGGTGGATGTGAAACTAGTGGGAAGGAAATCAGTAGAGCGCTGGTCTCCCTTCCTATAGGAGTGACTGTATCCTGCTGGAGGAGTTATATTTTTGTGTCCTGGTGTAGAGAAGGCAGAGTCTGAAGACAGCAGCGCAGAAGCTGACATGGTGATATCTGCCTTGGATGCAACTGGATATCCCAAGCCCAAAATGGTTCTTTTAGCTCTTAAGCATCGATGCTGACGCAATCTTTGGCGTGCAGATTTGTTATGAGGGCGCCTCATGAAGAGTAAAGCAGGCAATTTCTCAAGAAATATCAGCTTGACCCAAGAAGGCATGGTATGGGTGCTAGGAGAGCGGTGGTGCACGTTGAGCACGCACACACTGGTGATGATGGAGAAGGTCACCAGGACCATGGTGAACATCAGGTACTTGCCAATCAGGGGAACATCTAATGATGTTGGAGGAACAATCTTTGAGATTAAAAGCAGGAACACGGTGAGGGCCAGAAGTACAGAAATGCACAGGGTCATCTTCTCGCCACAGTCTGAAGGCAAGTAGAAGACTAGAATGGCCAAAGAGGTGATCAAAACACATGGAATGATGAGGTTTATGGTGTAAAAAAGAGGCTTCCTCTTAATGATAAAGTCATATGTCAGATCCACATAAGTGGGATCCAGAGGGTTGACAGTCCGTCTCCCTGGCAGAGCTAAGATATCCCACTCTCCACTGGGAGTAAAATCATCCATACTAGCCATCTCAGACTTTAAGATCAGGTCAATCTCTGTATGGTCATATGTCCAAGATCTGAACTTGAGAGTGCAGTTCTGCTGGTCAAAGGGAAAATGTTTGACTTCGATTTTACAGGCGCTTTTATAGATAGCCGGAGGAAGCCATTCGATGCTGCCGTTGAAAAGGACGATGACATTAGTGAACACCGTTACCTCATAGGTTCCGTCAGCACTATGAGAAAGAGAGGAAATAGAAATAAAACAGCATATAAATTGGCCTTTAAAGCTATCATTATCAAAATTATAGAAATTTACGGTAAAGCTATTTTTAATAATGTGTAATAGTGGCATTAATTATTTTTAATAAGAAGATAATTGTTAAAGATTCAGTTAATCACTAAAGCAAATGCATAGACATTCATTAATGCAGACAGCTGGTAAATATATTGATAGAGGACAGAAAGCAGGAGGGTGAAAACATGAAATATAACTTACTCTATGATATGACTGACTTTTCACTTTTTTTCATTTTATTTATTCATTTTACAATAACGCTGTTACAGTTCCATCCAAAATGTTTGATAAGGGCATCAGAGGATATTTACAAATATTTTACAAATTAATAATATCTTTTTTATTTAACACCAGCAATGTGCAGACAGAAACTCTCTTCAAAATACAAACTGAGAAGTCAGCCGAGCTTACTTGTTGTACAGGACAATATCCGGAAGCCACACATGTCTGGAGGGAATGCGCAGTTTGACAATACCTTCATACTGTGCAGGATCCCATGACAACCTGTAGTCCACCCAGTGCTGGAGAGACAGAGGGACCCAACCATTCAGTGCACTTTCCCAATAGCAGTTCATTTATAATTACATGCTACATTATCTGTAAATTATGTTTGGGGCACAATTACAGAAGCGGTTTGTTCCACATAGAGAGAGGAAGAATGGATACGGATACGATTCAAGTTCAAGATGAAGGACATTTAACACACATTCTCACTCAGTACAAAACAAAATGCTTCATCACACCTACCTGAGTGAGCCAAACATTTGTGGTCATGATCTGTTCCCTTTCATTCTGAAAATGAAATATTAGGGGGAAATTACCTATATTGGTAATACAAGTTTAAGACCCAGACACTGGCCCTAGAGAAGTAGGAACTCGTGTCTGACATTTACTCTTTTTATATTTTTGTTCTAGTTAATTAAAACATGAAGAGCTGAAGACCTATTGGGGTATATTAATGTTTAAACAAAAACTGGAAATTATATGCTTCTGCAATTTTATTTAAAAAATAAAAATAAGTCCTATACTGATTTGAGTCATGGTTGGACCTTCCTGTTTACTGTCATGTTTACTCTGGTTAAAAGTAACCTTTAAAAAAAAGAACTGCACTGCACAAGAACACTCCTTTCATCTCAGATTGCTTGTTAACATGTTTTTGATTGCACTGTCATCAAACTGCCGTGACATACACTTCCAATAAAGTGACACCAAATGGTAATTACCCCAAGGGGTACAATGCAAACTCATAAACAGAAGCTGTGAACGAGCCTTGCTACTTTAGTCTGCAGCTGGGAGGACCCTCCACTGTAATTCAGAGAAGAGCCTCTATCACTGTGGCCAAAACAGTTTTATGGCCCCTTTTAATCCAATGTGCTGAAGTTTCAATCTGGACATGACAGAGGCAGAGATCACGGCTGACCAGATCTATCCTCAGCTTCATCCATCCATTTAGAGCTATGGCTCTTCAGCAGAGCTTGCTCTTTAATTAACTACTTCCTCGAAGCTCTTTTTTTTTGTCTCTTGCTGTGTGCTTTCTATTACCCGCCATCTTTCACACTTAATTTCTCTTTATATCCTGTTGTGTCACCATCACAAAGTCTCTAACAAAAAAACATAGAAATATACATAGAAATGTAAATAAGTATACATACTTCTTAACAATGGGCAAGAGTACACACTTACCACACTGATGAGCTGAGCCAGAGACACTTGCAGCTTTACTGTGACTCTCTCGGTTCTGTTGACAGCTGGGCGAATGAGGGGATTGTAGCGATCTTTTCCCAGCAGCCAGTTCATGAGCCGCTCTTCGGAGTCAGCGCTGCTGCTACCTGGTGACATCACACTTTTCTTCAACATTTATGTACACACATCCACCTCACCTCTGTCCAGACAACTTAATCCCAATAAAATGGAGAGACTATAATCTCAAACAGAGATTGGAAAACAATCTTTAACAGCTTTAGATCAATAATAAAGAGGAATGAATGAGATCACATTTTTTAAATACATATATTTTATATAGATATATTACATTATAAATAATCTACAATATACAGTGTAATACACAAATCAGTTAAAGACAAAATACCTTATTTAAATACAACAGAAAAAAATCAAGACCACATTAAACAAGGTAGTAGGAAATGGGCATTTTAGGTGAAAAGAGAGATTCATTTTTCTCTATTATTGTTGTACTTTCAGTGTACAGTATTTAGAAACAAAACTTTTTTTTAAAAAAAAAGTGTAAATCGAAAGATTTCTTTTAAAACTGTGTTAAAAGCTTGTATTATTAAGTTTGTTAGGTTTCTATAAAACCTCATACATGAAAGCTACACTATTTAATGGGAAGTTGAAGATTAGGGATGTGATTGGTTTTGTGTTTTTAGTAAAAATGCTTGAACTGATGGTGCCACAATACACAATCTACCACCCTGGCATGAACACACTTACTATATATACTGTTAGATACCTTCCAGCTTTAACACTAAATTTTGGTAAAAGAGAATACTCATCTAACCATACTCCTGTTTTGTTTTGTTGTTTTGTTTTTTTGTTGTTGTTTTTTTTTTTTGGGGGGGGGGGGGGGGGGGTTGGATTAACATGATTTAAGTACTTGCTTAATCTCTGAAATTCTAAGCGAGATAAATGAGGATTGCTTCAGTCACACTGCTTGTTTAGTTTTTAAGGAAGGTAGAATTACACATCTGTGGGTTTGCTTTAAGCAAACATGAAGCAAAAGCACAATTATTAACACCCAAATATGTAAACTAGGAAGGTTGTGTGTTACTGGAAATTACATAAAAATGTCACAAAGTCCCAAAAAGTCATTTCCCAAAAAGGTAATTACATTTTGTAGAAGGGCAGATATTTTCACAACATGTTAATAACTGTGCTTTTGTAACAGCTTTGCTTAAAGCAAACCACAAATCTGTATTTTAAGTAAAAATAAACTATGAATTCCAACACATGAACTCAGCCTTCTCTCCTATTCCTGATAAATAATGTCTAAGTAAAGTGTGAAGGCAAGGCTGATTAAAACAGATGGTCAGTTCTCTTCTGAAGCAGAGCAGATACATGTAATACTACCTCGTCTATTTCCTTTACTTGCAGCTGGTTATTGATGTCCCCACAAGGTTTGGAGTTGCTGACTTGACTTATGTGTGGCGAATGCTCTAGTAAAGCAAGACTTGTACTAATGTGCTCATTGAAGAAAACTTGTTACTTTTATCACTAACTACAAGGGCAAAATTCAAGGTTCAAATAGTAAATCTTTGCATTGATTTTTCATAAAATGTAGTCAGATATTAATAAAAGCCACAAAAATATATCTGCCTAAACTGATAGCTTTCAATGGCTGGTAATTCATCGAACACACTGACTAATCATTAACATTCAGGGCTAGAAAAAGTATTTGCACTTCTGTGCTGATTACTTCTTCTAAGGCTTATTGGGAGTTCGGTTTTTCACAGCACTTTAGAAGACGCATTATAGGGATACACAAAGCTGGAAAGGCTACAAAAGCTGTTCTAAAGACCTGAGCATTCAGTTATTGACAGTTAGATAAATGCTCTACAAATGGTATTCTCCTTAGGAGATCACACCAAATGTGAAAAAACAGTAGCAGCAAAAAAATCAATAAAATCTCGAATGAAAGACTGCCACACTAGTCTTAAAATAATAAAAAAACAGTTTTAAAACTTTACACCTCTTAACAAGATGGCAGACACTTATCTGGAAATTTAACTGACACAACGTCGCCAATGAGAGCAATGAGACAAAGTTTAAATTTTCTTTGGAGGAAAAAATGTGCACCACATCATGGTGGAACACTTCATGATTTGGGATTTCTTTGTTATCCTGTTCCAGTTCAACATTTTTAGGTGAATGTCAGGGCAGCAGTTCATGACCTGAAACTCAGTGTGGGTAATGCAACAAGACAATGAGCCTAAAACAGAATGATGGGGAAAAAAATCCATATTTTGGAATTGTAAAATCAAAGCCCTGACCCGACCTTAATCCAACTGAGATGCTGAGGGCTGACCTAACAAGGGCTGTTAAAACATCCTAGAAACACAGCTGCACTAAACAGCACTGTAGTGACATATTGTCCAAAATTCCTCTCAAAAGTCTCATAAACAGGTATAGGAACATCTAATTAGGGTCATTTTTGTTAACCTAAATTGCAAATAAACAGATAGACCTGTAGAAAAGATTTAGGTATATGTCTCGTAAAAAATTACTAATAAATAAGCCCACTTTTACACTTTTCTTATGCAATATTATTCTAAGAATTAAGTATAAATTAATTGACTTTTGTCCTGAAAATTCAGAAAGTCTCTTGCTGTCGTTACATGATGTGTTTAATAAAGATACTGAGAGCACAAGGGTACATGGTTTATTAGTTTAGGCACTTTATGTGTAGCCAGTTCAGCAATCCTGATAATTTCAGACTTTTTCTTGCAGCTACATGTGATGATGGTGTGCGGTTTTAGAAACAGTATCCAGCTGTGTGTGTCATCATCAACTCACAGACTCCTGCAGCTTTGCGAGGTGTGGCGTAATATCAGTCTATCCCCCACAGGTCAGTAAATAATGCCATGACTGTGCCTTTATCAGACACTCACCAAGATCCTATTCACCACAGCAGGACTTCCATACCACCACTGAGCAGATGGTATGTCGTTTAAAGTTCTTGGAAGCCAGACTCAAACAAGTTCCCTCTTCCTCAGACCTAAAGACTGCTTGAGCCAGACCAACTGTAGGCAGCTGCTGTGAATAGCATCTAAAGTGTATATGTGCATGCAGGTTTAATATGGGAAATTAATAGTGTTGACGCTACACTGATTGAAAATGAGGTCAGGCATGTTAAACAAATTTGTAAGCTGTTTTGGAGTTGATAAAGGTCATTTGGTGCAGCACACCTTTAAAACCCATTATTTTACATTGTAATGGAGTTGGAACCTTGATCTAATCAGTTTAAAAACTACAGCAACAACAAAATGGAGAGCCAAAGATAGCTGCGGTTTATATACTATTAGATATGACATAATATACTAATATGATATAAATGGCAAAAAAAAAAGGGTGGGGGGGCATTTTATTTCTTGGACACACTTGAAGAATTATCTCATAAATGCAATAATATGGCGCCAAATCCTGTAACATAAAGTGTGAACCAAAAATGTTCGCTAACTAATTGTTTCCTAAATTGTCTGATGTTATAAATGTTGTTTTGTTTTATTTTGTTTTGGGTTTTTTTTGTTTGTTTTTTTTAAAACATGGATGGTACTGGTTGTGACCCGAAACCAGATATTTTAAAACAGATAGATAGATAGATAGATAGATAGATAGATAGATAGATAGATAGATAGATAGATAGATAGATAGATAGATAGATAGATATCATATTTCAGCTACATTTAAAAAGCTTAGCTATCTATGTCTTCTACAGAAATATTGGTTTTTAAAAAAATAATTAAAAGGTGAGTTGAAAATAGCCTAAACGAGCTTATGCATTGAAAATTCTACTTTTGGACAATAAAAGCATACATTCTTTTGTAGTTTCCTCAACATGGAGATACATTTGGCGGTGACGCACACACAGTACCAAATGTTAGAAATATTTTAAATTGCTACTTAAATGAAAGGGGAAACACACTTACAGTGAATCAAAGGCAGAAGATAAGCGAGGATCGAGAGTGCGCGACTCATGTTTACGGTACCATCTGGTCCGTCGTCAGTGATGAAGACTCAAAGCTGCGCTGTTCCGTAGCAAAGCTTTCGGACATGCCGGATTCTACAAGCGTGAGATTTAGTCACTTTATCATCACAGCGCGGTGTCTCCTGTCACATAGTGAAGTTCTTTCGTAACAATCCAGCTTTGAAATCCACTGAAGCCCCCATTTGGGACCACATCGGCAACCAGGACTTTGCCCTCCGCCAAAAAGGAGCAACCTGCTCTAGTGCGCTGCTGCTCTCACTTGCAACTCATCCAGATCTGTCCTGTGCCGCTGCCTGTAACCGATCTGTGATCAGTTAGTTCAAGTTTACACCAGCTCTGGAGCGATTTCAGATAATAGGTAATTAGAGGGCAGTTATATTGAACCAGTAATGTCAGCATAACGACCCAAATGTATTTATTTAATCTCTGTTTCACCTGTGCCCTAATTAGGCTCCATGATAGTCAGTATCTCCGCGAACTACAGGAAAAACATTCTCAAAGAAACCTTTTTTTCATCTTTTAAAGATTAAAGCTTTTCCACAGACAGCAGCATGAGGGGGAAATAGGCTGATTTCAGCATTCACACCTATGTGACTAACAGCACTAATCAAGCACCAGTCTCAGTAATATTTTCTCAAGCATCCAAGTACAGATGTTGATATTTTGGACTTAATACTCTTCCAGACCCGCGACATAATTTGACAGTGTCGGTGTCTTGGGATCATTTGCTGACTTCGCGCTGCACTGGCGACTGTGCGGAAGAGCAGTAAATTATTCTCCGGTTCTGTATGTGAGATTTACCGAGGTGAGGTCCAGTCAGATCTGAAGCAATGCAATCTTAGCGTAGCAGATTTACAGTCACCGAGCTGCTTAAAGCCTCATTATAATGACCAGCAAAGGAACTGTATCAGGCATGAAGAACAGCCCCAAGGACCCTCCGAGGATTATAAATTTAAAGTCCAAAGACTTCTGGACTTGATCAGTGCAAGCAGATCAATAGGGCCTGATTAGGTTTTGACCCTCTCTTGTTTTTATCAGGCTGACGGGGAGAGGGCCATGGACTGAACAGTTTGTTCACTTGTTTTTAATAAATCATATGTTAGACCAGGTACACCAACTGTACATGCAGAAAATAAATGTTTTCTTAAATATCACACTTTTTACTCTGCACTGATACATTTCTGAAGTTTCACAATAGTGCTTTAGATTGCTATTTTTTCTGTGTTCATTTACCTCTGTATCATTACTGTTTCAATAGCCAGAGACTTGAAACAATGCACTCTTGATCTTTTGACTAAGTGTGAACTTAGAGATGAATTACTAAACTAGAGAGCATGTTAAACTTATAAATGACGGTCACTGTGATATAATAGCTACCATAGCAAGTTTCAAGTGTACAAGTGCAAGTTTGTCTTCATAGTTAACGAAATTAACAAATAACAACGGCTGCGAGATAGAAATTAAATATTTTATTTTTATATGATGAGGTTACGTTCATATTTAAATTAGCAGATATGTCTTTGTGGAAATACTTATAAAAATTTTCTGATGTAAAATGTACATATGTATATATGTATGTATATAACAGTTTAATATGCATTGATTTGCAAGCATAAAATATAAGTTTGTACTTTTTACCTCAGTGAATCTTTGTCCTTTTGTTAAACATGTTGATAAGGTCAGACTCTTCAGGAGATCTTTTCACATTTTTGCTGTTTTTTCTTTGCTCTTGCTTTCACTGTGGACTATGCTGCCCTGAAACACAGTGAGGAAAAGAACGCTGGAATAAATAAAGGAGTTGAAATGAACTGGCAAAATTTACAAGCCATACCCTTGACCAACACATTCTCTTTTCATTACTACAGCTCACACTGTGGCATCAAAGACTGAACTAAACAGTCAATAGATTTAACACCTTGACTACAACTTAAATTTGAACTCTGACTCTAGACACAACTGTAGACTTTGATAGTGTACTTTGAATATGCAAGGGACTGCAGTACGTTCACGTCACAAAAATGAACCACGAGCCATTTCATTTTGCAAATGGCCAACAACTTCATTATATTAAAAAGTGATGACAATTTACTGGGACACATTCTGAAATGCTCAATATTGATAATATAATTCCTTATTGGAGAGTAGGAAGGCTGTTTGGACACTGGATTTAAGCCAAGCATCCCATCAATAATAGAATATCATTCATTATACTTGAATGGAAAAGAAGATAAATAAGTAATTCATTCCAAAATATTGTTTGCAGAAAGTAACACGGTTTTAGCACCATTCCAGGGTTTTCTTTACTTTTTAATTCAAGAAAAGAAAAAAAGAAAAAAAGAAACTATTTTGCTGAGTACACAGAGTGAGTTCAGTTCAAAATGAATGTACTGCGTAATATGCAAGTTTCATTAAGTAGCTTAGAAGTCACACGTCAGAATAAATAAAAGAAATTGTAACAACTTTTTAATTTGTTTGATGTCAATTTCAGTCCTGGTCCAGTTTCTCAGAAGGTCTACTAAACAACAATATGTTTGCACATGTCACACCTTGTGTGATGCAGGCATATAGACTATGTGGAAACCAAGTGAGATGTTGGCAGCTCCTTTTTACTAACTCCAATGATGAGGCCCTGGGGGGAAATCCTCTCTGGTTGGTTGTGAGTCATTAAGTGCAAGGATTTCTTTTACTTCAGAAAGCTAAAACATTTCAGTGGTTTAAATGCCACTAAGTAAAAGCCCAACCACAAAGAAAATAGCTTTGCCATTATACAATTCACTGCTTTAGCATTTGAACAAAAGTATACTTCTGAGCTTTTTGTTCACATATTCTTTTTTAGGCACGCTAGTGACATGATTGTTTCAATGAAATATTTTCATAACTAACAAAATGATTGTTTTGGCACAAATATCCATATCTGGCTCTGGATGAATTTTTACAACTTGGAATGTTTTGACTTTTTAGCTTGAAGAAACATCAAAACTTTAACTTTTCCAAAATTCTAATTTATGACCAACATTCCTAGAGGTACTTCTGTGTTTTCTACTAAAATATATGGTAAACAAATGCAGCAGCATAAGGATGTTAACATTGTTGCTGTTAGCAGGGGTAAAAATATTTGGCAAGAAGAGCCGGTTACAATCTGGCCCAGAATGACCCCAAAGAGTTCCTAACGATGCTGCAGACTCCCATGCTAGTTTAACTTCTTAAAGATTTTTGCTTTTCGCAGTATTTTTGCATGTGTGTACAAAATGAAGATTTAAAAAGCAAAAGTTAATTTAAGTTACATAAATTGGAAATACATACAAATTAATACTTTTATTTTTATTGCACAAAAGAGTGCAAGACAACAACATCTCTTTGCAAACATCCCTATCGACCGCATGCCAACCCAAAGCTAACAAAGAACACAGAGTGTTACTAAAACTCTGTGAATGCAGATCACAGCACAGCTGCTAGAGCCTGATCTTAAACAGGTAATAAAGGCAGTAATTAGACACAGGCTTGCAGGATTATGTAGCCTCCATTTTTACCTGGACAGCGCATTCGCTTTGAAATGCATTTGTTCTTAACTTTGCTTTGGATTTATGATAAATCTCAAAGAAGTATTGCATGTATGTCTTCATTAGAATATGAATTAACGACAGTGTGTGGGACTGTAGCCTAGGGTCTACATAAGTGTTAAATGTTAAATATGTGACAATTCAGGCCATGCTGACAAATTGTTGTAATGTGGAAGTACTGTAATGTGTAACAAATTACTTTCTCTGTGGAGTAATTAAACAGATTAGAAAATCTGAGGGGTTTACATTAGTGTGGAGTTTAAAAGAAATTAGTAGAATAAGTAAATAAGTTTTGCAGGTAATCAGCACTTTTAACACTTCACTGGTTATTCATGGCTGGTTCAACCATTGTAGGAAAATCATTAAACAGATAAAGATGAAGTAGCTTTTGACTCATTTTACATGGGCTTTGGGCGCAAATTCTCCATTTGCATCAAAAGAAAAAGAGCTCAGGAATCCCTAAGCTTTGAACTTGGTTTTATAACTACAGCCTCATGTTTTCCCAACGTTATACAGAAGGTAAGCATTTAAAATTTCAGATTAAAGATGCAAAATAAAAACAAGTAAATTAAAATAAAGCTTCCCTCTGACACAGTTGACTCTGCGATATTAAAATGTAATATGAGCTCTGTGAGCCCCACGACAGGTTGACAGTGAATATGTTGACACATCAGCAAACAGTAAGTGTATGTGAGTGAGAGACTTTCTGTGTGCCAGGGAAGCGTGATGGAAGAGAAATGCCTAATCAAAGAATTGCTGCTGTTGCAGTACCATGTTGCTCCACTGCAATCCCACTCCGTAAGGGATATATATCATGCAGGCAGTTCATTACCTGGAGTGCTTGGCTCCTCTACCAGAGTCTCAGCTTCATGTGAGGATATCGATTGACCACTTTCTTTGCCCTCAAAGGGATCAGCTCATCTGCATCTGCAAGGTGTTTTGGTGTTATGCTAATCTATGAATAAAGTTGAGTTTTTGGCCTGTCTGTTTGTGGCGGTCAGCATTTGTGCATGCAGATATCTACATCGCGTTTATGTAGATACACAAGCATCTTTATAAATGTATCAGAGGATGACATCACGCTATCATGCATCCTTCATTACACTTGCCATATCTTTGGTGTATATTCCACAATATTGCTGGATTAAACGTGTTGAATACTTCCAGTCTAAACTGAAAGCCTAAATCCCCCTTCAAAAAGTACTTAAGCCTCTTTTCCACTAGTAGCTACTCGGCTCGAGTCAACTCTTCTCTACTTAGTTTCAGTTGTTTTCCATTACAGCTGAGTACCGCGTACTGCTGCTCAGTCTATGGCTTTTTGTCAGACTTGGGAACCATGGTGTTGGTTTGTGTGTAGCCATTTCCCTTGTTGCTTGGTTTCAAAAATAGCGGTATTGATTTTTCTGAAGGAGTCGCTCTCTGACTCATCGAGTGATGCCATCGATGGTGGCATGCAGTCTGCTGACATCGCATCTTCAGATCGACTCAGCTCACTTGGACCAAACAGGTACTAAAAAAGAGGCTTGTAACAGGTACTAATGGGGTACTAATGGAAAACCCCAAAAACCAAGTCAAGTTCAGTGAATCCAGGTAGGTACTAGTGGAGAAGGGCTATTAGTGAACAAAGTTGTAAAAAGTGAAGTATATTAAGTAAAATTTTGTGGAATTAAACCTAATAATAGTAAATAATACTCACATTTGAAGTCTGGGTATTATTTTCTCCAAATATTTATTAATATGCAAAACATATGATCATGCAGATCAAAGTAGTGCAAACAAAACATTTGAAGGAGGTCACAAATCCTCTAAGGATGAGTGAGGAAAGGCATCTAGTGAAAAAATCTGTCAACTCAAACATGCAGAGCTACCCGATGTAGGTAGGACACAACTGAAAGTAGATTTTGACTAATTTTGCATTTAATAAATAAATAGCACTTTGACAGGAACCTACTAAAATCTTTGGTCAATCGGTTGAACTTTCGTTTTGCTTAACTGTAGATTTACTTCCTATATTTGTGTAAATAGTACTGCAAGTTTCCTTATGTTTTTTTACATGCCAGTCTTTAAAATTCGAGAGTGGCCACTGGCATGCCTTTAGTGTTTAGAATTTTTTCTTGGTCTGAACCACTGAAAAACCGCAAAATAATTTTGTGTGGAAGAAAATACCTACCACTCACTGACCACGAAATTAATTACTTATTGATACATCCTGCTATCATATCATTAGTGCAGGTATTTCAAAAATTACAGTCAGTTCATCAGAGGGTGATGGTACATTAGGTAAAACATGCTATATTTAGTACTGATTCTGGTATTTTGCATGTGCATATTTTGCACATGCCCTATGTCTAGTTTTCTTTTTTCCAAGAAAGCAAATAAAAAATATAGATTGAAAGAAAGAGGAAATTGATGCAAAACATGGCAAGTATGAGGGCTTATCTCAGCAGTCCATATCTATTTTGTCAGACAGAGCAGTTATTAATGAACAGCCTCTGGAGAAGACAGATTAGCCTGTTCATTAACTTATTCTGCTTCTCAGTGACAGGCTAGAAGATGAGGCCACTGTGATGGCCACTGACTCATACAGCGGGAGAGAAGAAGATAAATGGTTTTAGGTGACACGAACAGATAGAACAGGACTTAATATGTACTCTACATTGCTGTCTTTTTTTTCCCACAGAGCCCCACAAATCCTGACTGGATCGATTGGTCTGGGCCATCTCTGATCTCTACTTGTGCCCCTGATTTAGAGGTGGCCTTCCCCTGATGTCCACAGTCAAGGAGCTTGTGTGGTCGTTTTAGCCTTCACCAAAGTGGAATGAAAGTTGAAAGGCTTCCTTAACAAATTGTATGTCACAAATTATTACTGAGCCTGACAGATGTGGATGTGTGGTTGTTAAGCTGAAATAAATTACAGCCTTTTTTTGGTGATCTTTAGACAGAAAATATAAAAACCAAAAGCAAAAACAAAGAGAAAAAAAGGCACAGAATCGTAATAGAATCACATGTTCACCCAACATACAGAATTATATATTTATCTGACTATACAAATATGTCAATATTTGTGTGTCTCCCTGTTTGTAATTTAAATGACAAAACACCTAGATGGGTCTCCACTCTTAAGAAAACTGTAAAATTGATCTCATTTGTCAGTGTGAGATCACATAGGATGGCACTATTCACTGACATGCATCCCTACAATCACAGCTGACTGGAATCAATTCTTTCTGCCCTGGATGAGATCTTAATGCGTTTAGAAAGGTGTGTCTGAAAGCTCCCAGACAAGAGCCCAGTCGAACCAAAGTCATGCAAATCTGCAAGACTGCTGGTAAAGCTTTTCTTCTGTTTCCTCACAAACAAAAGTCGCATGTTAGGAATAAAAAATGCATAGGAAACTGATCAGAAATACTGTAAACTGATAAAGATTGACTTACTGAAATACCAAGGTCATCACTGCATAACATTAGCTGACAGAGGAATCGTGATTACCACATAAACTACATGTTATCGGGCATTTAATGAGTGGTTAGAAAGTCATGGAGAGAGAAAATATCTGAAACTACATAATTATAAAATAAGGTCAAATATTGGACATAATTTACATAAAACCTAGTGCTAACATTCTGTCTTTTTAAATCTTAGACCCAAATTATGCAGCAAAGAGAAGAACAGCAATATCAGCCGCTCAATCAACAATGTGTCCTTGAGTAAAACCTAGTCCTGGTTTTCTTTAAATCTCTTAGCTCGTTTTGCAAATAAAATTTCTGCCTGTCATAGCATACAAAAATCCTGATGCAAAATTCAATCACCTGAACTAATTTATGTTGAACAGGAAGAACAGGAGACATTGGCCCTGACTAGATATAATTATGATGGAGTGGGGCATCACTAGTGTTATGGACCATGGAAGCTAAAGCCATCTCCTGGGGCTCATAGTAGGGTCAGAGTTGCAGAGATTTAATCAGTGCCTATCAATGGTGGATGTGGAAATGACCCGCCTTGTGAGATGGGTAATATACCACTATGAGAGTGGTCCCTATGGGAGGATACATTTTAGGAGGACAAGATTAAGTCCAGTGTCAGATGAGGTAAAAACCAAACATAGAAACAAAAAAACTCTTTATCAGTTAGTTAAACACAATGGGAAAAATACAATTCTCAAAAGAGAGAGATGACTTTTGCGCATATTAAAAATTATACTTTTAATCATGACTTTCAGGACACTTAACTCTCAAAATTTGGATCTATGTAAATCCATCACTATAGCCACCATAAAACACCACAGTCACTAAAACAGACAGCTCAAGTAATACGAACTACCTGGAAACGTAATTATATAATGAACAGTTGACTAATTTTACAGATGTGTATATGACTGGTGCTTTCGTGACACAGTTTTATCCTTTTAGCCGTTACTCGGTGGATATGTCGGGTTAATGACGTCTGTACATTTGGTCAGGATTATGTCTCTGTGATTCAATTAAGTGTCTGGGTTTCCATCAAATCAACTCTTCAGGGAGACGGGCTGAGAGGATGACGCCTCTCAGCTTCAGGTCATCCATGGTACCCAGGAGACCACAGAGGCCCTCATCACTGCAGAGATCTCATCCTAAGGGGCAGGATTCAGATGATGAAGTGACTGATTGCTGCATGTCTGTCTGGACTGGCTGCTAATGAGGCAGGGCAGAGATAATCAACTAACCACAGGCAGCATGGCTGGTAGTAACTCCAAAATAAGTGAAACAGATTGAATGTGAAGGTGCATTTCCCACATGGAAATCCAACCATCCATCAATTACCTGAAAGCAAATACCCTCAGGTTGGAGAGGATAATTGTTATTGGTGGACTGGCTCTCGAGTGTAGATGCTTTACTCCTGTGTGCGTCTTGTATATTACACCACTATAATTTTGTAACTTTTGGACTAAAACATCTTTTGTCGAAAATGGGATATGGAGAGATATTTGTCACTGCAAATAAGGCAAACACTGATTGTGTAATTTTTACACAATCGTATTTATAAAAATAAAAGATCAAAGACACTTTTTCGGAATATCAATAATGATATTTCATTTTTTGCATTTATAAACTTCTACTGCATTAGATAACCATTGTATAATTCAATTCAATTCAATATCTTTTTTACAGCAGAGTGCACCAAATACACCACCAAATCACAACAACAGTGGCCTCAAGGAGCTTTATATTGTAAGGTAGACCTTACTATAATACAAACAGAGAAAAACCCAACAATCATATGAGCAAACACTTTGGCGACAGTGGGAAGGAAAAACTCCCTTTTAACAGGAAGAAACCTCCAGCAGAACCAGGCTCAGGGAGGGGCGGGGCCATCTGCCAAGAAAAGTTGGGATGAGAGAAGGAAGACAGGATAAAAGACATACTGTGGACGTCATAAGGCTACAGACACAAGCCAGCAAGCTTAGCACAAAGATACATTATCCTTAGTTTGATCATTTTAAGCCTATCATTGCATCTTAATATTAAAATTACATTTAAATTATTTGTAATAATTTAAATAATTTATTTCTCCTCATGTACAATATGGTAGTTGATTTGTGGAAGCAGATTAAATGAACATTTTTGATAGGTTAACTGTCCTGTGGTTTTCCATACACATTAGATACAGTCAGCTACAGCGCTTTCTTTATTTACTATAAAATCTTCTGTGCACCTAAACACAACCTGACAATGCTGAAAAGTTGGTCTTGTCCGTTTTGACTCCATCTAATCTCTCAGGCTATTGTCTCTGCACTGGTGAGCACTACAGAGAGGTTACTGACTGGGCCACAGGTAGAGGTAAATTGGATGTCACAGCTCACAAGAATCCAGATGGTATGTTGCTCCCCTTGAGACCCTCTACTTCTTCAGGATTCCACTGTGATCAGAATCATTGGTGGAAAATGTTATCTGCCACATACAGCTTCTCAGCACAGCCACCATATGTCTCCGCCTTTTCTCATTGTATGATATGACTCCTGCCATACTCACAGGATAGGCAAGCAGATGGAATACATAGAAACTTTTTAGATTGAACTGTTCTTTAGTTATACTACTTTAGTCTGCAAAACTAAACTCCATATCTTTATTCATACAGAGTTAAGCTGGCAGAAATACTGTACATGCCGAGTAAGATTTAAAAAAAATATGGTTGCAACAGGGTTTATGCCATCAGTCACTGTGTGTTTGTGTTTTCCACAAATCATTAGTTATAAGTTTTGTGTCTCATTGCACTCGCTCCCAGTGGGTAAATAGTACTGGCAGCTGTGCCAGTAAACTGTTTAGTTTAGGATTCCAAATAAATGTAACTGCAGTGTTTTGCCTAAATAGCTCATTGCAGTGTTATGTGCCACTGTTCAGTTACAGCAGCCAAGCATGGAATGAACGGGTGACTGAGGCCAATCGACTCTAAGGTGAGATGTTATTTGTCTCAGTGAGATATAAATCAATTTAAATTTAGTTAGATAAATTTAATGATTCATAACCATAATCATCTCAACATTTTAACATCTGATTATAATTGGAAACCCAGGAATTCTCCATTTGGTGATGGTGAGAAGAGCAAAAGTCAATTTTAGCAGTAAGAAAACTGGATCAGAAGCCAGGTCCTAGAAGATGGTCATCTGCCTCAACTGGTGGGGATGATGGAAAAGGAAAGACAAAAAATGAGAGCATAAAGAAACAACAAATAATATAAAGTGACCAAAACCACATCCACACAACGTGACAAAAGGAAAAGTAATGTCATCATAAAATAAGGCACTCAAAGTGCTGCATCTAGCTGAAGAAAAGAAAATTAGTAGAAATGGTGAGGTGACAAATCAAATGTGATGCTGAAAGAGACCCATAAATACATTTCCTCATTGCTGGTAAATCTATGAGTAAAGTGGTCGTGGCTGCTAGATTATCTGGTTCAGAAGGTTCTGCAATTCTGCAATTCAGAGAGGAAGGTTTAGACAATGACATGTTATCCAGATAAAAGTGAAAACTCCTGGTTTAGTTCCACAAAGATCAGAAAGGCTTGGTGGATTAACATCACACTCTTGGTAATACAGAATAAATAAGGCATCCTGACTGACATAACCAGATATTTAACTTTTGACCTCTTTTCAGTAACAGTTCAGCTGAAGGATAGTTGAAACAGCAAGTGTGGCTTAACTGAACCTGAGGGACAACTCTGGTAAGTAAGTGCTGCTCTCTGGCTGCATGTGCCTTCCATTTTAGGCCTGTTGCCCAGGGCCAGACGAGATATGATTTACATGATATTTGTACTCTTAGCTAATTGATTTAAGCTGGGCTTCTTTCCCCCATTGTCAATCTATAGGGCCTTTCACTGGCCTTGTAAACTATATTAGCATTAGGATCGATAAATTAGCAATGGTGCACTCATTCATGAGACCCCTGTCACCTAACCCCTTTGCTTCTTGCCAAAGCAGCAGTACCCAAGAAAGTAAACAGACTTTGGCCTGAATGTGATTATGCTGCTGTTTACTTAGTTAGACCATGTGAGGAACAACAGACCCCACTGAGCAGCAATGCTCCACAGATCGTTTTTATCAAATTAGACTGGTACAACCCACTCCATTTATCCATTACATTGTAAAACTGACTTTACAAAATGTTAGGAAAGCCAACAGTTTTCTTTGCATTAGCTGGACTGACAACAATGTTTACCTCAAAAAAGCTCTTTAATTCTTAACCATATGGCACGTCATACACATTATGCTTTACCCTGCAATAATTTATGCAAAACAGAAAGCTTTTCTCCTGATTTCAAAATGAACACAAACTATTATAGCTGCTATGTGCCATATTATTGAAACAGTGATAATGCTGTTACCATATTTGTTAATTTCCTTGAAAGTGACCTTTTTTGTAAATGTGATCATAATCAATGAATTACCACATTTGATTTTATTACATTTACCGTGTCAAACCTGTACATGCGATGTAAACTACAGGTGAAACTTTTTCACTGATGAATTGTTCAGGGGCGTTTGTTGATACCGCTGCAGTTCAAGGTGACATTTGCTCTTTATTCATTACTATTTGGGAGTAATGGCCCTCTCTAGACTCATTGGAGAGACACTTAAACTGACTAAGACCTATGGAAGTAATTATGTTTTGGAGGATACTGGTGTAAAACTTAAATCGATAGAGTTAGTATAATACATTTCACAGTTAATCTACAAAATACACAAAATTCCTCTTCTAACATATCTTTATTTCTTTATTTCCTCATATCAATAAAAGAAAAATCACATGGGAGAAATGCTCTTTAAGGTGTGGTTCATCTTTCTCCCCATGGCTAAAACTGTTGAGTAGATGTTCAGTGCAACATGGAATAAAGGAGTTTAGCTTTTTCACCAAAATGATTTCTAGTGTTCTCCTTTGTGCATTGCAGTATATATTATATCACATTTATTGCTGTCTCCTTGAATCAGTATTTCAATTTTTTTTACAGGAAGTCTTTGCAGTGCTCTTGCAGGGTCTTACAAAAACCTCTGCGAAAATTTATCATGATCCTCTTAGAGGACAATTTCTCAAGATACTTGCCACGATTCAGAGAAAAACTTCCTTTAAATACTGGAAATAAAGTTAGAGGGCGTTGCACAAGTTCCTGCCTTTAGTACAAATCACTTCTGTTATTAAAGAGAATTAGCTGATGTTCTTATCCTCTTTTTTTTTTAATTTGATGTTTTGGTTAGCAGCTGTTTGATCGAGCTATTTCAGTATGCCCTGTATTCTACGTACATAAAATGCAGGGTCTACTGTTGAATTCTTAAGAATGTACTTTCTATACATCCTCAGTAAACTAAATCTAAATTCCTACTTCCATCTAGTTCCTTGTTATAACCTAATGATTAAGTGCTCCAAATACATTTCTCTACTTAAACAAACATTGAAAAGCAATGAAGTGAAGTGTAAACAGGTATTAAGAAGATAGCAATGTCTGCTATCAGGTTGATCTCAGAAAATATAGACTGTAAAATGAAAAAGTTGTTATTAGGAGTCCACTGTACAGGACTACCATCAACATGCTGACCTTAATTAAACTTAGACTATACAAACTTCTACAAGAAATTAAATTCTTCAAAGGGAGCAATACCTGAGACATAGAAAACAATACTCTTTAGCCAATCACAAGCAGCACCCTTCCCTTTTTCATAAAATCTCTGAAACATCTATAAGCCAGCAAAAGAGATCAGACATGTGCGTTCTGAGTGAATCCAGTGGTGGCTGCTGTCCAGCACTGAATGGAAAAAATAATCATTCTCTGCAATTAAATTGGAATGTCTCTAAGTTGCGAGGATAATGCAAGGACATACAAACACTTATGAGGACTCTGCGTCCTGGATGTGAACTTCCATCTCAGTCCCTGCTCATATAGTCTCTGCTCCCCAGAGAAAAATTATATATTGCTCCTCCTCAGTGAGGATGGTGCTGTCTCCTCTGACAAACAGCCCTGCCGTATGTGGTGAATCAGCAGCAGAAGTGGTTGAGGAATTGCATCAGTGATCCAAAGCTGAACATCCAAACGCCACCAATTTCCCACAATACACTTTTTAACAGCATGGTGGCTTAGACGCAGATGTCTGCTTTCAGCAACGATGTAGATTACAAATGACGTTAAATTATATGTCACAATATACAATTTAATATACAATTTAAATCTGTGTGAAGTTCTATTGACAAGCCAGGCATTTAAATTTGAATGAAAAAGATGTTACAAACTGACAACACAAAACAATTTGTAAGAGGACAAATGGAAACAAATGGTAACAGTCATTAATTGACATCTTGTAATGAAGTCTGAGGCCAAGCTAAAAAAAAGTAGATTTTTTGACACTTCATGCTGCCCTTTTTGACACCAGTTCTTGTTTTGCTCATACAGAAATAATAAAAAATGTGAATGGTGGGAGATGATTTGTTTTTGCTGTCCGGGGTGGAATGAGGTGACAAGGCATGCTTTTAATTAACTTTCGTCTTGTGCAGATGGAGGACAGAAGAGTGGGATAAATCACAGAGGACAACAGCAATCTGCCCCTTTATTAGAGCGTACACAGACGAGCTCAGACTAACCACACATCAGCTGCTCAGTCATAAAACAAGGCTGAAAAGACAATCAGGATTAAGCTAAACATTTTTTTTTTCGTTTGTTTACCCCTGACAATCTTAGTGTTTGGTTTGTGACTTTTTTTTGACTGCATGCTCCGCCAAAATTGTTTTTATGTGCACTCGGCCCAATTTCTAAACAACACTGTGGTCAACATTTCATGTCTTATTTGACCATCACCTTTTCCTTCAGTTGTTTGTCCTCTTTACCAGTGAAATGGATGTAATACCCTGCACCCATGAAAAACAGACAGAAACATGATGTTTTTCGATTGAAATAATTGACAGCATTGTATCTTTTACTATAAATTTTAATTTAGTATTCATAAAAATTTAACAGAAGAAAAAAATTACTGTAATTTATCTAAAAGCTTGGATTCAATATTTGGATCTGCCATATTTATAATTTTTCTCTGGTTTACTTTTCATGTTTCTAGTTGGAGCTTTGTGTGTATATGTCCTGTGCTTCTCTCCCTGTGTCTCCCCCATTTAACTTTTCTTTATAGTTAAATCTTGTTTCATTTTGTTAATGACTTGCTTTTTGTTTTGTTATGTGTTCAGGTTCTGTTTTTTATCACCTGTGCCTAATTAACCCTGTATATAAATCTATCTCTCTATTAAATCTTGTCTCTCACTCTGTTTACCAGTCAGTGTGCTCCACATCATGGTCACCTGTGTCCATTCTGGCTGCTGTGTTTGGAATTATTTGTCTTAAGTGTTTTTGCTCCTATATTAAGGGTAAGTTATTAGTATTCAATAAACTTTGCAACTTTGTTGGCTATATTCATATACTCCTTTTGAACAATGCGTGATGTTCAATCTCTCCAATGCTGATGTTATGAGTTTAGTTAGCATAGGTTAGATAATTTCAAAATTAACTTAGAAATAAATTAAGTCATTTGACTAGGTCTAAGTTTAAGACATGTTGAGAAGTAACCTTTAAAACAACACTTTCATCGCATACTTAATGGAAATAAATTACACCTTTTAAGACATATAAATGGGTATAGATATTATAAAATGTGTTTTAAAAATGTATTTGCAGGTAAAACTGAGCTTACTACCCTTTTTGCCTGAAGCTTTTTATATAATGTGGTTTACAACAGTACCCTACCATCAGAATCATATCATTTCTCAAAAAACAAAGCAGCACAAACAGAACAAAAGGGAGGTGGCCATTTCCCCTGACTTATTCACACAATTACTCTTTAATGCCTGTGCTTTAATAACAAAACAAAACAAGAAAGAGTGGCGTCAGAATGTTCCTAACACCTGCCCATAAAGTAGTACCTCCAGTCTAGCTGCCACAAAACCTGCAAAATAAATTATGTTTGCTAGAGTGGAACCTTGACCTTTCCTGAGGAACCATTGCATTAACATTGCCCTGACCTCACTGCACACTCAGTGAGTTCAGGTAAATTGTGAGAGTATATTACATCCACTTGCAATAATCTACAAAATGAAATTAAGAATTGCCACCCACACAAAGATGTTGACATTTAGACAAGTGAGGGTAGAACAGAAAAAAATAAAGGTACAGTCAGTCATTTTTTTATTGTTTTATTGAATATTGTACTCATAAATATACACTGATTATTGAGTAATAATGTACTCCGCCAAACTGATGCATTCTAATAAACTTCGATTTAATTCATTGAAAATACATGAGTGGATACCAGTTTGAATACCGTTGCTGAGATCAACATTACCTTTATGTCTAATAGCATTTTATGTCTGCAGTTAGAAACCAGCCACATACCTAATATTCCAAAGGTGTAGGAGAAAATAACTTATAAGTGTTTCCATACAAGTTTTAATTCATGTTTGCACCTTCAGGCCCAGCAGTATTATCTGAGAAGGGGTCCCCTTCACAAGAAGCAAAAATGAGAAAGAAAGAGAAAACGTGACCAGGATCTGAAAAAAACTTCATCCTCTTCACCTCAAGCCTCATTGCCTGGACTGAAGTCAGGGCTCTAACACACAAAAACATGCATATACATGCTTATTTACTTCCAATGTTGTCATAGTTATTTATTGTTAGCAGGCCAGACTTTGGACAGTTGACAATGACTGGCCAACAGCTGGTTATAAGCTAAAATTATGCTCACTAATGTCAGCTAATAAACAGTTTGATTACATTTCCATATTATATGGTAGTTTATTCATTGTGTCAGAGTCCAATAATGTTACATCCATTTCACTAATGCCAACTAACAGTAGCTAACAAAGCAACCAAAAACCTTGCCAAAAGAAAAGTTCGGTTAACAGCAGTTAAAGTTGTTTGTCCTACAGTGGGCACCACAGCCAGGTTTATCCACTTAAATTGAAAGGGAGAAAGAAAATAGAGTTCAGATAACTGAAATATGCAATCTATTGACATCTAGTAGTGAGATTTTGTACACTGTAACTTTAAAGAACCTTCTGTAGGCCCACCACCCACAGGACACATTGTAGAGGTCGGATGCAATGAGCGGCAGGTGGCAGCCAAGGGCGAAGACCCTGGCAGACAATCCACATTTAGCGAGGCTGGCTATTGGGATATGGATCATCACCTTTCTGGTGGGGAAGGAGCCTGAGCTAATGTGTGAGGTTGAGAGGCACTGACTAGATATACTCGGGCTTACCTCAGTGTGTGGTTTGAGTTCTGGAACCAGGTACCTGGCGAGGGGCTGGACTCTGCCCCGGTGAGAGGTGTCGGGCTGGGGTGGGTATTTTGGTTACCCTTCAACTTGCAGCCTGTACATCAGAGTTTTTCAAGAGTGGACAAGAGACAAGAGGGTGTTTTCCCTGCACCTTCGGATTGGGGAACTGTCGAATTACTGTTCAGAGTACTTGTGCTTCTTGGAGTCCCTCATAGGATTCTTGAGGGTGCTTCACCTGGGGACTCCGTCGTTCTAGTGAGAGACCTCAATGCTTATGTGGGCAACAAAGGTGAGACCTGGAGGGGAGTGGTTGGGAGGAATGGCCTGCCTGATCTTAACCCGAGCAGTGTTCTGTTACTGGGCTCTGTGCAAACCACAGTTTTCACAGTTGTCCATAACAAACACCACCTTCGATCATAAGGGGGTCCATAAGTGCCCGTGGCACCAGGACACCCTGGGCCGTAGGCTGATGCTTCGCTTCATCTGAGGCTATTGTCAGGCAGTGGAAGGGAAGCTTCAAGGACCTCTTTAATTCCACTGAAATGGAATCAGAGTCTGGGGACGAGGTTGAGGTTGGTCCTGAGTTCGACTGCATCCCTCGGAGTATTCTGTGGAATGTATTCATAGGAAACTGCAGCTGTCTCCATTTTAGGGACGTGTCCAACACCCATTATCAAGACATGTTTGCACATGCACATCATGAATAAACTTCTACCCTTTAAAATGTCTGTGAAGGTTCTCAGTCATCCAGGTCATCGTAGTCAAAGGAGCTTGCAAAGAAAAGCGTCTGGACTTCTTTAAGTTACTTAAAGAAGACTCTGATCCACCATTTGACCTTAGAACTGAAGAAGCTTCCCGGATGAGAGGTGAAACATCTTCAAGTAACTTAAAGAAGTCCAGACGCTTTTCTTTGCAAACTCCTTTGACTTCTACCCTTTAACAACAAACAGATGGAAAATCAGCATGCCAGGCAAATTGCCACTAGTTCTATCTTTAGCTGCTCTGAGATCAGTTACAGTCTATGCTGTGTGTGCAATCACAATTAGCATTGCTGTAAAATGAGTGTAAAATAAGTTTCCTCTTGCTGAACACCTTAGCCAACATGTGTGGCATAGAGAAGATAACATGCGAGAGAGAAAAAAAACTCTTAATAACTTCTTCAGTACATTAGCAATGACGGAGAGGTCATGGCAGATCTGACCATGTCTCGGCTAATAAAACTGCCTTATTGACCAGGTATAGGCCCAGTCAGACCTTTCAGATCTGAAAGGACTATAGCTGCTAAGAAATAACTGGTTGACTAAATGTAATACATTCAATCAGCTGCATCTGATTAATTTATTTATCTTATGCTGGATAATCCATTTAACACTGATGGGGGTAGAGTAATTATTTTTACTTTTGATATTTTCTGCACAATTTTCCAATATTAGAGTTCTATCTGTATTAAGGATTTCATAGTCTTTATTGCAACTTTTTCTGCTCGCATTTCTGTAAATGTCCCCACATGCCACTGCTGTAAAATTCAGGATCTGGCTGGTGGACTGGGCTCAACATACACTTGGCTTTAATATCATTCTGGGTTCTTAACAAACCTTTTGTTAGCATGCTGACTGTGTAGACGTTTGCAAAGAGTTGAAGTTGTGTTAGCAGTATAATATTATTGTCTTTGTCCTGGGTGCATTTTGCACTATACCATCACGCTCATGTCCTTTTATGCAAAAAAAGTAATTTTCATATCTTCACTCCTGAAAAGGTGTAGAGAGCTCTGCTCAGCTGACTGCAGCAGGAAGAATATATTTATGTAATTAGTAAATTTAGTACAGTAACGCGTTATTAAAAAAGTTAATGTCAGGATAACTTATGATACAGAAGCTTATCCTGCTGTAGGTCCATACACATCGCCAGTGGCTTACGCAGGTTTGGACAAGCTGTCTGCGATATGTTGTTCATATGTTGTTCTAGACTAATAAAACCTCAAAATGCAACACAGCTCACAGTAATTTCTTGGCTTAAGTGTTGGGGTGACTGAGATATGCACATATGGCTACAATTAATACTAGCCACTGAGTTTCTGTCAGTAATGTTTGTGTGAGCTGTCTGTGTCCTCTACTGTCTATATCATGGAATACTAATTTTAAGAAGGCTAAACAAAATTAAGGTCATCCCTGTTGAAAGAAAGACCTTATGATAGCATAATTAAAGGTGACAGCACAGCACTATTGTTTGCCAGTCTGCTGCTTCCAAATCTCTCCTGATAAGAAACTTACAAAGAGAATAGGTTTTATAGCTTGCTTTTAAGGTTAAGCATGCTCCCCAAAACCAACTCTATCTAGTCTAATTAAATTCAAGATCTACAGGGACTGCTTCCTAAAATCGAAAAGATAAAAATATTTTTAGCCTCTACATTTTCCTTGAGAATGTGATCAAAGGCATTGCAGGTGCGTGTACAGTCTAAACACAGCACACCGACAGATTTAAACACAGCACTTCCATTAGTTAAACCGTAAATCTGTAACAGAGCAACAAACATTTAGTAGAAAGTATATCCAAAAGTGCAGGTATGTTTTTAAGCTTAGCCCCTTCCAAACGTAAACCCTTGTTTTTCAAATGTTGAGTCAACACTGCACCCTAGTGGGTATCATATAGTGCTTGAAACTGTAAGTAACTGTAAGTAACAATTAAAATACATATGTGCAATCAAAGTTTTCAGTATGGCATTATCATATTGTATGTAGATTAAACAGTAACGTTTCCAAATAAATAAATGAAACAAGCCATCCATTTTCTGCCACTAACCTCATTTTATATAAATAGATAAAAATGTAGGTTAAACTTTGTTGCATTCTGATTATTTTGATGATAGACTGTATGTGTAGTCAGTGCATTTTCCCTATTCATAGGTTATTGTTACTAAAAATAGAATGGTAAAGACATGTGTATATATCTATCTACTTAGCACTTTTAATTCTTATTCTTATTTTTATTTTCATGTCTATTTAAGCGTAATTTATGACAGTATGTTTGCACTGAAGCACCGCAGCAATTTCCTAATGTTGTAAACCTGCTCAACATTTGGCAATAAAACCCTTTCTGATTCTGATTCTGATTCTGATGTGTATTGTGACCAGTCATATAAAATTAATAACCCCCCTTGCCCTGTGGGTGGTCTTTATCCTTCAAGGTCAGGACCTCTGCCAGATGACTGGGAGCTTGAGGGACCTACGCAGTATCTTTGCTGTTCCTAGGGCTGCGCTCTTCTGGACAGAGATCTCAGATGTCATTCTGTCTTGGGATCTGCTGGAGCCACTCACCCAGTTTGGGGGTCACTGCCCAGGGTTCTACAATTACCACAGTAACCATTGTTGCCTTCCCACTCCACATCTTCTCAGGCCCCTCTCCTTCCTCTGCTTGTCTATCATACTATGTCCACTTGATTAGCCATCACTAGTTTGTCCACCTGTAACAGAAAGTCCCACAGGACCTTATTTTGGTCATTCTCCACCACCCTGGGGAGCAATGTTCCCTCTAAGCTGCGCGCGTAATTGCGCCCTGCTGGCACGGTCTCAGCGCACAGAAAATCTGCGTTGCGCACAAAAAAACATCGTCTGAATTAAAATTAAAATTAATACTTTAACAATTCTGTCTTGCAGTGTTAGTCAGTAAGTGACAGGCTGCTCCCGTATGGGATTAGAACGATGTCACCTTATCCCATAGTCCAGCCAATAATGCGATTCACATTCGTATATACGCAGCTAATCAACGTCGTTGACAGGCTATGACAGATCGTGTCCAAATTCATGGGCTGCATCCTCCTGAGGCCGCATTTGTAGACCGATTACGTCACAGCAACACGCCGAAGGCTGTTCAAATTCATAGACTGCTCCGAATGCAGCCGACAAATGCGTCCTCCTTTTCCCCGAATTTGAAGGATGGGTCGGGTGTGTCCTTCGTGGCCCACCATATCCCAGAATTCATAGCGCGGCCCAGCCAAACTTCAGTTTCCAGCAATGGCGGCCGCTACTAAGTTTTAAAATTACTCTTACTAATCTTTCTGGGTCACAAAATAAACGTTTAACATATTTTCAGGCGAGAAAGTAGCTGTGTAAACATCAAATATCTGCTCGGTTTATCAAGACATCGCATATTTGCCAAAGTGCTTCGACGTTTTCGGAGACGTCTGCTACCCACCAGCTCGACAGCTAGCCGGGAGCTCGAGGGTTACTGATGCGGCCAAGAACGGCACAACTCCCGGCACATCATTTTCAGATCATCGCGGACTTTCGCTACTCGGGTTAAACGTAATATATAAGTCGCTTAGACAACCTAAAAATGTTATTGTTGGGCTTTTTTCAGTGTTTTGTTTGTTCGTGAGTAAATCGGTTTGGCTGAGATTAAAGTTATTAGATTAGATTAGATAAAATAAAACTTTATTAATCCCCCTCCTCCTTGGTTTTTACACAGCTGACTAAACGTCAAACAGAAACCTGATTAAACATAAGTATGAGACAGTCGAGAATTTACGCCAGTGTCCTGTTATATTTTAGATAGCAAGGAGCAGACGGCTGAGTTTATTAAACTCCACCGAGACAGCGGCGACGCTAATCTGAAGGCTAGACCGTCCAATTTCACGGCCGTTTACTTCCGGCCTACCCAACCTTCTGAGGACCCGGCCCACGTAGACCGCGAAGGCCGGGTCCTCAGGAGGATGCAGCCCATGAATTTGGACACGACCAGTGTCCTTATGTGCCGACACCGGTGTTTTAGCTAGCAAAGTGGCGTGGCTGATGTGGAGTGAAGCCACTTAATGACAAGGTGTACAACCATTGGAGATGTGAGCAGGACAGACAGAACAATTGATGTAAAAAGTGTGGACTTTATACCAGTTTTTAAATTGTGTTGATAGGCCACGTAAAACCAGAGTTATGATAAAAATATATGCAATGTTTGGTTTTCTTCCTGAATACTACCGTTGTTTATATTTACAGCAGGAAGAAACAGTAAAAATGGCGTTTTATAAGGAAAACGCTTGAAAGCACTCTCCACCTGTGAGCAAAAACAAAACCAAAAAAAACCCCACCCTTTCCTATTGGTGGAAAAATGTACCATGTCGACCAATCAAAAAATGATATGGTAACATGGCATTTAGTTGTTTAGGAAAGGGGGAAGTTTTAGGAGTGATGGCGGTGTTTTGAGATGTGAGAGATTTGCCACGTTTAGCGCAAATCTTGTGTAGTTAGTGTGTAGTGTAGTCAATAGTTTTGTTGTGTGTCAGAACAATGAGGCGACTACTGAATGTTAGAGGTGTTACAGGAGTGATACATCTCGTTGTTAGGCCTGCAGGTATCAGGCTTGTGATGTTCTCCTTTATCTCATAGTGGACAGAAATTATTTTTTGGAGTGGCAGAAATAATTTGTATGGCATCAAATTTAATGCAAAACAGCTGATTGTTCTGTAAATAGTTTGAAATGTTTTTTTGTTGTTTTTTTTTTTAAAACGCCTTGGCTGCATTTTTAGGTAAACAGCTGCAAAAAAACTTCATTGTTTGCAAAACTCAGTTACTTTTTTGAGGAAGTAACTATATAATTAATTGCCCAACAATGGTCATTACATACTATATTTTGCAGACAGAGAGTTACAGGACTCTCTCCCAGACCACTGACTCATACTCATAATACAAGTCAGAGAAAGAAAGAAAGTTGTGTTTTCAAAATTGGAGTTCAAGTTATTTTTACTTCCAATAGTGTTAACATACTACACAGGTCATGAACAAGATTTTTTATTTTATTTTAATTGTAAGTGGGCTAAAGCAGTTAATTAAAGGTAGTCTAAATGCTGTAATTTGATTATTTTAATAAACCATGTAACTTGGATGGATTCGATGCTGGCGTGACCAAAGTGCACACGTCTGCTGTTGCTCACAGTGGTCCAAGAGACCACTCAGGGAGTTTGTGTGTTTGTTCAGACACATGAAAAATTAGAGGGAATGTTGCTGGGGAGCATATCCCATTTTGACCTCGGGATTTCAAAGTGATACTTGGCACAGATGTTCCTGTAGAGTTCCTGCCAGCCACTTGATTATGTCGTTCCATATATGCCCTGCCTGCTAACATCTGCACCCTGCTGTTATGTACTGGATTGTCTCATGGGGCATCTTTGCACAGCTTGCACCTGGAGTCTTGCCTGGTGTGGTAGACCCCAGTCAGTCTCTATGGAACTTAAACTTAGAATTTGTTCCTGTGCTGCCATAGTGCCTCTGTGCTGTCTTTCAGTCCAGCTTAGGGTCCAATTAATCTTGTGCAGTTCTAGGCATTCAAAAATCCACGTGTTGAGTTTTTCTTTTTTTGGGAATTTTCTTGTAGTGAGTGCAGGAAGTGCGGTCAGTCTGGGCTTACAGTTCAGCTGATGTTTTGCCTGTCACGGTCTGCGGCAGGCGGGTCGTGTGTGGGAGTGTGAGGTTCCAGGTGCAGACATAGACGAGGAGACAGTACTGAACTTGAAACGAAAAGCGAGCCTTTATTTGGGCTGATTAACGTGGCAAACAACAGAAAGCACAGAGGCAAAACTAAACTAGAAGCTGAACTGGGAAAACTAAGAACTGACACTTAACTCAGACAGCAGGGAAAGCGAAGACAGGGTGACAATGATACATATGACGGGGACAACTACAAACAGGACTCTGTACTTGAACGACAAAGAACTATGAAACGTATACACGTAAGCAACATGGACATGACCAGTAGTGATGTCGAGGCTTCGAAGCTTGTGTCGAGTAATTGAGGGAGCGTTTCCGCGATGCGCGTATCGAGGCTTGCTTCGTTTATGGGAGGAGCTGAAAATGATGACGTCCGAAGCCTCGCTGCCCGGCTGTACCACGTGACTGGTTCATGAAGTGGTTCGAACTTTGCCGCGAGATATGACAGCGATATAAACCCCTCAGACTTCATTCAAAATGTAGGTGTTTGATGGAGAGTTGCGGTTAGTGAGAGTTTGGAGACAGTTTGGAGGTTTATGAGAGTGAGGAGAGAAAGTCAGGAGAGAAGGGAGCCAGCTAAGAAGAGGAGGATGTCCTCCCCTGTGTGGGAACATTTTGATTAGGGGTGGGTTTTTATAATCGATTCATCGATTAAAATCGATTCTGGCTTGGATAACGTAAAATCGATTCATTAAAATCCTGAATCGATTTTTTAATATAAATTTATTTTGTCCGAAATGCCAGAATCTCTGGTGACATCTCACAAAATTTCAAGAACCACCAAACAGTAAATGAGAGCAGGTACAGGGATTCTGCACATAGACTTAAACACACAGCGCGACCCGCGGATCAGAATCAGTTAGATGTCGCCTTTCTCACAGTCGGGGCTGAAAGCCGACAGCTCGCTGATCCGGGTCCGCGCTTTGTGTTCACGCCCTTTATGCGCTGATTCTAAAGCTGTTAGTTTGATCTCTCTCCAAACAATATTGACCGAACCAGCAGCAAAAGAAGATCCAAACGCTTCACATAAACATCGTCATGAATTCACTCTTTTACTGTTTTGCTTCCATTGCGATGCGCAGCTCTCTCTCTCTCTCCCTCTCTCCCTCCCCCTCTCTCCCTCCCCCCCTCTCTCGAACAGTTTCGCTTTCTTCATTATTCGCTTGCTTGTTACACAAGTCTACTGTTGTTTACAGCGCTGTCGGCCGCTGTTTTTTTCCCTTTTACATTCTTCCGAAAAGAAAACCTCATTTCTGCTGTTCAATACTGAACAAATTTAAACTTTTTAATATTATTCAAAATGCTAAGCCGTGTGTCTAATAAAACCGCTGTAACGTCAGAGGTAATGTTCATTAATTAATGGTTTTCTTTCGTTTTTGATGTACTGCAGAATATTTTTATAAAATCCCAGGCCAGGAAAACCTTCATGTTTTTCTGTGTTTTATCCTCAGCTACTTTGACACAAAGGCATCTGCTGTGATGCTCACACCTTGGATAAAGTCTTGCGAGTGTCAGCTTCCTTTTTATAGATACAAAAATATGTAAATGTTCTGATCTGAATTATACTTCTGACTGTCAAAATTTCCCAGATTTAAATCGAATCGAATCGAATTAAATCGAATCGTGGATCGAATCGATTTGGGACCTTGTGAATCGGAATTGAATCGATTCTAGAAATCAGTGACGATACCCAGCCCTAATTTTGATCTTATTCCTCCCAACAAGGTATGTAAATTTCTACAGAAGATGTATTTTCATAATACTGATGGTGCAATACAATTTATGTTAAGCTGTCTTTACTTTTGTACAATGTGAAGTGTTTGCTATGTGCCAGGGAGCTGGGATATAACAACAACACCTCATCCATGCTTAGGCACTACAGCTTTGCATGAGAATAAGGGGAACACCGATTGTAGAGCAAGACCAGGTGAGCCATCAAATGCCATGATAATATAGCATGCAGTAATGTTACTAAATGATATAACAATATTATATAACTGTTATAAGTTATGTGTGTGATATTTATATTTGTGCTTTGTCTTTATTGTCTTTCCTCAGGAGAACAATCTCAAATAGATGAAGACCTGGTTAGCATGATGATTGAGGACTCCCAGCCATTTAGCATTGTGGAGGACAAAGGATTCAAAAGATTTGTTAAATCATTAAATCCTAGCTATGTTCTCCCCACTAAAAAGGTCATAAAAGCAGTGAAAATTTAGTTTTTACAGAATAAAATGTGAACAGGCAGGACTGAGGCTCAAAGCCTCAGTGTGTAGCTGTCCATACCTCAACGTTACAAAAGCACAACTACTGTCCACACCCCAACCACACCTCACCTCACAGTAAATGATCATTTCCATTTTAAGCATTTCCAAATAATCATTTTCCATACTGCCAGTATAAATATACACAGTATACTGCATCACTACGTGTTTTACACCCTCCTTTTGTTGTTGACATTTACAGGCTGTGTGCAAAAGGCCACACTCTTCAAATTCATGCCAACTAATATTTTTACGTCCAGTAGGTGTCCTACTAGAGCAAATGAAGCTTCAAGAAGCTTTGCGCTGGGATGAACCAATTGGATGAAAAGCTTCAGTGCTTCAGTGCTTCATGAAGCTTCATCTGCACATTTTTTTAATTAAACATTGATTTATATACATAGACACACACAGATATTTTGCTTAGGCTAAATGTGGCCAATTGCTTTACTTTAAATAAAGCAGCAAGTCAATATTATCAAAACATGGTATTACACTCTAATGACCATTTTAGTTCAGATTGACATGCTTGCTACTGAAAATTCAAATAAATAATTAGCTTTTGGAAGATATATTTAAAAAATGTTTTCGTTAAATTGTTTGGTTGCTCATATTCAAGGCTAGCCAGAACTCATCATATAATATTGACAAATGGATTCACCTCATAAATGATAACTTACTGCTTTATCAGACATCAATTACTAGCTGTTTAAAATAAATAAATAGATAAGCCTCATTTTATCTGTGCTGATATCATCCCCTGGCCAGGGGCATGTCTAAAGGGTGGCACAGGGTGGCACTGCTCCCCTATGAAACATAACAAGAACAACATGTGACCCCCTGTAAGACAACATTAATCATTATTGCACACCCACACTTGTACAACACTGTGTTTTTTGAGCAATTATGCTCAAAGCACTAGAAATAACTAAATTCTAAGTTCTGTGCATGGAATTTTACTCTGTATAAAATATGTAAAATTAGGAAATTAATTAGCTTTACTTGCAAAGAAATGAACATCAGAGTGAACGTTTTGTCCTCAAATAAATGCCTGACTAAATGACATTATTATCATGAACTTACCTTTATTTTCTCACACCGAAAATAAATTAAAGACGCACTGAATGCTGGGATTCTGCAGGAGCGGGGAGGTTGCGGAACGCCATCTTTAAACCCCACAAGAGGCCAGCTACAGTTGTGCACCGGGATGAAAAACACTACCCCTGTAGCGGGATATTAGGTCAGATCGTACAGAGTGTATAGTTGATTTCCGATTAAGTAAATAATAAAGAACACCACGATGGGGCTGTAAGGAGACGGTCTCAGAACACCGCGAGAGCCTTAAAATGTTGTTATCATAGGCAGACAACAACAATAGACGGAAAGACAACAACGGACTAGCTCGCTAACTCGTTCGCTAGCAGCTTGCCAAGCACTGCGCTGTTTTCAGGCGTTGACTAAAGCTAGGAGCTAACTAGCTGCTTCATTAGCAAATACCTCCGTTTGTGGTGAAATTTGACCGGAGGGGACTTATAGCTGGCACTGCGTATCCAGCTAAATCCGCTGGGGCAGACCGCCATCTCTTTGCCACTTTTTATAGTCATTTTCTTTTACTACAGTTTACGCTGTTTCTTTAGCTAGCTGAACGCTAAGTCCCGACTTCTCCCCCTCCCCAGCGGCCCAGCCGGAGATGCGTGGAAGATGTCGGTGTCGGGGCTGAAGGCCGAACTGAAGTTTTTGGAGTCCATTTTTGATCCAAACCACGAACGATTCAGGATAATTGACTGGAAACCTGACGAACTGAGTTGCCAGTTTAATGTAACTGGGGAAAAGCTATTAATTATTCACTGTAATATAACGGTAAGTGGACGAGAATTCAGATGCCGGGGTTTTGCCTTGTTGGTAGCTAGCGAGCTAAAGTTAACTTGATAGTCAGGTAATAAGCTACCTTCACAACCGTACAGTCTGACGCTAAGCGGGACAGGTTTTACATAGTTGAAATAATCAGTGTCATTTCGCTATTTGTTGTGTGATATTTGTTGAGGCAGTTCACATTACGCAATGTTTTTAGGCAATCCCAGCATTTAGCTCACGATGCATCCAGAATGCTAATGTCGTCAACTCAAATTTTCGTATATAATTGTAAAATTCAATGCGTTAAAAATCCTGCAACGCGTGTAAATAAGTGTTAAACGCATTGGTATCATTGTGTTGTGTTTTTTGTTGTTTCTAGGAATCTTATCCATCTACATCGCCAATTTGGTTTGTGGACTCTGATGACCCGAGCTTGGCTCAAGTTTTGGAGAGATTGGAAGATGTGAGAAAAGGCAGCACTCTGGTAGATATCCTTATATTCTTAGTGCACTTTGTGACATGGGACACTTTAGGAATAAAGCTGCTCATCACTTTAACAACTTCAAAACCTTAACCAAATAATGATGTAAGCTGGCCTCACTTTAAAGGGCGAAACATATTTCCATATTTTTAAGCAGTTATCAACAATACAGATGTCTCCAACATGCATTTTAGATTAATCCAAGACACTATTAGCATAAGCAAACTCCAACTTCAGTGTCACTCCTTATTTTTCCCCTAGTCATTCAAACTGCACCTGCAGGCGTATAGAGGAGCATATTTTTAGGCTAGACCTACATGTCTAAAACCACTAGATAATGTTACAACAGCTGGATTCAGATTAGTACAATAAACAAAGAACGGATGGAGTGCATTTCTTTTAAAATATGAGATAAAATGTAATATCTTAAATATGAGCTTGTATGTAGTTTTTTGTTCATACTTCTAGGCTAGATATTGTAGTTTCATATTATTTGTTAACCTGGATGCTTCCCAAAAAGATTCAAAATGCTACAGCGAGAAGACTAACATGGGGCTCATATTTATTCCATATTAGTGTCTTTTAATTGCCTACCTGTTAAATTCATAATTTAATTCAAAATTCTTCAAAGTGGAGACTTTCTTGTTGTTCCTAATAGAATGGGAAGTATGGCTTCCAGCTATCGGGTTCCTCTCTTGTGGAAGCAGTTCTCTGTTTAGATTTAGGAAGCAGGCATACATTTTTAGGAGTAGGCTTAAAATTCTCTATTCCTGATGAAGCTTATAGTGCGAACTGGATCAGGTGACCCTTAACCATCCCCTAGGTATGCTGCTATAAGCTCAAGCTGCTGGGGGTGTCCCATGATGCACTTGTTCATCACTTGCCTCTCTTCATTTCTTTTTTTAATTTCATTCGTTTACCTGTAGTATCACACTGTTGTGCGCCACGGATGTTTTTCTGTTTTTCTACTGGCTCCTTTAGTTTCTGCTTTGGTGTTTGTCTCCCTCCCTCCCTCCCTTTTTTTTAAATTTTTTTTTTTTTAATTTAACCTTTTTTTTCTTCTTTTTTTTTTAACTAGTGTTGTGTTTACAAAATGCACACCTTTTTACATAGGCTTTCAAATCTGAAAGTCTTTCGTGCATCAGTGTGTGCGTGTACATAAGGAATTTGATAAGCATGTCAACGAGCAGGTTTGTTGTTTGTTCCAGTCATATTAGACCACCAGGACAACTTTAGAGGTCAAAATATCTGACAAGTAGTCAGATATTCAAGTAGGTTCTTATCCCTGGTATGAGGTGTACATTATGTACTTTTTTGGGGGGAGGGGGGTTAAAGCTCTTTTTTTCTACATGTGTTTGTAGCACAAAAATATGTTGTATTTAAGTGTTAGTGTTTGGACAGGAGGGCTTTTTTTTGGTTGGATTTATTTTTGTTTGCTACTTAATTTGGTCTATATAAGGATTACAACATTGTGAAGCTGTGTGACACATGAGTGAGACAAACCTTTGTCTTTGTTGATAGATAAGATCTCCGTTACCTTTTTTTTTTTTTTTTTTTTTTTTTTTTTTTTTTTAAGCGCAGATGTTTTTGGTGGTACAGTTTCTCAGCTGCACTAAATTTACAACAGCATAATACACCTGTTTAAAGATTGTCATCCATCCTTTTGCCTAAATACAATGCTAGTCTTCCCACATTTGTTTGCAGCACTGCTAATGTTCTATGTTTAATTCTTAGCTTTAAAAGTTATATGTGGGTCATTTGTCCAAAACTGATTCCTATACTCATAGTGTGTGCAACTTTTTTTTTCCAGAAACATGTGAAAGTCAATGTTTCTGCTATATGACCTTGCTCTGTATTCTTATTTGCAAACTTGTATAGTTGCTCCAATTCTTTATTTTGTTTTTCCTTTCAAGCTTTTACAGCAGTTGAAGAAACTAATTTGTGACCTATGTCGACTGTATAATCTTCCCCAACATCCTGATGTGGAGATGCTGGACCAGCCCTTGCCTGCAGGCCCAGTGGGACAAGACAGAAAGGCAAGTCTACCCACTTGATGTTGTCAAATCCAGCCTAATGGACAATAGCTTCTCAGATTACTTCTAATGAATATGCCTTGCTAAAATACCTTAATGTAGATTGGGATGTTTTATATTGCACTCAAAAACCACTTATAGTTAGTTATGAAATGACCCTCTACATTATAAACACCCTTGGTGATTCATGTGAGGCTCTTCTTCAAGTCAGTGAATTGGCACTTCCCATGTTTAGTAAAATGTGTTCTCCTGTTTTTTAAAATATTATTTTGCAAACTAATTAACTCCTTATGGTCTGTGTTGTTTTTTGTGTGTGTAGCATGGAACAGAGGAGGTCACATCTGAAGAAGAAGATGAGGAGGAAATGGGAGAAGTAAGTCATCCTCTTCAGTCTAAAAAACCTGACGCATTACTCTGGAGCCTGTACTTTGAAACAAATTCAACATACCCCGAATCTCTGTTCCTTATCTGCCTTTACATTCCTCATAGTTATCAACATGAAAGGGTCTGCTGATTTTTTTTCTTTTTCTTTCCCAAAGTAAGAAAAAACTATAAGATTAAAAATATATGAACAGGTTAAACGCATGGGTGCTAAAGGCAACACAACTTCTGCAGCCAAATCAGGGCTGTGCGTGAGTCTGAGTGATATATGCTGTATAAAGTGTAATATATGCTGTATGAATGTTTGAATTTTAAGCTCCTTTGGTCAGTAAGAGTAGAAAAGAGCTAACATATTAGTAAATATAAAAAAAGGAAAGTCAGCAAAAATACAGTTAGTTAGTTAGTTAACAGATTTATCAGTAGTACAGCTCTATCATTAAGTAATGAGAGAAACCAATAGATCAGATTTTTTTAAGGTCTTATTTGTTTAAAAAAATTAGCTGGAACCTCAGTGGTGTTTAATGGTCTGAAAGCAACTTTCTGGGATAAATGTGAAAACAGAATTCAAAAGTCTTCTTGCAAACATTAAGTTGCAAATATATGACCTGTTTTCAGACCGTATGTTTAAGTTTATAGAACAAGATTTTAAAATTGCTTCAAGGAGAAGGGGTGGGGTATGATACAGTTAGTTGCTTCTAATAAGTCATATTTCATACTAATGTTGATCAACAAAAAGACAGAATTTAGATGTTATAAAATACTTTTAATCGTCTTGGTATCTGTGCACGGAGGTCTCTTCCAAGAATGCGGTAATGCTGTTGCTACCCAGGGTCAAATTTAAAGTGAAACCCAGTAAGCCCAAGTCATGCTTTGTGAATTGACTTTTTTTGTCTTTGTTTATATTTTTTCCCCTCGACTCCTTAATTTGTATGGATTTTATGTGGAGTACTTTTGGCCTTTGTTTATGTATTATAATTTGAAAAATGTTTGATGAAAATATCCACAAGTTATGCATGTATGACTATCATCATAAAATCAAACACTAATAACTTTTCTCATCTTATCACACTGCAAATGTCTTAACCGTGGGCTTTTTGTTTTGTTGTATATGTGTATGCTGTTGTTATTTAAAATGTTTGAAATATTAAGTATGATCCAACAGGACATCGAGGATTTGGACCACTATGAAATGAAAGAGGAGGAGCCCGTAGATGGGAAGAAATCTGAGGATGATGGGATTGAGAAGGAGAATTTGGCAATCTTGGAGAAGATCCGAAAGAACCAGCGCCAGGACCATTTGAATGTAAGTTTCAGGAAAAAAGGCCGGTTAATATTTATCACACCTTGCTTCTAATTCATTAATCTATGCAGCATTTCGGTATACCCCGTTTGTCATTAGTGATTGCATTAGTGAATAACAAAAGATGCCCTCAATGTGGGGTACTGATATAAATATTGATGTCTGATATGATAAAGCTTTGTCTCTGACACTGGCAGAGCTTAAGTAAAAATGGCAGCTTTACCCCTAGGACTGCATTCTTTGTCTTTTATAGTTGTTTTATATTTTCCAGGGAGCTGTGTCTGGCTCAGTGCAAGCCTCTGACCGTTTGATGAAGGAACTAAGAGAGATCTACAGGTCTCAGAGTTATAAGACAGGTATAAACAGTACACAATGATTTGTTTAACCTTTGAGCAACAAAATAATCACACATAAATGTATCATGGGTCCTGTCTTTGTTTGTAATGGAGGAATATTTTTGAACGTTAGGCATTGCAATAGAGAGCCGTGGCATTTACATGGTCAGAGGAAAGTATTTGGGAAGATGTTTAGTGTGCTCAATTCCTTACTCTCACCATTGTGAGGTACCTTACTCTTTCTGTCTTGTCCTAATGAGGTCAGGACATGAACACTCATGTGGGTGTGGTGATTGTACTGTAGGCATCTACACCCTTTACTGTTTACTGACAATCTTTCTATAGCAACACACCATAGAATAAGAATATTGGCTGACAGCATGTGACGGTGGGTCATATTAAACAAAATGCATTTTATACTTTGCCTCTGTGTCTTACGCACCACTCTCAAGAGAGCTGATCAAAAGGACAGGGGTTTATTAGGGAGTCTGCTACTAGGCCTTGCAATTGCAGATATCTGAAGGTTCAATTTTAAACAATTTCTTTTGCAGGCATCTATTCAGTTGAACTTGTTAATGACAGCCTATACGAATGGCACGTCAAACTGAGGACGTAAGTAACTTTAGGATATTGAGTCATGAATTAAAATAATAAAAATAAATTATATACATGTGCAAAAAGGCAAACTGTGATTTTTATGACCTACAGGGTGGATCCAGATAGCCCTTTACACAGTGACTTACAAGTGCTAAAGGAAAAGGAGGGAATGGACTACATTTTACTAAACTTCTCATATAAAGTAAGTAAACCTGATGTTTTGCTAACAAATAATGAATTGGATTTATACAGCGCTTTTCAAGGCACCCAAAGCGCTTTACAATACCACTATTCATTCACTCTCACATTCATACACTGGTGGAGGCAGCTACAGTTGTAGCCACAGCTGCCCTGGGGCAGACTGACAGAAGCGAGGCTGCCATATCGCGCCATCGGCTCCTCTGGCCAACACCAGTAGGCAGTAGGGTAAAGTGTCTTGCCCAGGGACACAACGACCAGGACAGAGAGCCCAGGGATCGAACCGGCGACCTTCCGGTTACAGATGCGATTCCCAACCCCCTGAGCCACGGTCGCCCCTGATCAAAGTAAAATGCAATGTAGGAATCTTTTGAAGTAAATGAACCTTTTTTCTGGTTACTTCTGCAGGATAATTTCCCTTTTGATCCACCGTTTGTCCGGGTAGTTTCTCCTGTGCTTTCTGGAGGGTAAGTTAATTTTCTTGGTACACTTCTATAATTTCTTCCCTTTTAAGTTGCCATTATCAAGCAGAGACTGCATTAGTGTAAGATTTAAAAAGTGATTCTGCCTTATTGTTTCCTTTCCCGTGCTTTAGTTATGTTCTTGGCGGAGGTGCCCTGTGCATGGAACTTCTTACTAAACAGGTATTTTTAGAATGGTTTCATAAAACGCAGACGGCAAATTTAGGTATTGCCTTGGTTTGTTTTTCAATGTTTTTTTTTTTTTTTTCCTTCTACTCTTTGAATATATATATTTTTTAAACCTGCTGTTATTGACATTTGGTTTTCTGATTGCAGGGTTGGAGCAGTGCCTATTCCATTGAGTCTGTTATCATGCAGATCAATGCCACTTTAGTTAAAGGAAAAGCCAGAGTGCAGTTTGGAGCCAATAAAGTAAGTGAGGAAGCTTCATTTCAGCTCTGATATAATGGTGGATTCACATAGTGAATTATGTGAACCAAAGTGACAGGGGCTTTCACACAGTTACATGGTTCTAAGTGATGGCCAGTCATACTGTGCAACAGCCTCTTGTTTTGGTAGTGAATGTTGGATTTGTTTATTAATTCCTATCAAATTGGACTGAGTAGGGATGCACAGTACAGGCTGTCTCAGATAGGAAGCAAAACAGCTTTTCATCTTTCTCGGCATGACATTGCAATAGTTTTCAGTTATTGCAATTTATTCTTTCCTAATGACAACAGATCTGATAATGAGTGTAGTTCATCTGTGTTTTTCCAGTACACCACTTTTAAGGCTATTTGTGTAAAACATGTTGCAGGTTTGCTTGTATAGTCTACATATAGAGTCTTAAAATGAAGCCAGTCTTCATGTTTGATGTTAGATTAGTCTATTATAAGTTGGATAGTTAAAAAAAAGATACCAAAAAGAAAGTAAAATTGAGTCAGACAGGGGACCACACCAGCCCATTTGTGAAAATATATACAATTGATGACTTAAGCCCCTTTTTCCATTAGTACCTACTCGGATCAACTCCCCACGGATTGCCACGACTCAACTCGGATCGTCAGGTTTTCCACTATAATCCAGTACTACCTAACTTGTGTGGTTGTCGTCATAGCAGCTTGTCCGAGCGTCCTGTGATCTAATTAATATGTGACACAAACGCTACAAAAAAGGTGGATGTTGAGGCAAGTTGTTTTTTGTAGCCATATCCCTCGTTGCTGGGTTTCGAAAATGGCGGTTTTCATTTTTACGTGAATGAGACGCTCTTATGACTCATCGAATGCGCTACTGACCAGCCAGTCGGTGGCACGCAGTCTGAAGACGCCACATTTTGGTACCTGCTTGTATCACTTGAAACCCGAGCGATCTGAGCAGGTACTAAAAATGTATCTGGTACCAGGTACTGTGACCTAATTGAAAACTGTGGCAAACCATGCTGAGTCGATCAGAGTAGGTATTAATGTAAATAGGACTTCAGTGAGCCTGAGAATAAAGGGACACATCATCTTACTGTTGCTACAGGTTTTGCACTGTATAAAGGTTTTATTGCACATTTTATTCCCTGTAAATTTTCAATTTGTCCAAAAATGAACAAATTAATGGAAGTGGAACAGTTTGGATTTTGTATTTGTAGTTTAAAATATCTCTGTTATCATAATCAGAATACTTTATTAATCCCTAAGGAAATTATGTATTAACCCAGAATTCTTAACACTTTAGTACTGAAGGTAAAGTGTGGTGCACTACAGGTGCAGTCTAGCTTGAATGGTGATGGTGTTTGTGAATGCAGTCTGGTATGAAGGACAAAAAAGTGTCTTCATTATCATCTACCTTGCACACTGTTTTGGTCTTGATGTTAGAGCTTGCTAGATAATAATCTCCTTTTCGTGTAGGAAACAGCTGTCGTTGCTATTTGCTTATTCTCCAATGTTATCCTAAACTCAGTGCTTATGGTAAAGTTGGCTTCATTTTCATCTTTTAATGCAGAATCAGTACAATCTTGCCAGAGCACAGCAGTCCTACAAATCCCTGGTTCAGATCCATGAAAAGAACGGTGAGTGTTTTCTGTCTCCAGTTTCATACAGAATACATTGCAGACCTTGTTTACTGAAACCAAAACCCTCTCAGCCATTAAAGCCGAGGGATATTGGATCATTAACTGTGGTGTATATATACCTAACATGGACTACATTTGAATGTAGTCTGCTTCTGATTCATGTCACTCTGCTACAATAAAACCTGTCTGATTAAATAAAATAAAGAATTTAGGAACTGAACATCTTTAGTGTATATATGATTAATGGCAATGAATGCAATTGAAAAGGACTGCTGGGGGAAAAAAACAAACATACAAAGCCAGATCCTAATGTGCACTATATGTCCTTAGTCTAACAACTGGAAAAAAAAATTGCATGGTGGTTTTGGTTCTTGCACTAGTCACCACACATGTTGCTAAATTCAGATGCAAGCCAGTGAGGTAGAAAGTAATGTGGTCAATCATTTTGACATTCGCTATTATTGACTTTGTTTTTCTTTACCCTGTAGTCATCGTCTTCCTTTATCTTCCTTTCCTAGGCTGGTACACACCCCCTAAGGAGGACGGCTAATACAGACTGTTGCCTTTCCTGAACTGGGACCATATGTCTTAGATTTTTCTTTTCCTTTTCCTTGCGACCAATATTGTTTTTATCCTGCAAACTATTTTTGTTATCTACATGACACTTGGAACTCTATACCAAATTTCCCATTAATTGACAACCCAAAAACTAGCACACAAACACAAAGACATCCCACCTCTACATGAAATTTACATCCAATTTCATTAGCTATTGAAAAAAGTGTCCTCTCCTCAGATATTACTTCCCTTTATACTTCTGTTGTCTGATGCAATCAGATTATTTTTTTCCATTCAACATTTGTCCCATACTCCATTAAATCGGTAGACTCAATATTATGTGCTTTCTCACCCTTTGGTTTTGGCATTGAGCATGCCAACGTTACTTGCTGGCTGTGGATTGAAAGGTGCGGCATGGCTTTATCCTCCAGCAGTGGCAGTCTGATGTTCCAGTTGCCAGACAAGGCCTTTCTGGTCACAAACTGGATCTGAGAATGGCTTGTGACATTCCCTAATATGATGCACTGGTAGCTGGGAAGGACATTTAAATGCTAGTGTTTGGAAGGACCCCCACCTTTTCTCTCCTTGGATGGCCTCTGTAATATTGTGCTCATATATTATCTTTCATGCCAAGACCCCTCCTCTGGAATAACATGATTCTGGGGATAGTTTGCTTTCAAACCTCTGTCTTTTAAAGCTTGAAACCTTGAGTTGAGGAAGAAGATGATGAGACTTTTCCAGTCTGAGTGGCACAGCCCATAATGACGAACAGCATCCTCCTGGGCTTGGAGATCACTGTTATCATCCCAAGCAGCCACTGGACCACCTCCTGCAGGAGAGATGTGGTGCCTGAGTGGTAACATAGAAAATCTCATCAGGCAACGCAGGGGCATGTTCGGATTGGATTACACTGTAATGTAGTTGATTTTAACTCCACATGTAAACATGTACATTTGTATTTCTGCAAAAGGATTTAATTGTTTATAATGTAACCTTGTCGGGGTCTTTGGCTGGGCAGAGACTGTATTACAATATACTCTTGACTATTAACTGCAGGGGCACTGCAACTTCTCAAGACCCATTTAGAGTAAGAAAGTTGCTTCATTGACACTCTTGCAGAAGGAAACAAAAGTTCACCATGTTCTTATGTAAGCTTATGACTACTGCAGTTTTTGTTGTTTTTATAAATATATATATATATATCCTTATTTTATTGACAGCAGTGACAGTAATCATTCCCCTTATTTGATGGCACCTCTAACTACAATGACCCTAACAATATTGGCATAGATGCAGCTGTTCCTGGCATGCCAAAGGTTTGGCTATTCATATCTAATCACTTAAACCAGACGAACCTCAGTAAGGCTATGCAGTGAAGACAGTCTTGTGGAGTTTTGTTGAGCTGAAAATTAGTCTTAAGACCTTAACAGTATAGTTACCTGCTTAGTTATTGTAACTGGTCTGCATCCTGACAACTTTTCCAATTTTGCAGTCTAGGAAAAAAGTGACCTTTTACCTGCTGACTTTTCCTTGACCTCATGGCTGTTTTAAAGTTCAGTCAGAGCTACAAATTCACAGCAATAGTCTTGACCATATACCTTTCCATTTACCTTTCCTTACCATTCTAGCTTCACACTTGGCAAGATCAACTCGAGGCTGTTCCATTTCCAGAATATTTGGTCAGGTTTGATAAATATTTGTTCAGATTTGCCACAGGAAAGACCTATCTCTTCCCATTACCACCTCTCTGGTTACTATTCATGACCACTCTCAGCGCTGCTGTACCCCTCAGCATGCTGAGGCTTTGATGTAATGTGAATAATATGCAGAAACTGTGGAGCATTCCAATTAATGCAGTTACACGTTTGTTGTGGGTGTTCTGTTGTGTGGTTACTTGCATTGTTTTCAGTATGTTGTCCTGATGACCAGCGTAGAAAGCTTAGTTATGCTATTTCATACAGGCATTCCTCATATTTGAGTTTATTTAGAATTTCCTCAGTGATACTGACCTCAGTCTCAACAGTGTGAGATGGGTACAAAGCATAGAGCTTGTTCGTGTTCAGCACGTCTGGCATGTATTGAGGCTTGCAGGATATGGTGAGAATCACCCTCTTGTGGTGTTCTCACCACAACAATCTCAACATGACTATGGATTATTGGCATGGTTGTTAACTGTTATGATGTGCATTGGTATTCACTTCACTCCGGTAATATTTTTGAGCCCACCCCTGCATTATCTGGAGAAGCAAACTCAGGAATACATACTGCACACTCGATTTTCCAAGCTCTTGCTTCAGAATATCGTCATGAAAAAGGAAAAAAAATTGAATTTGGAAACCTTTTTTTGGGCTGTTTTAAAACTACGCCTCCTTTTTACCTGTAGGTTTTATTGTCAAATTGCAGATAGGATTCTGAGGTTCATATTTACTTGGCAAGTGTTTGGAATGATTTAACAAAATGGAGAAGAGATGTTTTTTGATTATAAAGCACTTGATCAGGAGTTAAGGAAACATCTACCCTGTGTCTTTGATATTGCTGTATTTTGCATGTCCATTTATCAGTGGATCGTTTCCCCTAAGCAACCAAAGACAAGTGGTTGGCTGTTTGTTTTTTGTTTTTTTTAATAGATGTATCCAGTTTTTCAACACATGCATACTTGTGCTTTCCTACTACATCAGTGCACAGAATTGTTTCTCCCTGTGTGCTGTTTAATTAACCAGGTCAGCTACAGTATGAGACTCATGGACTTACAAGACATCCTACCTGGTTGGATTACTTTTTCAAAGATGCCAGGGTTCCCAACAAAAGCCGCAGTTCAGATTCGTGTGCCATCAGATCAATTATAATCCTGCATCTTTAACTTGACCTTTTGGGGTAATGGTGTACTCAAGTCTGTTGTGCTCCAAATAAGAGCTTTTATTACACCAACATATGTCTGACTAACAAAACCTTGGCTTGACGAGTAACGTATCGGAGGACTGAACTAGCCTGAAACTGGGTTCTTCACCTTGCTTCATTAACTGCGGTGGCCGGGTTATAAAGTTATGCACTGTCGGCATGCTTTGTTTTCGTTTAATTTCTTTTCTTTTTCTTTTTTCTTTTTTTCCATTGCAAGGGTGATTTTGACCATGTAAAGTAATTTGTAAACTTGCATCAAGTTTATGAATAAAGAATTTTATGAATTTTTTATTTCTTTATTTATACAAGTTGATTAGAAGTATGGAAGTAAGATGATCTCTACTTATTCATCTTGGGGTTGAATTGGAGATGTAGGCTATTTCAGCTGCCAGGGCAAAAGGTAGAATATACACTGGAAAACCTGGTGTTGGAGTACAATATGTTACTCTAGCCTAAACGGTAATTAACAGATTTTGAAACTAAAGTGTAAAACTTTTTTGGCTGCACACATGCATAATTACTGTACTGTACTTTTGCAGGTGCTGATGTCCATGCAGTTTAATTTTATTAGCGTTTGAGTGCATGTCTTACATTTTCCAGTAGATGGTGGTGTTTGCTTAATTATTCAGGTGTCAGCTTTTGCTTAGCCTTCCTCACCTAGTATCTTGACAAGACCAAAAGAAATGTGGCAGTGACTTCAGTAACTGTCCATCTGCTTCTCTTTAAACATGATTTTAAGGTTTTGGTTTTTTAACTTATATCTAAGAATCTATGCCTTTTTTAGTATAATAAATAATAGGACCTGCTCAGATGGGTATCTGAACTAGCACGGTGCACCAACAATTATGATGAAATGTTCAGATTACATTGCTGTATGTCTGAAGTAATTTAAACTTGACCAGTGTAGTCAGATGACAGTATGGTTGCATCAGTGTCACATACCCATAGATGCATCTAGTGTGAAGGCAACAGTAACAGCTTAAGGGAAGTGGATGCATGGGATCAAATTGGAGACTTTCTCTTCTTCGATAGTCTTGCAGGGAGTAGAGGAAGTTCCAATTTTTGGTTTAGTTTCTTTGGATGGCAATAATTTATTGCAACTTCCCAAAGGGAAACTACTTGAACAGGTGGTGTTCTGGGTAAATGAGATAAACAGATTTGATCCTCTTTAGTGTTTCAACTAATGGTTTAATAGTAGAATTAGTTAAATGGTTAGTTGGCCTTCCAGGTTCTGTTTGTGCTAGAAAACACCACTAGGTGGTAATGGAGCACCCTTATAACTTGAGGCTATTTTTTTTTTTTCTTTCAAAGTTGTGATATTCAACATTGGCTTGTAACATTGGTCCGCAGTTAGTGCTCCATTATAAAACTCATTCCTGTTCTTACCGTCTCTGTAGCTCATTTCCTCCAAGGTTGAATGAATGAATAATGAGGTCATTTCTTTCAGTGAAAGGTTTGCTATTGATGGAATTCAGTCTCATATGGACATGGACAGTTCATAATCTACCATCAGTTTTTTTTCTCTCCCCCATCTAATGGATGTCACATTTGTGATAAATAGCAGAATTAATCCCAAACAGGTCTCATAACGAGCAGGAGACCCATCACTGATAACAGATGACCTATTGATTGTCATCCTGTTGCAACCTGGATAGTTATGGGTTTTATAAACCACTTAAGCCAAGAACCACAAAATTAGGAACTGGTACCACATCGCTAATTTAAACTTGGATGCCAGCATAATGAGAAGTGGAAACAAGCAGTTTGTCAACAAAAGGCTAATGGCCGGTTGTTACAGCAGTTTTTATTTTTGTTTACTGGTAGGTCTGGATGGCTGCCCTGTGAGCTGGAGAAGAGAAGGGCTCATTATCCATGTCCAACCTGCTGCTTACCTTGGATCCAGCTCTGCAAGAGATCAGCAAGGGTGGAACACAAAGGAAATACCCTGTGCATCTGTGTGATTAAGTGTCCAAACTGAGGGCGTGAAATAGCTGACTTTTCCTCCTCCACTCTGGGCCAGAGCACTGCGTGGTGGGACGCATTCAAAACCAGCTGGAGCTGATTGATAGCCTCCAGCTTGATAGCCACGTCCATCAGAGCCTGACTGTATTACCTTTTACTGGCAACATGCTCAAGTGTAAACCCAGATTCAGATTGTGTGCATCAACTGGGAGCTCTGAGCCTTTTAGTCCTGTACCTGACCAATCCTCCTCCTCTCACCAACTGGGCAGATATGACATTACGGTTAATGCAGATAGCAAAGATTTAATTTATGTTTACTGTAAATACTAGCTGTCCACAGACAGCTAGTATTTAGCTTAGCCTTGAAACATTTTTTAAAATAGCCTTGCTGTTTTGCCTGTGAAGGGAACAGAATCGTTCTCATTATCAAGTGACATGATTGTGTAGCATACATCTTTAATCACTTAAGATAAAGAATTTAGTGCAAAGGTCCAAATTCATTTTGAGTTTTCGCTAATGTTGTGCCAAATATATTTAGATTTTTTTTCAAGGTGAGCTCTATAAATTCTCTTGTTTGTGTGTTTCTTTCATCTGTTTATCAATTTCTGTTATTTCAGTTATTGCAACATATGTGTAATATGAGAATGTCTAAGCTGACAGACAGGAAAGAAAATTTAGGAAGGCGGGAGAAAATATAATAGGGCCAAGGTCTTCTGTTTGGTGATCGTGATCAACTACAACTGGTAGTTTCTCTTTGCCAGCATGAAAAGGACTTGTTTGAAAGTACTCATTGTATTAACCAATACTGAGAACAATGGGAAAGTCTAAGGAACCCAGTGAAGTTAAGAAGGAGAATTTTAGACAGCAGTTGTAAAGGTCTCTTGGAGCTACTGCAGATTTGGAAATCATCAAACAACTGTACATAAGAATTTTTCACAGGTAGGTTTCAATCGCTTTTTTCCCCTTTAAATGAAATGATCATTTAAAAACTACATTTTTTTTTTTTGTTTTTGTCTAATATTAAAATATATTTGATGATGTGAAATGTATAAGTAAATATGCAGGAAAACAAAATAAATGAGGAAGAAGACAAATACTTAAAAGTAACGGTGAGGCTTTCTAACCTAAGAACACTATATGTACTCCCAAGCATGGCGGTGGCAGCATCGTGATCTGTGGATGTCGTGTTGCCAGCAGTACAAAACTACCATTCATGCCCATGATTAGTGTATGTACAATTCCAAGAAAGACAACACACTTAGAACAAGTTTAAAGGTTTAAATTTCCTGTTTAATACTGAACATTTTAATAAACATCAAAAAAAGAAAATGGAAATATTAACACCCCCCCCCCCCCCCAATTAAAAAAAAGTATATATTTTATACCTCGTTATTCTCTTTAGCTTACAGTAGCTATGTAAACAAAATATGCAGAGTGCCTTCATCATGCAGTTTTCTTACCTCCATAGGCATATTTAAAGGGCAGCACTGTGTCTCATTTAGGATGTGACAGCCTGTAATCGTCTTTTATTCCTGGATGCATTTAATTAAAGTAATCTGTTCCTGCCAACTCCTGCGGTCAGTATCCCAAAGATGCTTTAAACAGTGCAACAGGAACAAAACCAGATGTTTTAACAGACAGCAGGTGCTTCCTGGTATTAATAGACAAGCAGCACTTTTATAGTGCTCTGTGTGAGCCTTGTTAAGCTAAATGGAGAGCACAGGCACAGGGCTAGAGTAATCGTGTCTCTCTCTGAAAAAAGAGCAAATCTCAGTGTGACCTGATGTTACAGCAGATCATCTCGATCGCTATGTCAGGTGTCATCCCCACAGACAGATAGTGAAAAGCTATAAAACACTCTACTGCTCACACTGTGCTGCTGTTTAGATCAAAAGAATTAGTCATTTATTTGAAATTGAGGCCTCGAGCTTTAGGCGATGAAGATGGAGAAGACAACATAACCTAGTAATTAGGATAGATAAGTATATTATCACATATTAGAAATCTCCTTGTGATGAATGTACAGACTGTTATAGTTGTCACAGGGAGAACATTATGAATGGCTACTGAATAATACATTATTGTATGTGTGGAACTCTGTGAATCCATCCATCCATCTTCTTCTGCTTATCTAATTCAGGGCTGTGGTAGGTGGATCTGGACCCTATCTCGCTTGTCACAGGGCGAGAGGTGGGGTACACCCTTGTGTTAGCCCTGCGCCAGTCTGCCGCAGGGCTAACACAGAGAGACAGACAACTATAGATTGAACGCTCGATACTGATGTCTCAAAGCTGTATCGAGCTAACCGTAAGCATGTTTCGAAACAATTCTCCAAAGCGTGGTTCAAAACTCCCACATCATGTGACCTCAACTAAATGAGATCTTGGTGTGTTTCACCCTAGTTTCGACAGGTGGTTTCCCTGTTGCTATAAGGTTTGATTGACAGAGTGTAGAACAAACCTCATGATACCACAAACAGCTTAACAGTCATCATCATCTGAGGCAGGAGTGGCTGCAACCGCAGCGAAAGACAGTTTGTTGGATCTTTTTGACAGCCTGGTTTGCATAACCCACAGTACCCACAGTGCAATTGCTGATGTCCCTGTGAAGGTCAGAAGATACCTCATTTGTTCCAAAGACATATGATCCACTAGTTTATTGGCAGCAACAATGCGCTGCATAGTCATACCTTAAGTGTGCTGTGGGAACTTTTTTTTTTTTTGTCATAAAGCGGCTTTTTTAAAGAAAATCTTTACATATGACAAATGTATGCATTGTTTGAACTTGCATGTTCTCCCCCTGTGTAGGTTTTCTCTGGGTAATCCAGCTTTCTCCCAAAGACTAAACTGATAGACGTCAATGTGAGCATGTATGGTTGTCTAACTCCAAATGTTAGGCCTCTGAGAGATTAGTGACCCCACCTCTCACCCCATGATAAGCTCCAACTCTGAATTGGACAAGAGAATTAAAATCAGCAGATTTTATTTTGTGCTTTATGCTGGATTACTTAACCCTTTAAAGCCGGTCAGAGCAGGCACGCTCCGTTTTGCGCAACTACTTTTAAATCCTTGTAGAACTGCAACCACGTAAGCTAACGCAAAAATTTTTTTTGCATATGAAACCGGAGGAGTTGTACTTGCATCTTATGCCATCAGCTTGTCCTAGGTCACAGTTTCCTTCCACATATAGCTTTGCAAAAATTGCATAAAAAGCACTTGCAGCAACAAAAACATAATATTCCAGAAACACGCTTTGCTGATCCGATCAGCTGTTCGTAACACTTCCTACATTAGAATAGACGTCAGTGTGAACTATCGCATGTCCGCGATTACCTGCCCGAAACCAGAAGTGACGTCATTTTCGAGGAAATGTAGGTTTTTTTTTTACCATCAGGGCCTCATGAGTTATGTTTGACTTTATGACTTTCTGTGTCGTTTCTGGGATGCTTAGGACTCATATTGCACTGCTGGAAATAGTTTATTTTGATGCATATGCTGCTTTTTTGCAAATTTGCATTATAATATTTATTTTCGTTTTTCCTACAGTGTATAAAAATTGGTGTATTTCAAAAATAAAACTATAAAGACACTCAAAATAAATTTCCTGTGTTGGGAAACTATTTTGTGCAACTTTTTTGTATTTACAGTTTTGAGGGATAAGCCTCTTAAATTTCTCTAACTAGAAATGTATGTTAAAAAAAAAAAAGTTTTTCAATTTTTTTGTAGTTTATTGCACTTTCTTGCAATTTATGTAATTTCTATGCACTTAATGCTTACATATTATTAAAATTTGGGCTATAATGGTTGTATTGATGTATAGCAACTTGAAATGCTCCCAAAAATGGCTCTACAGCATGTAAAAATATAATATAAGCTCTGGCGGACTTGGTTCTATGGTAGGTCTTAAAGGGTTAAGCAACTGAAACAAGACCTGGGTTGCAGGTCTTGCAGGTTTCGGTTTTTTAACAAAAGATTTCTTAAATCCTGTTCATATCATCACGGAAGATAATTCTGCACACAAGGCAGAATCAACAACAAATAAATGACAAAGAAAAGTAGTTTAGACCTAAATATAACCTTCCTGCATTTCTTTATGCCTTTCTGTTTCATGTCTCTTATTGCTACCAGGTCTGTCCTTGGCAGGGGATATCTAAATTCACATCACCAGTCGACTGACAACAGATTTATCTTCAAGGCCTTCAAAATAAATTGGTGGCTGACAAAGTGCACAGAATAGAAAATGAATCATGAAATTTTTTGAACCAACCCACAGACGCACAGAACCAAATTATAAAAGTTAGTGTAGAAAGTCACCACAAAGAAAAAGGTGATGGAGCCTATTACTCTTTCAGTATTGATATGATACTCTAAAGTGACACTAACACAATCTGTGGAAGAGAAACAGGAACATGAAGCAGACCTTGTGGGAATATTTTATATTTTCATTTTTCAGTCCCAGCCCTTACACACATGTGAAGCTGAAGAAAATCTTTCCCTTATAATCCTCCGCTGAGCATCTTGAGTGGCCACAATGCAGATCAAGCACAATTACAGGACGGATTATTTAAATAATTTGAAAATTCTCATCATGCGTTGAAACAAGCAAGTGAGTGCGTGACGTATATAGGCTATCTGGCAGGTGGGGAAAATTTCCTTAAGGGTTCCAGGTGATGCAAACAAGTTTCCACCCAAACCACCATGAGGTCTTTCCCCAAAGAACCAAAGTAAAAGCACAAGTGTTCACTGTAGTTATTCACCTCAAACAATACAAAAATGGAGAATTGGGGCCAATTTTTTTTTTTTAAATGTAAGTGTTCATTAAAGAAAACATCAACGTTACACAAACATGCTTCCATAAAAGTTTGTTGAATATAATTCTTGTCTGCTAATATTCAACAAAGCAATTAGAGATTGATTGCTTATATCCACCAGCAGCAAGGCTTTATATAAATGGTTGCCTGCTACTGAGAAAACATTAGGCTTCATAATTCCAGTGATAAAAGAGAAGAATATACATTTTAGTCTTAAATTACAGCACTTACACTTTAAAAAGGAAACCTTTCTTATTCAATTTTTTAGTGACACAAACAGGTTAAAGGAGCTCAGTTGCTCTCAGCACTACTGAGTAGCTGACCTTCACAGGCCTCCTTTCATGTCTCCATTAAAAGATTCACTTCAAATGTATTCATAGTTTGCCTCATGGGCTGCAGCAACGTTACAATCAAGAGGCAGAATGCATAAAAGGCCCGCCTCAAAATCCAATTCTCCCTCTGCTTGAAGTATATGTAAATATTAATGAGCCACGAATCTGCATTTTTCTCCATATTCTGCAGCCTTCCTGGTTCTTTTCATTTAAATCTGATAATTCTTTGAGAGAGTACACTCACTGAGTGTCGTCCATCATAAAGACTCTGGACTGGACTGCATAGCAGTATGATCCCTGGATTGTTCAAAAGTTTTCTATTGTATTTAAAAAAAATAGATTGACCTTAAAATTAGTTTCATAAAAAAAATTGTCATTAACTGCAAACACGTCTATTGTCACACAACAGTCATATCTTTGCTGTTGATTGTCTAGGCTGGTCTTTTCACCTTGAGTGTTGCCTACTTGTCCTCCCTTGTGAACGATAGCCAGAGGTTCAGTTCAGCGTGACGCTATGCTTCCCTGCGCAGACTTATACTTCAGACCAGGCTAAATGGATTTCCATTAGAGGGGCTATGACTCATTCCAGATGCTTACTCAATACTGTGTGGGCACTGTAGCAGAAAGTTTCCTTCAGACAGAACAAAAAGGACAACAAAACCAAACACTCTTGGATGAGATAGTGTCCAGCGAGCGCTGTGCTTTGTTCCTTCTGTAAAATGCATGCTCCAGTTATTACAGCAGAGAAGACATGCCACTGTTAAATCATTCTTATATTAGAAACTTTGAAAAAAAAAGCCACACAGAGCAGGAGGAAACATGACAAACTGCTAACTAGCTTTCATGTTACTGCAAAGTAAATAACAAAGAACAGCTAGACAGTCTTAATGGGAATTAGTTGCCGACAGTGTGTGTTTGATCAATCAGCTTGCTCAGATGAGGCTACCAATCATCATCTCTTTGTGTGTGTGTGTGTGTGGTAGACCTCCAGGCAGAGATTGCATGTTTTTTTCCTCCAATGCGATGTATATGTTTCTTCAGCACTATATCTGGACTCGGGCTAGACCTGCATCAGATGATCAATAGGAAAAGCAATGATTTCAGTGAAATGGACCGTTCATCTTACAGTGATTCGCTCACGCAGCCCCCTGCCTGCAGTGAAGAAATGTAACTGAATTATCATCTTAGCATTGATTTAAAACCACAAAAAGAGCAGAAAGAGTAGCACTCTGTTCTCTCTTTAGAATTTTTCTTGGATTATATTAACCAGATATTGTGCCGAGGAGGGGTAGTTGTCTTTTGTCATGTGCTTTGTATTAGAGCTGATATACTTCTTTTAAAGCCTGCAATGTTCTCTTAAGGCCAAAATGTATCGTGTGAGATTTTTTAATACAAAAAAATTAAGGTATATGATATTTAGTGTTATAATATAATGCTGACTTTGGTTTGACTGTTTGTTTGTAAAAGATTTTTAAAAAGCTGCTCTGGCTCTAGTTAACTGTCTGAAGTCAACAACAGCCAAACACTGTGCTATATTACACATGTGATGATCTAATATAGCTTAGAAAGAAAGACAATAATGCCTTCCAAAATTGTCTTTCAAATAAAGAAAACAAAAATAATACCTTCAACACAAGAAAGAAGAGATCAAATAAATCTCAACTGAGACAAAAGAAAATTAGTCTGGGCCTGTTAGAGACAACATCACTTTTCCGTGTGTTGTGCAGGGTTGTGCAGGCTGATTAATGCAAAGCCTAGTTGACTCATTACTGTTTCATTATATTAAGTTAAGCAGGATAATCTTTTGTGTTATTTTCTTTGCTGCTGTAGCTACTTACATACCAGCTTTCATTAGGCACAGCTTTGCAGCTACAATATGAACAGTGTGAATACATCTATAGAGCCGAAAAACACCCCTCAATTCTTAAGACAAAGTGAGAAAGTTTATATATATAAATAGCATTTGGTAAATGCTGCTTGAATAATGAACAACGCTTCTTGCTCTTAATGACTGATTACACGATTAAACTGGCCCCCATAATTGTCGTATTTGGGCTTTGAAATGATATTTTTCACTCTAAAAATTGTTGTTATTTATTATTACCAATTAATAAATACATTCCAAATAAATCTTTTTGTAGTTGTAGTACAATCCACCGTCTACCCTCAAGAACAGGAAGGCCAGATTACACTGAGAAGATTCTGCGCAGTTCTGAAAAGAAAAAGAAAGACATCTTTGGAGAGATGAAACCAAGATTAACATGTACTAACATGATGGGAAGAGAAAAGTACACGCAAGGAAGCAAACAGCTCCCGATCTGAAGCATAAAACTTTATCTGTTAAACATGGGGGAGCCGATGGTATGGCATGGGCATGTCTGGCTGCTAGTGGAACTGGGTCACTATTGTGTACTGATGGTGTGACTGCTGACAGAAGTCACAGACTGAATGCTGAAGTGTACAGGCCTATACTCTCTACACATATTCAGCCAGATGTTAAACAACTGATTAGATGGTGCTTCATATTGCAAAATGATAATGACTCACGGTCTACTGCAAAAGCAAACCAAGAATTTTTCAAAGCATGTTTTTTTTTTTAGTTTTGGAAGATAAAACTGAAATCAGTGAGTCCCACAAACAAACAGCAACAGAAGGTGGCTATAATAAAGGCCTAGCAGAGCACATCAAGGTAGATGACACAGCATTTGGTGATGTCAGTGACTTCTAGACTTTAAATTATCAAGCATTTAAAAAAGTAATCATTATATTTAAAACTATATTAGCTTTTCCAATGAATTTTAAACCTTTGAATTTATAAAATGGCTCTAATTCTTAAACAATTAATTGACTGATTTCAACTCCACACAGGTGGTACACAAGGTAAAGCCATAAAAAATTGTCATTGACCTTACTTATGGACCTATTTGTACTTTACATTTTGATTGTGGCTCAAGAGTTGGGAGTTCGCCTTGTAATCGTTTGCCGGTTTGAGCCCCGGCTTGGACAGTCTCGGTCGTTGTGTCCTTGGGCAAGACACTTCACCCATTGCCTATTGATGGTGGTCAGAGGGGCCGATGGCGCCAGTGTCCGGCAGCCTCGCCTCTGTCAGTACGCCCCAGGGTGGCTGTGGCTACAATGTAGCTTGCCATCACCAGTGTGTGAATGTGTGTGTGAATGGGTGGATGACTGGACGTTTGGGGTCCTTAGGGACTAGTAAAGCGCTATACAAATACAGGCCATTTACCATCATGGTAGCCTTCGAAGGCCACCGACAGAGTGGTAGCCTTCACTCTGTACCTCTGAAGTGATTACTAAGTTCACTTTACATGGTTTAATAAATTTCTTTGACAAGCATTTGTAAGAATCACCCATTAAACTTTACACAAATTCAAATTGAGAGGAATTGTTGTGTCTACAGTCTGTGTTAGTTTATAATCATTCAATAATAACAATCAACATTAGTATTTAACAGTTGATCATTTAGTTCGTTCATCAGTGGAGTAATTTAACACTCAGGCCATCTGTTTCACCATTCAACAACAACAACAACAACAAATATTAACTAGCATTAACACTTCAATAAAATACTGTTGGAAAAACGCTCATTCAACAGATTCCACAGAATTAATCCCATGGCAGTGCCGGCAGTATGTTTCATTATTTCTAATGATGACAGAAGATTCATCCAATGTGCAGCTTTATGTTCATGGCTGTTGGTGGTTACACAAATACAGTGCTGTGCCCACTTTGTATTTCTTCTATTTTTGTGTTTGAGTCATAAAAAATTATGTAATCTCAAGTGGGCCAGTGTGAAAAAGTTTTCACCTTCTCAGTTGCTGAAGCCAAAAAGCCCTCAGAACTGCATCGATAAAGGATCTCAGCTAGATTCAACACATGCAAGCCTATTTACTATTTAAACAATCATTTAATAAATATTCCATTTTAATGAGCATGAAGTTGCCCGAAAGGGCTCACCAGTAGCACATGAAATGATATTCATGGGAGAGACAAGGTATAAACAACCGCTAACCTAATAAAACATTAACACAGTTTTATGACCCCTGCAGCTTTGGAGGGAATGTTCTGTGGACTTGTGAAAGTTGAACTTGTTTCAAAGACAGGGGCTTGTGAAATATCTGGAGTAAACCAAAAAGCTCTGAATTGTTCAAATGCAATTACATCTAAGTTTTGCCATGGCCGAGTCAAGATTAGGGGCTGAAACTTATTCAGAAGCTGTGGCGGTATCTGAAAAGAGCATTTCACACACACAAAGTTTGCTGCGTGGCAGCACTAAAGCAGTCCAGGAAAAATCAGTGGGGTGAAATTATCAGGTATCAGAGTTATCAGAGGTGAGTGGGTGCAGTTGTTGCTGCTAAAGAATAGAATAGAATTTAACTGTATTGTCATTGCACATGTCACAAGTACAGGCAACGAAATGCAGTTTGCATCCATCCAGAAGTACTTTTGCCATGATATAGATATATTACAAAATATATATTAGCAATAATATAGATATGTAAATATGTTACAGAAATGGGTCTGTTATAGGTATGAGGGTACAAAATATGGGTCTATTATGGGTATGTTATAATGTACACGGTATGAAGGTATGTTATGAATATGCTATAACTATAAGTATGTACAGGCTGTAGTGGTGTACAGGCTATGAACAGGATACAAATATGAAAGCTATACAGAAATATGAACTATGCAAGTTATAAACTGTTGTAGAATTAAAATTATCGTATTGTACAGAATGTTTGTTTATACAGAATTATACAGTAGTGCAGTTAAGAAAGGTGGAACCATGAGTTATGCAATTCTGGGAAGCGGCAATCATATTTTTTATATTTTTCACATTGGTGAATTAAACTCAGATTTGGTACAGTTTACTATGACTTACATGCTAATAAGTCATATTCATTGTCTGTACTGCTTCATTTTTTTTATTCTCACATTCATTTAGAACAGCAAAGATACTTGTATCATAAGTCTCCGGTTAATGAACACCCTCCTACTAATTAGAATGGCAATGCCCTGAAGACAACCTTTTAAGATCTTAACAAGGATGACAGCTTCTTGGTTTGATCTGATATATATCACATTACTCACAATTACATTGTAGAAAGGGTGAGGCAATAACTGCATTGTAACTGGATTATTACATGAACAAATAATGGGGGTTTACATCAGGAAGAGCATCTGGCGTAAAACTCTGCCAAATCAAACATGTCAATCTACCCGCTGTGGTGACCCTTTGTGAGTAACAGAGCAGCTGAAAGTAGCTTTATTTTCACCATGCGAGCAGACTCCTATTGTGCACTTGCTTTTGATAAACTACTTAATGAGATGCTAAGTGTGGAATGACTGACAAACGTTTGACCTCAGAGTGTTGTTTTTGTCACCTTGGGCCATTACAACAGACATTTGTCATCTGTTGCTAGGTAAAAATCAGAGCTATAATTAGATACATTTATTGCACCCCCGTCATTGTGCATGTAGTCTCCCAACACAACTTAATTTATCATTTTCTTTTCTGATAATAATTACTATTATCTTGTAGGCCTTGTGATAGACTGGTAACTTTCCAGCGAGTACCTTGTCTCTCAACCTGTGACACATGGATTAGGATCTAACAAACCACGGATACACAGATGAATCTCTAAATTTTAATAGACAATGAAAAACTGATTGCACCCACAGTTTGTCTCTAATAAATGACAAAAAATAAAGAAGATAGAAAGAGAGACACGTATAGAGTGTTAAATCTGTTTATTTGTATTTTTATGTCAATTATAATTACTTATAATAACTTGTACAATTAAAACCTACTGTTCACAGGGAGACACAATAGTGCAATCTTAATCAATGTTGTTTCACAGCAAGCAGTGCTTAGGTTCAAATCTGCTGTTCATCTGAGGAGGTTGCAATGGTGTAATCTTTTAGTTGTATGTAAAGTCATATAATCTCCTATTTCTTATTGTTTTGTTTTTATCTTATGTTCATAATGATCCACAAGTAAACTGTGCAAGATTTTTGGTTGTTCCAAAACTTTTGATTGTCTCTTTCTGCTTTCAGTCAATATTTATCTTCTGTGCCCGACTATGTGTCTGTTGCTGGACTAGTGTGTCATTTTGTGACTGATGATGCCCTCCCCCATACCGCATAGCACATACTCGACAGTGATTTCCCATGATGGCTCCATCAGGTGAAGATGGTAGGGAAAATTGGGAGGAGAAGGAAAGAAAGAGAATGAGGAGGGGAAGGAAAGTGGACAGGGTGGCTATTGAAAGGATGGATGTTGGAAGGAAAAGGTGGAGACTTGGGTGATTGGAAGGTTGGATGGAGGGAATTAATGACCTCCTGGGACCAGGCTAAAATGCTCTCATCTTCCTAATCTCCTGCTCTATTTTGAGAAGCAGCAGGAGGGATGTCACAGACATAAGGAAGCCACTGACGGATGATCAGACATGAGGGCACTCACAGACCTGATGAATGGACCTCTACATTGGCCAAATGGCTTCACGACTATGGGAGAGACAGGGCTCACAGAAAAGACAAAGGACTTTCCATTACTGGGGGACAACTGCATCTTGGGAATGGCTTTTTGCCATCAAGCAATATTTTAAATTGCTTTTCACAAAAATATAGCGCTAATGCTGTTGATAACCATGAACACAGCCACATAAGCAGCTTTACGTTCTAATTTTACAATGAAAAGACTTTTATACCAATTTTCTTCTGTCGATATTAGAGATATAGATGTAAAATACATATCCTGTATAGATGTTAATGTATTTTTCTGTGCACACAATTCAAATACTTTCAAGGTTTTATAAGACTGACAGTGAAATCAAGCAAACAAATAGTTTCCTCCACACAGAGCTGAAAGTCCTATTGAGAATGGATCATTGTCTGGCTGTGTCAGAGCCAAAAGGTAAGAGCCTCTATAAGAGCGATAAGGCGGTAGAGCCTCAGTGGAGATAAGTATCTTATCAGACTGTCGTCTGCCTCCTGAACTCTCAGAGGATATCTGTTGTATTACAGAATGTTAGACAGCTACTGCTACTAGATAAAGTACTCTTCTGTTTTTGTACTTTTCACATTTTGGGGGGAAAAAATCGTCCTTTGACATTGGTTGACTTTATTAGTTTAATCAAAAGTTTCTCTCTCAGGCAGAAATGAGAAAAGTGTACACAGTGTCATTTATTGTTGTACTGATAGCTATCTATTATCCATTTTTTTCCAATATATGCTATATTTTTGGAACTCATATTATAACACAGACAGTGAAATATATTACGCTGTGTTTCCTCTCGCCAGTTGCATGGAGGCTGTTCAAGCTGCTTCACTGGAGGCTGACATGTATTGGCATTGCACAGCTTTTGCAGTCCAGTACAAACATTTCATTTTTACATAGATATGAATTATACCCTCCTAAATAGATTGTTGAAGGGTTCGGGCTGGATAGGAGACAATGCTGGGCTGATTTGACACAGCAAAGCCTCATCAATCTCCCGGTTCATCCAGTTCACAAACTGGGTCCTCTTTCACTGGTAAGAGCAGTCGATAGACCACTGCTACCCAGATGAGAGCAATTCCATTAAGAGGGCCCTCCTCCTTGGGTCTCTGAAAGAGGGCTTATCAGAGGCCGGCAGTGAAGGACGCATTGAAGCCATCCATCGTCAACTGAGAGAGGGAATGAATGCTGCTGACAATCTTTCCACATTCTCTCCTTCCTCCTGTCTTGTCTTCAACAAAGAGAAACGTCATTGCCATCAGCAGCAGCTGGAAAGTAATTTCCCTCTCAAACACAGCTGTCAGGGTGAAGCAGTAAGGTTTCAGAGACTGAAGTTAAATATACAACTATTGTCAAAAGTTTGCATGCATTCATTATGGGCATGAATGTCATGGTAATTTTGGGCTTTTGTTGATTTCTTTGAACTGTTCTTTTTCCAGGGTGGAATGATTATACAGCATATCTCTTGAATGACTTTACATAAAATTCTGTGCAAAAGACTGAAGTTGTGTTAGATTTTCTCCAATCCACACAAGACCAAACGTGCAGGCTGCCTATACACCTCCACTAATATTTGGTTAAATGTCTCTTAGCAAGCTGCATCTCAATCAGATACTTTTGGTAACCATCAAAACGCTTCTGGAATAATTCTGACTGGATATTTGACCATTTTTCTTGGTAGAATTTGTGGAGTTCATTTAAACTTTCTGGTTTCCTGGAACAGACCCAGCTTTTAAGTATATTCCACAAATTGTCAATAGTGGTAAAAACAAGGCTTAGGGAAAGTCATTTCAGAAGCTTAATGAGTCAAGATCATCTGTTCAAACAATTGTACATAAGTACAAGTTATTTAGATGTGTCACCACTTTGCCGAAGTCTGAAAGCAGACCCAAATGGTCACCCACAGACGAGACGAGATTTGTTACAAATTTCAGGAACAACCAAAGAACCATCAAGGCTACATCCTGCCATGAATTGGAAACTGCTGGAAGGCCAACATCACTGTCCACAGTGAAGCAAGTTTTACATTGCCATGGACTGAGAGAGTGCTGACCAAGAAAGAAGGCCATTTTGCAAAATCAGTCTCTTGGAAATTGTGGGGCCACTTTGTTGCTAACCTTATCTGTCTGCTTTTTCATGCTGGGCAGGTAGTATGCAGTGAATTTGTAGTGATTTTCCCCCTGCTGAAAACAGCAAGAGGGGAGCTGCAGATTTGAGTGATAATTCCAGGCGGATCATTACTACAAAGCAATTGCTTTCACTTTGTCAGTGTTTTTTTAAACATTGCTATTTGACATGTTGTTCTTTTTATAGAAATAGTCATTTATGGGAAATGGCAGATGACCTAGAAAAATATTGCCTTGAATTTTGTCTCACATGGTGCAAAGTAATCATGTGATAAATTTGATATTTGTAAACAGCATCATTGTCCTGCTTTTCTATACATATTCAGTCACGGCGTGCAGTATGTATGAAACATACTGCTAAATAGATTCCAGCACTGTACAGTGTTACTGGCACAACAAATCTTATAATAAATGTATTTTAATTATGTACAATTAAACACAGACAGGCTACATTAAAACCATACAAACGCAATGCAACAAAAGTGAGTGCACATGTAATTTCCAATTAGGGATAATTGCTTGAACATGGCTAGACCTGTAAACACTATACAGCTTCATTTTTTTCTTTTTTCTTATTAGCCTGGGCTGTATCTAATGCCTAATGAGTCGACATTTTAAAGAATTACCTGGAGTATTTCTGTGACTGCTCAAATACTGCAAAGGAAATCAGATGAAACTGAAAAGAAGCCTGATATATACAGATAGATCCAAGTCCAAAATATATTTTAATGTGTTTATTTATTGATTTCATGGGTCATTAACATGACTCACCCAAAGCGTTTGCATAATGTAGTCTGCAATGTGCAAGTTAGATTATGTACATAAGTATGTGCAGAAAGTATAGGTATGTGATTTTCATACATGGCTTTTTCAGTCTCAAGAAATTTGTATTTCTTTGCAACAAATGCAAAAGTCTTTTAGAAGAAGATGACCCGATTGACTCTGTCCTTGACTAGAAGCCAGTCATTTGGAGTATTTTTAAAGTGGAACGTTGAAGGCAACAAAACCCCTCCAGCACAGAGCAGCTAAAAAGAATCAGCTTTAAAGAATGGCAGAACATCACTCTGCAGGTGCTTGTGGGACTGGTTTCATCCACGAGTAAGGATCCAATTTAAATATAAATAAATAAAGGCTAACCTCTATTTATTTATATTTTTAATATATTAAGTGAAATCTCACTAAAATTGTGTGCATTCACCTTTCCTGCAGTTGATTTAGAATTTTTTTTTTTACTTTGCTAAGAAATTAGCTGGATTACACTTGATCTTTATCAAAGAAGGACATATTTACATTAAATGTATAGGAATCATAATGATCTAACATTTTAGCAATATCAACCAGGTCTTCATTCAGTTTTGCTGCATACTGTTTATGTATGTGCTAGCTAACATTGTCACATCATGTCTCAGAGTAAGTATGGAAGTATGGAAACTGACTATTTTTATCTACAAATCTCTTTGTCTTCACTGACATTTCACTCTTAGACTGGCATGCATGACCGGTGGTCTCGAGCAAACCTTTAGAAAGCAGCAGTCATGCACATGAGTAATAGCATGTGGGCTCTGTCATGTCCTTGAATCAATTTTCAGGTCTCAACATGACACTTTTCAAATCAGAAGGCTGTACCACTAACACGCCTCTCTTTCTATGGCCACTCATTTTTACACATCAGTTCTAGTCTTGACTCAAATATATGAACGCTAACTGCAGAGCAGCACATTTCACACAGAGTCCCATTCTTTTTTTATTTTGTGAATAATGTGATAGCAACCTAAATGCTGCTGGGAAAACACAGACACTGCATTTTGTTCTTCAGCTAATATCCCAAAGAACACTTGCAGGCTTTTTTTGGTTGCGGAAATCTTAGGGAAGGGTGTTATTTTGTAACTGCCATCCAAAATTGTAAAATGGTGTGATATAATTGCTGTGGGATCTCCAGCTGTTTAAACATCACCTGACCCTGCAGGTGGTGCCCTCAAGAAAGTTTTTGTGCATCATAATTGTCGTGTCTCAGCATTTTTTTGGCATGTACAGCATTCCTTAATTTGCAGTGTCATCCAAACCTGAGCTACATTTGTTAATCATTTCATTGTTGTTTGGTTTCTTTTTCTGTTTTTAATATTACATGAAACAGCAAGAAAATTAGAGTTGTGTGTTACCAAGACCAAGTATTAAAACGGCAGATAAAGAGCATTAACATCCTTAATAAGCCACAGTTTCCATAACAACTGCAACAGCTAAAGCCAGTGAAAAGCTATTGACAGCAGCAAACAACAGATTGGAAAGGTTATGAGGAAAACAGGTGCACGCATATTTAAAAATCCCTGTCACTCTGCCAACATTAATTACACAATGGGCAATGTTTCTAATTCTACAATAAAACTCTGGAAATCGGTCCAATTTTCCACAGCAGCCCTACTGCTACCCCACCAAATCTTGTGCAACCAAAGTAAAGGAAGAATGTTTGATAGCTGGAATTGAAAACCTTATAATATTTAATGTATTCTGTGTTTAATGACCTGTTTTAAGAGATTTGTATAATTAAGTAAGCATTGGAAGACAACCCAGAGGGAATTAGGGAGTCATCTGTCAGTTTACAATCAGCTGATTCACACAAAAGTACAAGAGCCAATGAGTGGACACTAAAATGTTAATACAGCTGCACAGCTCTAGCACAATTAGTCTGTCATAACATTTTTACATGCAGGGTTTAGGATTAGGATAAATGTTTGGCCTAAAAAGCAAAAACATGGGGGGAACTTGGTTTATGAGCCTGAAAAGTCTTTTAACACCCACTGAGGTGAGACAAGTTGCATATTCCTCAGGATATCATAAAATCATCTGGCTGTAATAAGCAGGACGACTTCCAGCATCTAAAGCTGCAAATTCTATGACTGAGCAGGCGCTCGTGTCCACTAGAAATTACACTGTTAGAGCTAGAGCCATTTAAAAATTTCTCTCTGATTACTGTATTTCCTGTGCACATCTGCAGATTATAAGGGTTCTCCCAACTTAGTCAAAAGTTTAGTGTCTTTTTGATGAACCGTAGTCTTGTGACAACAGTATCCTCCCTCTGTCACCATCGTCTCTCTATTAGTCACAGAAAAGGAAGGGAAAGAAGGCGAGCCACTCTAATTATCCTCCAGTCTCCAGCAAGTTATGTTAATAGTCGCTTCCGGCTTAAGTAGGCTATCTATATGCAAAGTCTCTTCTGATGAATTTCTTCATTATTTATTGTTAATGTATCACTGTATCACCATGATGAGGAGAGAAGGATGTTGGTTCTGCACAATATTACCCTGTGAGAGTGTGAAGGTGGCTTGACCATTTGAGCAAGGCAAAAGTGAACTGTAACTCTTAGGTTTTGCATTAGGAGCTATGTCACTTTTTCAAGAATATACATGGAATTATTTACTTTTTAATATAAAAAACCCCATAAAATGTAGCTTCTATTTGTCTGGATGTAGCGTTTTCAGTAGGAGAAACATTTTGTCACTTATCCAAGTGGCTTTTTCAGTCTCAGCTAAATGCAGCTTTCCCCAACCTTATAAACATGATGATGTTACATCTCTCTTCACTTGTGTTCCAGTCAATGACGGAGTGGAGGTAGGTCGTAAGAGATTACAGGGTGACCCGAACCTCTTAGCACCCACTAATTGTGTTTGCTCTCAGAACCGAGTCTTCATTTCACATATTTCACATACAAGGGTCAGTACTACAGGCAGAAACATGCATGTACCTTGGGTTTCCCCAGTTTCACCCATTGTGTCCAACTTGTACACAGAAGAAATAGAAAAGAGGGCTCCAAGTCATTGGCTCAAGCATACCAGAATTCACTATTGATTCATTGATCACTGTGAGATTTCCATTAATAATAGGGGACATTTAAAAGTTGATGTGCACTGTAAACCAATCCATACGGATCAGTATTTATTAGGTTTGACTCTCATCATCCACTGGAGCACAAACTGGGTGTCATTAGGATCTGACAACACAGAGCGAACTCCATCCCCACAGATACAGCGGCCCTGAGTAATATGCCGGACAGGGAGGAACGCTGGTTTGAGCCGGGAGTCAAAGAGGTCATTTATGCAAAAAGGGAAAGACCATCTCTGAATTGAGGAGGAGGTCTAAGGGTACATCGTTCACCATCATACATCTTGCTATGATTGCAGCCATTTCCCAACTCTCTGCAAATGATACTCATGGGCATTGATCAAATTATCATTGATCAGTGGTCATGACAATGTGCATATTAATGATCAAGAAACTGACCTCATAGCCCATTGTTTGTCAGTGGTGCTAGTTTCAGTCATTGTGTCTTTATAAAGTTGGGGGAACCTGCATCAAGCTGAGACTGAAGAAGTCACTGAGATGAGTGACGGAACGTTTTTTAAAGCAAGTTTAAGTGTGATTAGACATTGCCTAAATGTTTCAAAAGCCTATAGCAGATTTGCAGTGGTTTAATCAAGGGAAGAGTCAGTGTCATGTGAAATAATCATCTGCATAAAAATGCTTGTTACAACATTTACAGTTAAACATGAGATTAAGCCTGACTCATTTGGCAGGGTTCATTCTCAAAATCAACAAAGTGTCTGGATGTAAAAACAAACAAACAAACATAGAAAACAAGAATAAAAATACCTTTTGGTACTTTTTAATTTTTATTTTCACTTAAATATTACTGTGAAACCGCAGATAGATGATGAGTTCAACAGACTTGTCATGAAGGATGTCTTTGTTAAAAAATTAAAAAGCATTCAAAAGAAACCTTCCCTGTAGAAAATGTAAAGAAACAACTATTTTGAACTACTTCAATACAAATGCTGCTTCTCGGGCTAACTTTACCTTCAATGTCTGTCAGCATCTCTCAGAAACCTGAGTTCTCTGACTCAAAAGAAAAAAGATCCAGGATACAGTGTCTCTGAATACTCCCTAACACTTATCATGTGTTTCACCTTGAGGTTGCCCTCAGAGGTCTGCCCATTTCCCCTGAAACAGAAGCTGGATTGTGGTGAGCCGAGCACTAGTATAACTCTGCGTTCAAGAAGACTGACCTCAATCTAAGGGAGAACTTGATCCACTGGCCACGCACTCTGTTGCCCACCAGGAGCTCTTAAGGCCATCGGTGGATGGACATGTGTGGATCTCTGAGTAACCATCTGTGAATGTGTTCTCCTCAAACAGTGAAACACTTCTTTTTTGTAGTTTAAGCTTTCCTGCTGTGCAAAAGTGAAATTTTATTATGGCTTTATATGGGCTTCATGTGCCTCAAGGTCGTGGAATACACTGAACACATAAATCTCCTTGTCATCCAACCATTCAAATGAAATCACGAGGACCGCTGACACTGTAGTTACGGTAAAAGGTTTTTCTACCGCTGAGACGATATGCAGTAAGGTGGTGATTGGTGACACACTTATCTCGTTCCAGGTTCGATTACAGTCGTAATGTTTCCTCTCTCCATTAAGTGTATTTGATTTCCCGCTGTGGGGGTAGTTGGCAGGGCAGAGATATGACAGCAGCGTCAGGGCCAAGAGGGCAGCTCTTGCAAGCATTACTTCCACTGATGTGCCTGGAAGCGGGCGAAAAGTGGCAATGCTTATACAATTAGAGTGGAGACTTTGTCAGACCTCATTTTTGAAAGAGGTTTGAGCCGTAGCCCTCAGAGGGTATTATTAATTCACTGCCCTTGCCGTTTTGTGGAGATAGAGGGATTAGACAATGGTGGATGACAAAATGACATGCGAAGAGGAGCTCAGAAGTACCTTCACTTTGATTACAAGAATAAAATTTCCCATTGGCCACAAGGGAATTATCTTGAAAGCTTGAGTCAAAAGGTATAAACCTATATGTGAGCGATAGTTTAAATGTTTATAAGAATTGTTCACTGGTAGTGATACAAATTCTCATGTTAGTTAAAGATCAAAGGCTACAGCTCACGAAACACATTTTAAATGTAAATCATACATCTAGGTATTAAAAAAAAAAGAATCTCTGAATTATCTGAAACTTTTGTCATCGTCTTTTTTAATAGAACACTGATAGTTTATTTGTGTGCATATTACTAAATAACACATATTAGAATCCTCAAATGTAAATCTCAGTTGAACTCATTTTAAACTGACATTTCCAATCATTCATTTTCTTGCTTACAGTCTTGTCACCATTTGGGTAGAAGCAGGGCAATCACAGTAATCACTTCAGCCAGCTGCTCTCACACTGAGGAGCAGCCTTGCTGTTGCTCTTGTTGATTGTTGAAGTCCTCTGTCTGTTGTGGAGAGTCACGCCTGCAAGGATTTGTCTTTCTATATCATTTTCTTTTTGTTTTGCCATTTTCAAAACTCACACCCAAATAAATACTGAAACTCTAATGGACACTGGATAAAAGTTAGTTTTAGTCAGTTAGTTTTTATCTGTTCTTTCTTTCTCTATATGGTATTTGAAAAATGCCCATGCAACAAAAACATCAGCCACATACATTTAGTAAATACTCAAAAATGATTTGACAACCTTTGTAATATTTCAAAGAAAATGTGGGATAAATTATGGAGCACTGAGAACAGTATAAGTGGGTCAACAAAACATCAGGCTTTACCATGGAAACTTGCTTTTTCTCACCAACAGTCAATGCTAGTTTCCTTTGAAGTGACCATGATTATTCCCTTCCCTTAGCTAAGGGGTTATTGAACAATAACAAACATCCCCAAACTTTGACAAAATAATAATTTGAGTCTAAAATACAATGTTTAAACACAATCCAGCCTTTATTAATGCAAACAATGATGTCTCAACAATTGTCATTTGATTTTATTGTCTTTTGATGCTCTTTTGGGAATCACCAAAAAATCTTAAATTATACCTTTACTGGTTTTTGCCTCCCTTTGACTCCTTTAATAGTTAGCACTGATATTTTTTAAATCCTAATTCATAACATTATCACACAGACAATGTCAGACAGTTTACATGAGCTTGGTTTCTATCATGGTTGTTATTATCATATCAAAAACATCCTCACATAAATGTTGAGTAGATTTCAGTAATTCTTATTTAGAAGAATGTGGAAAAATCCATCCATTGGAGCTGAATGTGCAACACAAAGTACATTCTGTTAATGTTTTGTATTATTTCACAGATCTACATGAGGTTGCAGCTGGCCTGTTTTTACTATATACTGAAATACTGACATTTTTCAAAGCCACTGGCATCTCACAAGTAGATGTGTGCAATCACGGTAATGTGGCAGCAAACGAAAGGACAGAAAATATGAACGTAAACAATGCAGGTTTTTAATATAATAGAGTATTTTTAGAATTTGTACTTGGAAGAGAGTCAGTACAACAAAACCCACAGCTGTGAAATTGTACACTTGGCCATCAGACAGAGATGTCAAGATCAATTTGCCCTGAGTCTTAAAAATATTGCAGGAAATTTATTGTTATACCTCTTTGAAATACAAAGCTAATGACTCTTTTACAGTTGATCGTTACAAACCTCAAGAAACAAGTTTGTTTTTGAGTTGATAAATGATGCACAGAAAGAAGGAGAGCGAATAAATTGATTTTTTGTCAGGCCGAATGAAATAGCACCAAACCCTTCGATTAGCCATATTTAACATGTCAGTTTGCATCGCTGAGGCTTTAGCACCGTGTGACGACGATGAGGGAATTAAGAGACAAAGAGAAAAACAGAAGGCAGGAGAATAAAGGGGAAGTTGGAGAGACAGAAGTGAGCTGAAAGAGATGCGAGATAACTACAGGGAGAGGAAGACAGGAAGCAAAGGAACACATGATAAACAGGGACATACAAAGACTAGCAGAGATTGAGAGAGATGAGAGAGTGACAGTGGGAACTGATGGGAAGATGTATAAATGAAGAAGTCATTGATTGCAACTTTTTTCTGATCTCCCAGTGAAAACTCTAGTTGCTTGTCAGTATGACATGATAGATGGCTTCTTACTTACTGGAAAATGATAAAGAAACTACATTTGTTTAATTTTTTAAGTCCTCAATAAGGATGGGTTTAGATTATGTAAAAGCTGGCCACTACAATCTTTCCTTTCATTCTCTTGATAGTGAATTTATTGCTTTGTCTCAACACCAGACCTTTATGTAACCATGCCTCCTTTCATCCCAAAATAAGTCAAATATTGACTGCAGAAAGCACTGCTTAAATTAGTTTCTGTCAAATTCAGTACAACTAGTGCCTCACGAGCTGTGTAGGAGCAAGGAACAACCAAAGTCTATCAGATCATTTCTCAAGCACATACAATTTGATCACTTTCAGCAAGTGGAATATATACAGAAAATATCTAAAATCAAGCAGCTAAGCAAAAGTTTGTACATACGCCATGTGTTCATTTGATATGATTCGGGAATTAGATGACAGAAAGAGGCGCTTTGAACAGGTGTGCGTGGGCTTGAGCGGTGCCCAGAGCATGGAGGCTGCTGAATGAAAGAAGTGTCCAGCTTTCTCTCTGGGTGCTTTGAAGAGGCGGATTTGGCTAGACCAGTCAATTTCAACAGGTGTGCTTTGGCTTACTGGGATGGATTTGCATGTTTTACAACAGCTCTGAAAAGGTTGAGTAGCAGTAGTCTTAAAAACTGAGACAGGCACGCACAAAAAAATCTCGTGCACAAGTAAATAAGCTAATTTAATTTAGATAAAGGTAATAAATCAAAGTTATTTATTCTGCTCTAAGCCTTAGCAACAGAAGACATGGGGAGATGGTGGCAGATTAAAGCAACGCTATTAGGAATACATTGTCTTTGTCAGTAACAAATTAGTGATTCAATCATAAAGGTACCCTGTACGTGAGGCTGGGAAAGAATGTCTCGGACTCCCGGACCATCAGCACCGGCTCCCCTCAGGGCTGTGTTCTTTCTCCTCTGCTCTTCTCCCTGTACACCAACTGCTGCACCTCCACCCACCAGTCTGTCAAGCTAATCAAGTTCGCAGACGACACCACCGTCATTGGGCTCATCTCGGACGGGGACGAGTCTGCCTACAGGAGGGAGGTTGAACGTCTGGTGTCTTGGTGCAGCCACAACAACCTGGTGCTGAATGCCCAGAAGACAGTGGAGATTATTGTGGACTTCAGGAAGCACACAGCCCCACTCCCCCCCATCATCCTGACTGACACCCCCATCACCTCTGTGGACTCATTCCGCTTCCTGGGTACCACCATCACCCAGGACCTGAAGTGGGAGCCCACCATCACCTCCGTCATCAAGAAAGCCCAGCAGAGGATGTACTTCCTGAGGCAGCTGAAGAAATTCAACCTGCCAACACGGACGATGATGCAATTCTACACTGCAATCATCGAGTCCATCCTCACCTCCTCCATCACCGTGTGGTACGCTGGAGCCACTATCAGGGACAAACAGAGACTGCAGCGTGTTGTGCGCTCTGCTGAGAAGGTGATTGGCTGCAGACTCCCATCTCTGCAGGACCTGTACACCTCCAGGACACTGCGGCGTGCAGCCCGGATCTCAGCTGACCCTTCTCACCCTGGACACAGTCTGTTTGACCTGCTCCCCTCAGGCAGGAGGCTCCAGTCCATTCGCACCAGAACCTCTCGCCATAAGAACAGTTTCTTCCCCTCTGCTGTTGGACACATGAACAATAACCACATGATTGTCCCCGCCACTAACACATGACCCTACGCTGTGTCACTGCATCATTTCATGTTTGGCACTGATCACCACCTGCACTCATGTATATATCTTTCTACGTAGCACTCATAATTCTTATTCTCATGTATATATCCATCCATCCATCTTCATCCGCTTATCCGAGGTCGGGTCGCGGGGGTAGCAGCCTAAGCAAAGAGGTCCAGACCTCCCTCTCCCCAGCCACCTCCTCCAGCTTGTCCGGGGGAATACCAAGGCGTTCCCAGGCCAGCCGAGAGATATAATCTCTCCAGCGTGTCCTGGGTCTGCCCCGGGGCCTCCTCCCGGTGGGACATGCCTGGAACACCTCGCCCAGGAGGCGCCCAGGGGGCATCCTTGTCAGATGCCCGAACCACCTCAGCTGGCTCCTTTCGATGTGGAGCAGCAGCTGCTCTACTCTAAGCCCCTCCCGGATGGCCGAACTTCTCACCCTATCTCTAAGGGAGAGGCCAGCCACCCTTCGGAGGAAGCTCATTTCCGCCGCTTGTATCCGCGATCTCGTTCTTTCGGTCACTACCCACAGCTCGTGGCCATAGGTGAGGGTAGGGACGTAGATCGACCGGGTATATATCTCATGTATATCTCATGCACATATCTTTCTTTCTACATAGCACTTTAATTCTTATTGTCTGCACTGAAGCACCGCAGCAATTTCCTAATGTTGTAAACCTCAACATCTGGCAATAAACCCATTCTGATTCTGATTCTGATTCTGATTCTGTTGTATTTTTGTACAAATTTTAAATAAAATACTATGTCCTGGGATACTTACATGAAAATCTGACACAGAATTTATATAAAACTGAAGGTGAAGGGAAGGGGGACAAGACAAAAGACATGCTGTGGAATAGAGCCAGAGATTAACAATGACTCATAATTAAATGGGTTTATGTTATTAATCGTTTCAAATCTTATCTAGTACAACATAAAGTTCATCTTGTAAATTATTTACCATACTAGAGACGAAAGAACAACAAAGTAGAATAAGCTTAAGGATGCACCAACTTTTCACCTGAAAGTAGATTTTTTTTTAGCGTCTCAGTCAGATCCACCTCCTGTCATCTCTTCAATGCAGGATTTCACTTGTCAATAGGTGATGTCACTGTGACTACATCCATGTTTTATATAAAGTGTGTGTTGTAGGCATAAATATAAAAAGTAGTAAAAAATTTTTTAATTTGTTTGTGGAATCCCTTTCAAAATCTCAAGTATATCTTTATTATTTTAAATAACTACTGCTTCTTTTCAGCAACAGCTCTGTGGACACTGGATTATGTTTGGTGTGAAGAGTCAGATGTTTGCTCAGCCACTACAAGTGGTTATCAGAAGAACATTAAATAACCACTGCACAGAGGCTACATCCATACTTTACACACAGTTTTTCTCACTGACAGCTGATGGGAATCACATAGCAACAAAAACCCTCGCCATCTGGAAAAGGAAAAAGAAAAGGAAAAGAATAACACTAAATTTAGTTTTTTGTTCATTTGCAGGAAACTCCACAGGGAAATGATAGGTTTGATATAAAACCCCATGTGGTATGTGGGTCTAGTTTGTGGACCTGGTCTTTTATAACACCCAATTTATGCAGTTTAATGTAGTGTACTAAAGGTAATGCCAACACGAGAGATTGTTAGTAGACCCAATATATGTCCCAATATATGATTTCAAGACTAGAAGTGTGATCTGTATGTGTCTTTTTTCTGTGTCAGCCTACTTTAGTCAATAACTGATTCCAGTGATCAACATGCATGGACAGCCAAGAGGACACGTAGACAGATTGGTGGCTAATTTGACTTTCTGGTTGCACTGTAGCTCATGTTAGGCCCACTGAAGGTTTCACAAGACTGTTGAATCCCATAAATCTCTACTGCAATACCTAAACTAATATCCAGTAGACAATGTAAGACTAGCATTTCACAGCACAAAGGCAATATTTGTCCTCATCTCTGTCTGTGAGGTACAGCTCACCATGATTCCCAGCAAATTCTGCTCTCATTAATCTATGTAAAACATGTGAGAAGTGATTACACAGTCCTTAAAAGGGGAAAGGAAGCAGTGTCCTCTACAGTTTCTTATCGCGCCAGCTGATTCATGAGTTTTAATGGGCTTTTAAGCCAGATTAAAAACCTGATGCCCCTACTGTTCAAGGAGCCAAGAGTTTTAGAGAATCGCGTTTATGAGATTGGCAATAAAACCAAGAGACCTCGATAGAATATAAATGACTTTGATGAATCTACATCAAATGAGCATACCCTTTTTAAAGTACATAACTTTAATGGAAAGGGTGGATCTGAAAATCATCAGTGTATAGGACATTATTTGGCCCTCAATGTTCATGAATATAACTGTAGTTTTGTAACATTTTCTTAGAAAGTTTCTTCTCTGGGTAAAATTATCATTTATAAATACATATAATTTATTCAATCATTGTTTAAGCCCACTGTTGCTGTTGTTTATGCAGTGTAACCATGGACAAATATTTTTTTATTATTTCACTTTCAAATCCAGCATTACACAACTGCAATTCAAATTTCATACCACCGTTATTATTGATTTTCACAACAGGACAGCATTACTGCAGTATTACTACATTACTACAGTAGTACAGGACAGCATTACTGCAGTATTACTACATTACTACAGTAGTACAGGACAGCATTACTGCAGTATTACTACATTACTACAGTAGTACAGGACAGCATTACTGCAGTATAAATGAGAGCTAGCTTTGCAATGTGTCCTGAGGCAAAAAGGGATGTGAGGTCAAAATGGAGATCTGCATGTGTACGTACAGTACTGAGCACATCCCACTCAAAACGAGGACTGGGAAAGTGTCACTCCCTGCCCCAGCTCTAGCTCAGCTCATATCTTTCACAACACCCATCTCTCCATTGGTCAGACTGGTGAAATTGATTGCACTGCTTGCATTATATGAGCAACAGTCACTTTGGGATTTGCTTTGCTGTACGGAACATCAACCCACTCCACCCTCGAGTCCAAATTGATTATAAAACTGCATTTTGCTGACACTGACACATCTGTGTGTGTGTGTGTGTGTGTGTGTGTGTGTGTGTGTGTGTGTGTGTGTGTGTGTGTGTGTGTGTGTGTGTGTGTGTGTGTGTTTCGAAATGGTGCAAGTAGATTATTTGGAAACTATATTTGAAATTGCATCAGCAGGAGCATCATGCCCTGCCTTGCTCACTTTTATTTTCTTAATATTATAAAGTGTTAATATATACTTCCACATACATCCTTCACTTGAACTGGAATTACAATGGAAGCACTTCTCTTTAATACGTTTCCATTTTCACTCATACTGTTGCTTAATCACAAATACTGTAAGGTTTCAGTTCAAGTTGAATGTCTCTTAGCAACAGTTAAGTGGAGGTGCCTTTTCAGATCATCAGAGATCAACTAAAGCACAGTGCAGCCAAACTTGCATGGTTTGAATAAAAAGCACAAGTTAAACATGATTCATGGGTTTCCATTAACTAAAGAAGTTTGTTAAAAGGTTGTTAATGTGTGACTTCACCTCCAGCAGTGAAACTCGTGAAAATCCATTATATAATAAAAAAAAAAAAAACCTTAAAAAATGTTTGCAAGATACTGAGAGGGGTCTGGTAATTGTGTGATGTAAGAGTTGCTCAGTAACATCCCCAGGCCAGGTTAAAATTGAGAATGAGAGGAACTATGTTCTTTTCAGAGGGAGGACCATTATCCTGCAGAATCCCCTGAAGCTGACATTGGTGCAGTGAAGGACCTTAATAATCTACTTCACCTATGCTCAAAGCTACTGACCCACTGCATAAGCTAGGGGCTTATAGGTTGGGTCAGTAGAAGAATTTTCTTTTTCAAATTAAGTTTGTGACATAGATAAGAAGCAAATACCAGCAAATACCAGAGTCTAACTCAGTATTGACCCTGTAAGATTCAGGACTATTTAAAACAGCACATGGTGTGCACAGCCATTCTCAGTCAGATTTTCTTGTTGTCTTTCTTCCCAGTTCTTCACTGAGTGAAGGATAATTGGAAGCAAGTGAAAACCATCAAAGCGGAACAGAAAATTACACAAATGGGAAAAACACAAGGGCAGGAAGTAAAAGGAACAATGACACATATTTAGAAATATGTTTGTCAAAGCCAAACAGAAAATATACAAATGAACCCCATCGAGCATAAAAATATGGACCATAAAAGTATTTCTGCTAATCTGATGGTATGTGCTAACCATACCTTTTTAAAGTTCATTGAAATTACATTAGCTGCTTAAATGAGCTTACTATATCTATATACTACATCTTGTCTAATATTGCAACAAAGCACTTTATTTTTATTTTATTTATTTTTAGGCTAACATGCTAAAAAAATGTCAAAATAAACTCAATAACTGAAAGAAACCATCGACTGACCAATTCTTACAAAATATTTATTACCAAAGGAATGTCAAAGATTGTCCACATTCAGAGAAGTAGCAAGGAATTAAGAGACAAGAGCTTATCTGACCGTGTTGCTGGCACACGTTTTATTCGAGATTATGCATTATACATTTAATGGTAGAGAAATCAGAGAACCCAAGGGGGAAAACTTTTAAAATGTTGCAATGCTGGCATGAACTTAAAAAGAAAGAAAGAAAGAAAGAAAGAAAGAAAGAAAGAAAGAAAGAAAGAAAGAAAGAAAGAAAGAAAGAAAGAAAGAAAGAAGAAAAAGACAAAAAGCTCTTTCTTTTGGTTCAGAGCATATTTTTTCATCCAGTCATTGGGTTTTCGTAGCAATCTGGTTTGTTAAGAAACAAAAAACAGGGATTTTAATGTTTTAGTGAGTGTAATACCAGCTTTGAGAAACGTAAAAAGTTCCTTTTTGTGTGACGCTTATATTTATATTAAAGTGCCAAATACCAGAGCACAGGTCATAGCAGTAAACACTGTTCTTTTTCTTCCAAATATAATCATGAAAAAATGTAACTAAAAACTTCTTCCTGTTATTAGCTAAAAAAGAGGAGGTTTTCCCTATTTTCGGTTGGAGACTAGGGATGACTGGTGTGGAGCTGCTTTTTGTGTGGGTGTGTGCGTTTACTGTCAGCAGGTCTGGCTACAGTCAACATGCTGTTTTCAGACTAAAATCACACAAAGATTTTTTCTGATGAAGAGACTTTATTGCGAGTCAGTATATCATGTTTCCTGCCTGCTGTCACCAAATATAAGAAAACATTATAACAGCAGCAGGTGGATGCAAAAACAAAGAATATTACGTCTTTATTTAGGCATTATTTGATCTGAGGACAGACTGTCAGAACAGTCATTTATATCACAGACTAAACATATATATATATACTTACAGTGTTATAGCATCTTTTGCCCGCCATCTGCACATCTAAGATAAACACAGCTGATATTTAACTGCATATTTCTAATCTTTGTCTTTATAGTCAGTTAAATAGAATAGTGTCTTTTGTTGTTCCAAAGCACACCAGCAGCTCTTTCCCTGGTGCATTTTTCAGGCTGAATTTTGTTGTTCCCTGTTTTCTGTGCTTCCCTGTTTGAACCACCTGCCAGCTCTATCACCTTGCCCAAGGGTGAATCTTGGTCTGTGACCCACCTGATAATGACTTTGGGTAGCTTTATTCTAGCTTGCATTGTTTTATAATTCCATTTTCAAAAGGCATTAAAGGAAAAAAATCCCAAGAAATAAACTGTTTCATAATTTATATAGTGTTATTTTCATCTAATAGGTTTTTCACCCAGTATGTCTTTTCGTAAATCATATACATTGCTTTTTAGTGTCGTCTGTTGTGTGTATTAAGTTATTTTATGTGAAAGCTATTCTTAATCTTGTAAAGGCAGGTGTTGCTCAGATAGATCTCATATGATCAAATACTCAAAGAGAAAGGAGAGAGAGGGAATGCTGGGGTATAGAGATAAAGACAGGAAGAGGAGGAGGCAAGGAGAGAGGTGTCTGTGTAGAAGGTCGTGTTATAAATTGCATTTAGACCTCATTCTGGCAGTTTAACCACAAATGCTGTTGAAGGGCAGTTTACTGACAGGAAGCCATACATCCACGCCTCCTTGAGGGTGCAGTACCATAAAAAAGTATGAGCAGGTCTTCTCCTATGAGTATACACGTTTCAGCTAAATGGTAAAGTAACGGCACTTTTGTTAATTTCTTTCCCTGTTTACACATACAGAGACATTTATTTTGCATGATATTACATTATGTTATAGATAGACACTAGGTGATTCATAGGCAAGGTGCTTATTATTAGGTATGAAAGTAAAGCAGTACTATATGTGAAACATAATATGCTAATCTATGCATCACAGCTTACTGTTACTTACTGCACTTTTTATAGATTCACTTCATGAACCAGTCAGACCTGCCCCAGCCATGCAGCATGCCTTGTACTGTTTATCCTGCAACATTTGATCCTATTCAGAGGAGAGCTTTTTTATTGATGCTTGTAAAAGCGCTGTCTCTCTGCCTTCCAAATTTCAAACCTGTAGCTCATTTGATAAAATTGTGTACCAAGCACGCTTTCTTCACACGCACTAGAAATATATCACAGACAGTACAGGTGGAGATACGGAAAGCCTAAAGTTATGGCTATATATTCTATACCTTTTGAGGTACCTTTGGAGCAGTGAATGGGTTGGAAGGAGATTTTGTGCTGCAGCCACAACAACATGCTGCAGCCAAGAAAGCCATCAGCAAGAGATCAGTCAAAGATGAATTTGGCTAGCTTTCTATCGCTGTACACATGGCACTGACATTCAATAATCTGTAAAGAATGTGTAGGGTATACACTTTGCAACCAGGATTGGAGCATGTGATACCTTATCTTGGAAATGCTTCAGTGAAAGAATGAGCAGCCAAATTTGGAGGAGAGTGGGAGAACTGGGCAACTTCCAGTCGCTGTAATGCCCAAAAACTGTCTCAGAGAACAGAGTCTTTACTGGGTTAGAAGGCAAGCTTACAGTAAGGAGTCATTCAGATCGCCAAAAAAATCCATAGTGTAAAATAGGAAAATAAAAATCGATCAGTAGAACGAAGGCCAGTGCATTAAAATAGGATAGTTTTGGGTGGGATTTTGGTTTTGCTGAGAAACATGGAAGTAGATGGAGGTAGAGTACGAGCACTAAAAAAAAGGTGAAAAATTCTTTATTAATTAATCTATGTTGAAGGTGTAAATTTGAAACTTTAACCAGAGATAACAAGTAAAGAGGTAAAGAAATAAAACCTCTGAGCGACAGGCATAGACACAATGGGAATTTGAAGAGCAGGCATATATGCCCAGTCAAAGGCTTACTTTTCATTTAACATATATATACTCTCTCTGATCCTGCTGAATTCAAAAAGTAGGATTAGACGGTACAGGTGAAGGAAGTGACTTAACTCTTCCCCTTTAGGCCAAGGTGGCATATATTGCGCATTTAATAGCTGTAAATCTTATCCTTCTAATCTTATACAGAAGGAGGGGAGGAGGCTGTAGCTGAGAAAAAGAGGAATCAAGAGGGATCTGTCGAGTTCACTTAACTCTCAGGTAATTACACCTTAAATTGGGAACGCTGAGAACACCTACGCTCACACACTCTGCAGTTTCTCTACAGGCCGTTCACATAGACACACAAATGCACTTATACCCTCTGTCAGACACATGTCCATTCACAAACACACTCACACACGTAATAACTGACCTTTTGTTTTTTGTTTTTTCTTTCCTTTTGCTGTCCATTCCTCCTCCTTCCCACTTTCCCTATTTTTCTCAATCTAGCTTTGTATCTATTAGGTGTGACATTCCATTCTGCTTTTAATCACCTCTTCCTGCTTTGTCCTTTTGGAGCCAAATAACTTTACAGATGACGGTCATAAAAGCTATACATTTCCTGTCAAAGGCTGGACGTGAGTGCAAATCCAAATTCATGATATTGCCATTCACATGTGCCCTGCTGCTTTTCCTCCACATTTCTCCATCTCAGTGCAAATATTTTAAAAGCGTCCTCATTTCTCACATAAAATCAGTATTAACTGATTTAAGTAGAGAAATTATTTAGTTCTTTAGCAAGTTGAATGTTGAAGCACTGAGTGATTTTTTTGAATAATTTAATTATATTGACAGGCAGGCAGAAGATACTTATTTTTAAGTATTAATGTCTTCAGCACAATGTGGGCCACAAACAAAATATATGGATGTAGCGTGGGCATCGTGCGATCAATCGTGTGAAAGTGTAAACGTTGATGTGTTATAGGGTAAAAGGAAAAATGGAGATGACTCATATATATAACGTAAGTCATATGGTATCTACCTTTCATTCATCATTCATGCTGCGGGACTTGGTTTCTTAACCTGGGTCACACATAGTATATCTGTAACATGACAAGTGCTTCACGCCTTGAAATGCAGCATGGTTGGTGGTTGATTTTCCAGTGCGACACATGACTGGCGACGCGACAGCAAGTCAAACATATGTATTCAAAGTCTCAATCTCAATGTGGCTCCAGCGGTACCGACCTCAGGCGGCCGTGAAAGCACTGCCATATTGGGTTGGCTGAAATCACTCTTATCTCGCCCTGGAGAATGTCTTTGGCTGTCCTTGGAGGGGAGTAGTCAGGGATGGAGGGAGGCAGGCAGAGGGTGGTGGGGATGTGGGAGTGGGGATACAGCCATGGGAGCAGGAGGGGGTGGGGGCTGAGCTTTAGGGACTGCAGACATTTGTATTCCTCTCTCATCTGTGACGGCGCTGGAAAGGTGGGGAGGAGGCACAGGAGCAAAGCGCAGCAGGGGCTTTGGCAGGACTGTGGCAGAGGTTCAGGAATCAAAGATGGAATGTTACAAGATCTTTACATCACTTGTCGCTGCTTGGCCTCTACGGACTGGCACGGAGATATTGAAAATAAAGAATGCGATGTCAGATTCAAAGTGAAGGACCACTGAAAAAAAGAGGAAAAGAAGGAGGAGTAAACACACTCTGGGGAGCTTAATGCACTTTGGATTTCTTTGCAAAATCTGGGGGGTTTTCTTTGTTTGTTTGTTTTCGATTGATACTGCAGAAAACACTGAAATTTTATTTCTGTCTCAGTCTGGAAAAATTTTGTCACACTAAATTCTGGTGTTTTCAACAGTGTATGTGCTTGTTGTTGTTGGGGTTTTTTGGTTTTTTTTGGTTTTTAAGAAGTGTGCTCAGTGTAAATAATCAATTTACCCTTTATGCTCTAACAGAACAATGAGTATTCACCTTTCAGTCTCTCTCGTGGTCAATAAATTCCCTGCAGTTTCAAGTCTATGTTCAGTTCTATGTGTCACCCCACTTAGTAGATGATCTCAAGCAGGATGACTGAAAAATCAATACCACAATAGACACCCACTATACCTAATCAGGATCATCAAAATGGTTGTTTGACCCAAAACAACTGATCTATTCGGGAGTCTGCTACAGAAACACATATCTATCAGCGAGTGATGATCAAGATGTAACCCTAAAAATGAGATGTGGACAGTGTAAATAATCCCAGAGCTACACTATTGATCCGCTGACAGAGCTAAGTGGCTCAAAAAGCCTCTCTGACATCACTTTACCATTACTGAACATAATGGCTTTTTCTGAGTGTGTGCTATTCATCATACAAACATATATGTTCATGCACACACACACATATAGGCAGAGTACACAGGGACACATCTGATCATGTATCACTGTAAAAGTTATTAGCCGAAAAAGAAGTGATGTTGGTGAGATAATGTGTGTAACTGAATAAGACATAAGATATATTGGTTAGGAAATCAACTAGCCAGTCACAGGGAAAATCCATTGATATTAATTTTTGCTTGATAAATCTTCTAGTTTGTTTATTTTGTGAGATTATTTGTTGCCCATCCTGCTTGTTTGTTAGTGAGAACACTTGTTTATGTTTCTGCTTATTTATTTATTTTTGAATTTAAATGAGATAAAACACATTCATTAATATAAAGCCATAATTCCATCATCTAAATATGTCACATTTAGCCATACAGGCAAAAATCCATCTTTTGAAAATGATGTCGTATTCCTTAGTTCTGTCTCGAGTACTCTGTGTTGTTCAAGGAAAGAAAATAGTGACTTTTTACATTCCTCTCTAAAAACTGTTAAACTCCTTTTACTCACTAGTTCCTTTTATGAACTCTTTGAGCAAAGGAGAATGAGAGCGTATCAAATTTAATACAGAAGTAAGACATCTGTTTTCCAAATGTAAGAAACAGTTTGATTGCGGTGATGGTGGGTGTAATGTCATTCTGCCTGTTTGCGTTCAGACAGTAAGAAATGTAATAAAATCACACGCTATGCAAGATTTTACCATCTTTTTGATCTTAGCTTAATTCACACTGGTCTGTATTATTTGTCGTGAATATTCCATGTTGCAACAATGGCTTTTTTGTGCAGTGCATCAAAGGGATAGCAACTGGAGCCCACGATGTTATTTACATGGTTGTTCAGCTTTAGTATTTATCATTGTCAGAATAAAACAAAGACCGATGCCAAAGAGATCCTAGCATCACAGCTTTGTAATTAAATCAACACAACACATGAGCCAACCAGTTCCTCTAACACTCAGTAATTAGCAAGTAAAACAGTACTGAGGCTAATGCACTAATGAGACTAATGGGCAAACTGTGCAATGCACTCCCTGGAATAATGCTGCATTCGTAAGTAGTAAGTAATGTAATCTAATTAACTAAGGTCGTCCATCTACCTGAACAGTCTACAGGAACAACCTTGATATAACCACTAAATTAAGTTAATCAGTTTATTTAAAAAAAAATCATATTCATTTTAAGCTGTTTTGTTCTCTTTTTGAATTGATCTGAAACGGGCCGTATTGACAATCTGGAACATGTTTTATTAAAAACAAAGAATCATAGTGATCTAAAGCTAAGGAAAGATTCTGCAACATGTGTTCTCACACTGCTTTGTTTTGTTGCTTTAATTGTTCACAAACTCTTATTTGCCTAGAATTAAAATGCAGTGTCTGGCAGCGTGTTTTGCCTGGAGAAGAAAAACAGTATGTTAGAAGAAGAAGAAGGAAATCATCTGTAAAGCTTGTTTTTATTGAGAATCGTTTTGGTGGAAGTAACCATGCACAAAGACAAGGATTTCAGTGTAGAGATGTGCATGTGTGTTCATTTGTGTTCTGAATGTGAGTTGGTATATATGCCAATCAAGTATCTTCTCATGGTTGTGACTCTGCACAACTGGGTGAATGCAGAGAAAACTGTCCGCTTGAATTTTCATGCGATGCAGTGCATTTGTGCAATGCAAATGAAGTCAGTAGATCAGAAGCCCAGCAACCTGTCTGCAGAGGCCCTGACCTCTGTGAGGCATTGTCAGAGGTCTGATCAGACGAGCACACAAAAGTGAGGGTAGACATCAAAGTGGTTTATTAGCATGACCAACACACACGCCGGCATATGCATGCATATCCACACACTTAAAACACCCATTATTTTTTTAGAGAAGAGGGAACAGGATGGGGTGACTAAGCCCCACTGTCCAAGTTCTTGCCTGGTTTTCATTGCCTGGAACCATTTTATTTAATGAATGCTCCACAGTTAATGACTTCGCCTGTATAATAGTTTATGGTCGAACTATTGGGTCATGGCCCTGTAATATAACTCACAATTTATCCTTTTATATCATTTGCTTCAATTAAATATATTGTGTGTGGACAGTTCCTGTGGGGTTTTGTTTTATCACCGAATGCTAATTATATTCACTCAGATGGGACATGAGTTGTATTCTTCTGAGAGAATGATAAAACGGTGCCCTTTGTAGAAGGAAACGTATGCGGTGGTCACTGGATCACGCCTGTCCTGCATTTTTCCTGGTCACGTGTCCACCTGTGGTGTAATTGCATGGCAGCACTTTTTTCTTTTTTTGCTCTTTCAATTTTCAACAGAAAGTGCAAAAGAAGAAATATATACTTGAAAATATGTCCAGCATTAAGAACTAATGTGTACTTTTCTCTATGATATGAAAATTCTGCTGTAGTGCTGAAAAAAACACGAGGGTCATGAGATGTAGCCATGGACTGCTATGGTGCACAAGAGTATTTTTAGTACACTGAACCCAGTATCCTCTATATATCTCTCTTATACTCTCTGCATGTCTCTCTGTTCTTCCCAGAGCTTCCTCACTATGAAGACACAGACTGTTCTCTCAGGGGAGGAGCTGTCACAGGAAACAGAGAAGGTGTGCATCGCTCCATTTAGAACTCAATTTCTGTCATGCTGAAGGCAGTCAGGGTACATGCAAAATAACTCCAAGTATTTTAGGCACACTGCACAGCTGGGTTAAATAATTTCCCAATACAGCTTGAAGAGGTGTTTGTATAATGCAGCATCTTACAGATCATGTTATGCCAAGGCAACTGCCAAATGGCAGACATGTCTGGACACCTTTCATTTTTGTCCCAAAGGAGCCAGTTGGATTTTCAGCTGTCAACTGGGAGACTTACTTTGACCTTCTACTCTGGTAAGCATTACTTATTCAAATTCCCAGCAGTCTTGTCCACCCATCTAGTTATTAGAACTTTAATGCAAAAAAAAAAAAAAAACACCCATTCAGAGACTTGTGTGCACCCTCACTATATACCCCTTTATTTTTCATTCAAAAAAGTGACTCGTTTTTTTCAGTTTTTCTCAGTTAAATAAGGAAAAATAAAACACAATTTAAAAAAAAAAAAAAAAGCTATTTTAACAGACTCTGTATAATGTATAACCAGACTCTGTAGTGCTTAACATTTCTAGTCCATTATATAAAGTTACATTATTTGAAATTCTGGTCACAGTTCCCAGGTTTCCATAGACAGCAGATATGTCATCCTGATCCTCAAGATATGATCTGGGGGGAAAACAGTCTGAAAGAAATCCATTAAATGGATCAAAAAATCGTCTTTAATTAAGAGCTGTAACAAATTTGACATGTTTGTGCCAGTGCTGAGGAAGATAAACAAATAATTATGGAAATTAATTAGACAACTTCTTAATTTAAGGGATTAAAAGACCATGGCGATTTACTGGAAACGTAAACATCAGAGCTATGAGCCCTGTTCCTGATGTGCAAGGGTATCATCACGGGCAAAATTCTGCAAGTGATCATCACACACGTCTGAAATATACGGGAAAAATTGTAGCTCCCTTTGACATTGCACATACTTATGTGGAGAAAGTGTGGATTTCAAATGGCTGCTATCAGCCTAACAGGCTGAGAATTACAGCTGCACCGAGACAACAGTCAGAGAGGAAAGGAAGGGTAAGACAACCGCCCGGAGCTCTCCCGGCTTTCACAGCACATAAAGATACATCTAATAAACTACTGCTAGTTATTGCCAAGGTGGCTTCCCAGAGAAAACAAGCCTGGGTCTCTCAGTGGGAAATATATGTTTGCCTGGTGTGTGCTTTAACATAAGCTTAACGCACAGACTGATTCAATTAGTGGAGAAGTTGTTACTGGAATGGTGTGCTATGTACACAACAGCTGTCACAAGGGAGAAATGAACCCAAAGCTAGTTGCAATACAATGCTCTACTCACTACCTCAACAGTGTTAAGCAATGGTGAAGTTCACTCTACTAGATGACAGAGGTCTAAAACACCCTCACCAAGCTGCTAGGTAAAGCCTATAGACGTGTTTGTTTGATCCTATTACAAAAATGCTATCATATAAACCTATTGGTGTTATACAGGATTTATTTTTTTTATGTTAATTAAAAAAAACATGACAACGTCTTCAAAAGTGAGTTTTTCACATTGTCAGACTGTTTTTTTTTTCCCTTTCAGCAGGCTTAGAACTCAGGCTGGCTTTTTCATCCTGTCACTGAACCATACTATCAGATGAAATGTGCCCTGAATTGTTTGGGTCAACAGTTTGAAACAGGTCAGTGCGTCTCTATAACAGGCTTTGATGCTGCCATCCATTCCAAAAACCATATGCTAATAGAACCTTTGTAAGCTCACACCAGGGATGAGCTAAAGGAAAATCTCCTCCAGAGCGAAATGAGCCTTACATTTGCATATGTTGTATATCATTAAGTCATTTTGACATTTCACAAGTGAGAAATTAATCAGTTTTGCCACTTTGCCTCAGAGGGTGGGAACAGAAAGAGATTTTTTCATTATATAATGCTCCCATTTTTCTTTAAAAGTCTTTAACAGACTCCCACCTGAAACGGGGGTGTGAATAGCTCTGCTTAATTGAGCAAGACTACTGAGATCACCTGTCTAATCTCCATGCCACAGGATAAAGAGCTTATCTCAGGCTATGTGTGTAATGAGGCTGCGGTTATGGCTGCCAGTGGCGAGTCATCAGCCACCTAGCATCTTGGACATCCTCCTGTCTCCCAGATTATCTAGCGCACATCCATCATTTTCAGGATGCAATCATCGCTTCTAAAACACTACACCTACAGAGTCTGAGGCATCCGCTGCTGTGCGATGACAAACTGACGATGAAATTGCTTATTATTCACAGCTCTTTGATTGTCGAATATACAGCCAGTCTCTGTATTTCTTTTTAGGGGAATTCTCAAAAGTGTTTTCTCCCCCCTCACTCGTTCTTTCCATTTTCCCCCTCAGAACATAAAAAGAAGATGAGAAGCCCATTGTCTTGTGATAATTTCCCATGGGTGAAGCCCATTGAGTGTTACTGAGCTGTGTCTAATTTGTCCAAGAAGGTGTTAGAGAGGTACTCAAGAATGCTGGATGCTCGTGTTTAGTGGAATGTGAAAGCTCACAGCAGATACCTTCACCATCTGCAGTTCACCACAACGCGGGCATTTCTGCATGTAAACAGAAAACTGTGTCTCTCGGTGCTTGACAAACAGTTATTATGCCCACAGAGGCCACAAAAATATGTTTTGTACACCCCACAAAAGAAAATGAAAAGGGCTGCGGAGATCTGTCTCAAAATTCACCCAAAAAATTCAACCATCACGTTTGTTGAATCAATATGCAATTAGAAGGCAAACAGGTTATTGATAAACTAAAGATTAGGGCAGCAAACCAAGCGCAACATTAAAACACAAGGCAGGGATCAATAATACAGTCACAGTTTTATATATTTTATAGCTCATGAAGTACAAATATAAAGAATCATGTTATCTCAACTTTCCAGATTTCCTTAATAGTAAATGTGTTACCCTTCATCCATCAGTCTAAGTATCACTTTGGCAATTAACTCATCAGCAGTCTTTATCCTTACTTGACCTATTGCAGTGGATATTGATGTACAGTTAGAAAAAAGGGAGGAACCTTTTTTCTGCCTTCTGCGTTGAATACTCTGCTTAGACCGATGCATTTGAACTACTTTATTGTTTATATAAAAACATGTCAGTTAGGGCAACATTTAGGGAGCAGCCATCATCAGTTCTGCCTTTGACACGGCATGAAAAACCCAATAAAGCAGTTATTAGTTTTCAATACATGCACAGCCAGTCAATGCTGAAGCATTTGCATGACAATAGCAGTAATGCCTGAAGCCGCTGGGTAACATTTTTCTTCTTTTACATCCCCTCAAAATTGCTGTACAGAGTATTTCAGTGAGAAACACCCCAGAGAGTTTCTACGATTCTCTACAGCTCTCTGCAGCTCCACTATTAAGCAAAATCCATCTTCTATGTAAGCCCTTGATCCTTGGAGGCTGTTTCACCATATACCACAAGACTGGCACTAATAGGCTACTATGAGGCCTGCTGTTAAGATTGCCAAATTCACCTTATTGCACACCAGCGACCGTTTACCTGCTCAGTTGGAGACTTTCTTTGTTGAAGAAATACATTCAGATTTATAATGAAAAAGAAAATGAGGGTAGTTGCAATGGGGGGCTATCGAATCACTCGAACCTCCAGCAAGGCAATCAATATGAGTTGAACTGTTGGGACTTATACTTTCATAATTGTGCTTTGGAATAATTAAATCACATTCAAGCTGAAGTATCACTGACACACAGTAATAATCATTTTACTGATACTGTAACTAGGGGGAGAATTAGGAAAAATATGTAGAGGGTTGTTATTATCGGGAGGTGGAATGCTTGCATTTTTGAAATAATATCAAACAGCACTAATCTTGGTGCAAAAAGAGGTTTAAAATTATACAACCAATTTAAGGTTAAGTCCATTTGATTCAGGGAGTCGTGGTAACCTAATCTTATTTTGATTAGGTCACTACTCAGTGACCCTTATCAAAATGTGAATTCACAATAAAAAATAGTGTCCTCATCACCTCACAGCAGCGTTACTGTATTCGCTGACAATGCTCTGTTTTCTGTTCTCTGTTTTTGAAGTTTTGGCCTCTCTTGTCATGTCCAAACATGGCACTGCAGACTGGCAGTGCATAATAAAGGGACAGTGAAGAGAGAAGAGCAGTACATTTTCATTCGTCAGAGGCCATTGACTGTGTCACGCTGACTGAAGAGGCAGACTTGTGAACCATGCTGCTCTGATTCATCACAATCACACACAATACACTCCCTTGAGTAACAGTGATACTAAACGACCGTCTTTCTCATACCCGGAAAAAACATGCAACCCTCAAGAGTGCAATCTGAATAAACATAAAAGAATGAGATGAAGAACAGATTTTTCTTTCCAATCTTACCTGCAGAATATTTTTTAAATATGCCGTGCAAATGGGAAATCCTTACTTCCAAACATACACATCGTGGTTGATCCATGTCTGTTACTGTTGGCAACGACATCAGTCACTCAGAATATTCTTTCTCGTTAGCAAAGCTCAGCAAGGCTTTGCACCATCTTCTTAACCAACCCGTGCACACACTTGGATCCCAGTTAATAGGCAGTAAATCCTTATTTTGCATGGTATGACAGCGTGTATTTTATCAAACTGGGTGACACACTTAGCTGGGTTCAAAAGGTAACATGTCAGCTGGAGTGCTTCTCTTGCTGACAAATTGAGGGCTTCAGTGGGAGAGTGATAGGAGAATCGCTAAACCAACACAAGTAGAAAATTTTCCAAGGGGATTCAGTGTTGCAGCTCCTTAATAATTGACAATGCTACAACTTTCATTGTTAAATGTTATTAAATCTACAAAGACGATACACGGGGAAGTGTCCAGTTAGACATGACTGGATCAGAGGACCCCTCAAAGTTGGGAGTGCCAAAAGGGAACAGGGCTACTGCTGAGGAAGGGTCACACTCTGCCAACATCAAACATTTGAGATTAGATCTATTCCTTATCTGAGCCAGTCTGGATATACTCTGTTTACCCTGCAATAACAGCAATACGTGATTTGTGCGAGTGTGAGGAATGAGTTTTTAGGGATACCAGAGAAATGCCTTGAATAATTCCATATAAAAAAATAGAAGTAGGCATCTCCGCCTGGTTCTAGGTCTTCAAGAAGCAAGTAAACCAGTGGTTTTAGTTTGCAGCTTGAGTCATACTACCTATGCAAACCAGCCTTTGACAAAATCTCACACAGTTGTTGATTTTATGTACAAGGAACATTATCAGACTCTACACACGAAAGCTCTGACAAGCTCAAGAATATGACAAATCACCACAACCTTAGGGGACTTGAATATAGTGTTTGGGAGTTAGAAAGAATAATGCTTTTCAGAAAAAGAGGTACAATGTAAAATTTGAACACTGAGCAGAAATTGTTTATGTTTCAAAATACTAATGGATTTAGTGTTTCCGTGTGCAAAAAAGGTGGACTTTTTCTTTTTAATGGTTTACTTTATCAAAATGTTAGACTTATGGCTGAAACAAATGTAAATAGGTGGACAGGAAGGACAATGATATCACAGACATATAGTGAAGCACAATGGTATGAATGTTCAACTCTAGAAAGGGAAATTAATTAAATGAGCCCAAATGGACCTCAAAGCTTTGTGAGGTCTACTTCACAACCAAAGAAGATCAAGAAGTAGTGATTGCCATAGCCATTCCTCCGCAGTCATTTACCTACAACCTTAACCCATTTAACATAAATGGAAGAACATAGAAAGGGTGACTGAGAAAGCCATGGAAGTTTTTTCAGATTTTATCTCAGCTTATAAGGGTTGAAATGTTGTGGGTGAACTAAATACTTGGATGTATTCAAATCCTGTCTGAGGAGCTGTTAATTGTAGAGGAGAGTGCTGGAGTGGTTATCACTTGTCCTAGGCTTGAATCCTCTAGGAAGCAGCTTTATATGGGATGATGATGAGTTGGGATGTTCTCCCTGTACCTGTCTGTGTTCTCTTTGAGTTCTGCTCCACTTTCCTTAAAACTCTAAAGACTGTGGGAGGAATGAGCTGTTGGTTTTTGGCCATAGGTGTGAATGGTTGTCTGTCTCTCTGTAGAGTGGTGAAACTCTGATAGACTGGGTCTACATCGTTAGCCATGACAGCTGGAATAGACTCCAGCTCCTGTGACCCTGAAGCAGATGAGCTGGTAAGAAAAGATTTGTGACAAACGTATCTTCACCAGGAGGCTCAGAGTTTTGGAAACAGTGAATTTTAAACTACCCCACATTTTATAAGGCAATTCAAATGAACCAGCTAAAACCTGGAGATGTGGCCAGTAATTTAATGCATCAGTAGCTGTATTCAAATTATGTAATGATACTGAATAAAAACTTCTGTTAATTTATTTTACTTTTAAAAATGCTATACATTCTTATTCTAGTAAAGTTTATATTATGCTATTTGTGATTCTAATAAATGATCTATATAGTACTTCTATCCTCCTTCTCTCAGACCACAAATTGTTTTGCTTTAAATACTCAAGAAGAAAGACACACACATAGCTAACAAGGTCAGGCTTCACTTCACTGCAACACACTGCACCTGCACCTTCACCATCAAAGCATGTTATATAAACTAAGTCAGCATGTCAATGTCTCCATACACCATATTCAATTCAATTCAGTTCAATTCAATTTTATTTATATAGCGCCAAATCACAACAACAGTCGCCTCAAGGCGCTTTATATTGTACAATAGATTGTACAATAATAGATACAGAGAAAAACCCAACAATCATATGACCCCCTATGAGCAAGCACTTTGGCAACAGTGGGAAGGAAAAACTCCCTTTTAACAGGAAGAAACCTCCAGAAGAACCAGGCTCAGGGAGGGGCGGGGCCATCTGCTGCAACTGGCTGGGGTGAGAGAAGGAAGACAGGATAAAAGACATGCTGTGGAAGAGAGACAGAGGTTAATAACAGATATGATTCAATGCAGAGAGGTCTGTTAACACATACGGAGTGAGAAAGGTGACTGGAAAGGAAAAACTCAATGCATCATGGGAATCCCCGGCAGCCTGCGTCTATTGCAGCATAACTAAGGGAGGATTCAGGGTCACCTGGTCCAGCCCTAACTATATGCTTTAGCAAAAAGGAAAGTTTTAAGCCTAATTTTAAAAGTAGAGATAGTGTCTGTCTCCCGAATCCAAACTGGAAGCTGGTTCCACAGAAGAGGGGCCTGAAAACTGAAGGCTCTCCCTCCCATTCTACTTTTAAATACTCTAGGAACAACAAGTAAGCCTGCAGTGCGAGAGCGAAGTGCTCTAATAGGGTGATATGGCACTACAAGGTCATTAAGATAAGATGGGGCCTGATTATTTAAGACCTTGTATGTGAGGAGCAGGAGTTTGAATTCAGTTCTGGATTTAACAGGGAGCCAATGAAGGGAAGCCAAAACAGGAGAAATCTGCTCTCTCTTTCTAGTCCATGTCCCTTGCTGCAGCATTTTGGATTAGCTGAAGGCTTTTCAGTGAGTTTTTAGGACATCCTGATAATAATGAATTGCAGTAGTCCAGCCTGGAAGTAATAAATGCATGAACTAGTTTTTCAGCGTCACTCTGAGACTGGATATTTCTAATTTTAGAGATGCTGCGCCAATGGAAGAACCAGTCTTACATATCTGTTTAATATGTGCATTGAAGGACATATCCTGGTCAAAAATGACTCCAAGGTGTTATCTGGCTTCATGGACAGATAGAGCTGGGTGTCATCTGCATAGCAGTGAAAATTTATGCTATGTCTTCTAATGATACTGCCTAAGGGAAGCATGTATAATGTAAACAGAATTGGTCCTAGTGCTGAACCCTGTAGAACACCATAACTGACCTTAGTGTGTGAAGAGGACTCTCCATTTACATACACACATTGGAGTCTATTGATGATGATGATGATGATACAAACCACTGCAGTGCACTACCTGAAATACCTACAGCGTGCTCTAATCGCTCTAATAGGATATTATGGTCGACAGTATCGAATGCTGCACTAAGGTCTAGCAGGACAAGCACAGAGATGAGTCCACTGTCAGAGGCCATAAGAAGATCATTTGTAACCTTCACTAAAGCTGTTTCTGTGCTGTGATGAGCTCTGAAACCTGACTGACACTCTTCAAATAAGCCATTCCTCTGCAGATGATATGTTAGCTGTTTGACAACTACTCTTTCAAGGATTTTTGATATGAAAGGAAGGTTGGAGATTGGCCTATAATTAGCTAAGACTGCTGGGTCTAGAGATGCTTTTTAAGTAAAGGTTTAACTACGTCCTGTGGTACATAGCTGATTATTAGAGATAGGTTGATCATATTTAAGATTGAAGCATTAATTAATGGCAGGACTTCTTTGAGCAGTTTTGTAGGAATGGGGTCTAAAAGACACGTTGATAGTTTGGAGGAAGTAATTATTGAAGTTATCAATGGTACTAAGAGTAGCTGTAGATAATATTACATCTGTGGGATGATTACTGGTAATTTTTTCTCTAATGATAAAAATTTTATTTGTGAAGAAATTCATGAAGTCATTACTAGTTAAGGTTAAAGGGATGGTTGGCTCAAAAGAGCTCTGACTTTTTGTCAGCCTGGCTACAGTGCTGAAGAGAAACCTGGGGTTGTTCTTATTTTCTTCAATCAGTGATGAATAGTAAGACGTTCTGGCTTTGCGGAGGGCTTTCTTATAAAGCAGCAAACTATTTCTAAATGATGATCTTCTAAATTTGTGACACGCCATTTCCTCTCCAGCTTACGAGTCATCTGCTTTAGGCTACGTGTTTGAGAATTATACCACGGAGTCAGGTACTTCTGATTTGAGGCCTTAGTTTTCACAGGAGCTGCAGTATCCAGAGTCGTACGCAGTGAGGAGGTAAAATTATTAACAAGATAATTGACCTCTGTTGGAGTAGCGTTCAGGTAGCTGCTCTGCTCTATGTTGGTACAGGGCATTGAAAATGATAACAGTGGGTGGATTATATTCTTAAACTTAGTTACAGCGCTTTCAGAAAGACATCTACTGTGATGAAGTCTACTCTCCACCGCTGTGTAATCAATTATTGTAAATGTAAATGTTATCAGGAAATGATCAGACACGAGAGGGTTTTCAGGAAACACTGTTAAATGTTCAGTTTCTATACCATATGTTAAAACAAGATCTAGAGTGTGATTAAAGTGGTGGGTGGGTTCTTTTACACTTTGAGAGAAGCCAATTGAGTCTAATAACAGATTAAATGCCATGTTGAGCCTGTAATTTTTAGCATCTACATGAATGTGGACGATAGATGATAACAAGTAAGACTGGTTTCTGAGATTCACAGCTGGGGTGGACAGGTTAAGCATCAGGCTTTCAAATGAATTAAAAGTCTGTCTTGGTCTTTCGTGTGAAAAATTGCTGCCACACCGTCCCCTCGCCCTGTGCTTCGAGATTTCTGGTAGTTAGAATGACTCGGGGGTGTTGATTCATTTAAACGAACATAATCATCCTGCTGCAACCAGGTTTCTGTAAGGCAGAGTAAATCGATTTGTTGATCAATTATTAAGTAATGTACTAACAGAGACTTGGAGGAGAGAGACCTAATATTTAATAATCCACATTTCACTGTTTTACTCTTTGGTTCAGATGTGGATACTGTATTGTTCTTTCTTTGTGATTTTTTTATGTTTAAGTTGTTTATTGCTGGTTTTTAGTTTGTTTTTGTCTGTTTGGGAGCTGACACAGTCTCAATGGAGATGGGTTTTTTGGGGGGTAACAGGAGGAGAGAAGCTGCAGAGCGGTGTGTAAGACTGCAACTCTGCTTCCTGGTCCCAACTCTGGATAGTCATATTTTGGGGGGTTTAATAAATTTGTCCATATTTCTGGAAATGAGAGCTGCTCCATCCAAAGTGGGATGGATACCGTCCATCCTAACAAGACCAGTTTTCCTCCAGAAGGTTTGCCAATTATCTATGAAGCCCACATCGTTTTTTGGACACCACTCAGACAGCCAGCAATTTAAGGAGAACATGCAGCTAAACATGTCACTCCTGGTCTGGTCTGATTGGGGAGGGGACCAGAGAAAACTACAGAGTCCAACATTGTTTATATAATGTACATCCCCACCTACGTCTGAACAGATGGAAAGATCCACATTTAAGTCAAATTAGTAATTATAGTAATTATAATTATGATGCATTCAGAGCACCAGTCTGCAGCAGCCATCGTTTCTTTAACATTCAAAGATGACATACATGCTGTTGCTAAAGGAGGTAGCTTTTAAGCTCCCAGTGTTTGTTCTGATTGACAGCCATGGGAAAGCAAGCACAGTCAGACTAAAAATAAAAAAAGCATAACACTGACGCACACAGAGACACAAGGGATGAAACCCCACAGAATAGCATGCATGTATTGGTGCTCTAACCTCTTCTGTATATATTACATCACTTTTGTTCCGAACTCCATTTTTGGTTTGGGCACTGAACTTGTAGAGGTTGTATCTTAAATTTCATTTTGACATTTCGTAATGTAGAGTCTCTAGACATGTTATATACTGGATTAAAGCCTATATTTGACTGGTGTCATGTGTTTAATACCACTAAATCTGTACCAGTGCATATCTTTGTAAAGATAATGGATTAGCTAATGTATGTTTCTCTACTGATTCCCTACTGATTATGGTTGAAAGCAATGGTTTAACTTCAGTGTTTAACTGGTCCTCAGTAGAAAAATAAACATTACATTGATTTTTTGTGTGTATGTGTGTGTGTGTGTGTGTGTTTGCTACATTTATTTTAGGTGTCAGGAAGCCAACAATGGTCTTGTGTGCTACAGCACAATTTAGCATGACAACAGTGTGTTTTGCATGCAAATATGATTAGGATTCTTTTAAGCTGTTTTCATGTCATCTTAGATTTTTCTCATTACCACTGAGAAATGTATTAGTCAAACTGAACATAAACATACATATTTATATAGAGTGCTTCAGTTATTTCCTCAGCAATTTTTCACATACTGTAATTTCTTTTCAGCTGGTTTATTTCACAGATTCACAGCATAAGTGAGAAGGATTACCAGCTTCTTTTCATATGCAAAGCTTAAATGCTACCAAAAACATTTTTAAAGGATTTGCGAGTAGTTATTGCTGAGCTGTTGTGATAATAAAACATGCAATTACAATATTGAAAACAGTGAGCTTAGAAGATGCTGAACTGTCTATAAAAACTGTTGTATCTTAACACAAAACATTAAGTTAAATGAAACTCTAAAAATATAAAAATGGAGACTACATAGCCTAGTTTCATATTTAGTTGATATGACTTTTTAAAGTTTTTCTTATTTTTTTCAGCCGTCACTGGGGCATTTTCTCTTCCCACATTTTCAGAGCCAGCAGATGTAAAGAGGAAAATAAACTTGTCATATGTCTTGCACTGCATATCAAACATTTGAGTTGCCAGCAGTAACTCCTGAATGCATTAATATTCACCTGGAGCAAACCTAAGCTGTCATCTTGTCTGAACTCTGTAGATGAAAATCCTGCCATGCTAACACCCCTATTACTGTCACCTCGATGAAAGGAAAGTTTGCACCAGATCCTCTAAGTAACTTGTTTTTAATTAGTAGCACTTTGTTGATGATACTCGCAGTTCATTTAGACAGCAAATAACTTGTGCAGTATCAAATGATCACTAGAATAACAGATTCCCTTTTAGATTAAATGCAAATGTGGGAATGTAAGCAGTTTAGCATATTAATCAAACACTGCCGAAATTCTGACTCAGTCCATTTCTTTTAAAGAAGGGGTTGTCACTTCTGTAAGTATGAAAGGTTTTTCTGTCTGTTCTTGTGAGAAGTACTCATATTTTTGCCAATAAACTACCAACATTTCTGACACGGTTTTAATACTATGGTTTAAGCAGGATCCTATATATCCATCCATACGTACATCACCTTTCTTCAGCTTATTTACCAGGGCTGTGGGGAGGCTGGAGCCTCAATACTATATCTTCAGAAATTAATTTTTATCAAACCCTGCTTTTGAAGGCTCCATAAGACTATTTGAATCCTATGAGGTGCTGGATTACAGGGTTTGCATTTTAAATAGTGTTGTTGAAGGCAGCCGGAGAAAACTGGTGAATGCATTTGCAGCAGTGGGACAAAGGATCTGTAATATCAAGCCTGGCAACCTAAATGACACACCTGCTCTTGCCTAACACTGATCCTCTTAGACCTATAGGAGGAGACAGGTTATTAGCTAGCATCACTCTCTGTACTTATTACATTGTGAGTCCGAATAAATGCAGCAGAGCAGTTAAACATGCAGTGTGTACTGTAAAGGCAAACTTGAAATATACCTGAGGCCTAAATTATTGTCTTCTTCTGTTTGAAAGGCTATTTTTCCCAGAAATAAAAGAACAGTGCTGCAATAACTAAGCCTATCCCAACCCATTCCTTGTCTTTTAAAGATTTTTTAAATGCATAATACACTAGCTGATCAGTTCAATGCCCTGGCGGCAAGGTAAAATTGTCCTCGTAAAGTGCACGGGAATTACAATGGTCAGATTTTTTTTTTTTTTTTTTTTTGCAAGTCGATTGTGCAGAAATGGCAGAATTTCAGGACAGAAATAATAGATTTAGTTTTGATCTCTAGAGCATGGAGTTGTCTCTCCCAGGGGCCTGCCAGGGTTAAACTCTGATCTGCACACCATGACTTGCTCAAGGCTATGTGTGTGGTGTTATTAAAAAGAAATATTGCTTCATAAAAACCTGCTGCGCTGCAGCCAGGACTCCCATTAATGCAGACTGTTGCTGTCTCTGGGAGGTGGAATGGGACTTTTTTTTTTCATCTGTCCTCCTATTGCAAAGGCAATTAGTGTTGTGGCCCCAAAACCCTATCAGTCAAATAGATTGAAAGACACATTGGAGAGAGATGTTTACTTGTATTGTTCCTTTAAACAAATCACATCCTCTACCCGTGGATTTGTATAATGGACTTAGCAGGAAGGTACGCAATTTTAGTTCAGGCTCTGGCTGGTCATTTGCAATGCAGTTTGCAATTAAAACGCACTGCAGTGGCCATCTGGACAAAAGAGCAACAAGAATAAGCAAATGACAGTTTACCCTTGAGCTCCACTGGTGAAAAAAGGTCTCTTTTTAATACTGCTTTATATGTCTGGACAACTGCACAAGAATGGGACAGGTCCTATTTATTTTAATGACTCAATTTCACTGGTAAGCTACCTCAAAGTCAACATAAACCGTTCCAACTATATGGCAGCAAGCGATTCATCAAGTATTGTCAAGGACCAGCAGTAAGTTTAAGAAACCTCCCTGTGTTATTCAACGGCTGCCTCACACCCAGAAGCTCAGACATGCTCTGCATTTACCAGAACATGTCCTCATGGATGCCAATAGAGAGACAAGCTAGAGATTAGACTCTACTTGGTTAGTACACAGAGGTGCGATTGTGCTTTCGACGGTTACGATAAGCTTCCCGAAGTCCGGTAGGTGGCAGTGCAGTGTTCTCAGGTAGGGAGGGCAGGTTGTGGAGGAGTGGGGGGGCGTGTGTTCCTCTTGCACAAGCGCTCGTATGTTGCTTAAACCTGACGTGGGTCGCAGCCGAGCGCTTAGAGCGACAGCGGCGTGTGTGCGCGTGTGTGACGGGGACAGAGTTGCGGCAGGGCAGATCAGAAAGTGCCAGTAGCTATTCTTTGGCCGGCTCGCGCAGTCCTCTTTGGACCGCCAGAGTCGCACGAGACTGGCGACACGCTCCGAAGCCAGTCGGCTGGCCGCGTGTGACCCGAGAATCCCTCACTGATGACCAGACTCGGGCTGCTCTGGCACGAAAGGTGGAACTAAACTACATGAATTGATTTGAGAGCGATGAACTGGCAGCATGGCCAAGTGGTTCAAGGAGCACCTAGGATTCAAAACTACCAAAACACCACCACCGGCTCCTCCGAAACCGGACTACAGACACTGTCACACCGGTGTGCCCGGTGCGCCTGGCTTCCAACAAACAAGCTCCGGGACCACCTTTCCGAGTCCCGCTCAGCCGGACATCCTCGCTGCCTACAAACTACAAAAGGACCTGGATTTCGAGGATCCGTACACTCCAGGTGGAAATATCTCATTCCCCCCGAGCTTGAACACTGTGGGGTCACCGGATATCAAGTATGTGTCACCAAAGCACCGACTTATCAAGGTGGAAACAATCGAAAAGAGCAGCCCAGCTCCCGGCGGGGGTGTCACGGTCACCCAGGCTGTCCCCGTAGGGAGCGTTAAATCTCCTACTTCACCTCCCTCGGACCTCGACAACAAGGAGAAGGTGGGTAAAGTTTGGTCCTTTCAGCCTGCCCCCCGAGTCGTATACAGAGCAACAACTTTCTGCCTCCCACTAATATTTGTATGTGAACAAATCGTTTCCCTCAAAACCAAATTAGAGCTATTTCGCTTAAAACTTTACTCAAGGGAAAACGTGTGTGGTGAACATGGCACTTTACTGCTGTGAGGAATTAATCGTCACAACCGGCAGAACTTGTTATCACAATCGCACAACGGCTTTCCACCAGAATTGCGACATCAGCCCCTGTAAAAAGCTACACCACAGACTGTATGCCGTATGATAAATAGCTCAGTTTGTCAGCTGATATGCCCGGTTTTCATTTTAATGCAAAAAATGATCTTTCGCTCACCTTTTGAGCCTTCACGTGCAGACGCACTGCTGTCAGCCCATCTGTAGCTTCTTCTCGAGCAACTGTGATCTCGACAGTGGCTTTAATTGAACTTTAATCTAATCTTGTTTATCTAGACAGACCAATTTAGCGAATGTTCATTGCAGTAAAGCCTGCTGTCTTAGATGGAAATTACTTGTGATGAGTTTATGGATATATTATGCTCTAATTTGATCCTCTCCTGGCTCTGCCAGCACATACTTCGCACCTTTTGCTTTTTTAACTTTCTCAGAGTGAATGTGGAGACTGACAGCCAGACAACACGCTGTGCCTTGGAGCATGCTGTCATGCCAGGCTTCTCAGGAATCCATGCACTGGGCTTATTTGGAGAAAGCTGAGATGTTTGGTATTAGTGGGCGTAAGGACATGTGGTTTTATAAGATTGATCCAGCTTAAGAATATTTTCAGTCTCTGCATACCTTGTTAACTGAAACCTGTGCTCATAACTCAGAGCACGCCTCAGTCACCTCTCTTATAAAATTTTTGCGTGCCTCTTGGCTTCACCTGCATGTTACTTCCTCCAGCACCTTTCACACTTGTCTTGTGACATTTGGAGTGTTCAACACTTTCATTTATACTCCAGTGTGTCTGCAGCCTGCCACAAGAGTGTTGCGCGAAGGAAGTCCAGGTTTAATGACGCGCAAGAAGATTGTTACCATCCCCTGAATTTCCCATATACCCTCAACACAAAAAACAGGAACCAAGTGAAACTCATAAAATGATATTCTGTTTCAGTGTTTGTTTTCCCACACTGTCAGCTCGTTTTCTTTTTTTTCCTATTTTTTTTTATCAGACCTCATTAACTTGGTATGCCGGTTTGAGAATCAGGCAGCTATGTGTTATCAGAAGAAAAAGCAGGAAATGAAAATACACAGTTTTAACCAGGCACTGCAGCTGTTCTAGCTGATTAAAGAAATTACAGTTGTCTCTTGTTAATTGAAGCTTATTTAGATCTCACTCATTTAGAATTACACTTGCATCTGTGCTTCACCTCTCTCCCCATATGTGCACACATGGCTTTAATGTACAGACAATTGATGGCATAGTATGGGCTAAATACCTCACGCCGAGAAGCATGTTTGGTGTTATAGATGAGCTAAATCAATACTGACAGCTGGGGAGCTTAAGCAGTATGTCAAGAGAAGGTTTTTAAGGCTTTCTTGTCAGGTGATGAAGTTTCAATAAAAACGTGCAGTAACGGAGAGAGGAGTGAGATGAAGTAGCAAAAATAGCTGCCAAAAAATATTACACTGTTTCACAAATCTTTCCCCCACAAAAAAACACGGGTATGTCCCATATATTTACTTCTCTAAATGATGGATGAGAAATTTGGAGAAAAGCCCTTGAAATGCCGTAAGCTACGCTCCTTAACTTCCTGAAAGAGCATTGTGAGGCTTTTGTGAGGATTACATTTTGTGTGGAAGCTGAGGATTTCTTTTCCGACTGTTGCCGGCCACGGTAATTTTTGTAAATCCTTGTTAAAGGGATTCTCCTGGTGTGGATTTTAAAAATGCTGTTAATGAAGTTGTGTGTTCCATCAATCTCTGCAGTAAGCCTAATGTTAAGAGGTTAAAGGTAGGTGGTCGTCTTTGTGAGTTCTTCGTGTTTAACAGTTTCATAGCTATTTTTCTTTAGGCATTGTGTTACCACAAATGTAGGGGTATCTGCATAATGATAAAAAGAAATGTGTTTCCACCTTGTAGCACATATCTAAGCGTAGATTCCCAGTCATAGTGATAGTTATTTGTCTTGCTGCAGACTAAATGCTGACTGCTAGGAGACTCTGTAAAAAGCGCACAAGTGCCTTAACAGCACTGCTCAGTTACATTGATGTTTTAATTACTTGACTCATGAATTCTAATTATATCACTGCTTGCCTAATGCCTGAAATGCCAATAGCAGAGTGGAGTGAATTTTCTGAAGTGAGAACACTGTATCTATTCTTACAATTTCAAAGTGTTCCATTTCATCTCATAAAATTTCAAATAATCTTTTTGCGCTTACTTTGATTTGCACTTTTAACATGGAGTTTTATGCAGACTATGGCGTTTAACTCATAGATTAATATTTTCAAAGTATTGTGATGCATTTTGTTTTTAATGATGCCAAGCCCTTCATGGTACAGTGAGCTGAGAGAGATGATCAATTATCATCCTGCCTTGGAGATAATTAAAGGCCTCATCTCCCAGCTCATCGCTCTACTCAGCACTAACTTAACTTCTCTCAAGGACACCCAAAAGTGGTGATGAGCTCCATTTGAAAATGTGTAAACAAAAGCAATAACGGAGAGCTGACAGGGTGCTGCATCTGGGCGGAGTGGTGCCTGTCATCATCGGTATCTGTCAATGCACCTGGGAAACGGCTGTTCCATCTAACTTTGGCTCTTTTTACTGCCCGTAGTACCTTTGATTCAGTGATCCCACAAGCCAGCTTGTATTTCTGTCTATAGAAATGAGTAGTTGGATCAGGCTTGCAGACAGTTGTTGTGCAGCCTGCAGAGGCATCTGGATAGACAGATATCCTCTATGCTTATTTTCCTTCTGTGCACCTTTTTACAAGACCTCACTCTGAATTTCAATAGATTTTGCTGGAGGAGAAAAAACTGTGGTATACCCTCCCAAGATCGGTAGTGTTTTTCGCATTCTTGGAGGATATAAGAACGTACTATGTGCTGCTAGTGTCTTCCATTACCAACAGATAGTACAGCCCCCCCCCCAAAAAAAAAAAAAAAAATCACTTGTCACTGCTTTTACTCAAGTTCCCATTAATATGTTCCCTTGTATCTGAACTGGATTGGTGAACAGTTGTCGATAAACGCAATGAGAGACTGATACACAGAGATTCCTACATTTGCTAGGGTTAAAATCCAATCTTATCAGCCATATGCATTAAAAGTGATCAGCTTGGGAAAAGTTAATGTGCTATTTCTTATTTTTTTTAACTTTACCATAGCATTCACGTATAGCTGTTGTCTTGGGGTAAAGTTTAGGGATTGTATTACTATAAAAAGGTCGGGAATGCAAAAACATCAAACTTGGTACGAGTTCATATACTTCTACCGACACATTTCCTTGTCTTTTGCATTGGTCAGACTGTCTGGACTGCATGCACATTACACTGCCGGTAGTGCATGTTTAATCTCCGCTCAGCTTCATTTCCCCACACCCTGAATATTTCCGCTTGGCCTTTCACCCTGGCACTCCAGACATCAGTGGAGTTGTATAAATGCATCCCACTGGCCTTTCACGGTCTCATCTCTGCCAGTGATAGGAAAAATGTCAAGCACAAACATCAATATCACCTGGGTCTGCGAGAGTGCTTTTCTTCAGGGAGCCAGAAAATGGATGAAAACATGAGAGCCCATCATGTTTTGTTATAGCTCACCTTTTACTTGCAGTTCTCTGGCTTTTTGTATCAGACGGAGGCTGGCGAGGTTGATAGCAGGCCTGACTGGTTGTTGGAGCAGTGCGGTTTGGCAGCTGTTTCTCTAGTCTTTCACGAACCTATTTGTGTTCGCTCAGTTGGAAGAATATATCTTAAAGTCATGTCTTTCGTATGTTGAATTGTTGAATAAATATAGTATAATGGAATTATTGTATAGCAGTACTAAAAAGGGATGTGTGGTGTTTTTTGTTGTTTTTTTTTCCACTGCTGTGACAATTTTATGCCCAAGTTGAAATAATCAACAGATTGGTGTGAAAGCTGTGTCGTGCTGTCTTGTGTTTTGCAGCTGCTGTTTCTCATAATCATGCTCGGTAGTTGCGGGCACATTGTGACTCACTATTTTGATAAATTGTGTTAAACTGTGTCACATAATTAAGTTTGCGTGTTGTTATGGCTTTTCTGAATCATAGCAATGAGGACTAGACAGTGATGTTACTGGTGAGATATGCCAAGCTTGATTGTAAGAGTGTTTTCTTCATTTCCACTTTGACCCATGTATCCACTAAAGGGCTCAGGAATGCCTTGAATTTCCTGAGTTATGCTAAGCATCTACAGCATTTTTTTTAAATCATACTGTCCAATAATAAGTTTTATTTGCCCTCTGCCACAGATGTAGTCTTTCATTCCAAACATTTTTTATACTCACCGTTTCTATGCTCTATTGTTGTTGATAACAGAGCTTTACAATGCATTCCTGACCTGAACAAGAATCTTAGAAGGGCTCTTTGAACGGAAGGAAGGATCACTGAGTTTAACAACTCAAATGTTTAAGCTCCACCTCGTCTAAAACAGTATGAGGTCATCTTGTTGTGGAAGATGTGAGCCATCATGTAACAGTTACTCTTTTAAAGTATGGAAAGGTTTTGCCTTTTGTCAAGATATCATTTTGGTGGAAACACAAATCCATTTAATTTACATCATGACATTGTAAGCTAACATCATTGAGTGTAATAACTAGCCATGGCTAAAGTGGATTTTTTGTTTTTTGTTTTTTTTCCCCAGCCATCCCACCACGTGCGCATAAAAGTTGTAGGCCTCGGGAATAATGGCCCTTAGCCATTGTTTGCTCATTTTCTTTTCTCTCCAACAGGGAACCTTCCTCCCACTTTAAAGAGTCCCGATGGAGTCTGTTGTGTTTGTTGCTCGATTTGCTTTTTCCAGCTTTGCGCCGAAACATCAGTCGTATAGTTCCACCAGGTCACAATTAGCCTGCAGACTAGTGCTGCAGCTCTGGCGGCTAGGGAGTTGTAGACACATGGCTCTGTTTTGTTTAATGACAGTGTGTGTAGCTGAGTGTACAAGCAGGCAGCCCTGGTCTGCAGGCAGGTCGTCACACACAGATTAAAAGAGAAACAAATGAGTTTGCATGCCATCTGAGACACAAAGAGAGAATTTGCATAAAGCAGTGGCTTTTTGCCGTATTTTTGCAAGCTCACTCTAACTCTGATTTAAAAGCCATGCAAACTTCATCTGTAACCAAATAGTTATTTTTTTTGCCTTGCTGTAGAGGTCCTAGAGATAGACTGATTTGCTTTTTTTCTTTTCTTTTCTAATTTGGTGCATGCAAGTGGCTGCTGTTGTTTTTGTGTCACACTGCAGGAGGCAGCCAGACTTCCGTCTTGCAAACAGAGCTGCCCTGTGATCTAAGTGCCCACCAGGAAGCCGAACACTTCCATTTCTTCTGAGCGGGATTCCAGACTTTTCATTTCATGCATTCTTTGAATGAGAGAAGATTTGAGTAAAAGAAATAGAACTGCTGTAATGCTACTGCATCATTTATGCAGACAAGATAGTGTTTTACTCCTTTTGTTTCTTAAAATTAGTCTGTTTGTTTGTTTTTTTTAATCAGTTGTTTTGGTGATAAGATTAAAGGAATAGAATTAAACCACTGTCTGAAGTTGTATGGTAGCAAATGCAGAGTGGCTTGGTTGCTCCAGGATTAAGGAAGTGCTCCCTTCCTGACAGGAAGTGTTTACAACTTGGTGACATTCCCTTTTTAACTTGACAAGTTTGTGCTTGCCCCTCTTTTCTGGCTGCCTATTCTGCTTTTCCCTCTTTTAATAAAATGCTCCTGGTGGCTGTTTTTACTTGAGAATTCTGAAAGTTTCAAGTGGCAAAAGGCACATAACTTTGTTGAAACAGAGTAGTGACTGTTCCTCAACCATCTGAACGTAGCCTTTCTTGCCGTTCGCTATGCTCCTTAGAGAGGTGGGAAGCCGCGTAGCAATAGCAGCGGTATGGAACTCCACCCTGCGCTAGCTCTATTGTCACAGTGGGCAGTGTATAGCAACCTTAGTACATCCTCACCAAGCAGAGGCAATCTGAGGCCACAGAGCTCCCAGTCTCAGTCAGCTCATCCTCACATAGCGTGAAAACATTTCTAGCTTTGTTTAACGCCGCCAGTGCGTTTTGTTTTCCTCCCTGCTCAGTGAATCACACTTTCATAATCAAAGCTTCTTTCCCTGTGGATCCCATCGTGTTATTACATGAAGCCCTATTCTCCTGTTTGTCACTTTGTCTTATAGAAGCTATCACTAAAATATGGCGTTTTTTTTTTTTTACATGTACATTATGATAAAACCATCAAATGGGAGCATATTGCATTTTCACTGCAAATGCCAGCATAAACATTCAGTGGGCAGACAACTTTTTCTTTCCATCTTAAATTATTCTTATATCTTAAAACCGAGGCATTATATCGTAATGCCTGTAGTGTTGAGGACAAATTGTTTGTTCACACTAGCACAGGATTATCATATTTAATGAAAATTCCTACATTCCATCACAGTACCTGAATTATTCTTGACTCTTGTGTGGCACCACTTAGTGTATGTAGCAGAAACACTGCCAATAAATCTATCACACAAGGATGGGGACAGAGAAAGGAAATTGGATTTTGTCAAGCGTGTCGTCAAGTACTTAATCTTGAATATCTGTCACATATTAAAAGCAGCGTCCCCTCTACAGGGTGCAACCCGCTGGCTTCTCTCTCCCCCCCCCCCCCCCTCCCTTCCCCTCGCTGGAGTTTTTAAGTGGCTGTGTGGAGTGCGTTTCAATGAAGGGGATCCTTGGGGACAGGTTGGGGTGTTTTCTGCTAACAAACTATGCATATGCATTTATCAGGAGATCGGGAAAGAGTAGGTAATTGCAGAAAAGTGGGGGTGCAGATTTAGCTCTTTATATATGTGAAATAATCCACACTGGATACTATTCGTGGAGTAGATCCGCAGGTAGATCCGCAGGAAATGTTGTTTGAGCAATTAATATAAGAGACCATGTCATAAAACATGCTTATATCTACTTACTTTTTGACCTGTAAAATTGATTGTTTAGTGGCTTAAATGTCACATTGTAGCTTGTTTGGATGATTTCTGAATCTTAATTTAAACCCTTACTTCTTGCCTTTTTCCAATGCCACCAAATTATTTTCTTACACTGTCTTTCTTCTGACTTTTTGAGCTTCCCCCAACAAGTCGATACAAAAAGCCATACATTTTTTTCAATAGCTAACGATGACTGGCTTAATAATTATTATAATCACTGAGAACAAGCTTTTGTTTCAAGTTAATTTTGTGAGCACTCTACATAAAATTAGGAAAAGGCACAAGACAGCTTTAATTGGAGCGATTGTTTAAATTGCCCTATTATTGTGGTCGAGGTTGCAGTGTTCTGTGTTAAGTACAACCAAAATGCAGTTTAGAGTGTAGAGGTTCTATAGCCTACTCTCATTTGCTTTTAAAGATGCTTTTGGGGAAGGTAATAATGTCTAAAAAGAACTCTGCACTACAAAGGCAGTACTTCAAAAATTACACTATGTGATTCTGTCAATCTCCCTTATTGAATTAGGATCTGTGAGAATCCTAATCCACTTGTAAATGGGATAAGGAAGGCAAATGATTTGATACTCATGATTGGCAGTTGTCTTAGTAAAGAAGTCTACTCACAGGTGGTGATGTTAAAGTGTGAAATGTGTGCTTTTCTGGGTCACTAGCAGCTGATTAGACTTGCTGAACATAGTTAAACCTTTAGTATAAAGGCACATGCTATACAGATATAAAACATACCATATTTAAAACCTACAAACACTGCACAAGTGTGTCTGCTCAAGTTGCACAAATGCACACATTGAGATGGGTTTCAGCAAGGCCTTGATCACTCCCAAAAGTGTTCGTTATCAGTCCACATTACTCATGAGTATCAACTATCCAAGTTGATTCTCATGAGCTCACAAAGAACTTCCAGAACGTCTACTCTGAGCTGAAAAAAGATCACGAAAAGGTAAAAATAACATAGTCTTCTGTCATTTTTACTTGCTGTCATTGTGGTTGACAGTTGTATTTCTTCCTCTGTCTTTATTTCACTGCACAGTTAATGGTGCTCTCACAGTGCCGGTGTGGGGACGATCCAGGTGTACTTGATATCTTTTACATCCCCTTCCTTTCTGACTCAACTGTTTTCTACATTGCCGGATTGTCTCTCCACTGAATTGTGACGCATGGTATCAGTTTTGCTGTTGCTGCATCTGGAAGCATTCCCATGCAAACCATGATTAACAACAGCCTAAATCACTTGTGCCAAAAGAACCAGCTTCACCCTAGCTGGCGTGCGAAAGCCGCTCCACATGGGCAAGAGTGCAGAGATCAGAACAACATTTTAATGTGGTCTAAATCTTAACAGGGGTGGGGTGTAATAAATAAGTCAGCACCCACAATGCAGATGTCTGAGGACGACACGTGCACAACTGATGGCTGTGCATGGGCTGCAGTATTTTTGAGTATGCTAATAGTAGCTGCTGGTACACTAAATGGTGCTATGAAAAGAAAATGAAAGGGGCTTCTGTTTATTTTACAGCGCGACTCCTGATCAGGCTATAAATGCTCTGAAGAAGTGTGGGGGGTGCTTTTATCTTGTTTCCTTCGAAGTCTCCATTTTTTTTTTCTTGCCTTGCTGATGCATGTTTACTGACACTGAATTGCTGCTCTCGACTGATTCTCCAATTAGATTAAAAGCAAATCAAATGAACACACCTTGAAATAAACAGGGTTTTTGTTTATTTCCACTGAAGTGCTCTTCATTGCTGCATGGACTGCAGTAGCTTGTGACTGATTGCAAGGCAGCGCCTTTAGAGCAAATATATTAATTTGATTAGGTACCCCTGCAGACTCCTAAGCAGGCCTTTAAAGGATGCACATCGCTCTTCAAAGCTTCCAAAGAGGCAAAATGCTCTAACAGCAACCATGTTTCTTAGGAAACATTTCAATAAAGTTTCATTAATGTCAGGCCTGTATGGTAGGAACTGCACTCCTGCACCGTCTCTCCTTTAGAGGCAAAGCCAGTTTTCCATCTACCTAATCTATTTGGGAGATGCAGAACCCAGCAAAGCTCAGGACTGCACAAGGGGCTTTCAATGAAATGTAACCAGATTTGTGCTTGCTTCTTAGAAACATAAAAGTATCTTATTGATGGTAACTGTGTTATGTCAACAGAGAGCCTGTGATCGCTTTTGCTTAAATAAATTGCCTTGAGGGAGTGTTTCTCACTGGTATGTTCTTTGGGGGGGGGGGAAATGTAGCCACGTTATCTTAGGATGACTGCCCACACAGCATTCATCCTGTGTTTATAGACAACGATAAGATGGGAGAGCTATCAGCAGAGGCATTTCAATGAGGTACAGCTTGCTGAGTTTGGATTTACATGAACATTTTTTTCCACCCCACAGGAGAAAGCATTCTTTATACAAGTCAGTCTCCAATAGTGTCTCCTCAGCTTTTGTCTTTTCTCCCCTCCCCTCCTATATTCTTTAACTTGACTGTTCTTTAAATAGTGGCATGTTTTCCTTTTTTTGTTACACCGAAGAACAAAAGAGCAACAAGAACAAAGAAGCCTTTTGAAATGCCTTAATGCAATTGACCCACTAAGCACAGACTTGTATTAGGTTATCGGTGGCTGAAATCCCTTGTGGCGCGAGACATAAATCACACACGTCAGTCCTCTTTCGTTTTTCTTTTCTTTCTCCCTTCTCCCTCTTTCTGCAGCCTGCTGACTTTTGTGGTAGTTATAGGGCTTGAACCCTGACTAGCCTCTGATGCATTCTATTCCTCATGTGTATATGACATTAATATCATCACTCTGCTTGCGTTTATTTAACAGGAGTGGTGTTAATCCCAATTTTCCTCTTTTTTTTTATGGTTAAAGTCTTTTTTTTTCTTTTCTGTTTCCTGAAAAAACCATCCATTTGCTGATGGATTAGGGTTGTAAAATGCCAACAATGGACATGTAGCTTGCTCAGTATTCAGCGATCTATTGTGTTGCCCTTAAACCATTTGTGCTCAAATTTCATCTAATGCAGTTTGTGGATTTCAATTTTTTTCGTTTGGATTCTTTTGTTCTTGATTATCTGATGAGCCGACTAAACACATTATGCTTTAAGACTGCTGGAGGATCGCAGCCTGCGCTTTCTCACTTCTAATGGAAGACCAGGGTAAAATCAAAGTGTAATCCTAGAAGCTCTAGCATCACGGACATTGAGCCAAAGTGGCAGGTGCCTATTATAGCCTCCCTCCATTGCTAATGTTCTCCCTCTGTTCCCACTGATTTGAAGTCGGCTTCATCGCCTGAGAGCCGCAGTGCAGTTCAAGAAGTCTGTTGCTATCTCCTTGGCCACGTCTTATACCTGCCAGAGCTCTGGCAGGTATAAGACGTGGCCAGCCGAAATCTGAACTGTGGAATGAAAGTAATTGAGTGAGTTCTCTCTCTATGCTGCAGACCAGTAAAGGACCTAGATACCACAGGGACATGGCCTAAGCCCGTCAGGTGGCTTTGTGAGATTTATATAGACTTACATCACAGCTTAGCAAAGACCTGATATATGGAGGCACTGCAGTCTTGTGCTGAGGGGGGAATTTTACTTTCATGACAAGTGTGGCTTGGCTGCAGTCTTGACACACCCTGGCATGCCGTAAGGCAGATGGTGTGTCCCCAGGCGACGCCACTGCTCTCTAGCACCCCTCTCCTCAAAGCCCCTTGTTCGTCCTACTGACAAGTAGTCATTAGTGCAGTGGGACAAGAAGAACACATTGGAACAATTTGGATATATTAACCACCTCCTCTGTCCTATCTTGAATTGGACTGCAGGGCTTGTATGATGGCACCAAATAGACTTTATCTGACTGTGAGTAGTTTAGAGATCTCCAAGTGCAAAACAATGACCTGCGTGGGATGAAATTCATAATGTTCTTACCAGCTTATGGATGACAATAAAATACCATACGTGTACACATTACTGGTCTAAAGACCAAAATAATAATAATGATCATATAGTCTACAATTTTCCGTGAGGTATTTATCAAACAGCTCAGTGTCACTCTTTTTAATGAGATTTTGCCTCATAACTCAAAATGAAACTTAACTGATGACCTCGATATATCAGTACTACATAGTTTCATTTGATATTGGTGGGGAGACTGAAAACTAGTTGGTCTGATACTTAAGTTTGGTTTTGAATTAAAAAAAAGATGAGTTCACATTCGGTTCTAACTGAAATACAAACACAAGCAACATGCCGAAAAACCATTTACTTCCCAGCTTTGAGCCTCATATATACATGCACTTTACCATGCAAATCATTATGACAAGCACTTATGAGCAGGAATGAGAGATCATGATTAATAGTACTGTTAATCACAAGTGTGGATGCATCCCTTTAATCCGTCCAACAGATTTCTTGATTGTAGCTCCAAAACAGAATGTTTTAAATTATTTAAAGGGTTTTTGAAATACTGAAAGCTCCTGCAGATAAGCAGAGAAGAAGAATTCAAGGCCCACTTATCACTGATTGCACATAGCTGTTTTATGTTTGTAGTTCAGGAAGGTAAAATGATGCTTACGTTTGAGTGAAGTGTTTTGCTTTCTCTGCCCACCCGTGCTATGCTACTATCTTTGTTAAACAGCTAACATTTTGAAGCCTTGAACATTAAGCACTGGTAGACTGCAAGACTGATTAATTTAAATTCAAGCTTCTGGCAAAACAAAGGATGGCGTTTGAATCTCAAATGATGGCTTTGGTTTCTATCCACGATCGCATCCATCCCCTCTCTTTCAGAAGTTTTGTGCCCAGCCTTTATTTGTCCTACATTATGTCAACAGGAAAGGCAAAGTATGATGTCATGCATTTGGTGTGGTTCCACGCATTACTCGAGTGATTGCCATTATTTCCTGAAATTTGCTCAAACATCCTTTGGCCCATGATGAAGGTGCATTAAGTGGTAAGGTGATTGAGTTCAAGCAGGGAGCTCTGCTAACACACTGCTAGGAGTAAACATACAGTATAGTATAGTTTTTGCTATGTGAACATGGGAGCTCTAGCTTGTACTCGTACATTGCTGTGCAGTTGTATTGTGTTAAAGTGAATTCATCTGGAGGAAAGCAGTTATGTAAATGAATGATACACCTTTTAAAGTCACTTTAAGAGTCACTCTGCTGCAATAAGTAAACCACAGTAAGATATCTACTGGACTTGTTTGCCATTAAGGAGAATCCAGTTTTTATTAATGAGGGTTACTTATTCTTAGATTTTGGCTGTGTTTGTAGTTTCTGTGTCTGAAGTGGATTTGCCACATAATATGATTACCGATGGCTGTTTTCAAGCAAGAAGGTGCAAGATGGTAATGATACTGGATCTGATGCATAATTTTAGGGTCTCTTGGGCTGCAAAGATGTCACTTATCAGACTGCCTGAATTTTAATCTCGCTTTTCTGTAAATATGTATATCTTTTGCAGCGCAAAAACAAACCAGGATGATGTTTGTATTGGATTTTTCCCGCTGTTTGAATTCACAGCAGCAAAACATTCAAGGAACCCATAATTATGTTGTGGCAGAAGAAAAGTCCTAGTTATTTTCCCCAAACAGATGGAGAGTGAATACTGAAGAAAGCAGATTTAACTCAGAGTAGCTGCTATGAACACATCCGCGGTGCTTTACTTTCTATGCTATTATAGCCTAATCCACATATAGTGAGGATGATCTGAGCAGGAATATACCTGCCAGCGTTTCCCTGTCACTAAGCAGCTTACAAACTATCCCTAGACAGTGAACTTGCATTTAATACTTGGAAACTTTTCAAGATGTCTTTTTCTTCTTTTTTTTAAATGTGTGACTGCATTAAATGATACTTAACCTTGATCGATGATGTTAAAATTCCTGCGTTTCTGGCACGAATTTTGAGGGTGTATCTGTGCATTTTCTTCCCTGAGGGTTGGCAGGTGTGTGTGTGTGTGTGTGTGTGTGTGTGTGTGTGTGTCTGTGTGTTTGTGGCACTCTCATGGGTGGCCTGGATATGGAGTTGGCTTTCGGGGAGTATGCTTTCTCTGCGGCAAAAATGGACAGAGGTTTCTCTCAAAAGAACGCTGGCTCGGTGGAGGCACAGCATGGCGAGCATGAGCCTCAGTCCACCTCCACTCTGCCCCTCCCGCTCCCATCCACCAGATGAGTGATGAGCTTGTTTATAATGAGACCAAATCCCTTCCTGTTACACATGACTCATTGGGTGTAGTGCCAGTCGTACATATTCACACAGTCATTTAGGTGTTTTCTTGTTTGTGCACTGACCTTTAAAAAAAAAAAAAAAAAAAAAAGGCCCTTTTACTAACATGTTTTCAGATTACGTAACACGCACTGCCCTGCCCTTCTCTTCTCTTGTAACCACTGATTGGTAGGAGCAGACAGAGGCTCCAGAGAAAAAGTGCGTTTTCTAGCCACTGGTCCAAATGACCTCAGTCACACACCCTTATTAGAGCCAGTGCTCAAGAGGACAGATGGTTCAAATGGGAGTTTATATCCTTTCAAATTCAAGGTCCATAGTTTTGAAGTGGTGTGCTCATAAATGAAGCAAACATTTCAAGGAAAGCAATATCCCCCCAAGGCACTGTACAAGTGGGCTAGCTTTGCTCCCTAAAGGTTTGAGCTGTATTTCTGGGTCTCAGGACATCCACCTAATTGCCATCCACTGCACAAAATGCTCAGCAAAAAAGCAAGACTGCAATTAGCCGTGGCTCACTGCCAGCTCGGGATAAATCTGCCAAATTGTTTCTCTTAAGAAAGTTGAGCAGTTGTGGTCTTCTTTCCTCTACTTTTGAAATGTAGGCCTGTCACAAGGCTATCATATAATTAGGCAAACCAGCAGTAGCAGAGTGTGCTGTAAGGCTAAAAGCTGAGGCATTGTGGCGGTGTGCTGGGGCATGCAGAGGTGGGGCATTATTTATGTATTTCACCCTTTATTCTCTGGCTTGCCTCAGTGGATATTGCTTGGTACTGTCCGGGGCCAAAGTGGTGTCTGTCACAAAGCACCATACTCATGTTGAGTGTTCAGCAGTGTTCCCCGGTTGCTCTTTCAAACTTTTTCTCTCCTTCAACCTGACCTTATTTCTTTTCTTTTTTTAAAAATCTCCTACAGCTCATTATTCTTGAAGACTACGCGGACCCTTTTGATGCCGAGCAGGCTGGCGGCACTCAGACCACCACAGAAAAAGTGACAACTGAGAACGATGGTTACATGGAGCCATACGAAGCCCAGAAGATGATGGCAGGTAGGTCAACATGTTAAATCTTCTCTCTAGTCACCCTTTTGTGTGTCCGCATGTGTCACATGACTGTTTCTAACCCTCTCCACACCTGCAGTAATCACAAGTTAAGGACTTATTGTAGTGGAGTGGTCATTAATATGCAGTGTGATGAGGTTATATGAATTAATGAAGAGGCTCAGATGCCCTGATGCCATTTTACAAGACAGGTGCAGCAGAGCATAAATGACTAGTGTGTCACAAAAGATGTCAAACCATTTTCAAAAGCTGTGATTTTGCCCATAAGAAAAAAATCATGCAAGGATTTAAATGATGCAATGCTTCTAGGAGAAGGAGATTTTATATGTATATATTTTTCATTGAACTGTGCAGACACGGAGACAACCGCTTGCTGTGATTTCCAGGAAGGCTTTTTTTAAAATTCTCGACAACAATAGCTGTGTGCTAACACAAGAATTTAGTCTAACCACATTCCCCATATGGCTTCGTCACTGCACGTTCATCCTGTGGCTGAGCAAAGCGGTGACAAAGAGCAAGGAATATGCACAAGGAAAAAGAGAACTGAGGAAATATCTTTAAGCAAACAAAACAAGTGGCAGCTGTTTTCCTCTCTTTTACTGACTTTAGTATCCAAAATGAGAATGATGGAAAATATGAATAGCAGATTTGGAACTGTGAATTGACTAAAAGGTATTGTATATGATAGTCCCGATCCACAGACATATGATCCGTATACTGTTTCCTCTAACCAGCCCTTACATTGCTCCATTTGCTACCACGGAGGCAGGACGTGAATGTCTCTGTCCCTCTACAACAATTTTCTTTTAATGGGCCTCCAGACAATCTCTTGTTTTTATCTGTCTTACTGGTTTGACCTCTGGCCGAGTCTTTGCCTCTGCAGAGTACAAAAACTCAGGATAAATCTCCTCTCTCGGAATGAGAAAGCCGTAAAAGGAAAAAAGAAATTTCAACAAGACTTGTGGTATCGCTAGAATCTTGAGCTTATTCCAAGTTCTTGGCTGCTTTATAAATTTTACTTGACACAGCTCTGCATTTGGCTATATTGACAAACAGTTCTATTCTGGCAGTAGCTGTCTGTTTGATTCAATTAAGTTTTCACTTTATTTTTCTGGTCGTTGCTATCTTTGTAACCTGAGGTGGTGTTATTTTCAGGCTTCCTGCTTTCATTTTTTATATGTATTGATTGCCATTTTTTGGTGGGGTGTTGTATAAAGAGAGCTTTGAAGAGATCTATATATACTTACTGTCTATATTTTAATATTCAAAGTCCTTGGATTGCTATTTCCTCAATGGATGCCATCAGGGACATGAAAGAAGTTATTACATTTAACATACTGGCCACATACAGCGCTGTGCAAAAGTCTTGAACATCCCCTTCGATCGTTTATATTTTGATGCCCAGAAGCGAGATGTTCTTGTGATGCAGTAAAAGCATACCTGGATAGATAAAAAACCCTTGGATTGGCCTCCCCAGAGTCAGGACCTCAACAGTATAGGATCATCTTGACACAGAATGGAACAAAAGCCAAGCAACATCCAAAGAGAAAATACATTTTGACTGTCTTTTAAGAGATGTATTCATGAAGTCCACTTAAAGAAACCACAAGAAAGCTTCAGGTTCAGGCTGTGTTGAACAGCAGAGGCGATCGTAGCAAATATCAGAAATGTACAAACTCTGTTTTTGCCTTATACCCTGTATTTCCATGTATGTTTGCGGATGTTGCAGTAAATCGCTGCACCTATTCCCCTGGCAAAATATATAAAGAAATTATGGGTGGCTCAAGACCTTTGCACAGAACCAAGTATAGAAGAAACACTGGGGATGAATAATCTTTTTAGTAAATGCTTTCCTCCATATTCACACAGCTACCAAATTCCAGATTCAAACTTGGAAGCTGCACACTACAGCCCCACTGGTACAGTTGGGGGTCAAATGCCTCACCCAAGGGCGTCTCAGAGATATGAGGGTCAGGCTCTTTCACTTTCTCCCACTGTGCAAGGCCGGATGCACGCACCAATGCATCAACATACTGGCTATGCTATAGAGTAATTGCTGCATCTTTCGTTCTGACAGCATCTTAGTCAGGCAGAGCTGCACACTCAGAATTTCATCAGCTAACAGGAGAAGGAGGAACTATTGCACAGACTGCTGCACTCTAGCAAAAGAGGTCCTTTTGACCCTAATTCTGTCTAATTATGTCACTACTGGTTCCACAGATGGGTGCAGATGGACACCAAACCCTAAACATGCCAGCACAACACAAACTTTTCTATTTATGACTGTCAAAGCAAGTTTTAATTATTTAATTACTGCTGGCCAAGTTTATACCGTCTATAAAATGGTCTGTCTACCTTCTCATAAAATGGACCGTAACCGTCTCAACTTGCAAACTCAAAGTTGTGTGTAAAATAGTCTCTTATGAAAACATCTTTCCAATTAATTTTAATTCCGTTGTTTTCATTCTAATTCTGTTTGTTTTAAACTTCCATTGTTTTCATTCAAATTCTATTCATTTCATTGAAATTCCGTTGTTTTCATTCAGATGCTGTTGTTTTCATTCAGATGCTGTTGTTTTCATTCAGATGCTGTCGTTTTCATGTCGTTTTCATGTCGTTTTCATTCAAATTCCGTTGTTTTCATGTCGTTTTCATTCAAATTCTGTCGTTTTCATTCAAATTCCGTTGTTTTCATGTCGTTTTCATTCAAATTCTGTCGTTTTCATTCAAATTCTGTCGTTTTCATTCAAATTCTGTTGTTTTCATTCAAATTCTGTTGTTTTCATGTCGTTTTCATTCAAATTCTGTCGTTTTCATTCAAATTCTGTCGTTTTCATTCAAATTCCGTTGTTTTCATGTCGTTTTCATTCAAATTCTGTCGTTTTCATTCAAATTCCGTTGTTTTCATGTCGTTTTCATTCAAATTCTGTCGTTTTCATGTCGTTTTCATTCAAATTCTGTCGTTTTCATGTCGTTTTCATTCAAATTCTGTCGTTTTCATTCAAATTCCGTTGTTTTCATGTCGTTTTCATTCAAATTCTGTCGTTTTCATGTCGTTTTCATTCAAATTCTGTCGTTTTCATGTCGTTTTCATTCAAATTCTGTCGTTTTCATTCAAATTCTGTCGTTTTCATTCAAATTCTGTCGTTTTCATTGAAATTCTGTTGTTTTCATGTCGTTTTCATTCAAATTCTGTCGTTTTCATTCAAATTCTGTCGTTTTCATTCAAATTCCGTCGTTTTCATGTCGTTTTCATTCAAATTCTGTCGTTTTCATGTCGTTTTCATTCAAATTCTGTCGTTTTCATTCAAATTCCGTCGTTTTCATTCAAATTCCGTCGTTTTCATTCAAATTCCGTCGTTTTCATGTCGTTTTCATTCAAATTCCGTCGTTTTCATGTCGTTTTCATTCAAATTCTGTCGTTTTCATTCAAATTCCGTTGTTTTCATGTCGTTTTCATTCAAATTCCGTTGTTTTCATGTCGTTTTCATTCAAATTCTGTCGTTTTCATTCAAATTCCGTCGTTTTCATGTCGTTTTCATTCAAATTCCGTTGTTTTCATGTCGTTTTCATTCAAATTCTGTCGTTTTCATTCAAATTCCGTCGTTTTCATGTCGTTTTCATTCAAATTCCGTCGTTTTCATTTAAATTCTGTCGTTTTCATGTCGTTTTCATTCAAATTCTGTCGTTTTTATTCAAATTCCGTTGTTTTCATGTCGTTTTCATTCAAATTCCGTTGTTTTCATGTCGTTTTCATTCAAATTCCGTCGTTTTCATTCAAATTCCGTCGTTTTCATTCAAATTCCGTCGTTTTCATGTCGTTTTCATTCAAATTCCGTCGTTTTCATGTCGTTTTCATTCAAATTCCGTCGTTTTCATGTCGTTTTCATTCAAATTCTGTCGTTTTCATTCAAATTCCGTCGTTTTCATTCAAATTCCGTCGTTTTCATTCAAATTCCGTTGTTTTCATGTCGTTTTCATTCAAATTCTGTCGTTTTCATTCAAATTCTGTCGTTTTCATTCAAATTCCGTCGTTTTCATGTCGTTTTCATTCAAATTCCGTCGTTTTCATTTAAATTCTGTCGTTTTCATGTCGTTTTCATTCAAATTCTGTCGTTTTCATTCAAATTCCGTCGTTTTCATGTCGTTTTCATTCAAATTCTGTCGTTTTCATTCAAATTCCGTCGTTTTCATGTCGTTTTCATTCAAATTCCGTCGTTTTCATGTCGTTTTCATTCAAATTCTGTCGTTTTCATTCAAATTCTGTCGTTTTCATTCAAATTCTGTCGTTTTCATTCAAATTCCGTCGTTTTCATTCAAATTCCGTCGTTTTCATTCAAATTCCGTTGTTTTCATGTCGTTTTCATTCAAATTCTGTCGTTTTCATTCAAATTCTGTCGTTTTCATTCAAATTCCGTCGTTTTCATGTCGTTTTCATTCAAATTCCGTCGTTTTCATTTAAATTCTGTCGTTTTCATGTCGTTTTCATTCAAATTCTGTCGTTTTCATTCAAATTCCGTCGTTTTCATGTCGTTTTCATTCAAATTCTGTCGTTTTCATTCAAATTCCGTCGTTTTCATGTCGTTTTCATTCAAATTCCGTCGTTTTCATGTCGTTTTCATTCAAATTCTGTCGTTTTCATTCAAATTCCGTCGTTTTCATTCAAATTCCGTCGTTTTCATTCAAATTCCGTCGTTTTCATTCAAATTCCGTCGTTTTCATTCAAATTCCGTCGTTTTCATGTCGTTTTCATTCAAATTCTGTCGTTTTCATTCAAATTCCGTTCTTTTCATTCAAATTCCATTGTTTTCATTCAAATTCCGTTGTTTTCATTTTAAGAAGTGGACTGAAAATGACTCATCCGCTGACTTTTTAACTGTTTCTTTATAGAAACTGTTTCATCTTAACTGTTTCATCTTCTTCTTCTAGCTTTTTATGTGTCTACACGTCTGCGCTCACCTCATTCAGCAGACACACACGTTGGTTCAGTCGAAGTGTGAGCGTTTAATACATTTTCTGATCAGTGACAGTAATTATACTGTAGTGTCTTCAGATAACCTCATTTGAACTGCATAGTTCCTTGTTTTGTGACACAAAAGCCATGTCATAAACACCGGGAACCACAGACTCAGGTATACAATTCCAAGAGTTTGATGACATCTTTAGAGTTTAATCGTTACTTGTGGTTTTGCACAGCTTTGAGTAGAAATTTGGTTGTGATCAGCCAAAAGGCAGCTGTATGAACAACAGCATGACTAAGCGGAAGTTACTTCAAAGACTGGGACATGCCAGCAATTTGAAATATAAGGAAAAGAAGAAGAACATTTGCGCATTGCTGTTATTTTCAGATTGCTCCCTAGAGGTGTATTCTGGTCACCTACATGTGTATGTCTGTGATCACTGTGAGCTCAAATTTGAACACAATTTCTGTGTTAAACTGACCCAGATTTCACTGGTGACAAGTGCTTGGTTTCCAGTTAGGATTTAAAAATGAAAGGGAAGAATTCAGTGGAAAAGTCTGTAGCATCCAAACTCAGAAGAAGCACACTGATCTTCAGTGTCAACAAGACTTTGTGCACCATGAGTTCATTTCGAGGGTCAAGTTTAGAATCAGTTCAACTTTAACATCCTAAGGCAACTGAGGATGAACATAACTTGAACTGTGGTGCGTGTCTTGTTGCTGTGCGCCTACACACAGTGCACTGAAAAGCCTTCACTGTGTCAAAATGGCAACTCTCAAACTTGAGTTGGAGGAAATCCAGTGTACATTACAGATGCACATGTGCAGGTGGTCACAAGTGACAGTGGTAATGGAAGCAGTGCCTGCCTCGAAGATGAGTCCAGTCTATTTTACATCTGCACCCTGATGATCATACCTTGTAATAATGAAAGAAAGTCTCCCCTTATACTATATACTATATAAGGATGCTTTTCTTTTACAACTTTGTATCAAAGGCATATTCCACTGACGTGCACATGCATTGATTGTTTTCTTGATCCCTTGCCATTGCTATAAATGAAATTTGAAAGCTTGCACACCTGAAAAAGATTGCTGTATAGATTCTATTATTAAAAAAAGAATTATGTTTTTAACTGGTTTCAAGTGAACTGTTTTGAGACCGGAAGGTGTTATTTTGAAGATACAATTATAATTCCTTAACAACATTCACACCTTAAACACACAAAGACACACATTCAACCTCATAGTGGGAGGTGTGTCATGTAAGGCCTGAGGTGAAGTGCCACAGCCGTTTACATAACAAAGTGTGCATTCCTGCTATTTGTGTGTGTTGGCACGCGCACTGTCGGGTACTGTTGTACGCGTGTGTATGTGTTTGAGACCGAGACCTGTGTGCCTGTGTATGTGCTGTGTGCTCCGTGTCTCTTTTCCCAAGAGCCATCCTTAGTGAGGTTGAGCTGGCTGATTTATGGGCCTACTGGAGGGGCATGTCACAACTTCCTTAACCTGAAAAGCCAGCCCCACCCCCCATAAGCTTCTCCGCACTGGCTGCTGGCAGGGAATCATTGCACCTCCTGTAGTTATGTGAAGATGTGCACAGACACACTGTCTTTATGTTTCCTGCGTGTGTTTCTAGAATGCCTTGAATGTTTGTCATGTCTACACGCGTCAGCCTTTGCATGTGCTATTTCTGTTTGAGAGTAGGAGTCTGTGGTACATGTGTGTATAACCCCAATAGAAGACTATCCCCCCTTATTACTTGTGATATTAATGCTTATTGTGGCATGCAACTAATTTGAATGTTTATGACAAAAAGACGTTTTCCTTTCTAGTATTTCACACCTTCCCCTACAAGTATACACACACATCTCCTCAGCTATTACAGGAAATAGCCTATGACCTAATCATAGGAGGAGTTATTTGGGAAAAGAAAAGCCTGAATAAACCCTTGCAATTTTTTTTTAAATTTTTTTTTTAATATTATCTCCTCCACTTGACTCCGTCATACATTATTGTAGCTGTTGAGACTTGTTCCACTGACAAGTACAAGGGGCTGGACTAGTACTGCAGGGCAGCCTGCGTCAAGCTATTTCTCAATGAACACGCGCACACACACACACACACACACACACACACACACACACACACACACTCATCCTCATGCTTCCCAGTCAGCTAGCCAGGCAGACAACCATGTGAGAGATTTCCCACAGTACAGAAGAGGCCTGTTGTGCAAACATCTTGCACGATTGAGCTCTCCTGAGCAAACAAACTCCAGCGCGGCCCACTTGCCAGTCCTCAAACCGTAGCTACACCACACCAAAAATGTGTTTGTATTTGGAGGTATCGTACAAAAATAACCCAGTGTGAAATATTTTATGCTAGTGGTGAATTTATTACACACAGTGTCAAAGTTGTAACCTCAATTTGTCCTCATCCCATCTTTTAGGTCATGCTCTGTCATTTCACGGCATGGGAGTTGTGCAAGAGGGCCAAAATGCCCAAAGCAAAAAAAGAAAAAAACCTTGATGTTTTTCCATGATGGTTGACTCAGAGTAGATGGGTATTCATTCCTTCTCTTACTCTCGCTCTTTTGTGACTGAAACACATGCCGGGAAAAAGCTCCTAGATTTGGCACCTCATGCACCGCACTCAAAATGCTGTGGAGACCATCCATTGCCAAGGATGATTCATTAGCCGTGGAGTTAGTTATTTCAGTTACTCATGATAGTGTGGTGTTAAGCCTCTGTTGCCTCTACAATATAGGTGCCAGGAATATTACCAGTTTAGAACTAGTTTAAGTGGATGAGAGAACATGTTTAGATGTGTCATTGTTGGAGATGGAGAAAGTGAAAGCAAAGAGTTGAAATAAAAGCAAAAGGCAGGAGAAACTAAATCAAAAGAGAGCAACTGTCCATGACAGAAAGTAAAGGGAGTGACAAGAGAAGGAGACCTAGAGGCAAAGACGGTGGGAACAAATTCGTGTTACAGCACCTGTGGGTTACTTTGTGGAGTCTTTTTTTTTTTTTTTAAGGGCAAAGAATGGAAGCATAGTGTGCCAAAAGGTTTCCACCTCCCCCACACTCGGTCATGGCAGTCTAAACTCACCCCAGGCAATGGCAGGTACATGTGGCTGCACATTTCTTGGCCTGTAACACGGCTTTTATTGCCTCAAGCTGTAACTCGAGGGATATCCGGAGCCTGTACTGACAGTGGCACTTTTGTAAAGTGATATGTTTTTTAACATTTCTGGAAGTCCGTGCAATCATTATATGAATTTAGATTCCCAGGAGTGTTTTGTTAGTTTAGCATAAAATGATTCAGCAATTATCCTCTCCGGTTTGGTTTTCTGTTCCTTCACATCAGTCTTGGAGTATTTGAAGAATTACTTAAGAATTACCTCAGCAAAACATTTATGCATTACCCCAGCTGATTATAGGCAGCTATAAATAAGTGCTGACTGCAAGGCCAGTAGCTGTGAACTGGATAGGAAAGTGAATAATTAACACCCTCCTCCTTCTCTTGCACCTTACAAACTACTATTTAAGTTCATTTGGGCCATGTAATTAACTCAAAGCTGCTCTTTTTTTCCTCTCTCTCTATTTTTGTACCAGTTTATATAAAAAAAAAAGTTAAAACATGAAGATTTCCTAACAAATGAGAGAAATGTCTACAACCAGTTTTTGTACTGACTGGAACATTATGATGTGCTGCTAATTTGGGGTAAGAAGTGTAGGTGGATTTCACAACAATGACTAGCAGAAGAACATTCATAGTGAAAAGAAAAATCAAAAGTGAAAGTGCATTACTTTACATTCTCAGGGGTAAACTGTTATAATGAAGCTGTGGAGCCAACAGCACGAGATGTGGGAAACGTTTCCATGCCAGCCAGTTATGTGAGGTCACCAGAGTTCACTGCTTGCACCTCACTAACAAACTTTATCCAGGAGTCTGTATTAATAAAAATAACATCAGTGGCGTCACTCTTTTTAAGTTGTAGTGCAGAAAGATACAGCATGTGTATATGTTTATACTAATATAATCTAATATAATATAATGAGTTTCTATTAAGTTACTTGACCTTCCCCTTCTTCAGTCTGGGACTTGGACACTTTTTAGACATGATTTATTGCAGTGTGTCAAATTAATGTTAGATCGGCAGGACAGGTAATGTTTCCTATTTAGCTCCCACGTTAGCCAATAGCCACTACCATACTGATAACTTAACAGATGGCTTACGTTAGTTGTGTGCGCTGCCCATGTTAGCATTGAAAATGATACAGTTCTTAGACGTTGCTGAAACAGCAGCTTGGCTGACCTCTCGACTGACCTCTCATAACATGCTGTTCGGTGTTGTGCGTATCAACTACTTTTCATGTGTTCGACTGTTAGTGAGGGGAGGGGCTGCGTGCCTGCCTGTTTCCAACCGGGTTCCATAGTTACAGTAACCTTATTTTCAAGGTTTTCTACTGACCACAGAGTCTGTACTTATCCCACTGAGGCTGACTATAATTTATGAGTGTTTATTTAATAGATAACAGCGAAACGGTCTTCTTTTACACTCTGCTCTCTGACTGGTCATTAAGTCTGCACCCCATTCACTGCTGCTTGCCAGATGTTGTCAGAAGCGAGCTACCCATTTATGTCACGTCTTCATGATCCCATGAGAAGTGACTGACAGTTATTACACATTGATCTGACAGGGTGGTACCAAGTGATGCAAAACCAGTCCTTCACAGTCCCAGAGCTGGTGTCAGGTGGTCCTTTTTTGGCTTGGTGCTATTGTTGGGCCCATATTATTTTAACTTTTAAAAATGGTCTTGTCAACAAAATGCGCTGTGTAATAAGAGCAGAGCTGGGTCTTATTTCTAGAAATACTGAACTGTAAAGTGATCCTGCTCAAGAAAGAAACAACATTTAGAGAAGAACTGCAGTTTCATCTAGCTGTTATGTTCAGCGTGGAATGGTTCGGTTTGATGGGTTTCAATATGGTATGCTGGTGTTTTGGGACATAAATTTCCTTTTTCATTATTTCATGAGAACATGAACTACAAATGAATAAAATGTGGAGATTTTCTTTGGTTACTTCTAAGATTTCATTGGTTCTTTGATTCATTTATGAAGCCTTATCCTCACATAAGGAAGATAAATGTCAAGCTCTGCTCAATAATTAGCTTAAACAAAGACACCCACTTTATAAATAGTCTGACTTCCTCCTCTTCCTTGATTCCCTGTGGCTATAATCTCTGGTTTGTTAGAGGAAGTAAAGGCTAAGTTATTTCAAAGAAACACGTGGAAATTTTGCTGTTATTTGAACTGTTGTTCAAATAAAAGGGACGTAACTTTTATCTGATGCTCAGCCGCCAGAATGTGAAAAATGAGCCTCTATTGAACTGTGCGCGGTGCTGAACAACAACACATGCTCAGCAAAATATTTCCTCCCTATACTGGTGTTTTTAAAACAGTTTTTGTGTGCTTCCTTGACTTTGACAGTGACATACAGTCCAGCAGGTTATGGCTATGTGGTTTTGTGTATGTGTAAGTGTGTCTCTGGCCTGCTGGATAATGGCCAGCAGCCTCCGTGGTGTGGACGGTCATTTGGCAGAGCTGAGGAACGGAAGGTGTAGGAGGTGGGAGGAGAAGGGAAGAACAGGAAGACTGACGACTTATTGATGAAATGAGAAATCTCTAGCTCAGCCTGATAACCTCCCTCCCTCTCACTTAGTGATGAATGGCATCCAGCACTGGAGCTCAAGCAGCTCACACATGGCTTTGTGCACGTCGGTGCTGCATTTGTCGATATATATTCTGCATTTCCATTAGATATTCACACACGCGGTGATGAGAGAACAGCATTTCAATTAGCCGTTGGTGTTTCGCTCGGTAAATACAAAAGCAAAAATATCTGACGACATGAACTTTCTTTCTTATTCTTTTAAATTTGATAGATTCAATGATTCAGCGGTTCACTGAAAAAGCAGCAGTAGGTTAGTCAATATTGAAAATAACTGAGTTACTCCAACGTCACTCATCCATAAATCACATGATGTTGTTTGGCTTTTGATGAAAACATGATGAAATCGTTACTTATGTAAGAGCCGATTCCTAGAGCCAAGCAGGTTTTTGAAATGGAAAGTGAGGAGGTAACGTGACTTTCACATTACAGTTCTGGTATGAAAACCACTATATAGACGCCCTTATCATGCTTTCTGTGATGATGTCACTTGAGCGTAATTTGGTCCGTCGAGGAAATATTTATATATAACTGCAGTTATTGTTATTATTGTGTTTTATGGTCACACACTACAACTGGTATGACAATGAATGATTTTTAACAAGCTTGCAGATGGCCATAGACACAAAGGCACCAAAATTAGCAGCACGTCTGCAAGGAAGCAATGGGTACTGGCAAGAGAGTTCTCTCAGGCCTCTGATATCCCACTGAGTCGGTCTGTGCCAAGCCAAGGATGGCAGACCCACTATCCAGACCCACTATCCATCCGTCACAGCTGAGTGGATTGGGAGGGGGGTAAGGAGTAGAGATGAGGGACTGGGCAACCGCTATGGCGCAGGTTGGAGGTGCTGAAGTCATTCATTTTAAAGGTAAGATTAATGACACCATTAATCCATGTCTGGGCCACTGCAGAGGAGGACAGGGCAGAATTCATACCCGCTGCTGGCTACCTGGGGCCTGCGGCACACATGCATGAGCTCTGCTAATGCACGCGTGCATGCACAGAGGCTGCTCTCGTACGCTCCTTAACACTTTTCACTGAGTCATTTTATATGTCAAGTAGCCATTTGCCCTGAAGTGGTGAAGGAACTTCAGGCTGTAGTTTGTGTCCTTGTTGGAGGCAGTTACTTTATGGGAGTTATTGGTCTGATTTTTATTGGCTGGCTGCTGAGAGAACAAGCGAGAGCATGACAGACTCACTGAATTACTAATAGACAAACTGATAGCACCAACCTCACCTCAGACCTGTGTGTGTGTGTGTGTGTGTGTGGTTTTTTGGGTTTTTTTTCTCTGCGGAATCGACGGTTGAGCTAGAGTGGAAATCGGCCTGTTGACACTCTGGTGTGACAGGGAGCATTTAGGTGTGAGTATGTGCGAGTGGGCGGCTAGCACTCTGCAGCTGTTGAAGGACACGAAAAGAACAGATGGGGAACCAACAAAAAAAAAACTGGAAAGACTGGAACACTCGGCACTCACAGGGATGCAAATGTACAATATACTTAAGCCAGTACAAAACATTTAAAGGCATAGAAGGCTCTGCTTCTTTTTTCTTTTTTGTATGACAGAAAGATTCAAAATGTGCCTCATTAGTTTATTAGTTTCAGTGGCATGAATTTTGAGGTGATAGTGTGTGAATGTTCATAAATCTCATAAAGTAGAAAGCCAGTCTCAGAGTGTTACAGTTTGTGTTTGTCACTTTTGTAACTGTACAGTTCAAGCCGTGCTCGCGTGCAGTTTAAGCTCACCTCCACATTCACCTGACTTTAGGTGAATGTGTTTTAAGGACAGCGAAAGAATGAAACAGAGGAAGGAGATGCTCTGCAGTGCATACAAAAGAACAGCTTTATAGTGTCTGAAATTTCATTCAAGCTCCAGTTCTGATGTCTCACATCAGATATTTCACCAAACCACCCAGAATGTCTCAGGCTCATTTCATTAGAGACTTAGAAAAATGAGAAATATTGCGATTACATTTTTTCTGGCACTTTAAATTTCTTATATACAGTGTTACTACTCACTGTTGTTTCTGGGTGCTTCTGGGTGAAACGGGTTATTTTTATATCTGATTGCTCGCGCTTGTCTGTGTGAGCAGTGCAGTCCGAAGACACTTGGCCGGTAACTGCTGTTTCATTGTGATTAATGCAGGTGGAGAGGCCCGTTGACAAAAAGGTTTGGATTCAGAGGGTTTGAAGTGCCAGCATACTTCTTCTCTCCTTTTCTTTCTGCCTTCTTTGTCTTGTTTTTTGCTCTAGTATTCACCTCATGGTTTTTCAGGTTCTTGCTATCATCTAGCCAGGAGGCAGAAGTCTGGGACATTCCTGTTGTCCCTGTGATAGACAATGGATTAAGCTCCTTTATAATAAGCCTTGTTGTCTTGTAAAATAACCCAGCTTTTTTTTTTCCTTCCCTGGAAGCCAATTTACTGGTGACATTTATTCAGGAATGACCTTCTCCGGATTTGTCTTCCACAGACACACGCCGTTATCTCCCCTAGCAGAGTAATCCAGCTATTATTGTAGCTTGATTTAAACATTTACCCTTTCCTTTTTTTTAGTTTTTATGTCTTCACGTCTTTGTGCTGAACAATGAATACGTATGTACTATTTCTATTAATGCTGTATCACCTAACAGTCATTTTGGCTCCAGCGCATCTGTTCTGCTTTGCTCCGTTCGGCTCACGAGCACGTGATGTCAGAGTCCCTCTTCTTTATAGAAGATGCCATCCTAAACTTGAGGTGACTAATTAAAATAGGGAACCAGCACTATAAAGACACAAGGGAGATTATAACCTTATCAGAGCATGTCAAGTGTGTGTTCTAAGATTCGAGATCCAATTAGCCAGATGGATGGTTACAGCATAACACGCTCTCCTGTGCATACATTCCCATCTGCATGTTTTAAGCCTGGTGCTGGGGAAAAAAAATCTTTTTAGGTCTTTAAAACTGCAAGTTTTTGTAGCAAACATTTAAATCAGAATGAGAATACTTTAATAAACCCTAAGGAAATTATGTGGGTTACTGTTGCTCCAAGACAGTAACAGTAACAGACTAAACTAATTAAATAATACAATATATTACAAAGTTTACAAATTTAAGAAATGGCACTAATATATACAAATCACTCAATTCTAAATATCAAGAATATTTCAGTAGTGAAATATATAACATTGACATTTAACTCTAACCTGTGAACTTTGCACACACTCTACAGTAAAATAATAAATGACAGAGTGTAACTATTGCAGTGTTTACAGTGTGTTAGGTGGAGGAGTTGTACAGGGAGATGGCCACGAGCAGGAACGATTTCCTGTGTCGTTCAGTGGTGCTTTTTGGTAATCTCAGTCTGTCACTGAACATGCTCCTTTGACTAGCCAGCACGTCATGGAGTGGGTGGGAGCTATTTTCCAGCATTGTCCTTATCTTGGACAACATCCGCCTCTCAGACACCACCCTAAGGGAGTCCAGCTCCATCCCCACAACATTACTGGCCTTGCGGATCAGTTTATTGAGTCTGTTGGCATCTGCGACCCTCAACCTGCTGCCCCAGCATGCAACAGCATAGAGGATGGCACTGGCCACAACAGACTCGTAAAAAATCCTCAATATTGTCTGACAGATGCTGAAAGACCTCAGAAAATAGAGACGACTCTGGCCCTTCCTGTAGAGTCCAGTGGTGTTTTTAACCCAGTCAAGTTTAGTGTCTATGTACACTCAAAGATATTTATAGTCTTCCACAATGTCCACATTGACCCCCTGGATTGAAACAGGGGTCAAGGTTTTCCAGAAAAAGAAAAGATACACATTTGCAGCTATAAGACCAACACTAGCATTTAAACGTGGCCTTGGGAGACTATGGCAGCTGTTGTTGTGTCTTAAATCTTTTTTTTTTTTTTTAAAGATGAAATATTTCACACAGGCAATCTGTGACCTTTTCCCCTCATTACTGATTCCATCAGGAGGATAATTGCTCTTTGGAAAGCCTAATATTTGTCATTACGGGACAAAATTCAGAGTTTGGTGTTCTTTCTCTCTAGGTCTGTAGCACACCCTACTCTCTTTGTTCACATCCCTTCTTATCAATCACACAGTGCGATCGTGGGTGCAATGAGGTAAGGCGCTGGGTCTGCCCGGGGCCCGGCTGGTGGGTATGGGTTGTAATAGTTTGGTGCAGCCTGTTAATTTGATACGGTGTGTGGCTGAGGAGCCTCATTAAGGGCAGCAGCTCACCGAAGGAAATGCGGCTCTCCATCACCAGCAGGACACCACTGGCAAGAGCAAAATGGGATGGAGGTAAATAGATGGAGGAAAGGAAGAGACATCATTTGGAAAGAGGATGAAAGTGAAGGAGAAAAGACTCTAGGTCTGACAGTATTAAAACAGCAAACATAAGTGGAGAAGCAATGGGGACACTGAAGGGGCACTGATATACTCTCATCCATAGACCATAAATACTCCATTCAGAAAGGAGTTGTTGTTGTTTTTTTTTTGTTTTTTTAATAAACCTTACACACAGTTTTCCCCAGAATAGTTTACCTGTCATTTAGACTAAAATAAATCTTTGAGATGAAAGTCAGAAAGTATACTCGAGGCTGTCATCCGCTTTTTATTCTCAACGGCATTGTTGGTTTAGAGAGTGAGTGTGGGAGGCTGAGTGTTTGTGACAGTAGAGAAGCAGAAGAAATGGCACAGGATTGCTATCACCAGCCAACCAGAATGAGTATGAAGATGGAGGCTGAGAGAGGGGAAAAAAAATATTGGAGAAACAAATAAGAGGAGAGAAGAGGCAAGGAAGCAGAGAATGAGGTAGTACAGCGAGAGAGGTTCATTTCCATTCAAGCATTGCATTTTGTCGCCTGCTCTGTGCACCAGTGTGGTCTCACTTTTTTTTGTAGCACAGAGGAGATGAGATGCAGCCACGGACAGAGTGAATTATTAATGTAAAAATCTCCTTCTCCACCGAATCCAATAAGTTGCCTATGATTTGGCTGTCAGAAAGATTGGTGGTCTGGATAAGGGAAACTCGTGGATGTCGAGCCTTGAGTTCTCCTCCCCAGGTAATTGACTCGTGCGCTGTATTGACTTTCTGGTGGTGGTGATTAAGGGAGCTGGGGCCAGACTTGAGCACAGACTCGGGAGGGTGGGACCTCACAGCAAGCCTATCCCTTGTGGCCCTTGCCCAGAGCAACAGGGTCATGGTTAACCCACATCTCAGTGATCTGAAAATACTGATGGCTGTATTGATGCAGATGAGTGGATACTTGGAACTGAAGTAGTGTCTTTGCTTTTGCTTCTTCTGCTGTGTTCTTCTCTCACGCATCCTTACTTCTTATGTTAGGTTATTCAATCTTCAAAACTAAATGGGAAAGAGGACACATTCCTTCAGTCTGGGTAGTTTCATATTTAGCTTCCTACAAACTATTTTGCAGTGAAATTGATTTCCTTCTAACAGCTGCTTCTTTTCACAGTTTTATTCCCATTTTATTAGGTGTATATATTTGACTGTGGAGCGATAATTTGATTTGTTTTCTATTTTTATGTTTCTAAAACACAGGTTTGCTATTCTTCAAAGCACACAATTTTCCTGTCTTTGTAGCACAGTTTGAATTTATGAGTTGTACTTAGCTTGTGCAACATTTTGATTCAAAACATGTCTTCTCCATTGCATATGTCTTTCTCCTTTTTTCCATAGCTGTCTATCTTTTGTCAGGGAGTATATCAGAAAAAGAAAGCGAGTCAGAGTGGGTTGTGGGTTGTGAAGTTACCTCAGAGAAATCCAGCAGGAGCTAGAAGCTGACCGCTGTTCATGTGGGATCACTACAGGGGATAAAGCACTGGCTGGTTGACCTGGAGTCGTCCCTGGCGGACAGTTAGGCTACCTGATTGTACTGGTTCATGCCTTCACAATACAGAATGACAATAGATTTTTTTGGGACTGAAAAACAGGAACTGAAGCTACACATTGTAAGTTCTTTTTTTCTTTTTTAGTTTTAGGAAAAACTAAAGGTATAGTTGTCCATATTCATCCCTTTCTTTTCTGAGTTACAGCAGCCTGTGGTGCTTTTTACAGAAGAGCATTTGCATTTCAAATGACCATTGTCCAAATCTCTAAACAATCAAAGTTCAGTATAATCATGACATCATTAATACCAAGCTGACAGTTATCCTCTCAGATTACGGCATCTTTTAACCTGTGTTTATTTTCTCTCTGTATGATTAATGCCACTTCAGATTTCAGAGTCAGTGCCCTGTTAGGGATAACGCAACCTCACAGTCTCTGGTTTGGTCTTAAAACAACATCAGTCTAACTTCCAGCATATATGTGTCCTTGTTTAACCAGCCAGATGTGTCATCTGTGATCTGACTCATCCTCTGAAGAATCGTGGCCAGTCTTCACTTTACTGTTGGTTAGCCAGTGAGCAAGCATGGCTGAACACACACACACACACACACACGGACCTTCCTTTTAACCTTCATGGCGTCACTTGCTCTTGAGTTACTGCCACTCGCTGTTAGTAAATTGGATCTGCACTGGCAAACACGGCACATGCCTTAGTCTATTATAAATCACTGCTTTTGTTTACATCCTAAGAATCAGAACATGTTATAGTCCGTCATGTTGGAAGCCTACTCAGAGGTGTGGCAGTTGTGATGTTTTACATTGACCTGATAGGATGTGAATTTAAGTCTTGTCTAAATACTACTGCATTGTATTGTCAGGAGACAGATTTTGATGATGTACCTTTGAGCACTGGTATATCTTCAGTCTACATAACCTTCCCTGTATTGTAACCTAAAATGGACATTATTAAAAATTATATATAGTTGATATAATAGAGGTAGTTGACTCCCCCAGATTCTTTACCTATGAATAAAACAGGAGCATATTGGAACTTTTTACAACAGAGCCACAGACACACCAAATATTATACACAGAATCCTATATCCTGTCTTGAAATATTGTCAAAGCATATTTGTATTAAGCAGTATCAGCCTGCGTTATATTTGGGCTTGTGCGTGGCTCGGACACTGTTCATGATGACGAGCACCTAAAGCGTTGGGCTTGAAGGAGTAAAAGTGAAGAGAGTGGCAATAAATATCCCAAAAACCACAACTAGTGACATTTCCGATTTTCAGGCCTCGCTGACAGCAGGAAATCCTCCATCCTGTTAAGAGTGGCTTTATGGTGCGCCTTTCACTGCTCGAGCAGTCACCAATCACCCAGAGCCAAAGAGACACATCCAGTGCAGCAACGTGTGTGTTAAAATGGTCCTCAGGTGCACAAGAATCAATTTGCACTGTGCCCACGTCAGTTGGTTTTTTGATGTGGTGTTTTTATTTGGGGTATTTATTTTTCCAGTGATACTTACAGACATGATGCTTGATAATGCAACCATTTCACCCTTTTCATATGTGCAAGCACATCAGTATTGTGTGCTGAGTGCTCCTGAATGTGAGTGAAGAAAACCTCGTCACAGTGCTGTTTTCTGCAGGCAGTAATTTCATTATCAGACCTCAGAGCTCATTAAACCCAAGCAGATGTGGCAGACAGAGATGTGTTGCTTACACAAGGCAGCAGGTGAATTAGAGACCAGTCTAAGTAGCATGTGCTGTATGTCTGTGTCTCAATACAGTCTAGATAAGATTAAATGTTAATTAGAATATGTTTAATAGTTGAAATACATTTTTAAACGTTTAATAAGTCAAGCCTATGTTAGGAAAAATGATAGTAAACATTGAATTATTCTTTATTTAATTGTAACAGCTTTACATTTATTATTTACATTGTCTTATTTTTATGAAAACACCATCATTAATCATATTTAAATCACAAGTCTTGCAAAAAAATGTTTATTAACACATCACATTTGCATCTTATGATATCACATAAGCAGCGTGAAATTTCTTTCTGATGAAAAATGGATTCTGCCATGAAGTTCATTTGAAAGTGAGATTAAAGAGTAATTACAACTTCACATCCAGTGATTATTGCCTCGTGAATATAATCAATATCTTTGTTTACTCAGGACAATTCCAGTGCCTGTTTTGCTTCTTGCTCTGATTGAGTGGGGTGATTGGGACCATGTTATTATTCATGATGATGCCAGAGTATCTCAGTAGGCTGAGCATATGTGCTTTCTTTTGAACTTTTATCATTAAGATAAATGACTGAGATTAGTTAGAAAGGCGTTAGGCTTTCCTTTAGAGTTTCCAAAGGTGGGAAGTTTTTTGCATTCCACCAGAGTGGATCCATTGCCAGTAAAGTGAAACATTTAAGACCTGCCACTCTCAGAAATTCAGAAGTAAATGATTAACCGATTCCACTCAGTTGTTCCATTATTTCCTCGTCTGTTCATATGCGCTCGTGTTGCACTCACTGAAAAACAAAGCAAAGGTATTCATTACTTTCAACCCCTCCATCTCAGGGTTAACCCTCCACTGCCCTGCATAAGTCCACAGATGTCTGGCCTCACCGTGCTCCTCTCTGCTCCCGCTCAGTGCTCCGTCAGCAGGCCCACGTGTCACTGTCAGTGGGTCACTAGCAGGGCATCCAGGCTTGGACTCCAAGCCCATCAACACCTCCCTGGGGTCCCCGAGGCCACCTGCAGACTATCTGTGCCAGGTCAAGCCAGGCCAGTCGTGGGGTCGAATGGAGGTGGACTATGTCCTGAGGAAAAAGCCGAAGAAGGAGCAGAAGCTCTGCCCTGCTTAGAGCATATGGTCTTCCCAGCTATCCTGGAGCCTGTTGGTCACCTCTGAATGGAACCCCTCACAAAAGCAGGCTTTGTCAGTGTGTGCGCCGTAGTGAAGCTGTGCCTGTCCTTCTTTTTGGCAGAGACCTGCTGCTCGGTGGGCACTGGGACACGAGAATGAGCAAAGAACAGCTGGCCCATTCAGAGCAGACTGCTGCCCCACAGGAAACCCTCTCCATATCCTCTCTGCCTAGCTCATCAGCACCCACAAACACACAGAGGAGACTTGGCTCTATTTCTTTCCCTTCTCACTCCATTCTTTTTGCTGCCTTTGTGTCCCCTGGCTGCCTTCTCAGTTTGGATTTAGCAAATAGAATAAACAGGACAGATAAAGCAGACTGAAGTGAACAACTTCAGTCAAAACGATTCTCCACACCAAAGGCTGGTGGTGCATAGTAATTTTAAGTTAACTGCAAGTATCAAAGAACATTATGCGTGCGATTTCTGCCTATGGACATGGTGTTGGTGCTAGTCAGAGAACGGTGAGACTCACTCGACAAGAGAATGAAGTTGTGTACAATGCTTTTTGTATGTGATGTCGTTAATTAGACAGTGTGTTAGCTTAGATTCTTTTTCCAAAGTGCGAAGGAATGAAGCAGTCTAATTTGATTACATTGATTTAACTAGAAAAGAGAGTGACAATGAACTCATTCTCATGTTGTTCCTGGAAACACATTTAGCTAAGTCAGTCTGACTTCGAGCCAACACATCCCCTGTGGTTGTTTTGTGACCATGCTCATGAAATTGTTTAAGATATTCATATGTACATATGGTCATTGCTCTTATTTATTTATTTATTTATTTTCCATCTTTGACCCACTATGAGGGTATGCAAATACCCTGAGCACCCTGAAAGCTCTCCCCGCTTTGCTGGTACATTGATGTACTTGACATTACCAATGAATTCTGTGGAAAGGACAGCTCCTCAGGGATCAGATGGAGAGACCCTTACCCTCTTCAGTCTCTGCTCAGTAACCAGTACTCCCTCTGTGTTAAGAGGTAGGATTCAGTACAACAAAACACTTGAGCAATAAAGCCTCTATACTTGGATTGCACCAGGTGGGTAATTTCCTGACCATACAAAAGCAGTGTTGAGTCTCCAGGACCATCAGAATAACAACAGGCTTTTCTTATCCTGTATAACATTTTTACCCAGTAACCCCAGATGATTGTAACACCAAAGCCACTTAAGGGAACATTACCTAACTTTTTTTTTGATTTTTGAGATACTCGCTATTTTTAAGAAAACGACTTAAATGAAATATTTTCAGTTTAATGTGTGTGACAGTAGTAAAAAAACTGAAATGATGGCATTACAAAAGTATTTTTTAGTAACCTGTGGCCTTCAGCATGCTGGTGAACAATTTGAAGCCTCACATGCAGCAGACAGGATTATCAGTGCTAGGTAGTCCTGGGCCATGGTTGGCAAATAGAAAATTGGACTTTTAGGAAGCAGGAACAAATTTCCAGAGGTGGGACCAAGTCATTGTTTTGCAAGTCTCAAGTAAGTCTCAAGTCTTTATCCTCAAGTCAAGTCTCAAGTAATGTCAGGCAAGTCCGAGTCGAGTCTCAAGTCACTGGTGTAAAAGTCCGAGTCAAGTCACAAGTCTTAAACTTTGAATTTCAAGTCCTTTCGAGTCTTTAAAAAAAAAAATGAAAAAATAATGTTGCAGTTATGCTAAATGTAAATATTAGACCATGTAATTTTAAAATCTGTGTTTTTCTCAACACATGACAAAATAGTGAACTTAGAAAATATACACAAATTGTGAAATTGCACCTCTATAAAATGCAGCTCAATTAAACCTAGCTCCAAGAATAATTTTCACCGACAGTTCTGAGATAAGCTGCATGTTATTCTTGGATGCGGTTGTAGGACCAGCTTTAAAATCGCATGACAAAAATATCATACATATTAAAAAAAAAACTGTATCACCAACGTAGCCTGGAAAACATTTGCTAGTTAGATGAAGTCAGCTATCTCATCGTAGCATATTTATATGCATATTTATAATTATACGGTTCTTGGAGTGAGTGCACACACTCATGAAGTTTAGCGCAATATTGTGTCAGGACAATTCACTATTTATGCACAATAAACAAAGGAGCATAGCGCGACAATTTCTGTTCAGCGCCAGACTTGCTTGTAACCTATATCACCAATTATGTTATGAAAATGACGTATTAACTACTAAAAAACACTGACCTTCGTGTAAATGCTTGGAGCAGACTAACCTGTGAGCTGGAGTGTTCTGGGACGTTATATTTGATCTTTGAATGGCTGCAATCCAGGCCATCCGTCGCGTCTTTGTTACTTCGGAAACATGGCTCGAACAATTTCTCTTCAACGTCGTAATCCGATAACAACCGATCTCTTTACCCGTCGGCTTCCCGTGGCTGTCATGCAACACCGGCTATTGCAGTTAATAATACAACAGCTTCTTGACATTTTTGTGTTTCTTTTTATCGCTGTGTGACTGATTTCAATTGAAAGCCTGCGTGCGCTAGTACCGCTTGCCACGAGTTCCCAGAATCCTTTGCGGTTTTACCCCTGAATGACATCACATTTTCAATCTCTATATAATATGCATGTTAAGTTTTATATTTGGGGTGAAATATCAAGTCTTTTCAAGTAAACCGGTTCAAGTCCAATTCAAGTCCCAGGTCATTGGTGTAAAAGTCCAAGTCAAGTCACAAGTCTTAGAACATTTTTTCAAGTCAAGTCTAAAGTCATAAAATTAATGACTCGAGTCTGACTCGAGTCCAAGTCATGTGACTCGAGTCCACACCTCTGCAAATTTCTACCTTCAAGAAGAAATTGAGAGATTTTTGTCTCTTGATTAGAAATCTTCCAGGGTGAGATTGACACTTTAGTAACAGGAAGTCATGTGAAAATGGAATTGGAGGTGGAAGTTATCAGTTTTCCAGTGGCTCAAATTCTCATTTGTAGTCATGATTTGTGTGAAGTGACCAAAAGAGTGAGAGAGCCACTTTTTTAGTTGTACAAGTGGCGTCATCCTCAGCATAGGGCAAGGAACCCAAGCTGCTATTATATGTGAACTTAAGACAGTGTTTAGCAAATCTGTTCGCCAAACATTTCTCAGTGGGATAATGTTTGTAACAGTGTGTATGCATAAACAGCTTTAGGCATAAGTTGATTTGATTGAGAAATGGATTTTAAAAAAATTTATTACTTTACAGTACTCCAAGGGCCAGATTTACTAATGGTCTGCATTAGCAAAAAACAAACAAACAACCTCTTTAAACCCTTTTTAAAAAGCTACTCCCGGTGTTTACTAAAGGGGCACAGGGTCACTTTGGTGACTGAAAATGTTGGATACAGGTATTTTTCAAAGAGCCTTGCAATATGTGCTTGTAGAAGTTTTTCTTAGGGACAGACTTTGTGAGGGCCTATTCAACTGAATCACGGAAGCATGATTTGCTAAGGTTTGCAGCAGGCAATTTACTGCAACTTTTTTTTTTTTTTTAATTGTATACAATATAATAAAAAGTATGCCTTATTTTATGCCTGGTGTTTTTGTGGGAGTTGACACTAGGAGGGTTATGTGGACTGGGGGGGGGGGAGTGATTTTATCGGAGGAAGTGGGTAGATGTCAAAGGTGGATCGCTCAATGCTGTGAGCCTAGTCCTTAAGCTTTTGCCGTGTCCTTTTACTCTACATTGAGTCCTCACTCTGCATGTTTAAACCTGATTCCAACATATTTCATCATCAGGAGTAGTGGGATTTTGATGAAATGGAGCATAACTTAACTGAACCAAAGTGAGAATCCGAGGGAGCTGGAGAATCCCACTACGAGACTCATACATGGGTGCATGTTGTTGTACAGGCAGTGTTTCAGATTTTGGCACATAACGAAAATATCTTGTGTCTCATGCATGCCTGTGCTCAATGCACTCACGCACACAGAGAAACCTTTTTAAAAATGTATCCTTCCTGGTATCTGTTAGAAACCAAATTGATGTTTGCCAGTAATAAATAATAAACATAAATGCTTCATGTTCTTCTTCTGCATAGCCTACAGGTCAAGTTAGTTTCTATAATTGAATATTTTGTAATAAGCAGTCAACCTATTGGTACACATTTCTCCAGAAAACCACAGTCTCAACCAGCAAGATGATAAGCACTCCTCAGCAATTTCTAACCGAAGCATTTGTCTCAATATCAAAACGATATGGATTCTTCTTCAGCTGCTTCTCATTGATTTGAATTGGCATACTGTTTCTGAAGAGAAATGGATTCGTATACCTGTGTTTACGCTGTATTATTTTGGTTGGATTGCTCAGTCCCTCTTCCTCTTTGCTAATTTTGATGCACTAATTTGTGGCGCTCTTTGGAGAATATTGGTCATTAATGAAATGAACTTGCTGTGTCTATGCAGTTCTGACCTCACATTCTGGCCCTGAGTGTTTTATGTTAATGTTTTGTATGTTGAAATGCAATAGAGCATGTATTTGGTTTCTCATTTACTTGCCCCATGCGCACAAATATGCCCAGATTAAAATATCGAAGGCTTTATCCCCATTACTTGCAGATGCATTGAATTTTCTGAGGCCTCTTCCTTGGATGCTCTTCTCATATTTAACTGGAAGTCCTGAGGGATTGTTTGCTATGAATACTGGATTTATGTATGCGGGTAGTGATTATTCAAACTACTGCAAGCAAACAGTGAAGTGAGTCTGTGTATGAGTTTCCATATATGTGTAAACATAGGGATTAGAGTGCCAGATGGCTTTATGAAGAGTGACATATTTAAGTCTGTAAAAGACTTGTGTCATTTCTACTTACATTAGGTAAAAGCTATGCCATCGCAGCTGGATTATAGATAAACCGTCACTAAACTCATTTGGATTTTGTACATCTATGAAGCCCATTCTTCATAGTGGACGTTTTTCTCTGTAGGACTTGTTCGCATGCTGTGGTTTCATCTTGAGTAATTAGACTCTTTGGGCTTTCTTAGAGCTGTGAAGTGCCATGCAGAAAATCCCAGCATGAGCAGCCCACAGTCTTTCTTAGACAAGTGTGACCCAGTATTTCCTGCAGCGACTGTGCACACTGAGGATGCAGAGAGGGGCTGCTAGGGTTTTGGAAGGAGAGGAGGGGGTTTATGTACAGCAACCGCAGCATTTTTTGCGAAACCTTGTGGCTTCTCCATTTCTCATTCCAGCTTGCCTCCTGCTCCCTGGGGAGTTTTGTTATCACCCGCTACATATATCAAAGTTCCTTTGCAGTTCCAGCCGGGCCCCCTCTATTTTCCAAGTCTTCCAGCTTGGTAGCCCGTTCAATGGAAACTTCAGAATTTCTAATGGAACAGTTGGGGACCTGGTGAGAGACAGGGGCCCCTGATTTCAGGTGGGCAGACACAGTGTTTATCTGCTGCCTGGTCCGATTATGACAGCTGCGCGGAGGCGTGTGGCAACAGAGTCGCTTCATCTGCGAAGAAAGTGTGCGAATGAAGACGGAAGCACCACCCACCCACGCTCTCCATATCCTGACAAAGGAAAGCCATTCACCGGGTCAGACGGTGCCAGACACTTGCAAGGATCACTCGTCCCGCACTCTTTTCGTACCTCTTTGTCTCTTTTCACTCTGTGTTTCTTTCTCTCCCCCTCTGCCACTTAGCCTCAGTGTTTGGAGGAAGATTGCATAAGCGCTGGACTGCTTTAACTCCGGGCAAAGCGAAGGAGTTTAATTGAAAAGGAGATCCGGAATGAAAACTCCCATTCCTTTTCAGGCCTCTGTTCTGTGAAAGCACGGAAATGTACCAGGGGAAAGAAGACGAAATGTACAGGAGAGACATTGAAAGAAATAGGTCATGTTCTTAAAACAAAATGAAAGGGAGGCAGTCTGACATCCCGCCGTCTCCGCACTACCTATAATGATCTTGGGTTCCTTATTTTTATTTTTTTTTTGTTTTTGTTTTTTTAAACTTAGCCGAGTCTAACAAACTGTATCACATGCAACATACTTTTCTGTCCTAAGAAAAGGTATGCAGTTCCTGCAATAAAGCAAAACAAAACAGTCTCTAGTGTGTAGCATAATACAAAAGAGCTACTGAACTATCATTTTCTGTAATATAATAATATTACAGTAAACCTTTTGGGATGTAGGCTAAGAATTCTTTGTTTACGTATTGTGTTTATGAACCCTTTTTTTTAAAAGTGATGGATGGGTATGTGCTGGTGAATATGAGTTTTATATGCAAGCCTGTCTGTCTTTGCACAAGACGGATGGAACATAGTGTGGTGCTGTTGTGTAATGTTTGAATTTGCTCTAAAGCTTTCTTTTCTTTTAGCTTTGGCTTTTTCCCTTTTTACTCATTTTGATTGACTTTAATCCCTGAATAAGGTTGCAGCTTTTGTTCAGTGACCATGTTTGTCCTGCAGTTCAACGCTGTCAGTACAAGGCAAGGCGTACTCTATGTATATTTAAATGTGTAACAAGGTCATGCTGACAGAGAGCATGTTTGCTTTTTTCCCAAAATAAATAAAGCATCTGGTTCCCCGCCATCTCTCATCTGAGAATGCCACTCCTGTTTGTCGGAGGATTCTCGTGCTCACACTCCCGATTGTTGAGCCTCACTGCTTTGACACCTTTTCTTCATACTGATGATGTTTACTAATGGGACTAGGTGTCCACTGCCAAAGTTAGGACTGAGTCAGCTGATGTTTATCAGTGTTTCCTACAAAGAGAAGTATTGCCAAGGCTGCAGATATACCAAGTCTTGTAGAAATACCCAAGAGGCCTGAGTAAGTCTAAAAAGATAAGTGTGCACTCCTGCCCACACAGGCCTTTCAATCTTGAAACGACACTATGCAAACACAAGATCCCGTTGGCTGATAATTTATTCAACAGAACTGAAGGCCTTACAAGGTTAAGAGCCACAGAGTCAAAAAGGCTCTTCTGCCTATTAATTGGCTTTGATCATTAGATGATGCATTATTAAAATGTCCTAAATAGCTGAGGCGGATCCAGGAAAGTGTTGAATCAGAGAGATGAGGTTGCAAAGAGCAGGATCTGAATGCTTGCCATGCTGAAATTTTGCCACTGCCTTAGGTTAATGGTGAGAATGTCTAAGATATAAAACGATGAGATATCTGGATATATGTCTTTTATTCCGTATGTCTAAAATGATTGTTTTCCTAAGATCGGTGCTTCCCAGTTAATGCACAGCCATGCCCTGCTGTCGTAAAGCCACAATATATGAGTTAAGATAATGCAGACCTTAGTGCCGGTGCTGCCATTATGTATTCACTTCACTACATTTGTGGGCCTCGAGGTTGATTTGTCCTCACTTCATAAGTGGCCTCAGGCATGTTCTGAAGTTCAAGCTGGCCCTTCAGATGCAGGGCAGAAAATCCGTTCGGCAATGTCACTTTTCAAGTAGAGTTGTGTAAACTCTACTTCTGCTGCGATAAGTCGGATAAGATGAGTTTTTATCGGGTTGGGAGTCGAGGAGTTCTTTTGTTGTTTCCTTGATGCTCCCATTTGGCCTCTACTGCCACAGAGCTGGTGATTTATAAAATCTTAAACTATAGTACCTTAATTTTTCTTTTGTGAGGATTCATGGATATATTACTTCAAATGTGTGATGTTTGTTTTGGCACTGCTATTTGTTTTCTTTGCCAGACTGTAATACTGTAAATAGCATGTTTATGCATTAAGCTAATTTAACACCCTTATGTTTGCACATAGCATGGAACTTTTACTCTAAAAATAGCTTTCTTAGTCTCGACGGTTGGTGTGTTGAAACTTCACCTGTGCCTGAGTCAGCATTGTAAATACTGAGACTGAAAGTTATTGGATAGCTGAAAATAACCCATCAGATGCTCTCATATGGAAAAGGTATGTCATCTTGCTCCAGTTAAGTATGACTGTTGATTCATTGTACCTTCTCCTTATGACAGGCAAGCAATTGTGTGGCTTGTAAAGGGCTATTATTACTGCTCTTATGGTAGGTCTACTGTTGGAATTCTAATTCTATGTGAATTACAGTGGCAATCTGAGAGCTGCCCAAAGAAAAAGCTTGAATTGAGACAATGGAGAGTAACAGCTAAAGGTTTTCTAAATAAAGCCAACATCAGCTCGGTGATGCAGACGTATATGCTTTGTAGCCTAATACTGTAAATAGTCAGCAGTTGTAAGTTTGTCGACACAGCTGCAGTGATGCAACTGCAGCAGCACTCCAGCTATTTTTGAACCACTCAGTCTGTTTTTCATTGAGGCATTCCTACCACAAAATGAATGGATACACACAGAAATGTGTCCATTCAGCTACTTAAGGACTCTGTCATGTCAACATTACTTATCTCACCCTTCTGAGATACAGGTCTTTTATGTTACCTTTTGTAAGAAAGCAAAACAAATGCAATCAATGAGGAGCAAAAAAAAAAGAGTGTATCTCACTACTTTACATTAAAAGCTATAGATTTTTCTCAGTTATTAGTGCTTAGTATCTTTTTTACTGTCTCCAAAATCAGCCTGTAATCCATTTATTTTGGCTAAAATAAAATAACATGTTCAGTGCCATCTAACAGCAAATGTAATTTTTACCTGAGTTAATGTATAAACTGACATTACCTAGGCTGAGGCAATATAGCTTCCCCCCCTTAAGCGAACGAAAATACAAAATGCCTGCGATTTACGACCCTGTGAAAGCATGCTTTTGGTGTCACAGGAAGGTTTTGATCTTCCTATCTGGATTAATAAATGTCACTCACAAATTAGTTTACATAGCTGCTGCTGCTGTTGTTGCTGAGTAATACTGTAAACATAGGGACACAGACAGGAAAATGATAAACATATGGCTTATAACAGTAAGCCTGATTCAGTTTCAGAGAGCACAGTGATGTTCAAGTCAAAAGCTGTCAGTTGTTCCTGTGTTTATTCCTGTTAGCGTTTGATGAATTTAATGCAGAGGTTCGTAGCAATGCAGGGGGAAATGCTGTTAAGCTGATATTTGACTTTTCTGACACATTTGGATGGTGCCTCCAACTCTGTTCTGTGTGCAGCTGCCAAATATCTGCTTCAACACATGACCCTACGCTGTGTCACTGCATCATTTCATGTTTGGCACTGATCACCACCTGCACTCATGTATATATCTTTCTACGTAGCACTCATAATTCTTATTCTCATGTATATATCTCATGTATATCTCATGCACATATCTTCTTTCTACATAGCACTTTAATTCTTATTGTCTGCACTGAAGCACCGCAGCAATTTCCTAATGTTGTAAACCTCAACATCTGGCAATAAACCCATTCTGATTCTGATTCTGATTCTGGATTGGCAGCTCTCCTTCATAGCTGATTTATATTCATAGAGTTTGTCCTGTGCGCCCCTGACCTGACCCTACATTTTCATAGTTGAAAGACCTTATTGTTCGTGTTGTAGGGAAATATTTCAGTGGATTGCGATAACATTGCCTCTCATGAAACTGAAGGTTGAATCTCTGATCATGGAATTTCATTCTTAGGAAAATTAGGAATGAAGCCGTGCCACGCTAGCTTTCAAGTGTTTGTAAAATACACAGATTTAACACTTTCAGTACTGCATCACTAAGTAATATGATATGAATGCAGTGGTTTAATTAAGTGGGGCGATTATTAGACAGGAGAACCACTCTGATTTTTAAGGATGTACATGAGCCAACTAGCCAGCATTTATGGCACATAAACACACATTTTAGTGGTTTCCTTTGATTTCTGAATGTGTGTGTATAGTTTTGGAAAAGTGGTTTAAAAAAAACAAAACACTGCCACCCAGTATCACTCTAACTACATCCCAATAAATATAGTTTAGCATCTGGAGAAAACTGAGCCTGACAGGCCTTGACAGGCCTAGTTGTGGTTGCTAAATTATGTCTTGAGGATTGCTGTTGAGGGGAAAAGTTAAGTGAAAGGTCAGTGGTCCAGTCATGCACCGTATCTCTCCTAACTACACTCATTACATGCATTTATTCAGACCCAACAGCAGTGCAGAGTTCCAGATGCAGTGTGAGGTTTAGTTTAGACCAAAGGGTTACACGTCCTCCTGTTGTTGCCATGAATCCATCCAGCCACATTTCAGCTCCCTCCAGTGCTCCTTAGTCCGGTTTCTGTTGCAGTAGCACTGCAGTTAGCCAGCTAACAGAGTCTGACGTCTGACTGCCACTCTGTATTCTAACAGCACACACCTTTTCATTCAAGACATATTTAATTAAAATGTCCTCAATTTTCAGACCATGCAAAGATATTTTAATCTGCTCCCATTACGGACAGTAGAGCGCTAAATAAATGGAAGAAGTGGAAATTAGATTGAACTTGAGTTTATATGTGATGATAGGATGGTTGGCTGTGACTTCTAATGGTATTAAAAAGAATTAAAGGTATTAACATCACCAGGGTGAGAGCAGGTATAATTGAGACATGGCACACAGCCAGCAAAGTGACAGAAGGCTCTGTTTTAAGTGACAAGAAAATGAGAAATTGGGAATGCTCAGCAGCTACTGCTGATTGTGATAAGCTGATAACTGTGCAAATGTGAGATAAATGTGATGTGGATAAAGCCCATCTGTGTTCCTTCCATTAAAAGATCGATTAAGAAAATAGGCAATTGTTAAATTTTGCATTCACCACAGGTGTTCCTGTTTAAGAAACCAGGTAACTTTTAAGAGTCATTCTTAAAGTAAAATTATTACAGTTTTTTTTTTGTACAGCAATACAATATTTTGCATATTTTTTTTGTTAAACTTCTCATTCCTGAGTAAAACAGGATTGCCAGTTTGCCTCTGTAACGTGAAGCTCATTGAGCAGTTCTGTTCGTTAGCAGCACAATGTTAGAATAAGATGCAGGGCTGAGTGCTGCTGTTTGCCCGGCCATCTAGCCTCCATCATTGTCACAGGAATGACAGAAAAACTGAGACCAGCTGCCCCAACCCATTACTGCTGCGAATGTGCAGAGTGGTGCCCACACACACACACACGCACTCTCCACTCTCCGACACATTTAGCTGTCTGGCTTTTGTTCTAATGGAAGAACTGGCTTGGCTTTTAAAAGCGGTCAATTAAGCCCAATTGAGAGAAGGAGGGAAATCAGCATGTTACTTAATGAATGTCAGGAGACAAGTAATTATGACATGTCTGGAGAATGTGACTCTGGCATGAAAATGAGCTGATCCGGACATTTGTGAGGCTGGCGATTGATGCGTTGGATGTATTCGTCTTTATCGTGTAATCATCCGTGGAGTGTGTCATGACTGAAAATTAACTCATTTATGCAGTCTTTGTTACAGTACCATCATGAACTACCTTTTGACAAATTACAACTCCTCCTTAAACAACTGCTTTTCAGACAAAGTATTGTACATACACATACAAGCTTGTTTTCATATCTTAGTGAGGACCTCTTATTGATATAATGCTTTGCCTAGCCGCTTACCCTAACCATCAAAAATGAATGCCTAGTCCTAACCCTCAGCCTAAACCTAACCTTAACCTAATTGTAACCCTGACACTAAAACCACATTTTGAGCCTCAAAAATTCCTTCAAACTCATGGGGACGGGCATTTTGCCCTTATTAGTGACCGTTGGACCCCACAAGTATAGTAGCATGGGTATTTTCTGTCCCCACAAAGATGTCTAAATATGTACACACCCACTTTTCAAATCAATTCATTTCCATGTTATTAATATTGCGCCAAATCACAACAGTTGCCTTAAGGTAGGGCTGTTCGATATAACGATATATATCGGATGACGATATAAAAACGTCTATCGTTTCATTTTACGCTATTGTTTGTTTCGTGGTGTCACTTTACGGCAATATTTTTTTCATCGTTTTGATGGTCACTGTAGTGGCTATGTTAATTTCTTAAAGTTCTCTCTTTCTCTTACATTTAATATAACCACACTAAGGACAGACAAGCGCCTGTTTTTTATGTGTTGTGGTTAGCAACAACGACGGTAACACCATCGCGTGTCCACTTGTTTATTTTCCACATAAACCTTTCACAATAAACCTCAACATCCTGTTGAGATTTTTCAAAATAAACTGAATCACGTGAAAGAGCAGATTATTTACGGATGAGAAGTAAAAAAGAGCTGCCAGGTGCTAAAAAAGAAACCTTAGACTCAAACATTAGAACAGGCTTTTCCCCGCAGCACGCCGTGTAATAAATACTCTCAAAGAAAACGGCGGCCGTTACAACTTATGTCTAAAAATTTATAGTTTCATACATCGGTTAAAACACTCGACTCCAGGTACACGACGCGCAGCTGAAAACACTTCCCGCAAGTCGAGCTGCCCGAGATTCACAGAATCTGCAAAAATGTTACATTTTTGTGATTTATATCGTTATCGGACGATAGAATTCTTATATCGGGATATGAGATTTTGGTCATATCGCACAGCCCTACCTTAAGGCACTCTATATTGTAAGGTAAAAACTCCACAATAAACATTCTGTGTTTGTTTGACTGCTACACTGTTGAAAATACTCCCCACCCCACCACCACTCACAGCCTAAAACACTGATGCCTTATCTGAATGAACTTATTAGAAATTTGTGTTAAATAGCAGTTGGACAGGTGTATCTAACAAAGTGGCCAGTGAGTGTGTATAAAAAGTGGATTTTTTTCTTTTCTTGGAGCATCAACTCTAGATTCAGTTTTATCAGATGTCAGAGAGCGCCTTAAGTCTCCAGCATGGCATCATGCTGCACCAGCAGCAGCAACTACAAAGGCATTTGTTTGACACAGTGGTGTCTCTCTCCCATTTTTCGATTCTTTTATTAACTCAATTTCTCATCCGTTTCTGTAAGGGGGTGGTGGAAAAATGCTGAAATTGACCCTGGCTCCTTTTCTCCTTCCTGAGTACTCCCTGAAGTCAGCACAGTGTTGCTTTCACTGTGTTTTTTAGCTTTACGTTGTGTCTTGTCATTTTAAAGTCCTCAGCATAAAAAAAGTATTATTTTTAAGTGAGAACAAAGGAAATCAGGTAGAAAGCCGATTCTACCTTATATATCTGATTTACCTGTTGTTTTTAGTTTGGGTATATTTCTTATTACTGTTTGACTGTCCTGTCAGTCTGCATCATCTGCTTCTTCTGTGTTGTGTTTAGTTTACTACAGTACAAGCATTCTCTTATAAAGGGGCTGTCTTAATTTGTCTCATAATGAGGTTGGTAGATTAGATAGCTGTAAGGCTAAAATTAATTTCCTGCTGTTATAAATATGCCTTAAAATCAGATGACCTTGCAATAAAGATGACACTGACAATACTTAAGATTAATTTTCAACTATGAGCTTTCTTATCTATCCATTCTTTTCTGGTGTCACCACCCCACTGCTTTCAAGTGGTTATATTTGTAGATCAGTGGACATGACTTTTGTTCAACTTACTGTAGCAAGAAGTCATCTGTGTCCTACTGCCAGCCATCAGTGTTGTAAACACAGCAATACTCTTTGCCAAAGTACTTCCACAGATGGCTCAATGAAGCACTCTGCCTTGTTGTTCCTGTTTATTCAGCACTGCTCATCCCCATAATGAAATAGCTTCATTACAGCAATTTGCACTCATTCAGCAGTCTGGGAGAGCATGCAGATGCTCAAGTTGCACCGGTAAGCATTGAGAAAATGAACCCGTCCCGCTCTTCAAAAAACAACAGTAATTCTGATAACATTGAGAACTCCATGTAATGTGTTTGTCAAATTACAGATTTGGGCAACCAGAACACATCCATTCACTTGTCTACATATGGCCTAGCTGGAACGAGCAATAGGAGATGCAAATTATGGCACAAGAGAATTCAGACGGGATTTCTCCCAGACCTTGTAACTTATTGGATTTTTGTTGCAGTTTGGCAGGTGGTCTGCGGTTGAGATTTTTCATTGCTCCAAAAACGTTGGACCCCATCTGAAGCAGACCTGTGGAATCTGATCTGCATACATTAGGATTCCAATAAAAAAGGGATAGCTGAACCCAACAAACAGCCTACCTGAAACGAAGGATAGCTGAGCCCAGTCCATAATGAGGCTGTAATGGAGAGAAAACAGAAACCTCATCGGCAGCACAAGGAATAACACGAGCAGCGAGTAAGAACTAAAAGGAACTAAAATAGTTTGCTTATGTGCTTCATAATTTTATATAAAAATTAATCCAGACATTTTACATATTGACCCACAAATCCTGTAAAGGATCTTCCCTGACCCAATTCGACTAAGTGGCGTTTGTACCTTTTCCAACTCAACTGAGTTCAAAAAGACAGGTCTGACCGGACCTATGAAGACTTCTAATTTCCACTACAACTCCTCAGAGGCATAGCTGTTTTCAGTATTTTTAAATAAATGGTTTTAATGATAAAGCCATAATGCTCTGCTTCAGTGTTAAACCAAAATGCAGACTTCTTAAGTATCTCTCATAGGCAGTTTCTGTATGGATGAGCACAGTCTGTGTCCATCCATACAGACACTGCCTATATGGATGAGCACAGTCTTTGGGGATCCAGCTGCTCTCAGCACATGCTAGCCTTACAGAAACTTTAATTCCCTGCACTAGTACCCATAACTGGAAGAAGTTGTTCATTGCATGCGGTTAAGATGGCAGCAAAACGTGTGTGCGATACAAACAGTAATCTGCTGACTCAGTTCATTTTGTGGCAATGGTTTCCTGCTAATAATAGAATAGAATAGAATGTTGACCTGCTTTGATTGTGGAAAATCAAAAATTCTGACAGGAAATATGCAGTGTTTGTGTGACTTAAAGCTAGTGATAGAAAATCATCAGTTATTAATAGATACACGGTGATGTTTCCTTAAGGGCACAATGTTTATGTAAGACCAGCAGATGTTGGTGACTTGAGGGGAAATCCAGGCTTTGATCACCAGGATAATCGTTTACTTCATTTGACTATAAATCAAAGTCATCTTCTTAGTGGGGAACCTGTTAACTATGCAGCCATGCAGCCAAGCTAAGGACCAAAAAGCAGAACACTCTTCACCAAAGTTATTCTCCTCACAGCCTCCTCGCAGTAATCATCTCCAGACCTGGTCACGCCACTGCCCGGTGACTCAGTTCATCCTTTTACGAAAGTACTGTTTGTGTCATTTCACGGCACTTCAAAGCACTGTGAGTAGCTGCCGCAACACTCTGTTGTCAAAAGAAATACAGCAGAGAAATAGTGTGGCGAGCAATCTTAGGCATATGACCAAGAGTGTTGTTGTTTGGATTTCTTTCTGCCAAGTCTCACTCTGTGTTTCATTCCACTCTTGTCGGCTTACCTGTTCATTTTTTTCTTCATTGTTTTGAGGTGCAGTAAGCTAACCTGTATTGCGCTGAAGCTGGTTTAAGAACTTAATTTCCAAAGGATGATGTTCACCGCACCAAAATATTGTCATGTTTATTCACTTGATAATGATAGACTTGGATATTGCTGTTTTCAGTATTCACTTCTTACAACTGTGTTCTCCTTTCACTCCAGAATCTGGAAAGTAATTTTCTATTTTTCAAAGGTCATTTGAGGGCCCAGTCATGTAAATGATGAAGCCTCGCATGTTCCTCCATTTCCTATCCTTATAAACAACCAGGAAATTGAAAGCAATAATTCTTGATAGAATGGTAAACCTTCCTGAAATGGGTTTTCCATGACATTTCAGTACGCTTTGCTATCCTCCTTTTGGTGGTACAAATATAGTTTCCCTTGTGCCAGTGTGGGTGCTGCAGACCTGCAGACCTGCAATCTCTATTTAAATATTATGAATTTATTCTACAGCTTTCTCTAATTCACATCAGAGAATGTTAAGTGCTGGGCTGTGTTGCAACTTCAGAAGACCAGGATGGTCTTTGATCCAAGAGAGTGCAGTTAAGAGGTTGTCTGTCTCTTAATTGTTCACTGCTGGAGAAACTGCAGCACCAACAGCTGATTGAACCTACAGTAATAATGAAGGATAGTCACTGCGCATCACTGAGCGTGTGTGTTTTTATCTATGTTTACAGATTCTGCTTTAGTAAAGTTGCAGTTTGGAGTTCCCGTAATAGCATGTTTTACATCCTGCAAGTGCACATTTACAAATGTGCTGTGCTGTTGCATTTGTTGGTTTATATCGTGTTTTTCTGACTAATTCGATGTTGTTCATGAATATTAGAATGGTACCAGGTTATTTGGAGACAAACGAAAAAATGTGTTAACTGAGGCCTGATTTAGACTCCTGCTGTGAATCACTGTGGAGTCTAATACATAACCTACATAAGTGGCTGACAGCGTTGCTTGCATTTATGCTTGTGCTGGTAGATTATGTGTCAGTTAACTTGTGCTCATGTCCCAGAGTTTTATATGCAGTGCAAACAAGTAAAGTGCTGGGACTTTTTTACTTCCAGCGTCGTCGTCTTTGTTTTCAGGGTGCAAACATGTTTTTCTTCTTTTGTCCTTTTACGTTCCCTCACCTACATTCTAATATTTTTCAATCGCTCTTCAGGAATTTGCTAACATTTGTGAGTCTTTATATTAATTGTATGATTTGTATTCCATATACTGTGACATGGTTGTTATTCTGTTACTGAAAAACTCAAAAATTGCAACAAAAAGTAGCCCGAAATGCAGATGGCAGGTTACGTCATAGGTTATATTGTAGAAGTTTGCAGTTACTGTGTAGCAATGACATAGAATTCTTGCCAAATAAGGCTGAAGTTTGCATTGATACTGATCAAAGATCATTTTTGACCGTGGTTGGGATTTGGGACTTTATAAGGAAACAGACTTGAACTGAATAAAAATAAATTAGCTTTAGCCATTGCTAGCAAACAAAACAGCTAGCACCAAATTGGAGTTGACCTGTGATGTTCGATAGAGATGAAAGCAATAACTGAGCTGAGCTGCAGTCCATGTCTTATTGCCCTGTGCAAAATATTCACACTTATAAACACTTAAAAGAAGTAAAGAAAATCTGCTGCTTTCGATTATCCCAAATTCTAAAAATAAACCTGGAAAATAAACGTTAATTATCTAAAATGCTACTAAATGGACTAAAATGTTGCATCATAAATCATGCTTGATTTGTCCAGAAAGAATGCTTTTTCGATTTTTGTTTTGGAGCTCCCTGATTATGTCTTGTTTTGAAATTGTGGTGCCCTGAGAAAAAATTGGACTTCATTTTTGCTTGCCCCCATATGTTTAGCATTTGAGTCCAACACTGAGCCTTAAGGTTGGGCCTGAGGCCTTTCGCAGTGTGGCAGATGGTGGATCATCCAAACAAGTGGACAAATTACCTCGGATTCCCCTCTGCGTCTGGGTGCTGTTGAGAGTAGCAAGAGCCCAGCAGCCAGACCTGCCAACAGTGGGTCAGCTGGCACAGAGGGCTGTTCACACACTACCCTGCCTTACTTCCTGGCATCTTCATTTCCCCTCTTCTGTTTTTTTTTTTTTTTCATCCCATTTTTCAACTCTTGCTCATTCTCCTTCCACTTGGCAAGGTTTCATTCACCGCAAATGGACCTTGGAGTGGTTTTGTTTCAATACAACTCCCCTTTTTGGTTTCGGTGGATATTGTTCATGGCCTTGATTTGTGGATGATTTAAAGAGACATCTGCAGATGGGCTTCTTGTGATTGATTGTTTCTGCCTCTGCTGCTCTCTCCTGGAAACTGTGTAATTATGATGAGAAGGACAACAAATGGCTTGTGTTCAGTCATGATCTATTGTAGGTAAAAACAATAAAAAACAAGTGAGACTGTATCATTAGTTCTTCGGGGCTCCATTTTTTTTTTTTAAAGAGAGGAGGAGACTAGGCTAATCTCATTTACCCCTAACAGTTCTAAGAAGCTATGTGTCACCTTCCAGAAAATGCTCAGGACGTCTAATCTAGCACTGTCATACAATAGACCTTGATGGTGATAAATTATGCTTTTAAGATGTGAGTCTTAAGTCTTAATGGTGATCAAATGCCTCTTTCCTAATTGAATTGTCCTGCAGGCATTACATGGTCCATGTAAGTGTATCAGGACGGGAGCCAGGGGAGGCTGAAGATTCTTGATGCTCTGTTCAAATAGACCCTGAATGGCTAATGAATGTTATTAATGAAGCCTGCTAATGCAAGCAGACAGCCATTCAAAATTAACCATTTCAAGGGAACAAAAGCGTAAGGATGGGATAATCCTCCTCATCTGCAACAACCGTGTCATCTTTTTCATCCATTCACGCGTGTATTCATGAGTTCTTGGAGCCGTAAATATTTTTCAGCCTCATCTGCCGCTCCGCCCCTTGTGTCCTATCAAGACTCACTTGTGAGCTGGGCTCCCTGTTTTGCAGACTGCCAGTGGAAAGGTCAGGTATCATTTAGCCAGCAGAGAATGCTTTCGCTGGTGCCACATCCTCCACACTGTGTCCACAAGAATTTACACAACAGCAGTGGAAAATGTCAGTACACACAGAGCATGATGATAAGACGCTTCCGACAATATTCTCGTCTTTCCCACTGTTATTTAGACTGTAAGTGTTGAATCGTTCTGTTTCTCTTGTGACATGATCGCATATAGAGTACACACAAGAAAGGTGATAATGTCATTCAGCAATCTTGGGTTTTTTTGTTTTTTTTTTTGTCTTTCTCTGTAGTGTGTGAAGCAGAGGCTGACAAGTTATAGAAAATTTGAGCCAGAAGAAATTGGCCCCTCCTGTTCCTGACAGGATTTTGGTAGCTTCCTATGTCTCAGCAGGAAGTGCAAAAAGTCAGACTTCTCAGTCTTTCATCTCCACGCCCACAGAACTAGAACACAGAACCCCTGTCTCCTCCGTATGTTTTGTAGGGCAGGGCCTGCCTACATGTTTGTTTCTTTCCCTGTCACACATTTCACACACGCACACGTATATAGACAAGTAGACCTACAATCAAAAGTCTTACTCCTCGCATAAGATGGCAGAGATTGCTTCCTTCCTCCCCGCTAACATTTCTTCATTTGCCTAATGTCCTGTCAGTCCCGTAGAGGCTCCTTTTCAGCAAAACTATGTTTTATTCATTGAAGAAAACAGAGCGCTCAAGTTAGAAATACACTTGTCAGAAGTTAACAGCACAACTGTGCATAGCAGAAAGATTATGACCGTTCAACAGTCAGCCGCGACACATGTGTGGAATCCGGCGTGTGTGCTCCCTAAAGAGAGCGCATGAGGAGCAGTCGGGAGTGAGGCAGCAGGTGCAAGAATGTGTTAGCAGCTCTGAGCGGGATGGGTCTTGTCAGCCCACCCCTGTTACTCTGTAGGGAGGTGGGGTAGGGAGTATTTTTCGTGGCAGTGCGGCACATCCATGCGTGTGATTGTCAGCCACTGGTATGCATCTTGTGTGCTCTCCACACATTTGTGCCAATCGTCTGTGGCGTCAAATGTGTTCATGTAGCTACTTGTCTCATATTTGTGCGTACCAGGTGACCTTTCATTAACATGGCCTTTTTTGAATACAGTCGCCCACACAGCTGCAGAAGGAGACAAATCCAGAAGCCTCCCACTCGCTAGTGCTATAACCAGCTAAATACCAGACTAATAGCAGGTATGCAGCCTTGTGAAGCCATGATATTGTAGTTTAGACCACAGTAATAGATGGTTTTGACCTAAAAGGTGGAGTTCTCTGTATGTGTGTTCTCGTGCATGCTTGAGTATGTGAATAACTATTGTTAAAAAAAGGCCAGCATGTCATTCCTTCCAACTAGCGTGATATACAGAGGGAGCTGGCTTAAATCAATAGTAGCATTCCTACAAAACATACTCGGCAGCTGCTTATAACACTTTGATATCACGCTCCCTGCCCTAGTGACAGAATGAGCTTCATCCTGCTCCACGGCCTGGCTCTTTGTGTTTTGCTTGCATCCACATTTTGTGAAAGGGATTTTGGCAATGGAGAAGGCATTCCTGCTGGGGTTGAAGGAGGCGGCCAAACCACATGGAGGATGATTACACTCCTGAGGGAAACAGTGGAAGAAGTGGGAGAGTAAAACCTAGTTTGGCTCATCTTTACTACATGTTGACTGCCTGCAATGGCTTCCGTATATACTATAAATGTAAAAGTGCATTTTTTATTTATTTTTTTTGCCACAAAGAGTTAGTTGCAGTGCAAACAAGCCGTTCTTTTGACTTGTACTGTCACACCAACTTCTGCTGCTTCATCAGTGGGATGAGCCTTATAGCTTGGCAGTTCTTTCAGCCTTCTGCTGGGTTTTTTTGTTTTTTGTTTTCTCTGCAATGGCATGGACCATTATTGGATCCGGGAAAGGGATGAGGCAAAAATTACTCACTCAGCATTATCCAGTTTTTATTGGCATGAGTGTTTTTACAGGATTCCCGCTGACTTTTAAAGGCGGGGTATGAATATATTTTAAGGGACATTTAACGCAAGTCCTGAGCCTGATTCCGGTCAAATGTTAATAACTGTTCTGCAATAGTGACACACTCTTTCCCAAAATACAGCGCTGGCAAACTGTAGTTTCATTGGTGGTGTTTTTTTGGAACTTGAACTATAAAAATCAGGAGAGCGCTGACGGATGTTTGGCAGAGGAACGACCAGCGCTGCTGCTGTTGCTGCTGGCAAATTTGTGGAGAAGCCCACATGGCATACTGCAGGCACATGTCTGGGGTCCAGCCAACAGAGAGGTGTCATAAAAGTGTAAAAAAGGTGTGGGACCTGGCATAGCAGACACTGACATCGTATTATTACGTTGCGAGCTGTTTTTTACTGCGAATCAAGGCAGCTATGTTTGTCTTTCCTCAATCCTATCTGATTAAATCATGTTCGTACCTATTATACAGTTTTGCACATTTTTTAAATTATATTTGATTGAATTTTTTTTTAAAGACTAGATTGGGATGCACTTATGATTTCAGATTGTCTGCAAGGCCAATTTATACTTTGTTAAATTAAAGTCAGCAGCTCATAAATAAAATTTAAACTAAGAGTAAGAAGAATAACGTTACAAGTGTAAATAAATGAGCAAAAAGTTGTGCTAAAAAAACAATAAAAAAAAAAAAGGTTAAGAGTGAAGTTAAACTTCTGCTGAATTTCTTTTTTTTTTTTTTAATATTTCCACAAGAAAATGCAAAGCAGAGATCCTGTCGTCAAAATTGTATACTAATTCTAGGGTCGGTCATTACGAGCCTTTATTGACGAGCCCTTTTGTTATGGTAGTACTTTAACCTGACACATAGAAAAAAGTCGAAAATCTTTAGCACTAATTCCCACACACCATCAATCAGCTGTCCATAAATTACTCCTGCTCCTGTAGTTTATGAAGTGCCACATGTCATACCCCACTTAAGGACGCGAGCGCTGTGGAAGTCGTTTAGGTGTTTAAGAAATGTATTCATGAGGAGCGATAGAACTAGTTTATTCCAGGTTTACTTTGCAACTTTTTTTTTTCACTGGTAATCAGTTTTGTTTACAAGAGCTCATTTTCTACAGTGCACTCTTGGGGTCGATTAGCATTCATTGTTCAGTCATCTGGAGTTTTTGTTTTGTGTTTGACTCATTAAGGAAAATGAGCTCGCTTTTATGGGATAGCTCCTTGTAGAGTGTGAATAAAGCAAATTTGAAGAAGAGTAAAATTAAGAGCTTCATTTGGAGTGAGACTGAACTGACGTTTGAGTTTCATTACATACCGTCACCATGAGCACACATTGGCTCATGTGCCTTTAATCTTCACCATAACTACACGTCAACTTTTATAACAATTTTTTTTTTAATAAAATCGACTTTGGTTGGAAACAAGATTTGAATTGACAACCGTGTTGAAATGTATTCTTGTCCTTTCTTTTGAAATGACATTTCTTTTCTTCTTCTTTTTGCCAGCTATTGCATTGTCTTGTTTACTCCTCAAGGGCAGGTGCTCAGCAGTATTGATGTGTAAGCTCGTGCCATGAATTTTAAAACGCTTTGATTAACAGTGAGCCATGTGAAAGCTAATGAAATTTTAATATGTATTGTTTGTATGGAAACAAAAAATATGCATCATCCCATTCGCTGTTGTCAAATATTGACCTAAATACCAACAAGGGATAAAGAATTTTAATTTTGATACAGTGTGACAAATCAATCAAAAGGCTTTTGAGTGTCATGAAAGATGATGTAATAAAACAAGAGAGAAAAGCTTTAATAAAAAAGAAATCAATACATCATGTGAGTTAATAAAAGGCACGGGTACAAATTCATGAGATAAAAATATGCTATAAATTTCTTGTTTGGATCTGAATATCACAGCAACACAACAACTGTACTGTGACACAAATGCATTCCAGCTTGTGGATGCATTCATTAGCATGACCAACATTCATGTTTACTTTCGCTCTCTGTACATCTTATAAGAATGGTGAAATATTGCGTAAAAACCCCTGCTGTTATACTCCATTTCTGCCTTTTCCTCAGTGCCACAATGGCGCATGAGAAAATGATGCAAATGACCATCTGCTACGACGGTGTTTGTTCTTCCAGTCTGCGCTGTAGTCAGGCAGGTCTTGGTCTCAGCTACACCTGTTGGGAGCTTGGTTAGCATATTTGTGCCAACTGGTAGGCATGCGGGTAAAACGTCCATGAAAATGAAGAGAGATTTCGTGGGAGCATATAAGGACTTTACTGCACTTCCCTTTCTAAAACCCAGATTTAATGTGGTTTGGTTGCACAGAGAAAGAACGATGCACATTTGGATGTTTTATTGCAAATTGCTCGGTCCTTTTTACCTTAGTTTTATAAGAAATGCCGTGGCCCTTACTGCTAGCTCATATTTCATGTGCCTTCCCAGCTCTGGTCTATCAGCCCTGTCAGACTGAATCAGGTTGGACAGAGCTGAGAGGTCTGACTGGACTTTATCAGAGGTTTCTCTCCAGGCTGTCTAATGTCTGATCTAATGGAAGCTGAAGAGGACAGACAACAAACACACTAACATACACACACAGGGTAGACTTTCACTCTTGTGCAGCTCACTGGATATATTGCAGATCCAAAGACCAAAGTACATAAAGGCGCTAGAGGAGTGAAGTGTATGACGTTAATCATTTTGCTTATATAAAGCTTTTACGATATGTTATTGGTTTTCTTTTTCTTTTGTTTGCTTTTTGAAACCAGTGCATATGTGTAAAGTTTAGCTGGAGTAACCGACAGCGCAGTCTCTAGCTGTAGTCAGACACTTTTACAGTAGGTTTTAATTAGGCTTTGGCTATTTGCAATGATTCATGTCTGATCGTTGGACTGGATGCTTTCAATATTAGAGCGTGGGCTTTATAAAAAATGCATTCCACCAGAAACATAAAACATGAAAAACATTATCCACTCTCCCATTATATCGTTAGAGCCACATCTCTGCCACATCTTTTCTTTTTATAGAGGATGAAGTTGAATGGCTAAAATAAAACCAGCGCAGCACAAATGCCTGAGTGATCAAGTTATCAATTACGTCTGACCTCAAGGGAGTCTGTTTTCTGAATGCTGTTGGCAAAATACACTTCAGTAAAAATTCGATCATTTCCTGAACAAAGGTCCAATTTTGAAAGTTTATTTTGTGTATTTGCCAAAAGACTTGTATTGCTCATTCTGCATTTTAGCTCAATATGTTGCAGTTTGCTGTGGAAATCTGATAAGTGGACTGCAACTATCCTTTTGTAAAATATTTCGAACCCACTTTCTCTAAGACTGTTGGTGTTCCCCATTGTTTAATCTGCTGGCAGTCATGTTGTTTCATTTGCTCAGAAGCAGGGTGACAGGGATCAGATCACAGGCAGTCATGTAAACACTGTTAGCAGCTTACAGTGGTAATCCGCCTTTACTGTATTTACTTCTCCTCATGTGTAATCAAGTGGGGAACACCTACCAAGAGGCAGCACTCATCTGAAGGTCAAAACAGCACAAGTGTCAAGAGAGACCACGGTCAATGCTGTGTAACTATTTGCATTGCCCGAGCCTCGCTAATGCACGTTTTCCCCAAGGACACGTACGTCCTCTGGAATAGCAGGATTGGTACACAGGTCACAATGCTGCACCAGCAGAAGTAGCTATCTCGGATAAAGAGAACAAATCAATACCAAGCACTCTGGCGTCTCCCTATGTACCCCCCCTTTAGCCTGAAAATCTAACTTTTTTTGGACATAATAAATATTTATGCCTTTCTGTTGAGCTAATTACACTATTTCTCCTACTTCGTTGCAATAGCGTCCTCATTTATGCGCAATATGACTCATAAATGAGCCATGACTTTGAAGTGATGGAATAGTAAGAGTGGCATTATGCTTTATTATTTAAATGCTCATTGGGTGTATTTGTAGTTTAGACTTTACTGTGAATTACGAGTAGCAAAACTGAGGTCACGCACAGTTCAGGTTGTATAATTTTGCCACAAGAAATGATTTGCTTCTGTCCTCTGTTTGCAACCCAGTTTGAGAGTAAAATATGTCAGCGTTTGAGCATGAATCTATCTCCACTAATGAGAGACAGCCTAAGGAGAGCGCGGTGTCTGTCAGCACCGTTAAGTGCGGAGGTGATAGAACTTAATTTTCCTCATATTTCTAGGCTGCGGCTTCTGTCTGCATTGTTGTGCTGCAGGGGGAGATTATCGGATTATCACACAATGAGGCAAAATGTAGAAAAAAAAAAAATAGACTTAAAAGCATGAGATTCTCGCGCCTTCACCGCTTAAGTGTTTAGTGCGTGTGTTGTTTTTTCTGTTTTTATTTGTTGAAGCTAGACTCTTGGGGAAGTATAACTGGAAATCCAACGTGATTATCTTTGTATATTATACAAACTTATCTTTAAAAAGTTGTGAACCAAAAACACAAGAAGATGATTTGCAGATCGTATAAACTATATATTTAATTGGGAATTGTATGATTTTTGAATGGTGATATTTGGGAAATTTGTAATCTTTGGGGTTTTTTGGATGTTTTTTTTTTTATCAATCTTTTTTATGTAAAATTTTACAATTTAAATCTTTCTTTGTTTGTTTATATTGGCAAATAATTTGGGGAGGATAAGACAGCCCTTGTAGGCCCTATATAGCACTTTCCTTTCCAATGTCCAGTCCATTTTCCAACGCATTTTCTTTCTAAAAGAGAAGTAGAATGAGCTGTCTTGACATTCCCGGGAGGAATGTGAGCTAGTTGAAGGTTGTGGCAGCAAGGTGGTGGGGGCGCGAGTGGGTCTTTGCTGACTGTTGCTGGAGGCCTTTCAACATTAATGGGCTATTGACCCCCAATGGGGTAGAGGCATGAAGTGGCAATACATCATAGCCACATCCACGTGTCATCTGACTCCCCTGTCCCCCTCTTCTGTGACCACCCAGGAATCAGGACAAAAGGTGCTTACCACTCTCTTCTTCCCATTTCCATTCCCAAAACCAATCCCATTCCCATGCTGTCTTCTCCTTTCACCAGCTATACACAACCTGAACTCTGGATGCACTCCCCTCTAATCCACCGTATGTCTTATCTCAGCTCAGGAACAATAGCTACAGAGTGTAGCATGGCTCAGAGCTACAGTCGTCAGAAAAAATGTTCTGCTCCCATAAGGCTGTGGGACACTGCATCCAGCAGCATCAGCCAAGCAGCCTGTCTCTGCTTCACATGAAGTCTTCCTCACTGTTTGTCGAGAAATTATTTCGGCTTCTGTGTGTTTGACTGTCGGTTGAAATGGAATTTCTATTACTGCAGTGCAGTTGACAGCCAGAGCAAATGACTTCTCGTATCTGTGCTTGCTGTCATTGTGTCAGTATGCTGATCTGTCGCTTGTCTTTTGTTTGTTCACCATGAAGCGGTATAAATTAGCTGTTCGGACTATGCTGTGATTCATGTTGTTAGGTAGGCACCTGTCCAAGCCACTGTTCCCATTAATCTTCTATTAATGAGCTTTTACCTCAGTCCTAATGAGCTGTGATTGCAGCTACGCAAAGAATCAATGCCACCTTATATGCGCTGGTCCTACAGTGGGCAGGCGTTTATGTAGGTGAGGCAGTGCCAATCAGACAGTGATGCGAGAATCAAATCACAGGGAGTCGATTTTACAGTGTTAAATGATCCCATGGTAATCAGAAAATCCAGTTAATTACTCATTACTGCCAGACTGTGTCAGCTATTAAGCTGATCCTTTAAATAAAACAGGAAGCTCTTAGGCTTAACTCAAGACTTATTCAAGTGTTAAGTTTGTGTGTGTTGAGTGCTTGACCTCATCAAGTAGTTTGTTGACAGTGATGACGATGTCAGTGAGTTGGGAGTAGTCCAACACTTTGGCCAAAATTTAAATATGACCTGAATCCTGCTGACTGATAATCTCTCAATGTGTCTTAGCACCACAGTCAGATTGATATTTGTAAAATATTTGCATAACAATTTGCCAACTGTATTATGAATTCTGGATGACTTTGTTGATCTCTTAGGTTTTTACCTGCTGTAGACAACATTCATGGTTCTCAGACAATGTTTGAAACCAGTGTTGTGAAAATTCCCATCATGCATCCTGATCTGTCACAGTCCAGATACTGGATCTCCGAGGGTACGCTGTGGAGTCTAGCAAGGGGCACAACCTACAGAACTTGCAAAGTAGTGCATCTAGAAATCACATTCATTCTGGACATACAAAAGAAGTGATCAGATTGGAATTTGGGGAGTTTAGAGGCTGGGTCATTTTCGGACTGATTTTATCTTCTATTTATTTTGGCGCAAGCATTCCAGCAAAAGTACATCTCTAGGCTGATGATGCGATTATATACATGTATGCCACCTCTGTAGAGCAGGCAGAACAAGAGTTCCAGACTGCATTTGTAAATGTAAATGGTTGTAAATGTTCAAAAGACAAAATTTATGGTATAGTCAAAAGCTCACCCACCCACGCTTGATGGTTTTAGCATTGTTACTTCTGAGACTAAATCTGTTCCACCACACCTACAAGTATTTGGGTTCATGGTGTTTCTCTTGAATGTAAACATTGCTAAAGAGGTAGAGCTGATCGTCTACCAGTTACAGGTTCAGTGGTTTGATTCCCGCTTCCTCTAGTCTGCATGCCAAAGTAATTAAGTCATAAATCTTGCAACTGATGACTTGCAGAAGGCAGCACTGATATATATTTTTTCTCTATAAAGCAATACTAGGTACACTTGTTTTCTTTGTAGCCTTTCCTGATACGAATAGTTAAGTGTGCTCCTCTAAATGGTTGTTTTTGATTTGCTTAGACCTCGGATACATCTGGGGAAAAAACTGTTTTCATATTACGCACTTTAGACATGGATCACTCTACAGAAAGAAATCATCTTAAACATGAGTTTAAAAGCATCATAAGAAATGCAGTAAAGGAAATCTGAAGATGTTTTTTCTTTAGAGGCTGGTAAAATTTAGAGTATTGTGTATTAGTTATAGTTGGTAATGGTGTGACTGATTAGTAAGGATTTCCCCTCCTATGAGAATTAAAGCAAGAAGACTATGTTGAAGAGGATTTTTACATCTCCTTCATATTTAAAACCAGTTCACAGCAAAAGCTTCCTCTTGGCTCCTGACCCTTCAGAAGCAGTGGTCTCTTAATATTGAGCTTCAAATATCAAGTGATATGTGTTCATTAGAGCTGTCCGCTGTTATGTATTTTTATTATATATATTTATTCTTGCCACACTCTCCCACCATCTGTGCTTCCTGCTTTCATTCTCCTCAACTTCCTGATGTTCTCTCTTTATATTTCTCTCTGTGGCAAACTTGCATCACCTGACTGTCTCTAATTTTCTTTTTTTTCCTCCCCTTCTCTATTCACTCGCTGTCACTGTTGTCTTTTTTTTATTTTTTATTTTAAATACATCCCTACTGTCTGCTTCCGATGCTTTCCTCTCTTCCCCTCGTCGCTCTCTGTCTCCGCTACTTTGTCTGGCTTACTTCCGTCACCGCCCGCCTCTGTCTTGTTTTCTGCTTTGTGTATGTTGTCTCTTTAGGCTTACTCTCTTTTCCAGTAAGGGAATGAATCCATATACATGTCAGAGTGCTGTGGAAGACACTGTTCATCTTCTACTCCCTCAGGCCACCTAGAGAAACAAACAATTTACGCATAAAGTGCACACACTAACACAGGCATGCCTTCGCTGGGATATGATATGTGACTGGCTGGTTCCAATGCCTTCTTTTATGTTTTGCTATTTTGATAGAAGGTTCTTTTTGTACCATCGCTGAACAAATTAGTACATATTTATGTCTTGTATTAAATAATTTTAATAGATTTTCTTTCACCAGTTCACAAAGGTGACCCAATTATGTGGGTTTGCTGACAAGCGCCTGTCACTGTGTGTCATTTGTTTCTCAGTAAGTACAGCCTTCAACAGAAACAGAAATTATAGGAAGGAACGAACCAAAAATAGTGTGGCAAGACCCAAAATATTCTCCTCTCTGGACCAAGCATGAATAGACTAGATCTGAGACTTAGTTTCCAGGCTTCCCATAAATATATATATATATATACATAGGTGTGTGTGTGTGTGTGTGTGTGTGTGTGTGTGTGTGTGTGTGTGTGTGTGTGTGTGTGTGTGTGTGTGTGTGTGTGTGAGACTGTCACAGGCCTCAATGTGTATCCACCTCAAGTGCAGTGTTAAGCCAGGAGAAAGGAGGAGCGAGAGAACAAATGACATGGCTGTTTTTGTTCCATCTGCAGGAGGCTGATGGAGACACAGATGCACGTCCTCCACACACGTGGACAAACGTGTCACAGCATGAGCATGGATAGGAAAAACATTTACGCTGAGTGGTTCACAAAAACTCTTTATAATATATATTTATTATGAATTTTTTTTTTTTTAAGTTGATATTTTCAGACTGTTAAAAAGGCATACATAAATGTATTCATGTTTGTCTTTTCTCCTTTTTGTTCTATAAAACATAGAGATGAAATCATAATTTAGCCAAGATACAGACACAAAGATGACAGGACTGTGGTGTCTTTGTTTACTGAAACTTTTCTCCCAGAGATCTGTGGGGAACCGTCAGCAGCAAGAGCCTCCTCTTGGCTCTAGTCACTAAGCAGATTTATACTCAACACAGAGGCGCCATGGGTCAATGAACAAACACCTTTACTTGTCTGTGAGCTTTCTGACTGACACACAGTACCTGTGGGTGGCCCCCGATATTGCTCAAATCTCTGGCTTTGAACACCAGATCAACCCCGTTTTCTCGTCACAGACTAGGCCAATCAAACGGAACGAAATCAAAGCTTTGTTCATCAGCTCCTTTTCTACCTCTGTTAAATATGTGTCTTTGGGAGGACCATGTCTTTTATTATTTTAGCGAATCAGAAAGCAAATGCAATTAAATGTATCTGTTTAATACATGAACAAAAAAGCCATTTTTAGTCTCATTTTCTACATCCAGTTTCACTTGTGATATTTTGTAATTCACTTTAAGGAGTTGCTGTCAGCAGAAATTCACCTTGTTAAAAAGCAAGCCAACTCAAATGATAAAGGATTTCTTTTAAGAGTGATTTAGCTGGTAGAGCAGGCAGAGCAAATCCTTAAGCCTGGATATTTTCTGCGCATTGTTTTCTAGGGGTGTAAAGTCAGTCACATTTAATCCTTCAATAGTGCTCAAGAGATGCCCTCAATCAAATCCAGATATTCCCTGTGCCCCTGAAAGCGCCTCACAGCAGCAAATTCTCTCTGGCTCAGTGTGAGTGGGTGGGTGGTAGTCAACCAGAGAGGCAGATAAATGTGTTTTTCTTTTACATATTACACTCTTTAGCCTCGCAATAAAAGCACGGTTATGTAGTTGTTTGCTACTTTCTTGCAAATGCAGTGAATTTACTGACAGTCAATAATGGAAATGGAGGAAAATAACACAGAATCGGTCTGGATGATGGTGATGGCAGGATGGTTTGATCAGTTCTTTATGTGCAGCAGGATGCGGCTGCCAGGTTTGTTGCAGTTAATGTTTTTTGATTTAATCCAGAGCTTTCTGACTGCCCTTGCGCTGCCATGATAATATGCCCAGAGGGCTACTCATGCAGTAAGTAGAACAGGAGCCTCCCTGGATTTATAGCAAGGAACATGTTCCTCTCTCTCAGAATTAATCTCCTTAGTTTGGAACCACAGGAAGAAAAATGAAAACAAAGATTGGATCTGCCTCTTATTTTGGAGATAAAATTTTCTTTTTCCTATTTTATTTTATTTTACTTTGGTTTTTTTGCCTTCAGTTGTGGACACCTATTATTTTGGCATGCAGTATTTGTCATTTTTCATTAGGGAAAATTGCTTCTCGGTGCAAAGGCAGATGTTCGGTTCTCAGCAGTGTGCTGCCATCGCAAACATATTTTTTAGTAGCACTAAACAGATGGTTGTGGGTGTTAGATTGCTGCCACTACATGACTTTTGAAAACCCTGTTGAGGGTGGTGGACTGTATTAGGGCTTTTCCAACATACAAAAACAATGTTGCTGCCCCCTAGAGAGGTTTATAAATCACATTTTGCAAGCTTTTTTGGGGGGGTGGCTGTAAAAAGCAAAAAGTGGAAGTGCAGCATCTGGACAGGAACTCTGACATCCGGGGAGGGGAAGGTATGAGGTAGATCAAGAGAGGGTGTGGTGCTTGACTTCTGACCCTGATCAGAGGGTAGGGGTCAAATGCAAAATATAGGCTGCAGCAGTGTTGCTACATGCAACCCCACGGTCAGGCCAGTCTCTGCAATTTGTCTTGACAGATGTGCCCCCTCCCTGTTTACTAAACGTGTATCAACAGGAACTGACGAGATGAATAAGACGAGCAGTAGGAAAGAAGGAAGAACGAAAGGTTGGGAGGAAGAATTTTTTTTTTTTTTTTTTTTTTTTTTTAAATGCAAATAAAGGTAAGGAGGCCAACAAGGCTCCTGTCTCCATACACAAGCCTGGTTTAGCAGGGAGTCTCAGTCCACCGCAACAGTTTATTGAAGGCAGCATGCCTTCAATTAAAGGGTTCTTTCCACATGGTGTACTCACCCCACCAATGTAACACCTCCCCCATTAATTTTCCCCCTTCCTTGCAACTTGCTTTCTTTCCCTTCTTCCAGAGTTATTTGTTCTTCTGCAACAAAGGTAGGGCCTAATCGTGGTAGGATCTCATAACACCAAGGCTTTTAACTGCCAAGATCAAAGAGTGCAAGTTTGTCTAATGCGGGATTACGTTCAGATACGGGACCTGGCAGCCTCACCTCACTCCACCCCTACACCACCACCAGTGGCGGGTAGCTCCATTAGGCTCAACGCATTGCTCATTTTTCCGCAAGAGCTCCCTTGGGCCAAGAGGCAATTATGCAGTAGTGTGGCATAATATTTCATTCTCTTCACATCGCATTGCTCTATGGTGGTTCTGGCCGCTAACAGCTTCATGTGGCCCAGGAGGAAAGGTGCAGGCTGCTAACAACTTCATGTGAGAAGAGGAAGGTTGGAGAGGGGAGGAGGCGGTGGAAGAGGGAGAGGAGAGTTCTCAAGGGCATGATGCTTCATTAGCATCGTCAGGTCTTTTTCACCTTCTTACATGGAGAGTGAAAGGGTGGGCATGCGTTTTAGTTGTGGTCAGGTGATGTTAACTAGATTTGCGACGTGACTCATGAGTATAAAAATGTACACTGGATTGACAGTTTTGCTCCTTGCATGCAACAGTTACAGGGGGAAAGTCATATTTGGTTAACACGCTTAAGATGTTTTACTTTGTATTTCCACCGCCTTTGAACAACAAAGCAACGTTCAATGCCTTCTGTTTCACTGATGATTATACATGTAAACAAAAGAAAACGTAGACGTTTTATAACTGATGTCTATAGACAAACTGGCAATGTTCCAGAAACCAGTTAATGGTGTATGTTCCAGGAGGGTACCAAAGTTTAAAAACGGAGCCCTTTCTTGAACTCTACAAAGATTGCACAAAGTATAATGTCATTATGCCCACGTTTGTTTTTGTCCAACCACCATGATAGATAAAATCACCTCCTCCTCCTCCTTCTTTTTTTTTTTTTTTTTTGATCCTGCTATTTCTTTTCTGGCACTGTAAATCCTCTCCTGCATTTCATCTTTTCCTGAGTGGTGGCACATAAACTTAATACAATAAGTATTTGCTGCTAAATGATGTCACATTCATAAGGAAAATCCCTTTCTGGGTTGAACAGCAGGGTTGAGGATGTGGGTTGTGCCCACATCTTTTCTGCCAGTTGCAAACATCCGTGTTTCTTGAAGAGAGGTCATTCTGGAAAAAAAAAAAAAATTTCTAATGCATTAGGTCACCAGGTGGTCATCATTTCTGTTTGTGCGTCTAGCCAAGAATTTAAGTCTGATGGAGAAATGCTGACAAGTAGTACAAAGGTTGCTATGAAATCATACATTAGGTAGGTTGTGGGGAAAATATCTAGTATGTCATATTTCTTCTTCAAGTGATACTTGATGAATACACTGTAGCACTGTTTCTGTGTTTTTGTATTATTAAAACGAGCATGTCGTGTGTCAGTACTTAACCACTTTGTGTGGTGACGCCATAATGCAGTGAATCACTACATAATAGGTGTTTGTCTGCTTTTTCAAGCTATTTTTTATTACTCAGTTATACAGATATTATGGAAAATTGTTCTACAGTGTATTGGGAATTGCTTTTTTTGTGACACTGTTATTATTGTGGCTAACCTGTCGTTCCTGTATTATATCAATAGTTATTCTGGGATCCACCTCCAAAACCAATGATTAAAGTATTTCTACACTAGAGGGAATAGGCTCAAAGGATTTAAGGCTTTATGTGGCTTGAGAACTAAATTGAGGCTACAAAACATTTTATTTAAAAGAAACCACAGCTTGCTTCGCTTTTGTGACATCAAGATCAGGGGCGTTATTTGGCCCTTTGACATTTTCACATAATTTACGACAAAATTATTCTAACGCTTGTGACGGTTTCTGTTGGTTTCAAAGAGTTGTTAAATGTTACAGAGAGAAAGAAAATTGGTACTTTATATTCAACTCGGTTCTGACAGTGATGGGCATGTTCATCGAGGACCGCTGTGTGATTTCTACGCTTTATGCAGAGAGCTGCTTTTGCATGAACTCAACCTTTTTTTTTTTTTTTTTATTTCAGTGCAGACTCGCTTCCCACTTTCTGCAAATAGCAACAGCAAACTGTCACTGCCATTCACTGAATAATAGTTGTAGGAGGCCCTGCCTTTCAATTTATTCATGCCCAATTTTGCTTTCTGACTATTGTTGATGGCAGATTTCAGTGAGAATAGCCTGCTTTTGACAGTGCTCTGTACCTGATATCGCAGGACTTGTGCTATCTGCACCCATCTTATGCCGGTATTAACTATTGCATTGCCTTGCTATTTTACATATGGCCTCTGACTGAGATGCTTCTAGCTGTTGTACAAGAAATGCATTTGGTATTTTAGACAAAGCACATTCTTTTAATATTGTACAACAGTGTTTTGATAACTTGGCTCACCACAAGTTACTACATTGTTAGTCTGTTTTTTTGCTGTTTATTTTCTAAATTTATTATTATATTTTAATTATTATTTCTATATTACTGTAAATTTGCCAAACCCACTAAGTGAGGGACTTGCTCAGCCTATGGATACTTTCTCATTTGAACACATAGAAAACAAGATTCTAGTCTTCAGCTTGATAGGTGATGCTAGTTGTGCCCTTTGGCCATCAAACTGATGTCACTGGTCACAGTTTTATTCCTGTATTAACACAGATGCTAAAAGTGTAAATGTGAGGCTACTTCTTCCATATTTCTTCCATATTCCGTGCTTTACAAGAAATATCCACTTCAGGCCTGATAAAATATGTTGCCTTTGTGTTTGCCAGTGAACCTACAGTCATAACTTTATAGCTTTCATCTATAAAGTTTTATGTCAGAGACCTAGCATTAACAATGAGTCTTTCTCATGTTTTTTAGAGATCAGGTCTGGCGGGAGAGGTCCTAAGGACGGACCCGTGAGGCAGCTGCCCTTGTACGACACACCATACGAGCCAGCTGAGAACGGTGGCGACTCAGACCCTGACCGATTGCGCTGCCCCAGAGAAAGCAGACTGCCCCAGGATGATGAGCGACCCCCTGAGGAGTACGACCAGCCCTGGGAGTGGAAGAAGGAGAGGATTTCCAAAGCCTTTGCAGGTAGGACTGACTGACCGAATTGTTATGACCACTGAAGGAGAATATAAACCTCACTGTAACTTACGGCACAGAGAGAAGTAAGTGAAATAAATCTTGAAAGTACTGCAAAGAAGACTTTTGAACAAGAGATGCATAATGCACTTTTACTCTGAAAACATTATTTCTACCTTTTTAGTAAGTATCTTTAAAAAGGGGGGAAAAAACAAACAGAATTTCATTTCGATCTGTTTCGCAGTCTTTGTTCTAATGTCAAATGCTCAGAGACTGAATCTAACGGCTCAACTGTCAAGCTTTTAACACAACGTAATCTGAACCTGTTTCTCTTTACTAACCCAGACGTCTGTTTTTCCAGCACTAACAAATTTGATTATGGCTTCTGTCAGGTTATGAGGCTCCCGTTGCTGCTGCTGCTGCTGCCTTTACCTTTCTGTTTAAGCTTTTTCCCCCCCTCTCCTCTGCACCTGCTACTTTCATTTTGCAGGTGTCCAGAACACTGTTTACTGTTTTCATCCAGCTCCTGCCTGTTTAAACTAAGTTGATACCTACGCTGCTCAGGGAGGCATGATTGGTTGCGCAGGTGCATGTAGGTCCAGGTAGTCACTGTGGTTTTAAGAGCTTCAGCATGGCTAAAACAGCCATAACATCAAACAGGGCTGTTCCTGGAAAGATATGCCGCCAGAATATAAATATGCACCCCAAATTTAAAAAAAAAAAAAGTATTTTATCCTTTTTTTCAAGAAAATCAGCAGTCCTTGACTTTTCAATCGCCCCATTTTTCTCTTCATATATATATATTTTTGTTCTTTTTCATCCTTGAACAGCTCTGCTTTGTTATGACTGCATTAGCTACGAGGGCTCTGTAAATGGCACTGGATCAGATCCCTACGGCAGAAAGGACTCCAAATCCCTCACAGGTACCAATGGAGGCGGGACTGGGGATTGTCTCCTTTTTTTTTCTTTTTCTTTTTTTCTTCTTTTTTTTTTGTATGATGTTTTTAGAGCTTTTTGAAACTGATGCCTGAACCTCTGGGTTGCACTCTACTTTCTGGAAATGCTGTTTAAAATTACAAGCTTGTTTTACAGTTTATTAGCGATGTCACGATTTGATTAACATTTGAATCCTAAGTGCTGTTTTCTCCAAATGAACCCAGCGGTCACCTACTGAAAAACGCCTTGGAAAATGTTGCTAATTAGAATGACATTATCAGTATGCTACTTGCACAATCCCCCAGAGCTTGAAGTGGACTAAAAAAAAAAGGCAAAGGCATGGTAGAAGTACTTCAGATTAGTCTTTCAGCAGGCGCACAATTTTAGCAAGTGCAGTAGCACTGCTTAAAAGAAGAGGCAATGGGGTTGAAGGGTGCAGGGGTGGAAGTGAAGCAAACTGTGTTTACTCGTCCACCCTTTGCAGTGTTAATTATTCTTTTTCCATGACAAGAATAGTGCGGTTTGGCTTTCTGTGGAAATGATCATTATACAAACTGAAAATATGGCAAAGTGGTCTCTGATGCACAGCAAAATAAAAACAACACGCATGCATTATTAAAACCACGCATGGCCTCAAGGCTCATTTTGGTGTATAGTTGAGGGGGGGAACAAGTGGCAAAGCTTGTAATTTGGTTTTTCGACATGCAAAAGTAATTGCGCGGTATAGCACCGTAAATCAAAACTCACTGTGATGCAAAGTACAAAAATAATTCACATTTTTGTAATTAAATTTCTTTATAGTTAAATTTTTTCTACAAATGTCTCTATTTTATGTGTCCTTTATTTTTCCCTTTGTGCTCTGAAATCACAGATGAAGTGCACTGCAATAAAGTAAAACGGTTACAATACAGAAGATGAAAGAGGCATTAATCCCTTGTGGTGTTGTGCTGTTAATGGGTTGTTTCAATGGACTTCACACAGTCACGCAGTTGAAGGGAATTATTCCATAAATATCATTTACATGCACAGCTACGTTTTAATATCCAACAATAAAGCATGTAATTAATGCCACATCTCCAACCCACTTTCATCACAATTGTTGAATCTAATTTGGATGTAATGCCTCGAAGAGCCAGTCAGAGCTAGTGACTATTTCAAAACGGATCCATCCCAAATCGCTGGAATAGCGCACTTTTCTATTTGTGTAGATTATTTGTAATGTTATTAATGATGGAGAAGGTCTGCTCCCTCATTTTTAAGTACGTGTAAAGTCTTATGTGGCATTGCAAAGGAAACAAACTCATGAATCTCATTTGCTGGAGAATAGTCTCATAAGAGTATTTGGTGCATACCTGCAGGTAATGAGAGTACTGGTATGTACCAATCAATGGTGCTTACAGATAGCATAAGTTCTTGAAATAAATGAGAAAATTATCTTTGTCCACTGAGAGGTTTTGGGCTAGTTTTGAAGATTTCCACAGATAGATAGCATTCAGCTAGATGTATCTGACTGTGGCAGGAGTTGTGATTTAAGGGATTCATTGGCTCATGTTAGGCAGAGTGTAGTGAGACTCTGTAGGCAAATGTATAAAATAAATTTGTCAGTGTGTTCATTTGTCATCCTTCCATGTTTCCACTTAATTTCTGTTTCCTGTTTACTTCTGTGTACCCTCGGCCCCGAGGTTTTCATAGGAGTCGCGTTCTTTTGCCTGTGCTAGTGATTAGTTAAATAAGGGATGCTGCATTCTTAATCACTTTCCTTCTCTCCCTCATTATTTTTCTGTCAAGCAGCACTCAGGAGAGTTTGTTTAAGACACTATTTACCAACACATCCCTCTTTCAACTCCCCCCTCTTACAGAGAGTGTCCCTCTTTTGATGATGATTAATTCAATTTCCAGTGCATGTCAAAGTATATTGGTTTGGAATTGAAGAGATAAGTCTTTAAGTTGTCTTTCAAGGAAAGCTGCAGTGTAAAAAGTACTTTGATTTATTACTGGATTGTGTTCTGTTTTATGCTTAAGTCAAGCCGAAATAATTCCCCAACATTTGAACACCAGAAAAGGGAAGAAAGGAAAAAAGAAGAAAGACATCTCTAGGACAAGCCTTGTCAGCATGGGCTTGTTGCTTTCGCAGGTGTCAGTGCAGACCAGCCTTGGATCCTGACATCAAGGGGCTTAGAGAAAGTTTCATACCTTTCAAGCTTGAAGTTTGTGTGCTTGCACCCATGTCTCTGATCTTTGCAACAAGCTTACCTGCGACTTCAGGACATTATACATTGCTTCAATGTTTAAGTCATGTGAGCCAAATGCTTAGCAGTTATCCCCATTTAATCTCTTCTGGCACGGTTTTAAGAGTTAGGTTAGGGCCCAGCTACTCTTGTCTTTTCCCAGAGATGCTTTATTGCACCGCTGTCGATTATATTTTGGATCCATTCGTTTTCTCATTGCCAGGAAATCTGTGGCATAAATGAGTCACAGATCCAATACGGAATTGTCCTACACCCTTAGTCGAGACAGGGTTACTCGGGCGGTCCTGTAATTTTAGATCATGAACTTTCTGTGCGTTAGAGCTTGAGAAGCCTAAACGCCTTTTTTTGTAATTTACCAAACCTAGTTGTAGTTGAAGTGATTGTTCGATTTTCAGAACCACTAACCATTTTGCAGAAAAGTCGATGTTTTGACAGAAAAAAAACAAAGGTCCAAATTAAAAACTAAACATACATGAACATGTAAAACAAAAACCTTGGCTTAATTTTTATCATAAGCTTTAAAAATATTACCCAAACCACCAATTTAAAGAAGTAACTATATTTTCCAAGCTTTCCATTGTAAATTTCTATCAGATTTTGTAGGACTAAATCTGATTTAAGTTTGTTTTATGCAGAATATGACAACATTTTTATTTGTTTTATATATAGATTTGTAATTGTTTGACTGTTCATGTTCAGATCTCCCTGATTTCCATTGTGGTGATGCTGCCATGCCTCCAGATGTCAGCAGTTAAGTAAATACGTTATCAGGCTGCGGTAAGTTGTGATTCCAGCCTTTCTGTGCTCAGATAGCCTGTTTTTTAAAATAGGACTAATTATAGCTCAGTGGGCTTTTTAGGTTTCCAGAGGGCACTTCTCCTCAGCAACATTTCTATAGTTGCTGAAGCACTTTACGCCTGTGTAATATAAATGATTAATGATATTGTTCACCATTTAGATTTAGAAGCGGTTTTCTGAACCCATCAAAACCTTCACAGTTCATATTCCCACAATTATGTGGGAAATGAAAATGTCGCCAAACAAAGTATTAGCACATAATGAAAAAAGATGAACAACCTTGCTAAATTGTGCAGTAAGTGTTTCAAAAATAAAGGAAAAAAAACAATTAAATAAGTACCAAGTGCCGCCTACGCCCTCCCACAGTGGTATAACACGGTAATGCAATCTGTATAAAAGACTATTTGTCTTCATTAATGCTGGGGAGGCAAAGTAGAGTAATGCTCCTTGCTGCAGCCCCCTTTTCCTCAGCTGTCCCTATCACAGCCTGCCTGCACGCCTGTTCACAACACTTGGTCTGGTGTTATTATTCACTGTTGAACTATCTCCTGACAGGTATGCAATGGAATGTAAATCCTCTGCCTTGTTAGGGGGTTGGGAGGCTGTGTACTTGCGGTTTAGTTAATCACTCATCCTCACTGTCCCTCTCCACCCCAGCGCCACACCATACTCGGCTGCCGAACACAGGTACTCGACACAACCTCTATCCTTACTCCCTGGATGCTGAGTAAGTGATGGATGATTCTGGAGGTGAAGTGTGACCAAGATGCATTAGAATTTGACCATATATGAAGCGTTAGTATATGAGGCCCGTGTAGGGTTTGTCCATATGTCTATCACCCTGTACATTTTGGCTCTGCATATAGTATCCTCCCTCTCACAGCCAGACGTGGACACGTCGCCATTGGAAATCCGAGTGCTGTCTCAGCAGGAGTGGGACTAAGAGCCACTGTTACCTAATCTCCTTGCCCTGTTACCTGCTACTAACTCCTTTCACTTGACTCCTGGCCTGCAGGGTACCGTGCATTTAACACTGAAGATCAGAGGCAGTGTAGTCGCTTAGCCCCTCAGGTCTTGGGAAACTTTATGGGTTTTTTTAATGAATCTTCATGGACTTAACGACCTAGAAATCTGAGATCTGATTCTAATGTTCTAAAATAAATAATTGATTCAGTTACAGTCCTACCGTGGTGTCTTGCAACAGGGTTAAAGCCAGCTGTTTTGTGGGTGTCGGGGTTCAGTTTCTCTGTGCTTGGCTGATCCGATATCCCCCACCGCTGCCTGTCACTCTGCAGCGCTGTCTCGTCCTACTGGCCTCTGCTGCAACACCCTGCTGATAACCTTCCTGTCAGCCCTCTTTCATGAGCCTCAAATGTGTCCCACCGTTCTCTACGGAGCGCTGCTGCCATGGGTCTTATCTTCACTCACACACATTGGCCACACACAACAGCACTGTAAACCTCCCGCTATAAGTGTAGAAGCAGCGTTTTGCCAGAAAGCCCCCATGGAAGCACCTGCTGGCCAGCTGTCAGTAACCCATCTTTCCCTTCTCTCTATATGGAAGAGCATGGAAAAAGGCCTTGCTGTCATCTCTTAACCATCACCCATTTTCTGTGTCACTTTCATTTTTAATACAAACGCAGGTCCTTTCAAAAGAAAGCCGGACTATGTAATGTGATGGATACAGTATACCGGAAAAATTATGAAGTGGCATTTCAGTTCCCCTGGAGCATTACACAGTTGTTATCTGTAATGATTTGAGTGCAGATGGAACAAACACGTCTTCGGAAGAGGCTGTTTTTGTATTTCGAGCTCTTCCGCTCATAATGTGCGGCATAAACATCACAATACTCCAGCTTGTTTTGAATATGCATGCAATTAGCCAGCCAAATTAAGCAGAACTAAATTAAACGGCATTGGTGGAAAACAAGCATAGCTGGTGATTTATGGTGCTGCACTGTTTACAGTGATGAAGTGCCATGGGCTAATGAAAAGCCCGGGTAAACAAATACCTGGCTTTGAGAGGAAAAAAAAAAAAGAACGGCTCCTGGAAGAACAAAGGAAAGGAAAGCACATACCCCTATCCATTATTTTTTATTCTTTTTATTTACTACACTGTCAACACAAAACAAAGTACATATCCAAAGGGAGGAGTACAATGGGAGGGACATGAGTGATGGGTTTTCTTTTCAAATTTTTAACATGGCCACTTTTGAGCGACAGGAGGAGGTGTGTACTAATATTGAATGAGGATTATCCAGGTGAGGAAGGTTAGACGACAAAAAAGATCGGATGTATTCACATGAACGTTCAGAATTATTAATTGGGCTCTGCATTATTTCTCTTTTCATTTAGAAAGGTGCTGTGCAAATATGACTCAGATTATTAACACATATAACTAACCTAACCTACAAAATGCACAGTATTTATGTCATACTGAGCATGATTTACATTTTCTACTTGATATGCGTGTGCGGTCTCTGATGCAGTTAACCTGTACACAGAGTACAATTTACCACCCACAGACCTGATAATGGGTCTAAATCTACATTAGCTGTAAACAGGTATGTATTGATAGAGGGCAGTGTGATAGAGCCAGTGTGGGCAGTGTGATCTGTGAAAATGTGGGCTGCAGTGTGCTAAGCCTTCAGGTCCATGTGTAAATCACCTGAACTGCTGTTGTCACCTCGGTGCTGAATATGAATTTGTCCCTGCAGTGTAAAGATGCACTCATCTGTGCAGCAGCGTGGCATCTAAAGTCAGTGACAACCTTAGGAGTAACAATACCTTAAAATGCTTCACAAGGTGAGGCACCCAGGTTTAAAAAAACGCACACAAACACACCCAAAACCCTGACTATTGAATCAGTTTTCCTTAATTTTCACAGTGCTAAATGCTATTATTCAGCTGTGCAACCAAGCGAGTCTGAACCACGCTCGCTGAAATCATCTCCTCGTCCCCACACTGAGGCTGCAGAGTGGAGGCAGCCTTCTGCTCCCCCAAACAATTACACGCTAATCTGCAATGTGAAATGAGTATTAGGCTTTTAATCTCATAGGAAGAGAGTCCCCTACTTCACCCCAAAGTAGAGGAAGTTATATTATCTAGCAGAGTTTTTGACCTTCTGTATCCACTCCTCTAGCCTACACCTCTCCCATCAGGACAGACAGCAAGCAGCTCCTCCTTCCAGCCACCTTTCTCTAGATTAGCCCCCTGACACCCCAGGCCCGGCTATTTAATTGCTTGTCGGATTGAATATTCTCCAGTCTCCCCTTCATCTAGCTTGCTGATATTGCTTCTCATTAACATGTCCTGTACCACCACCATGGTTCAATTCCTTTCAGGGAGGAAGACAGGTTCATAACATTATGTTCATCCTCCTACTAAAAACTAGTCTGTGCACCAGCGTTAATAGTATATCTGATTTGCATCAACCCATCTATTTGCCTGTTGTTTGTCCATGTTTGAACAATTCTGCCACTCCCTTTATTGGACAGATGACCGAATATTTGCTGTATATCAGTCACAATGAGGGTTTCGGATGTTTGGGGTTTGTTCTGAGAGCCTTTCTTGCCATTGTTGTTCCGTACTTTAAACTTAACGTACTCATCGAATGCATTTGGTTTTGATAAAGGAGATAAGAGAATGAAGGATGACATGTATTTAATAGGATGGCGTGTTTTGTTTTTTGGTTTTGTTTTTAACTTATAAGACCTTAAAAGAAACCGTTAATAGTTATGTGCCAAAAGTAGCTGCACATTAAAATTCTTTTCTTTTACAGTACTTTCGTAACTGGAATAAAATCTCCAGCACCATGGACAGTGACCTTAGAATTTGCTCAATCGCTGTGGCTTTGATGGCACAAAGATGTCTTTTGAGACCTCTGCAAAATCTAAGCAAAAATAACACAACCACCCGAGGAACATGCAGTCGTTCACCAAAGCTATTACCCATGGATTGCATTTATTTATTAGCCTTGGCTCGATCACTGGCTTTCTCTTGTATGAAGAAAAACATTCCCCTTTCTGTCTCATTCATTAATTATCCTTGGCTGGTTAAAAAGTGGCCCTGTGCTGGAAACAGATGTGCTGCTGCATGAGTGCTCAATTATCCTGGTAAAGCCCCAACTGCATGAGGCATACATTATTTAAGGGGCAAAGCCAGGGTAGCGTCCATTGCCTTCATGGATTACTCTTAGGTACTTTTTAGCTACAGATATTGTCTACACTCTGACTTGGCTTAATATAGAGGCCTGGGGTCTTTGTCATCAAACACAGCACCAACTGTTACAGTAGAGTGTATGCAGCTCCGCTGTTTTCACTGATCATCTAGTTTGGCTTAAGGCAGGTTTATATTTTATAGTTTGCTCATTAAAAGTACAGTATTATTACTTGGGCCTGAATGTTATTTAAGGATATTATGCACTGTATCATGCATTAGAGCTTGAACAATTCGGCCTTAAGAACTTCTTGTTGCATCTATCTAGTGTATCTCTCCCAAGGTGAGACTGTAGTTATTGGCTGAATCTGAGTGTATTATTGAATTTGATAATTGAAAACGTTCACATTCCTTTTGTTACCTTCAGGGCCTCTCAGCAATCTGAGTATCCAGCTCTGCATCAGAGTGGAAGCGGATATAAAATCCAGCCCTACTTTTAGAACTAACGTTCCTTCCTTTCCAGTCCTCTTGTATTCCTTCCTTTTCTAGCCCACAGCTGCTGCTGAATTTTGGATCACAGTATAAACCAACTCTCCTGCTCTTATCCACAGTATTTTTCACTTACCCCTTTTACCTTTTGTCTTTTTCTTCTGTTTTCTGTCATTACTTCCCTTTCCTAACTCACTTCCTTTCTTTATTATTCTTGTTGCTATCGTTTCCTTGCCTCCATCTCTCCTCTGGTGACACTTGCAGTAGAGATTAAAGTGATCAAGGACCTACCATGGCCCCCTCCTGTCGGCCAGCTCAACACCAGCCCTCCCCCAGTGGAGGAGCTTGAGTCTCCTTCCCAGACAGCTCAGCCCTCGCCAGGACAGACGAGCTGTGACCAGCACCACCATGGTGGGTGTTGGTGTTCATTGTCCAGCATCCTTTCCATCAGTTACCCTGGCACTCCAGTCCATCTTCCTATTCCCTGTTGGCATGTTTGTCCGTCCATTTTTTCATCCGTCCATCCGTCTATCCGTCCATCTGTCCGTCCATCCATCCATCCATCCATCCGTCTTTAATTAATGAAGGCATGGTGTTTTACATAGCATACAGCTCAGTATTTTAGTTCTACTGAACATTTAAAAAACATTACTAGCCAAGCATATGCAGCTACCAAAACATAGGTAGGGTTAGTCTGCTACTGCAATGTATGATTATGTTTGTCCCAAATTTTCTGGTCACTGAAGACGTACTGAAAGAGTTACCATATGTGAGAAGTACTGAAAAATCTGACTATAGGTATTAGCTCTGTAATGACTGCTCTTTTCCATCTGGAATGCATGTGGCAGAAAATCACCAACTCTTTTGCAGGTTTTAGGCTGAAGCCTCATTAGTTTTAATTGTGCCGAACTGCCTTCTGCATGCGTAATTGCCATTCGCTGTGACCCCCATTTCCTCTTGTCAACATACTCGTAACCATCCCAGATGTCCCTCTGGTCTGCTGTTCTCTACAAGTGGCTCACACGAATTAGGAAATCAAACTCATTGGAGACGAATTCAGTTCTTGACTTATTGCCATATTTACCTTTTTCATTGCATGCAGTGGATAAGTAATTGACCTATTTTTAACTGAGAGAGCCATTAGTTTATTTTTGTAGCTCTCTCACACACTTGCCCTCTGTCTGCTGTCATTATCCAGAGAAAAGAAGGACATGTAGCAGAACTAATTTCAGGAATGGGATTTCCCCTGACAGAGTGGAAAGACTTAGTGAGGCCATGTAAGAGGACACCAATGTGTGTTGTAGGCGAGGACAGGGCGAGGAGTTGATTTATGCCCGTAAATCCATGAGAAAGGTTCTGGTTCCTTCGGTGAAGTGAGTGGGTTTAAGATCGGCATCCAGCTGTAAAGTGATCCCCTCTCTGTCTCAGCCGGTATGGCCCTAGTCTACATCTTTAGGGGTCAAAGGTCCAAGTGGTAGACTTGGGGAGGGGGCTTGATGGCCTCCACAACCCTTGTGAATACAGTTGCAATGTACTCTCTTGACCTCAGCATATAGGCAGACATTCAGTCACACATCAAGACATTAGTCATCTGTTACATGAGTCAGCCAGACTAGAAAGCTGGATAGGGTCATTTGTTTAGTCCTTAGATATATAACATCATTACCAAAATTCAAATGCAGATCAGCAGAACAAATAATACATCTACACCTTACGCCCAGACACTTTTTTCTGGATGTGATACAGAGATTCCTATCTTTTTAATTTTTTTAACATGAATTAATTATATGTACTTTGAAGCATTTATCTTACCTCGTTTTTCTTTTAATCTAAGAAACCAAAGTAATTAAAAAGTATCCAGTTTTAATTTTAAATGAATTCCCCAGCTGACACTTGGTAGGGTCACTCCTTTGTCTTGGAAAACCTAATTTGGAATTTCCTTTTGAAATTTATTTAAAAGAAGAGAGCGTATTCCTAGATGGTTGACTCATCAGAGATAAAGCTTATAGCTTCAAACGGCCACAGTGGGGCTCTAAAATATAGTATTATAAAAGCCATGCAGCAATTATTTTAGTTCCTGGTGCATATAATTAATATCGGCGTAAAAGTTTAATCCTATTTTTAGCGTGCACTGCATTCTAATAAGCTGGAAACCTGTTAATCATTTCACAAGTCCTAGCTGGAAAACTTAATTTTCACCTCACAATGCAGCAGCCGATGAAACACTTTGCCCCTCAGACTAGTCATCCTTTGTAATAGGAGTATCATTAATAAATGAGAATTAATTAGCCTGCTTAATTAGAGAAATCTGTGCACAGGGGGAAGAGGAGACAGTAGTAGTTAAATTGTGCTGAGTCGTCAGTGACAGATGTCACTACACTTTTGTGGTTTTTATTTTTTGATTCCCTTCGTTTTTATTTTGATTACTGTGACTTCTACTTTGGAGTGTTTTTTATGTTGTTAGACAGTGACATTATTATGTACTGTGCTGACCTGTGCCTTGCTCTGCAGCACTATATTACATAGCAGTGCTTTATCTCGTGGTTTGTAATCGTGGAATGTCCTTTTGCCATTTCTTTTTAATCTGTGCCTTAGCCAATCAGCTCGCTCTGTCATGCACTCTTTCCCCATCCTCTTATGTGTGTGGGGTGTGTGTGTGCGTGTTATTTACTTTTCTTTTTTTTATATAGTTGTCTCTAAAGGAAGCTGTGTGTCTGAAGGGGACAGGTCTTTCAGCCATCTGTCACCATCTGACTGACAGTTCAATCTGATACACAAATTCCATTTGCAGTGCTTTACAAGCAACAATTCTGATAACATACACAGTTGCCCATGTGCCTTTATGTGTTTATTTCAAGAGAAGTGTGTTACCGTGTGTGTGTGCGTGCGTGTGGAGGTTTTCACCCTCTCGTCCCTCTTAAGCTTCCTCATACGGCTTTTGTTCCCCCGTGGGCCAATCCTCTAGTCAATCTCCTGTCGTCCATGTTTCGAACTGTGTGCTCTGGAGAATGAGAGAGGGGAATTGGTTTGCCTCACTCCCACTGATTTTCTGCCTTAAAACATAACTCTACATCAGTTTCGGAATGGTGATGGTGAGGCGCCCAGCTAACAAAGCAGACATGAGTCCATTCACTCTTGAGCAAATAAAAATGATGGCTTTTGTTTAGTTTGGGGGGCTCTTTCTTCAGGGTAATACTCTCCTTGTAGAGCACTGCACTCTGCCTGCAGTGAAGCCTCCACTTTGACAAGAAAGGTTGACGGGGTGAGCTACACTAAGAATAGCCACTCAACCCACCCTTTCTTGGTAGCGGAGAGGGGGGAGAAAACAGTTTAATCACGATCAAATAAATCACTGATTGTTGTGTCTGGGTAAGAGGAGGGAAATGTGAAGAGCTGAGGTCAGGCACATGGGTGAGTGGATTGTAGATACAAAATTGATCTATGTAGGGAAAAGCCAAGATTGCATCCTGTATCCTTAACGATGTCTGATACCTTTTCCAGCCTCTTATGGTTGCGTCACTAATCAGTGAAGAGATGATAATATTATGTTCACAGTCAATTCTCAATATGGAAGTGCAAGTAGACTGTTTAAGGGTTTTGTTGTAGTAGTAGGTGTAATTGGCGACAGTCTGCCCTGCAGTGGGACCATCAGAGATAACAGATCAAAACACCCCTTTTTTCCTGTGGAGACATTCCTCCACAGTCCATTTTCCCCTATCTGTTTCTACCACTGAGTGGCAAGAGAGCTCGGGGAAAAAGTCAGAGTTAGAATGATGAGGCAAGAGTGATAGAAGAGAAGGCAAAGGGCAGAAGAAGGTTGGACACATGCAAACAGAGAGAAATCGAAAGCAAAGGACAGGGAGCAATTGGCTCCATCTTCATGTTGTGATCTGTCAGCATTGACAGGAGCTGAATGGAACAAACATGCATCTTCCGTGTCCCCTTGGTCAGTTTCCATGGAAACGCCATTTCTCACCTTTACACATATACAATATATTCATCTGACTTGGATCAAATTCCCAGTATTCAGCATGTAATTTAAATGGACTCTATGATATAAAATAATGCAGACACAACACGGGATCATAATGTGAATTACTATATTAGGAGCGACAGACCTCAAGGACATGGATCAGCAACTTGTATTCTTCCAAGGGTGAGACCTAGAATTTACCCAGCTGTCATGCAACAGTACAATTTTGCTGTCATTTTACCAGCCCGCTGTCGGCCTTTAATGAACAAATGTGCAGAGGCAAAGATAACAGCCGGAATGATTTGAAATAATCATTTCCACGAGTTTATGTTTGGGGAATCGCATCATTGAGCCAAAGGCCAACGAGTTCAACCGCAAGTAGAGTGTGGAGGTTAAGGGGAGCCCCTAGTGGTCAGACCTGAAACAGCTGTAATCTGTCAAAAAAAAGCACTGCTTGCGATGACATCATGGTATGTCATAGAAAGTATTCGAAAAAGAAAAGATATTCCTAAAGGACTACAACTGCACTACTGTAAAAATACTTCATTACAAGCTTTTCTTCCGATATCCTGAGTTAATAAGCAGTAGTTCACTGTTAATGGAAGTGGCACTTCTTTTAATTACTATAATTAAAATACTTGTTTTAATTGCTGGTAATTAAACATTGAATAACTTTACACATGACAGCAACCACTAACCAGCTTTTTTTGAATGGTAACACTCTTTATCATTTAATTGCATTTTATAAGCTGATCATGTGGGGGTTTTTTTTGGGGGGTTTTTTAAATGAAATATCTTGAAAAAGAGCAGGCTCTATAGAAACACATGTATCAGTTGTAGCTGAAATGTCATAGAGGTGAGCAATAAAGTGGCACAACATCTAAATACTCAAGTAAACTACTTGTAGTAAGTAGTGTTGAATTGATTTAAACTGTCAGCCCTTCCACTCAGTGTGATACAGAGGCACTTGGCAAGCTCACAATCTGTAAAGTGTAATGCTATCCTCTGACTGGAATGCAGAGTCTAGACAGATGTAGACGTGTTGTTAAGATCACACTGCCTGTCTCTGTGTATAGTGTCTGCCATGTTCTGCCTGGTAATTAAACACTAGATGCAAGGATGGCCATTAGTGACAGAGAGCAGCAAAGATTGATGTTGCCTAGTAGATGCGAGTTTCATATGACATTAACCACTTCCATCAAAAAAACAAAAACGGCTATCTGTTGGTCTTGAGCCATATAGAAGCAGGCGACAATAACCAGGAAAAGCTTGTCATACGGTTGATGTAGGAAGCCGCCCCTCTGTTATTGCTTGAGAAGCGTGTCAGTAGCTTTAAATAGTTTTTTTTTTTTTTTTTTTTTTTTTTTTTGGTTTTTTTGGGGGGGGGGGGGATTTCAGAAGCTTTAGATGTTATGGCATGAAGCACAGTGATGGATTACTGAGGAAAAATGTCTCAGCTGCCTGTGACGCATGATAATTACTCTTACATCCACTGTCCAGCCTTTTATTCCTTTAGCTTGTGCAACTCTTTCCCACAAGTGTAAATTCACATTTAATTTGTCCTTGAGAGCATTATCTTCTGTTTGCTGATTGGCTGTGAAGTTGCCCCGTGACCCCTGGCATTTCATGTGTGCGCATAGGTCACTTTAAGCCCCCAAACACCATCAAACACTTCCCTGTGAGGCTGCCAAGAGAGCTTGTCATGTCCACAGTTGACCGTGAGAGTTTGAAAAGCTAGTTCAATGTTTAACTTGCAGAACCTGGGTGTTGGAGTTGGGCGTGCACTTAAGTGTGTGCACATTTGCGTGTACTTAAAGAGTGAAAATGCTCAGCCATACAGTAGTATATATGGGATTATTTACAGGCGCATGAGCTTGTTTTGGAGGAAGGTTGCGTGTGTGTGTATTTTGCCTAACTGGAATGTGTACACGGGCAAGCTAGATTGATTTATGTCTCTTTCATCATGTGTACATGTCCTTCAGTAGGATGAGTTAAACAGAGCGGCTCTGTGTGTGCGCGTGTGTGAAAGTTGGTAAAAGCACAGCGTGGATTTCGGTTCTCACACTTTGCAGTAGTCGAGTTTAATTGATACATGTGACACCGTGGATGTTGTAACTTGTAAACACAATTTGTTTTTCCAAGTGACCTTAATCTGAAGTGTAGCTCAATGGTGTTTACAGGTGTTTGTCTTTATTAAGAGCCATTTTGAACCATCAAATCTGTCCAGAATGAAATCTTTTCAGCTGTATTTTCTCTTATTACAGTCCAGTTTGATGGTGTGGAGAAGTCTCGAATGTCGCCCACCAAGGAGGGGAAAACTCGGCCGCTGCAGCGACATTCCAGTGGCTGTCTGGTCAACACCAAAATGACTTCACTGGACCACTGCAGCTCCTCTCTCGGGGAACGTATCGATCCCACAATGCCGCTGGAAAGCCAGTTGTGAGTCAAATCTTGGTTTTTCTTTAGCAGCTTTGACTCTTTCTTACTTAACATTCCTTTGTTCCTCCTCCTTTCTCATCCTCGTTTCCTGTCGTTTGCTGTAGCTGGTACCATGGAGCCATCAGCCGAACAGATGCAGAGTCTCTGCTTAGGCTCTGTAAGGAGGCCAGCTATCTTGTGAGAAACAGCGAGACCAGCAAGAACGACTACTCCCTCTCTCTCAAGTAAGAACTCTGCTCTCGTCTCCTAAATGACCATCCACAAACAGTATAATCAGATGCACAGTTTCGGTTGGCAGCCTTGGTGAAAATGTGATTCCAAATACTCGGGGCCGTTTTGCCTGTTGTGACAACTTGTGTCAGTGATTTGTACACGGAACACACACTCACGAAACAGTGTGACCTATCATAGTAGCTACACTTACTTAGTGGCAGAGTACACACAGTGGACTAGTGTAACATCATTCCCTGTCGAGGTGCGGACATACCTGCTGACTCTTCCGTTTCTGTATGGTAATAGCTTTCACCCTTCAGACCTCTATCCCCCACCTGCTGTACACCTTGCCCGTGGCTCGTCCTCCACCTCCGCTCAGTAACCCCTCTGACAGAATCTGCTCCTCGAATTGCTGATGTACCCGCAACTTGGCTAATGGTGCACTTTCATCGTTGACCTCCTGATCCCCGCCGCGTCCAGCAGAGGGTTCGAAAAAAAGCTACTCTGAAATGTTACGTGTAGCCTGACAGTTGGAAGAGGTTACTTTAGCCTGAAGTCCTACAGTGCAGTCCCATCGCTTTGATAGGAATGTGGAGTTTTGCTGGATTTGTTTTGACGATCGTTGCTACCAGGTGTCACGACTACGGCGTCGGAAACATAATCAGAAATATGAAACGGCCTGAAAGTCTTCCAAAACCAACAGTGTTTAACCGGCTTCGATATCTGTTACCAAATAGTCTTGTCAAACTGACTTTATATATGCTCCATTAACCATTGCAGGCAAGGTTCAGTCCCATGACATTTAGAAAAATCTCTGCAACTATGTGGGAGCCATCAGATGAAATAAAACTGTAGTATGTAGAGACACATTGATTAGCCTTTGTTCTTTGAGTGGAGTCAGCCTGCTGGAGGCTTATATAACTTGGAAGACAAAGATAATAATTCTGCTTGCTGCTGCTCCAATTCTCTTGACAGTACCGTAGTCGACTGCCTGTGTAACTCCCTGTCTCATTGGCTGATCATCTGTATGACTGCTTCTTGTTCTGCCTTGCTGACTGAAAAGAAGACGCACTGTTAGGATGCTGACTTAGTACACTGGCTTTTGGATGACTGCAAACAGCAGGAGAAAAATATTTGTCTGAATATGTAACAATTGTCCCAAATGTTGTCATTTTGAATTAAATGCATTGTGTCGTAAATGCATGCTTAAAGCTAAGCACTATAAAAAGACAAACAGACATGTCAACAGTTAATGCACAGATGTTTTATTGCATAGTCATTGTAGAAGACTGGCACACAAAACAGTCTAATATGAAGTTACTGGGAAAGTAAAACCAAAATAATTTTCCTTGGAGTTAGGAATATGTAATAATGTCAGTTTAAGCAACAAAAATAACTTGTTTAGCACTCAAAAGACACATATTGATGTGTGTAAAGTGCAAACCTGAATATGTGATCTAGAAAAGTAAAAAGTCTGCTTTTTTTTTTTTAACAAAATGGTAAAGATAACAAGTGAATATTTTTGCTGCGGGATGATGATATGCAGAGTAATGATGAAGACAGCGAGTTTGACGAAAGCCTCTCTAATAAGCAAAAGCCCCATTTTGAAATATGAAAATGTAGTGTATAATTTGTGCCAGGCTTGAGAGTATTAATCCATCCATCTCTCTCGTATGTTTAAAAAGAGACTGGCCGTCTAATGCCATTGGGGTTACCTCCAGTAATGAAATAGCTGATTGTTAGATTGAGTGAGGGAGAAGGGAGGCGGGGGAGTGAGGAAGGCCTGGAGCCATGAAACTTATTTAGCTTTTTTTTTTCTATACTGAACACAGCCAGGCCACGATAAGAGCAATGGTCAGTAAAGTTGTATTTAGTGATGAGAGGTTAAAACATGTTTTAACCTTCTAGTTCAGTAATGGTCTCATTCCACTAATCCACATTTAAAGGATGTTCAGATGGACCTTTATAATAATGGCCTGTACTATCAGAGAACAGTTTGGAAAGTGTTTTTGTGAGGTCGGATCCTTCTGCTCCCCTGTTACTGCGCTTTTCTGATGGTTACTCTTTTAAGAGATAAAACGTTGACTGGCTTCTGTGACACATTTAATAGCTGTTTGTCAGTCTGAAAACAAGGAGAGGACAAAGGCCATGCCGATGAGGTCATTAGTGTTGATGCAGAATTATTTACTCGTCTCGACTTAGTGAGAACTATAGAATAAAGTGTCTCGAGCACTTTAGGAATACCTTTTCACTGTCTGTTAGAGCGTTTCGCTCCAGGGCCTACTTTCAAGGTTTTTTGGAATCTTAAGTAGAATGAGGTTTAATGTTGCCTGGGAATAGCTGTGGTCTGCCAATAGCACTGGAAATCAGTGGTTTCCCCCTGTTATTCCACACCCTGTTGCGGGAGCTCACTTTAACCATATGAGATCTTAAAGTTGTAAGCAACCAAACATCTTAGGAGTTTAACCTTCTTATTTTTGTATTGATAGACTTAAATAACAGCAGATTGTTCATAATTTCTGTGTAACTGTGTGTCAGCACATTTGGGTTATAGAATCTTGTGCTCTTGATGTAAACCAGCTGAAACCTAGAAAACGATCGTCATGCTCATTTGTGGAAATGGCATGTCCCTACAAATATGAGTTCAGCCTCCTCACTCAAGCCCGTCTCCCCTGCTGCCACAGAAAATGAGTGGAAACCCAAGGTGAAGATCCGACATGTCTGAGGTTACTGAAAAATGTATGAGGCCGCGAGGTGCCACATATGTGTATTGCATTATTGATAAAGACAGACGTCACTGAGACCTCCTGCCTCAAGAGTCCTCTGGCCTTACGGAAAGCTTTTCCCTCCTAAACCCCTTTTTATGTTCACCTGTCCCCACCTGCTCCTCTTCTTTACTCTCAGTGGAGAGAACCTTTTTTTTTGGTATTTGAGTTGTATTAAAGCCTTCACAGGGCTTTCAAAGCACAGTGTCATTTCATTTTTCACGTCACGAGAGAGCTCTGCAGAGCCTGTTTCCACTGGTTGAGGAGGGGAAATGTATCCCAAAGACTGTTTGATGCCAGTGGGGTAAATGGGGTAAGTTAGCAACTTACTGGTGTGTTCTATCGCTGGAACACCTCCAAAGACACTATTTTTGAACATTTTTAGATGCAAAATGTCAGCTTCATATTATGACACATAATAGACGAATGACTGCATGGAGCACAAAAATTAGCCTGACCTTTCTCAGCCGAAGAACAAAACTATGCCAAGAGTTGTTTGTATGTTTATTTGTCTGCCACTTCACCCACTTACCTTAGCGTCGATAACGTACAGAATGGTATCATCCCAGGGAGGTTTAGTGTATGCTAATATAAAATCATGAGTACATACGACATCCGATGCCCAGAAAGGCTTAAAGAGGTCAGCCCTTTTGCTATGGTTCACTATCTTGTTGGCATATGACTTTGCTTTTTCTGCTGCCTTAGATTCATAACACAGAGAGTATCAATCATGAAGCCATCCAATATATGGAAGGAGAAGATAAGCTGTGATTGCTGTCAGGCTGTTCCTGCTCTGAGTGGTACTCGGTTTAAATCAAAGTCATAAACCTCAATAAACAAGACAGCACACCTCCCCAGTCAGATTAATCCTGATTAGACAAATATAAGTTCACGAACGCAGTGTTATGATAACACCACAAAGGCCTGTCTTTTCAAAAATAGCCCCGTATTCATTTTATTTTATCAGCAACACTGCCGTGTTGCTCTGTTGTCCTGGTTTCTGTCTCTGCAGGACTGTAACATAATAAGCAGCTTTGAGCACCAAATGGAAAATCAGCTGGGAATCTAAAAATGATGCTATTGATGTGTTTGCCTTTTTAAGTGTGCCTCTGTGTAACCTAACACCGTTCTCCCAGCGCTCCATGTGAAGATTCATCAAATGCACTTTGCAGGAAAGATTTTTTTTTTTTTTTTTTTTTTTGTAAATGAGCTCTGAAAGCACCATTTGCAGAATCATAGCATTTTTGAGACCCGTGGCAACGGAGATTTGGAAATCTGCACAATAATGGAGAGGTGGCACTCGTGTGTATTTCAGTTTAATGGCTTAGAAATCCTGCAGCTTTTTGTTTCAGTTCTTACACATAAAAAGCTCCGAACTAGCTTTGAAATATTTTGGATATTTATAGTAATAATCTCAATCATGCTAACCCCAAAACACGCACTTATCTGTTAAAATAAAGAAAAATCTGTGCTTTATTCCTGATCAGTGTCCCTAAATTGAACCTGTGTGTGTATATGTATATATGTGTATGTATTTATATGTATATATGTATGTATATGTGTATATGTATTTTGTTGTTGGTTTTTTTGTTTTTCCTTTCATCTTATTGCTATCTTTGTTCTGGGTTTTCTCTGTGCATCAGAGAGAGAACATATCCACCGGCATCATACATGCAATTAGGAGATAAGTAAAGAACGGCCTGATGCTTCAGGTGCCTAAAGCCAAGTTGTCACTCCTGTTCATCAAAGATAATGGGCATAACTACAAAAATATGCATATATTTACTGTGGAAAAACATCAATTTATTTGCTGTAGTTGCTTCATGTGGCAGCCTCATCAACAGCCTTGACAGCCCACTGCTCCTGTCTGTTGTGGTTAGTGCATTTTCACAGTTTTCACAAGAGCCCTGCTCGGTATAAACTTTGAAGCACAGAATGGAATAGTGTAGATTATACTGACTGGCCTCATAAGTAAATACCTTTACAGCTGTTATCCTTAGGTTAGTGAAAAATAGGAGTTTTATTACTACATGTGGTTAACATATTATCCCCTCTTACCTTTTGCACGAGAGTTTATTTTCCAAAAAATAAATGTTAGGCAGGTGCTGGTGCACTTTATTTTTGAGGACAGGTTATAATGTCAATGAACTGTGCCTAAAGCAATCATAACCTGCTGGAGGTATTAGCTGCTGATTGAAAAAGCTGTTATGCTAATTTAGTCTGTAAAGTCAAATTACTAAAAGAGAATATTTACAAAACATGCTACAGTGAACATTAGTTTTGTGTCACTTACTCGCTAAAGCTTACTGTTGCATCTCTTCCCAAGTGGGAAAAAAAAAGTAATTTTCTATTTTAAAGCAGAAGATTACTGGCAAGCTGTAAAATGTATTGATCGAAGGCTCCTTGGAACACGCGGGGAGCTTTTAATTTGCTGTGCATTTATTGCTGCAGCTTGAGTGATTTATCCTGGGGGTTCATTAGCCTCATCCTTATGCACTGCATGTGAAACCCAGCACCTTAAGCAACCTGCCTTTTAGTCCCCTCCCCTGACACCTCCAAAGTTATCAGAGGTAATCCAGCTTTCAGAGCGCTGTCACATACTGTGGGGAACAACTACTGGAGAAGTAAATGAGGGGAAGCTGACAAAAGAGGATATCTGTTGGGACTCCCATAGATTGATGCTTTTGACATACTTGTTGTCTCTTGTTAGTGTTTTTTAAGGCATGCTTGTGGTGTGACTCCAGGAATGGCAATATCAGTCTGCTCGCTAATCGGTCAATACGTTGCTTTGATCCATACTGATATCTCCCAACTACAGTATTTAGAACCTCTACAAATTGGCTCGACTGTTTTCGACGGTTTTGAGTGAAATGTCTTTACGTCAGCTGAATGAACTGTCATCAAATTCCTTTTTGGGTGAAAGGACAGAGCCTGAAGCAAGGAAAGGCCTCTTTGCTCCTGAAATATAGGAAGTGGGGACAAAACAAATTATTTTTTTCAAAGATTTTTTTGTGTCAGAGCATGATAAAAATAATCTGGTTTTGTCTTGTAAAGATCAGAATTTTGTTTTGAGCTTTTTCTGTCTTCCTCTGTCTCCAGGAGTAGCCAGGGCTTCATGCACATGAAGCTGTCACGGACCAAGGAGAACAAGTACATCCTGGGCCAGAACAGCTGCCCTTTCGACAGCGTGCCTGAGATCATCCATTTCTACTCCAGCCGCAAGCTGCCCATCAAAGGTGCTGAACATATGTCCCTGCTCTACCCTGTAGCCATCAGGACACTATAGTGCTCCAGGTCTCTTGCAGGCATCTACTTTGCAGTACTTTGGGCCAACCTGTGGCTCGCTGTTTCCTGTCCCTCTGGAAAGAGCCCACTAGGCTCACGGGAAGATGAACAGTGGCATCCTAAACTGCTGATCTTGACTCACCTCACTGGCCAACAGATTCCAGACCTGTTTGAAGGCCCTCTGCTTACTATCTCATACATACAGACTCAGATTTGCAGAAGTTTTTTATTATTTTATTTTATGTTATGTTATGTTATTTTATTTATGATAGACATCTGCTTAGTAGATCAGACTGACTATCTACAGAACATCATTTCACTGACTGTTGAGCTGATTACCCATAGCACTTAAGACGTAAAGAAAAAGAAAGGTACAACTTAACGTTTGTCACTGGGATTTGCCTTTTAGCATAAACTGTTGTACCCTGTGAGTACACAAAATGACGATTATATTTGAAATGTTTGTTTGAGTGTCTCATTCGGTTAGGCTCTGTTGCTACTGTAATCATATTGCAAAGGGGATTTGAAGATTATAAGACCTCTGTAAGGGAAGCAACATTTATGATGCATGTCGAACGATATTGTCCACGTGTGCCTCATACAGTGGCCGGGATATTAAATAAACTGGCTGTGTATGAATGGAGCGTCCCCAGCTGCGTGGAAACAACAAGCCTGTGAGCTGTGCAGACTGATCTCTCTATCTTGTCATAGTGCATGTTGTCTGCTATCCATCATTGAGTGGGTGTATCACACCAGTGACGATGTAAGTACCGTGGTGTTGAGACAGGCAGGAGAGCATGATGGATGGGTCAACCCATCTGACACAGTACATTTGGCTGAGGCTAAAGACCAGAGCCTGTCCAAATGGACCAAATTATCCCCACTACCCCTGCTTAGAATGGCTTTGCATCGGGAGAATGAAATATGCTTGTATTGTCTACCTCAGAAAATCAATTTCATTCGCCCATGTGCAGATCAATAGGTACAATGGGATTGCAGACATTGATCTGCTCTCTCTTCGACATTCCCAATTCCCTTAAAGAATGCATCATTAGTTTTAGGAATATGCTTTTTTTTTTTTTTTTTTTTTTTTATACAATTAATCTGAGATTTGTTTAATGAAAACACAAGCAGTTTTTTGTTTTTTCAGATCAGCAACTGTATGTATAGTGACTATTATAATACTGTGCAACGTAAGAAATGTTTGGTTAATGCCTTATAAAATGCATGGGTCAAATCAGTCCGCTTAGATCAGTCGATTTCTAATTCTGCTTTTAACAATTGTTCTGTGACTGTAATTTATTCTGGGGTGATTATTACTGATGTGTTACTCCTTTGTGATTGGCCCGTTCCCCCCCACCCCTACCCTCATCGTTCTGTGCCAACGTGATCGTGTTTTATGGGACTACTCCAGCCTCTTTTGCTGTGGTGCTTCAGCATTTTTGTTGTTTCCAGTTCTGCTAAGTGCAAGTTTGCCTCGGTGGCCTCACTCTGGGACACAAGTCACCGCGTCTCCTGTCCGACAGGATTGTCAAACCTCGTGTGAGAGACGATTGCGTACCCGTCCGCACACACATCGATTACAGTCCAGCGTGTCCAAACCGGATAATCACCTACCTTCAACCTGTCATGCTTCCACTTTTCATTAAAATCTCCAGATGTCTATACTAGGTGTAAGCGTGAGTATGCATGTGTCCAACAGGTCTGTGTGTGCAGTATTTGTATGCACATGAGAATGTGTGCACACACTCAGAATTGCAGTCGTTTTCTTCTTCTTATTATTTTTTTAACCCCGCTGGCCCCTGGTGACAGGTACAGCTCAAACCTCTTAGATTGTCACCTCTACCCCCCCCACCTATGGCTGACTTTTTTCTTTTTTTTTTATTTGTTTGTTGTTGTTTTTACCCCCTTTCTTCCTGTATTCTTTCATTAAGCTGATTGGATTTTAACAACTCAAAGTAATGACATGCTTGCTTCTAATGTTACTGGCAAATTATAAGCCGAAGAAGCCGGTTTTCCAACAGTAGTCGCACAGACACTAAGAGTTAGAAACTGACTTATGTGAGCATGACCACTCTGTATAAAGCCAAATTAACTTTTGGCTTTAATACTATCTCTGCTGTGTGCTATGCAACTATAAACTACAGTCATTGAAGGGAAAATGTCAGGTGTGTGCCTCCTACAAATGTTAATGACAAATGTGATGGTACAAGATGTCTGCCAGGAAGAAATTTAATCACTAGAGTGGCATTAGTAAAAAATAAACTGCAGAATGTGGTATGTATTTAGAGGTATATTTTGCTGGTGCATTAAGTGAAGAGACAGGTGCTGTTATCGCATGAGGGTGTCTCATCATGGCACTGCAGCTTTATCGAGGAATAGTGCATTGTTGAAGTGGACCTATGTGCTTCTCGAGAGAAGATATCCAAATAGGAAATGCAAATTTAAAATTAACCGTGTGTGTGTTGAATTCTTTATGTTGCGAATGTTCACTACTTAAGAGATCAAATGTTGAAAGTAGCTCTTTATTAAGTTACTGCTGCTGATGAGTGTTACCCTACTATAGGAAAGATCCTGCGTATGATGGCAGCACTGTCTAGAGAGAGGCCTTAGCTTTGGAGAGTAAGAAGATGGAAAGATGTAGAAGAAGAATAAAGGAGACAGAGGAGAGGGTGTTCTTGAAAAAAGGGTGATGCAGTCAGCAGACGCTCTCTTTACGTTTGTGTATCTATTTATGAGAACCTGAAAGAACCCTTCTCCTCCCTCGGAAGTGTCTTAAAGCTTGTGTGTGTTGGTGTACGTACACACACAATGTGCATGCTTGAAGCAGTGTTTGTTGAATGAGTGAGTGTGTGTGCGCGCGCATGTGTGTGCACTGGTGTAAGCAGCCATCAGCCACAGACTTGCCCTGAGACTTGACTGTGGTAAAGTGGAAACTTTGAGTTTTCTTTGTGTACATTTTCGTGCCATGTATGTATGCACTACTTCAACATATCTCTGTACAGTCCCTCATGGCCAAATGTATATATTGAATGTATTGTATGGGGACATAGAGGCATCAAGGTTCAAAATAAATACAAAATAAATACATTTCAAAAATAAAGTTGGGTTTGATTTGACAGTCCCTGTTTTACACTGACTCAGATCAATAAAGCAAACTCGTAATTATTTGGTAAAAGAAGCGGGGGGAAAAGACCCTTTTCAGAATCTCAGCCATGACCAGTTACCATGGTGAGGCCCTTCAATAAACAGTGAAGAGCGACCATTGTTTGAGTCAAGGACAGAATGCTGAAGCTATTATCAAGCCAGTACTGCAAACCCTTGTTGTTCTTTATTGATCCACTTTGTTGCAGTCTCGTAATATATTTTTCACTCTGTTCTTCATTCCAGTACAATTATCTTGACTTGCCTTTGAAGTTTAATTGGCAGCGTTTCCTACATTTAGTTTCCCGGTTCCCTTTAATCACATCTTTCGGCCTTTATTGTACATCAGAATTATATGTAAGGTGTACTCATCCATCCTAGATTTTACAGAGTGTGAATAATACATAATTTTTTTTTAGCATTTGGAAAAAACCTCAAGTGACAGATTGAGCAGCCATTTCTTGGCCAACTGTTAATTTTCCCTGGTGATGGTTTTATTCATAGGTCTGTAAAGGTTTCTGAAACAACTGCTAGAAAGAAGAAAAAAAATCAGTGCCGTTAATTTGTTTAATGTGACAAGTTTTTTGTTTGTTTGTTTTTTAACTTTTCTAAAAAATGTACTTCCTGTAAATGGATAAAAGCTGCACTGTTTTCTGTTAGTTCTTTACTTTTCAACCAGACAGTTCACCATGGCACTATCATATACTGAGTCCAGCTGTTGAAGGTAATTGGAACGGTGAACTATGCAAAAGCCACAACTTTAGGTTAGTTTAAATCAAATTGTTCTGTGTATTTTCTTTTTTTTCAGCAATTTCTTAGCAGAACTATAAAATAAAAAATGACAGTGAACATTGTCGGTTTACATTTTCCTTCATTTTCTCATACCCAACACAAATTAATCTGACTTACAACCTCGGTCAAAAAGAGACAATTAAAACAGAACTTTGCATTTTCAGTTTTTTTAACCACTTACGCAGCTTAGGTTCATGAAGGGAACTGGAGCTTATCCCAGCTGCCACAGAGAGAGATGGGGAAAACCCTCAACAGGTTGCCAGTCCATCACAGAGCTAACACAGAGAGACAGACAATCTCACACTCTCACATCCACGCCTAAAGCCAATTTAGAATCACCAGTTAAACTGAAATGCGTGTCTTTGGATTGTTGGAGAAAGCTTTGTACCCTCAGAAACTCCCCTCAGTAGTTTTTCTAGAATATTTACCCTTCTCTTTGCTTCAATTCTGTTCTCCTTAAGAGAAGCTCCGTGAAGGGTTAAAGCACCCTGGATGAAATGCATCAAAGAACCTTTTGTGGGCAAAAAGTGTGCCGCAAAAGAAGGCTAACGAATAAAAGCATGGCTTGAAAGCAATGAATGGGCCACAAGGGGATAAAATGGCCTCGTGTCTATCAGAAGCTCATTTCATATTCTGCTCAGTCACGATGGGCAGAAAGCAATCTCAGGTAACAGACCTTATGTTAATAACTTGTGAGTTGCCTCCTTTCAGAAAAACAAAAGTGCATGGAAGCCATTATACCAGCCCTATCCCATCCTCCTGCAACAGCACGTCAGAGGATTTCATCTAGAGAATAGTGTTGGTAATGTTCTGCTTGTCTGTGAAGCTGCTTGATTAGACAAGCTTTTACACCATTTCAAAAGGCCTGATATTGATGATTTCTATTGGCCTAATATATTGCCCTTAATGACACGCTCCAGAACCTTGCTCATTACCTGAATCCCAGGTCACTGTGGGAATAATTGGGCAGATTTGTGCCAGCTTCAAAGCTCAGGGCCTGATTCATTAAAAAGGACCCTTTTCCAACTGTTTAAGCCATTTCTGGTCCATGTCTTAAAAATATCTGTATGTATATATGTATATGTATATATGTATATGTGTATATGTGTATATATGTGTATATATATGTATATGTATATGTGTATATATATATATGTATGTATATATATGTATATATATGTATATATATAATTTATTTTATCAACTTTCCTCCTGACGATGCTGTCTGTGTTGAGCGCTCAGTGGATCTGCGCTCGACAGTGCAGCCTAAGCGGAGTAGTCGAACGCAGATTCACTGAGCGCAGGGCAAGCTAGCGAGACAGAAGTTAAGCTCTCCTTCCAACATGGCAAATTGAACCTCCCCCACCCTCATTCAGATCTGGCGTTTGGAACTATTTTGGTTTTCATGTGACATATGACCCTGAAGGTAAGCGCATCATGGAATAAAGTAAAACAGTATGTTGGATGTGCCACGCAATGCTCAATTACATGGGTGGGAGCTAGTGTGTTAGCGCAGTTAGCTCGTTAAGGTGTTGGCTGTCCAGCCCCATGCATGGGCGATCTTCGGTAGCTCGTTAACGGAGATTTGCCGTGTTGTGGCGTTAATGTCATGTCAACGAGTGGGAACACAACAAATATGACTGCACATTTACACCGACATCATCCTAGTGCAAAGACAAGTGGAAGCAGAAAAAAAACAACAAGCACGCATGCTACAAACTTTACCCCAGTCATTTAGACAGCCGTTAGCACATGATTCTTCTTATGGGGACCTGATATGTTTAATATGCTGCTGAGAATATAGCCCAGAAGAAGCGGATAGTATAGCTTTTATTTTGGAAAGAGACATTTCTCTGTAATAAACTCTCTTTTCCAAAGATGAGTGATTCCTCAATCAGATACAGGGCTCGCAAAGTCGCTAGCCCCATGTCCTGGGGCTAGCGATTTTTCCAGTCTGCCCTGCCCGTCGGGCTATCGTAGGAAGGAAAAATATATGTCAATGCTTTTGCATTCTTTCAGAAATGTAGCTGGGTAATTATGTCATTGGCATCGGTGAGCCACTGCCAATATGTGACATATTGAAATCGCGTTTGAATTTGCTCTTGTTTTTTGCTTTCACTTTGCAATCGTGCGAACTGTGTATAGAGAGCGACAGCACTGATTGGTGAGTGATGATAATTTGCGCACCAATTCCTCTGACGTTGTCTTATCAATCGTTAGCTTACTATGCAAACATGACAAGTGAAATCTCCTGCAGCTTAAACATGTGAGAGGTTGATCGCGCAGAGAATCGCTGAGCGTTATGTGAGTGCGTGTGTAAAAGCAGCAGGATATATATTGTAGCGGGTCAGGGCTGTTCGGGGTTCTGTTTGTACAGTTATGTTTTGTTTATGTTGCTATAGTGACGGGTGACACCCTCTCGCTGCGACGGTGTGCCCTTCCGGGGTCAGAGGGCGCCCTCTGTGTTGTTGTTGTTGTTGCTATGCTGTTGCCTCGCTGAGCAGTTAGCTAGCGGTAGTGTTCTCCCTGGCTAGCTCACGGGAAGCAAGACCAAACGACACCTCCGTCTCCTCCTTGTCTGAACTCGCCACATTGGTGTCAGAAGTGGGATGATGGTGGCACCCCATGTTGTTCTGACCCGAGTGTTTTTTCCCCCGCCGGTCGTGACCAGCCGGTGCGCCAAAAGAAGGCACCTGGACATTTGCAGGACTTTGTGTGGGGTAATGGGGTCGTCGGGGACGACTGACCCCTTAGGTGGGGGCTATGTAGCGGGTCAGGGCTGTTCGGGGTTCTGTTTGTACAGTTATGTTTTGTTTATGTTGCTATAGTGACGGGTGACGCCCTCTCGCTGCGACGGTGTGTCCTTCCGGGGTCAGAGGGAGCCCTGTGTGTTGTTGTTGTTGTTGCTGTGCTGTTGCCGCGCTGAGCAGTTAGCTAGCGGCAGTGTTCTTCTGCAGATGTCAATAAACGGCTGTGCTCCCTGGCTAGCTCGGGAAGCAAGACCAAACGACACCTTCGTCTCCTCCTTGTCTGAGCTCGCCACAATATTTTAATTCTGCTGAGACAAATAAGACAGGTCGGGGTGAAGAAGTGACAGCCAAAGAAAAGCTTACCACAAAACGGAAAAGTTATGACAAATCAGACGATAAGGCAAAAAGAAAGTGCAGCTTTATGGTTTCATGGACAAAAGAATTTCTGTGGCTGCAATATGACAAGCGAAATAACCAGGGCTGCACATAAGTGGTCCGCAGGTGCGCATTCGCTGTCAAAATAAAAAACGGGCACAAGATCAGAAGTTGCAATGCGTGTTTGCGTACATAAGATTTTCAGGAGGAGGACAGACATTTGTTTAGAACTCTTAAAGATGTCGAAGAAGCAAGCTCCTTTAAGCAATTACTGTTATGTTCCTCCACCTCCAAAGAAATGTCAGAAGGAGTCCGAACCACAAAAGAAGCACGTATTCTCGGAAAAGTAGTTGCAGGAGGTGAGCTGGCTTCAAACAAATGATGAACGCACAGAGATGTGGTTCGGAATGTGCCGTGAAAATTTAATAAATGACAAATTAAAAAGGCATGAACATTTTTTTTGTATCAAAAAAATATCGAACCGAACCGTGAATTTTGTGTATTGTTGCACCCCTACTATATCTATATCTATATATCTATATCTATATATCTATATATAGATATAGATATATAGATATATAGATATAGATATATAGATATAGATATATAGATAGATATATATATATAGATGGAAAGGTGAAAACAGAGTCGACAGGTACCAACAGTTTCAATAGTGTTTTATAATTTCAGGGATTACACAGTCAATACTACAGCTGCCAACAAAAGGGACTTAAATATGGTGTGTAATAACATGTTTTCCATACTGTATGTGTGGCAGCATTTCGCACACCATCGAGCATCTCCATGACAACTTCTCATAGTGCCATTTGCCACAGTAAACTGTTCAGAATAGTATGGAAGCTGTGCTTTAGATACAGTAGTATGCATTCAAAACACCAGTATATATAATATGAACTGAATTTATTCTGCAGCTAAAGCAAGCACCAATAAGCCACATCTACTCTGTTGGCTTCAAATTAAACAATTCTTTCTGAAAGACTGAAACGGTCTCCTTTTTAATATGCAAGAAAGGCAATGGCACTTTTATTCACCATTGTTCTTTTGAACCTGTGACACAGTTTCCTTCAGCACAATAGAAATGCTTTATTTTTAAAATACCCTTGGAGGCAGTTGGAGGTGGAAATTGCCCGCAGGTGTGCGTGCATATAAAATGGTAATGGGGACAGACAGACACAAAGCGCTGTTTGGGTGCTGTGCTCATGAAAGGCCAATCCACTGATTGAGCTGTCACATTCACAGATGCCGTAATAAAACTAAGCAGGGCAATTACTGTAGATGGAGAACGGTAGGTAGCAGAAGAAGAGGGGGTGGAAGGGTGTATGTGTGTGCGTGTTTAGGGGGGGGGGGTTTAACAATATGTCCTCCCCTTGAATACCCCAACGGGAGACAACAAAACAAAGCAAATGTATCCGTCTGTAATAATGCTGGGGGGGAAAGGGGGCTTAACTAATGTAACAATTCTCCAACAAGCACAGGAATATCAGAGAATGCTAATAAAGCTTTCACCTTATCTGTGCAACTTTTTCTTTTATGCTGATGTCTGTCTAGGCGCATTGTGCTCCTTTGAAGGAAATGAAGGCACACAACTTCAAACACAAACCATTTACCAAGAAATGTTCAGCAAAAAACTGATCAAACCCAAGACTTTAAATTAATAGGGGGGGTAAAGGGCAGCAAGTGTGCTAAGATGATAATCAGGCAACTCTCCACAGTACTAAACTACTGCATTGCCATCTAGTGTACACAAAGGGGAATTGCATATGCAGGCAGGATAATGTAAATACAGAATAAGTGTTACGTGCATTAAATGGAACTTCTGGAGCTGAAATAAAAGAAGATTTTATTTAACACATTTATATGAAACAACAACTTGAAAACTGATCTTTTATAGAGGTGTGGGAAATGTTAAAAATCTACAATGGGCCATATGCCTGTGCATACCTTCAAGTCATTAGGCAGAAAAGAAACCAAATAAAAAATTGTTAATTTTAGTCATTACAAAATTAAATCAACATTTAAACCTGACGAGTCAATTAATTCTATTAATGATGGTATATATGGTAGTAAAGAAAATATAGCCAATACCTTTTTAAATGAACTTTGAGTTGTATTCTTTAAGGTTTTAATACTGCAAACAAACTATAAATCTGGCATGGACAATGCTTGAATGGTAATTATGAACAAGTTTATTAGAAGATTTGTCTCATCAATAAGAAACAAAATGGCCTGTGGAGATGAGCTGAATTGCTTCTGTTCTTTATTGGGAAACGTTAAGCAATCCTTACACTGTCACTCATAATTTGCTCTATTGTTTCTGGGCAGCAGGGTGACCAGCTTTTTTAAGCTCTCTTATCTATAAAAGGCTGTCCGTGGGGTACGGGCTCAGAGTCCTTGGCCTCCAGCAAATATGAGCTCGAGGGCAGCCTGGATGTCACCATCTGTGGCCTGTAGCGCCCTCAGCATCAGCTCCTCATCCTGAATCCCCATATCTCTGAGCTGCTGCATCTGGGACTGCCAGCGGCCCTAGCAAAACAAAAACATGTTCAAGGCCTAATCTTTTATCCACACATAGCCCTGTCTAAACAAGCTTGCAGCTGCACTACATACCTAAGCCAATACCCATTGAGGAAAATGGCAGTTATATTATTATTTTCTCCATAAACTGAACACATGTGGGATTTATTCAGTTAGTTCACCTGCAGAGCAGACATGTTGGTGGCTTGCAGAGCTTGCTGTAGTGCTTGGCTGAAAAGATCGTTACTGACTGGTGTCCCTGCTGGCATGGGGGCTATGCCACTGGAGGGGTCCGACTTAATCAAAGACAGGATGAGAAATAAAAGCAAGCAATGAGTGTTAGGAATAATGCTTTTGTAATTTTTTTTAATGTGTAACATTATAATCTTAAGTAAATTTTGCATAAATGTACTATTTTAAAGATTTAAGCATGTTTTTGAATATCTATCGCAAAATGGAAATAACCCTCACTTGGCTTGCCGTTGTCGGAGTGACAGCGCTGCTATCAGGAGTGCTAGCAAGGGCCAGTGCAGTTGCCAGCTCACTCTGTGTAATAGGTCTCGGTCCTGTTGCTCCACTATGGCTCAGGGACACTGGACGCATTCCTGCAGAGACTCCGCCTCTGTTAGAGGGGCCTGCTGGGCTACTCTGTCACACATATTTAGGCACACCAAGTGACGTTATGGCTATTAACAACATTAAACATCACACGGCATCAGTGTTTCTATACATGATCTTTGCAGTTTTGTATTGACTTACAGACTGGAATTCATCCTCATCATCTGACATGCCCTCAAACATGAAGCCTCCTGCCAAAAAACACAAAAAGCTTTGTCTGATTAATAACCTGGACATTCACTTAAAAGAAACACGCACAATATTATTAAAAGGAAGAAACAGCACAATGAATTTTAGATGATTTTGCAGTTGGAACTACTTTATCGATATGCTCCTCCTTCAGTTCAGTTATATTGCTTACCCGGCATATCGCTGTATGAACTGGCTGATACATTGCGAGAAGAGCTGGCACTGGACTGAGCGGGCATACTGCCTGCCACAGAATGCAGGACCAGGATGATGGCATTGACAAGGGCCGGATGTGAACTGATTAACCTATGAGAGACAGACAACCATCCACCGCACTGTACATGAATATTATGCGTCATAACAGAGCTGAAATCAGAGGAAAGCCATACTCACCCATCCAACATGTTGGGGTCTGTAAACTGTACAAAGAGATCTTTATCCTGGAGAACTCCTGAGTGTGGATTTAAGGAAATTGTTACTATTTGCATGGTACAACAAAACCCGCTTAAAGATGTTCATAAAACTCAGAATGACCTTACCTAGAGCAACTGGGTCTGACCTGAGTCCAGGTGTGGCTACAATAATCTGATCCAGAGACTCTTTGTTTGTCAGCATTTTATAGACCTATGAGAGGGGAAAAGACAATAAATATAGTAGCAGAAGAAGAAGTGGTGATGTAGCAGCAGTTACAGTAACAGCTGTGGTATTTACTAGTGTTTTCTTACGATAACATATGAAACTTCTGCCTCTCTGTTAGGGTTAGCTTTGTTTCTTTGATCGCAAACTCCTCAGAGACCATCAAGAGTTTAAGTAACCAAACTTGGCACAAGGGTGCATCTTAGGACCCTCGAGTTTATAATCGATATCAGAGATGATAAGATCATCCTGTTGCCTAACAACCAACTAGCAAACTAAAATGACTAAATTGTAGTATTATTCATGATATATTATGTCATCAAGTGTCTTGGCAGCCACCAAGCAATGAGCTAAAAAAAACCTGTTTTTAGCCACATGAAAGCATCTTATTGTTTTATTTTCATGCCAGTAACATCTCATTTATAGCCTCAAAAGTTGAATTATACATGTCTAGCAACCAGTTAGCAATTGGCTAAAATTACCCATTTTTAGCATATAATACTACTACTACTACTACTACAACAATAATAATAATAATAATAATAACAATAATAATAATAATAATAATAATAATGGATTGCATTTATATGGCGCTTTTCAAGGCACCCAAAGCGCTTTACAATTCCACTATTCATTCACTCTCAAATTCACACACTGGTGGAGGCAGACTGACAGAAGCGAGGCTGCCATATCGCACCATCGGCCCCTCTGGCCAACACCAGTAGGGTAGGGTAAAGTGTCTTGCCCAAGGACACAACAACCAGGACAGAGAGCCCGGGGATCGAACCGGCAACCTTCCAGTTATAGATGAGCTTGTTGGGAACAACATCTATTAAATCTACTGTAGATGTTATAGGTTAACATCTATTAACCTGATTTTTTTTTGTTTCACTTTTCTCGTGGCAATGCAGTCTATCAGTATGCCAAAAAGTACAAACAGGCCAAGCAATACTGTAGCATGGGCAAGTACTAGTTGTTCAAATACAGTACATTATATAGAATGTAAATGACAAGTTGAGGATGATAGCAATGATGTTTGAGGGCCATAACACAGCACCCAAAGCATGTGAACTAACAAGTACGTCTGATTATATACATCTACAGGACCTACTGTATCATCTGACCTGACTTTTATGAGCTACACTATATGGACCAAAGAACTGGGGCAAACACTTCATAACTCTTTACTCCCTGAAAGGACTGAAAGGATATCACTAAAGCACTTCTGGATGGATGCAAACTGCATTTCGTTGCCCTGTACCTGTGCATGTGCAATGACAATAAAGTTGAATTCTATTCTATTCTATTCTATTCTATTCTAAAGGTCACTATAAGTAACGGTTGAACTTGTTTTTCTGAAGTGAATGGCTTCTGCCATATGTCAGGCCTGCTTAAAGAACAAGATTACTGGGTTTGGTCTCTGCCTGTGCAGCTTGGAAAAACCCAGAAACAATTCCAATGGATGTTAAACAACATCTCTTAAAAAAAAAAAAAAAAAAAAAAAAGATTTATTCTGGGGTGTCAGAAAACTCATCATTAAGGGTACGGGGAGTTCATCAAATGCTGTCTTTATGGGGGAAAGATTTAATAATTGAATAAGGTGCCCCTGGAGCTCCAGTGGACCAAGGCCAAGCAGCTCTTGTAATGCATATGTGGCACACTTGTTTTGTTCATATAGTGCACTATCAATAGCAGTGACTTATTTATACCAGTTTATGTAGAATCCACCTAGTCCAATCTTTTTTTAAGCCAACATGCTGTAATGTTGCTGAGATTGAATGCTGCAAAGGCTGCAACAGTTAAACTCATTTATGTTTAAAGCAGCTCCTAGTGGCCTGGGGTCTGTTTATCCATAGCTCCGACATGCAACTAGGGTGATGCAATCAGAGGTAAACACCACTGAACAAAGATGTGACATCATCCAAAGGACAGTGGAGAAGATTCCAGCATGGTCAAGGACAAACGCTTATTTGTTTACTTATTTATGTATTTATTTTAGTTTAAGGCATGACAAAAATAAAATTTAGTGCCTGTGTCAAATAACTTTATGCAAGCTGTGAAGCCACATGGCCTAAAAAAAAAAAAGAAAAATAAAGAGCTAAGCCAATGAATTATGAATGATTTTTGTTTTTCCATTCTTACAGCTGATTCATGTTTTCACTTGATAACTATTCCCTTAACTCAACACAAAACATTTCTTTTCTGGAACTACACTTCTGTCTGTTCAAGGCATGTAATCACTGTAAAAATAATAATAATAATAAAAAAAAAAAGCACAAGAAGCAGCTGTGAAACCACCACAAAATATTTCCAGCTGAGTGGTTCATATTTAGGGCCAACTGTTTTAAGCATACTTGTCATTAATGGAAGAGTACAATGTCTTTCAAAAACACAAAATGTCAACACTTGTGTACTTTTCTCTGAAAGATGAACTACCTTGTCTAATGGCAGGGCTCTGGAAAGTAAAGAAGCTAATGATAGAAAGTAAAGAAGCTAATGATAGCTTCAGGACAAGACATGAGACTCAAAGTGACCTTCAGTGGTCCCATTCTACTGCATGCGTCAGTTGCAGGTGCTGAAATGAGTTTCTTATTCCGGTACTTTACTTCAAATAGAGTTAACACATCATGGACTAACACTGGAAAACCAATGTTAATTTTAAAAGTCATTAACTAATCTAATATACTGTGCATAACAGCATTCACGCCTTGCTGAAACAGCAGCTTGTTTACACATTTGCCTAACAAGCAAAAGATCTCTGATTCTTCTTTTCCTCAAACAAAATTTAGATATTAGCCAAAATGGTTGTTGTGGAGAGAGAGAAATCTCATAAGAAGTGAATGAAGGATCAAGTTCTTTTTAACACTCACTAAAAATTAGCTGAAATCCTAAGCAGCTCAGTTACCGTCAGTGTGTTTCCTCTCCTCTACTCACCGAGTCCCTGTAGGCCGAGCTGAGAGAATGAAGAGCAGCATGAAACACCCTGAACTCCCTTGCTGCAGTTACCCTGTTTACTGGCTCTGGAAAATACAAACACACATTCAGATTCACACGTTCAATGTCATTTACAGCTTAAACACAGTTTTAAGCTTAAATGATGCATACACACAGACCTGGACTACTCTCTGGCTCTGGCCACGTCTTTTTGAGGATGTGTAAGGTAGATCCTGGTTGAATCCCACAGGCATCCAGTGTAAGGTCATCTTTAAGTTTGCGTCCACAGTGGACCAACTCTGGTAAACACACAGAAGAGTGGTGAGATTTTCACATAGAGACATGCACAGATTTCACTGACAGCTAAAGGATGATGAACAATAAGCATGCACTTCATGCTGTATGTCAAGGTCTCATATCAACCCAAGTTTAACAGTGGAGGTTTTTGGGTGTACCTATTAGTTCAGGGTCTGGGATGGAGTCTGGGAACTGAGCTGCAACAAGCTGTTTCAGGGTGGCGACCCTGTATCCTCCAGGTGGAACATCACCTGGCATCATCTCCGGGAAGTGGAAGGTAGATTTGGGCTGATCAACCAGCTTCAAAGACAGATTCCATTCTGACGAGGCCATCTCTTCCTGTTTAATAACCCTACACACCTGCAATTAGTCCACAGAACACAAGCTTAACACAGTGGGGTAGACCACAACATATACACTGTTAGCTAACAGTATAATATTACACTTCACTCTGCTTCAGTGTGAAGATAAGGCAGGTCTTTTTGACACAAAATAAACCTCAGACCCATGATCCACAGGAGGAACTCACGACAAAATGCGCTATTACCTGACGATTACCTTTTCTACGAGGTTGTAATGAATCACGTTACCACTCGACCCGGTTAGCTGCCTAGCGTTTGCTCACGAAGCATGCCGAATTTTCTAAATTAAACTTTTCATGCCGTTTAGTTTGGGTGATTTAAAACATTTTTTTTAAATAACTGAGCCTTACAGAACTAAGAATAAAACTAAAACTCTATACGAATAACTGCACACTCACCCTTTTGTTGACACTGAATTCACTTCCTGGTTTTAGTCACGTGTCTAGGTTGCGTTTACGTCCACTGTCTAAACGAAGGAGTTTTCACTTTTCTATGATATTCATAGATAGATATATTTTCGAATATTTGTGATGACTCTTTAATACACACACACACACACACACACACACACGCACACACACACACACACACACACACACAAATGAAAAATAAATGCTAATCCAACTTAGCTCTCGGTCAGACTGTTACATCAGTATCTCTATCCCACGTCATCTGTGGGAACACCACATAGAATGACTTTCATATCCTACCTGTCCAAGATGGAATCAGTCCAAAATTCCCCAGCCCTCAACTGATAAACCTTTTGTAAACCACTTTTTTAAAACTACCTTGATCGCTGTAGTAGGGATTCACTTAATACCAAAATGGGCTTTCATGCTCTGAAATCAGTATTCAGAGAATGGGCATCAGTTTACTGATATGGAGATTACTAATGACAGAGATTATTAATGACTTTGTGTTAACAGCTGTGGATAGATTATATTTTATATTATATTTTCTTTGTTTTCTGATGATGCTGACTTAACTATATTGGACTGACTGTCCAATAAAGTGCATGCAGTATATACTGCACTGAATGGTTAATTAGTCCACTTTTACATGCAGTATTGAAAGGTTTTACACAGAAACATGTAAAACTCTGAATATTGTTTCCAGGTGTGAGGAAAGTGTTTTGAGAGCCTTGCTGAGGGAACTGGTAGTGTTACCAATTGGAATAAACAAACATGCAAATATTCTAATATAAGGAATCATTAATATGTAAATTCATCAGTCACTATCTATGTCTGTTGCATAAAGCAGATTAATAATGACATTCTTCCATATCACAAAATCAACATCAACAAAGCAAATAAAACAACATCTCACAAAACAGGGATGGGCTATGGGCTATTATCACAAAGGTAAACAATACTATGAATAATAGATTATATTAAATGAGACAATTATTTTCTAGAAATCTTGATTTGATTGGTTAACATGTGCTACAACATTTAAAAGACTAGTCTGAATTACCAATAAACCGCTAGACAAGTGTAAGTGGCCACTTTGAATGAGCAATAAGTGCCCTTGGGTAGCTAATCAATTACTTTAGATGAGCAATTAACGAGTAAACATTTGTGAAAAACATAATTGACAGGAAATATGTCAGCCTGTTTCTCTGTAGCTGTACCTATCCATTACTAATCTGTCACTGAAGGAAAAGGAAGGGGGAAAGAAAATTTTTAACATGCTTTTTAAAGTTCATAAAATCAGGATTGTATTATAATGCAAATCAAATTTCGGGGAATAACTGGAAAAAAAAAGTCCTACTGCTGCTAATACCATTAAATTATACACTTCTGTAATCACCTTGTTATCACCAGTTCTGCAATCATTGATAGACTTTATCAAAAAATTATACCCTTTATACAAAAAAACAACCTTTATGTATTATCCCTTGCATTGCTTGTATTTGCTGCTAATATCCTACCAAATGACAATGTGCACAACTATCGACACATTCTCAGCTTTCTTTCACTCCAGTTTCCCTCATTGTTTAGCAGCTCTTAGGTGTCTGTGTGGGTCTGGCCTCTGTAGAAATTTCTTTCTGTCTTATTTTGCTTGTTGTTTCTAAAGTTTTGTGTTTAGGTTTGCTTACACTCCTGTCTCATTGTCTTTATTTTTTATCATCTGTGTGCTTACTCTGCTTTGTCCACTTCTCTTGGTTACCCTTATGTATATTAAAGTCTACTGTCTTCTCCTCAGCCTTTATCACCATGCATGTTTATCCTTCTAGTGTGTTTCCCACTCTTATTCTTGCATGTTTGTGGACTTTTTTCATTTCTGAATTGGATCGAAGCAACAAACAAAACATTACCTTTAGTAGCGAATGAGATCCATTCGCTACTAAAGGTGCGTTTTGTGTGTGTTTACTTTGCCTGCCTTCTCAGTCTGCATCTAGGCCCCAATTTCAAGCTTTTTGACAAATAATTTTGGTTTCTCCTGAAGGGTATACTATAAATGTATTTCAACACAACCAAGCTTTCTTTGCCGTAGCTGGCTCGACAAAATTCAAAACCCAGCTGGATATGATGGGTATCATGACAGCGGTTATCAACTTTCTCAGTTAAGCTAGGCTTTTTGCTTCAGGCTCTGTGCTTGCTCACAAGAAAAAGTGCATTTCATGGGTTGCATAACTCTTCTTTCACACAAAATGATCCTTATGAGCGCTGACTGCTCCAATAAGAGACATTAGCAGATGATGATGATAAAATTGTGATGAAAAATCAATAAAGAACATCTAAAATATAACAGTAAAATGCAATCATGTTGCAAATGAGACAAAAGATTAATACTGTATAAAATAGTTTATCTTGGGCTTTAACAATTTAACAATTTACATGAAGAGTGGTAAACATTTAATTCCAGTTTAAAAAAAAAAAAAAAAAAAAAAATATATATATATATATATATATATATATATATATATATATGTATGTATGTATATTTATCACTGAGCGCACTCTAAATACCACTATATTTTTTTCTTTTTTTTTACATCTGCACATTAGAGCTCTGAAATGTCAAACTTTAATCAATTTAAAGATACATTTTTACCATCCCATAGCCCATAACTTTAGTTTGTCAGCAGATCAAAGTGAAATTAATTTGCCAAGCCATTAATATCACTTTGTAGCACACCCCTCTGTTATTGTGTTGTTTTGTTCTGAATGTTGTGTTTTATGAAATACAGCAATGCTGTATGTGGAAAGAAAAGTCGATGACTGCATGTGGGGGAAAAAAGTGTGCCAAATAATGCTTAATTTATGGCACCATGAGTGTGTCCATTTCCATATGTATTTGGCTATGGAGAAGGGTTTTCAATCAACCTAAAAGTGCTCCAGTGCAGTCCTCCACAATCTCAACTGCAGATTGCTGGATGTGGGTAGTGCTGTGTATAGGTCGAATGCTGACCAGAACAGGGAAAAGAAAAAGAAGAAAACAGCAGAATCCACCAAGAATGGAAGAAGCACAAAAAGCCCATCAAAGATATTACAAATAATTGAACATTGTATGAATATTGCAGACAGTGGCTGCAGTGGACAGTTTCCATTATTTTTATTTCGCTTTTGTCTCTGTGGCTGGCTGATGGACCAAGAACAGCACAAGCAAGAGTATCATACTTTTGACACAACCCCTATCTGACAACAGACACTGTTTGTAGCTCTTCACAGACTGCCACAGATGTCCAGTGCACTAGCACTGCTGAACCATAATTTCCTGTTTAGGCGGCACATGGATGGTGCCAGTGTGTGGGGGGCTTTTTTCAGTGGCGTTGTTTTGAAATTGCAACCAAATTGCAAGCATCCAAAAATGATTTACAATAATTTGTGTTATCCCCGGGTGAAAACAAAAATTTGCCAAGCACAATACAATTCATTCTTTCGTTATTTGTGTGTGTTTTTATTTTATTTATTTATTAACCTATTAATTAAAAAAATGTACATTTTACCACATTAGGGCCACCATACCTTTTAGGACCATACGATCTGCACACACTTGGACTTGGAAGTACTCAGTCAAACCATGTATTTATCCTGAAATACTGTAACGTGGCAAGAAAAGTCGATGAGTTCACGGAAAAAAGGTACGACACTAAATGGTTAACTGGGGGATGGGGGTCAGCATGACATCACTGCTGGACGAAGCAGCAAGGAGTGGTTTCTGTGAAGAGCTCCCCGTCCCAAATCAATGGAACATACCCAAACACTCAGGAAAAACGCCCTCTAGTTTTATCCAGCGTCAAAACAAAGTGTTATAGCCGTGCTTTGCTCTAAGAGGAATGAACTGCTCTGGAAAATCACACCGCCAGCGCTGAACAGAGAAAAGAGTCGCCTCCGCTGGAGGGTTGGTGGTTTTCAAGTTTCTCCCTCTTGTCATGGTAAGCATTTATACATAGTGTTTGGGGGCAAAAGCACCAGCTAACCGGCATGTTTTGTTTGTATCATAGTGAAAAAGCTAACGGGAAACTTAGGTTATTTTAAAAGACGAGCAACAGCTGGGGAGAAGGGAAACTCCACGAAGTCGGACCAGGGAGGCGCTATGGCTGACTTAAACAGGCTTAGTCTGCTCTGTTCACCGGGTCTAGAGACACGTCTGGTACAGATGTTTGTAGCTTACCTTTTAAACAAGTCGTGGGCCTACTAAGCTAGACCGTATACTCTATCAAAAATGGAGCTAAAAAGCTCATATTTATGAATTAAACGGACTGCGCCCTCGTTTGATAGAAAGTGAGCATTGCATTTAACGGTAGTTCCAAATAAAGTAACATTCATAAAGAAGCTGCTTACTACTGCAATATCTTCCTCCAGTTTCCTCATATTTTCTTTCTTTGTGTTTTTGATTGAGCTGTGGCGATGGAGGCCCGTGTTATATTACCGTTACTAGATTCAAACAAACTACATGTGGGGTAAATAGTACCCTGGTAGTACTAAAAAGTCCTACCAGACTGATAATTTGATATATCTAACCTAAAATCACACAAACAAGCTATGCAGGCTAAAGGTTTGAATATTAAGAACACATATACTTTATTTACTTTGAATACAGTTTAACACCCCTGTTATAAATTTAAATAAAGGCTAAAGTTTTTTTGTGCGAGGTCTCTTTACACTCAAATATTTCCTCCATTAACTGTTATAACTGTTAACTGCTGTTTCAGCCGCTGTTCTGCTTCAGTACAGATCTCTTATGTGATTTTTATGAGACTTGTATGTGTTTACTTTTGTAAACTAGAACCAAATCAGACAAATCAAATCTCAATATGCGAGGGATAAAAATGCTTGCACGCATAAAGTGGCAAATCAGGTTATCCTAGATTACATTGGTCACCAATCTGTACTCTAAGACAGATTGGGGCTTCATATTTCTACCATAGAAAGACAAGGCTTTCTCCTAATCTTTGCTTCTTAATGCAAAACTTGAAGGATAAGTTTTTCTCTAGAGTGAACTTCTTGGATGTCACAGCAGGATGACAGTCAGGAAAGTGAGGTTGCAATAAAATAATTTCCCCCAGGGATCAATAAAGTATTCTGATTCTGATTCTGATTCTGAAGTCGGCATATTTGCTCTTTAAAGAAAACAAGCTTAGAAGGTTGGAAGCCACAGGAATGGTACAAAGAGGATGTTGCCTGCCGTCATCCTGCAATTGTCACTTGATTGTGCAGCTGCGCTTAGCAGGCAGGTAGATCTACCCGTGGGAAGCAGGAGGATGTAGAATTTATCATTCAGGATATTTCTCTCTGAAAACTGATCACTGAAAAAAAAGCAAAGAGCTGGCTAGGGGATGAGCTTATTTAGTCTTTTTTACAGGTGCGCTACCTTCTTTTAGTTCTTGTTTTGCTTCCCCATGCCAATCCACATGCAGCATATATCAAGAATGCCATAAGATAAAAGTTTCTCTAAACTTTGCAGATTACCAAGAGCCAAATATCGATTCATACAGATGTATACCCCTGCCTCATAGCCGTCACTAAATTACATGTTGAACACTAGTATGAGACTCAAGGTGGCGCTGTAGTGAAAACTAAATTCGGCATTCAGTAGTAAAAGTCAAACTTTTATACAGCTCCTTAGCCATAAGCCCTTTTTTAAAGTTTAAGATATGCTTTTCAGTTTGATGAGCGAATTATATGTTATATTATACTTTTATTAGGTAATGCTGTAAATGATTTGACTAAAGGAATCCAGTCATTCCTAAGAGGACTCAGGTAAAATCTAGTTATGCCTCTATATAAATTTCAGGGGCTCTGTTTTTGTCTTTAAGGTTAAAAAAATGTCAGTATTGTGAGTAAGGTGAATGATGGTCCAGATGATTTGAGGAGCTTGGTAACGATGCTTTATGCCAATCAGACATTTCAGTCAGAAAGGTGAGTCAAGATTTAATATCTTGGATTCAAGAGTGTAGTAGTAAAGAAAGAGGACCACTATAACTGAGATTACTTGAAAGAATAGAGTGATGGTACAATGAGCAGGGCAAAATTGTTCATCTTAATGTTCTGTGACATCTCAAGAATCATTTCCTTTTCCCCTGACCTCAATAAGAACTTTAATAGTCCTTAACATATAGTGTCAAAATGATATAAAAGGGCAATTATGACTCAAAAGCTTACAACTAATCACTAAGAGAAATTTGAGCTTTTTTTTTGCTGTCAAGCAAGCTTTTGAACCCCTTTCTTTTTTTCATTTATATGGTCTTATGACAGTGCTGTCAATTAACTATTATAATACCATGAAAATAATTTAAATGTCAAAACCTGAATAAAAAGCTGGCAGTACTTTTTATATATTGATGTAAGATGGTAATGGATAATATTCAACTGCAACTTCCTACAGTTAAGCTTTATTGTATTCTTATATAAAGTTTGTGACATGCAAGTTTAGTTAACGAAATCTTAAATTGAAAAAGGAAAGAAACAAAAGCTGGTAAGGGGTCAGCAATGTGACTCATTCAGTAAAATCTGTTTGATGGCTTCCTGATGTCTGGGCTGCACAGACTGAGTCAGACTGTGGTTTGGTGTGTTGGCAGACTACAGTTCATGCTACCATTAGGAATATATTTAGGTAAAGCTGGAAAAATGCTGGCTACAATACACATCTGCTCTTTTATTCAATGAATATTTATTCTCATTGTTGAGTCTCGCTGCTGTGAAGAATTCAGTGTCTCTAAGGTTAGAAAAATTCACATTGTGATACAGAAAGTCTGGAGTGGAGAGCAGAGCTGTTGTGGAAAATGCGATGAAACGGCACTCCGGCCCACATCCTCTCTGCTGAAGCCATAAATGGAAACTCATGGAAAAAGCTTTGGCTAAGCCATGAGGTGGAGCTACATGATGAAATGATTCATAGCACTAAAACAAAACATTTGATCCATCAGCTGTTTTCCCATTTTGAAATGTGTTTGCACATGCAAAACATAACGCAAAATTTCCAGAACTTGTAGATTTGTATGATCCACCAGAAACTTTTATCACTTGTGGTGAGTGGTAGGGCGTTGCCCAGCTTACAGTCATACCTGGATTTTCAGGGTTTTCATCAAAGCAGTGAATCACACTCAGTGATTGCTATAAATCCTGGATAATCCTCATTCATGTGGTATAAAAGAAAAAAACAAAGCCCTGAGCTAATTTTCTGTGTTTTCAAAGAAGTTGCATCGAGGTAGGACTACCCGGATGTGGCAAAAGCAGTGATTATATTGGTCAGTAATTATCTAGATTATTTAAATACACCAACGTTAACTTTAAAGGGTGTCTTTTTACAAGTGATTTATTCGATCTTTAAAAACTTTGGAGTGAACTTTTAATGAAAAAAGCGAGGGATACTGCGGGAAACAGAGTCATTTGGCCCCTGCCAGCCCACAGTCTCTACTGGGATGTCAGCGGGTGCAGAAAGGGGCAACAAAAGGCAGATTCGCATTGCTCAGGAGAGCTACACGATAGCCAGAGAGAAAGAGATGGAAAGCTGAGGTCAACAACTGATGCTGTGGTCGTACGCCTCCAAAACCAGACCAAATGAGAGACCATGGGAGACGAAAGCAGCTGCAGGCAACCGTTAAGGATCCTTCCACAGTTTCACCTACAGAAGCCTGTTATGACTTTTGCTCCTTCTACCTAGATGTTTTTAACTCGAAGCAATGGGAGTTATCTACAGAATGTACAGTTGTGGTTAGAAGTTTACGTATACTTATCATGGGCATACATTTTTTTAAGTAATTAAAGATGCATGCTGTGCAATCATTTCACTCTGGAAAAAGAATTGGTTCAACAAAATCATTAAAAGCCCCAAATAACCCTTATATTCATGCCCATGATAAGCACATGTCAACTTCTGACCACAAACATATATGAAAAGTTCAGTTTTCCTTGTCCAATTAAGTTATATTTTTTAAATAATTGACCGTTTTTTGTTATTAACATTGTTAACAATGTGAGAATTACTCACGCATGTAGTATTATAATCCACAAAATACCAGTTTCCTTTCTGCTTTAATAGCCAAAATATTGTTCATCAATATTGTTTATCTCAAGAAAGCATTACCTAGAGATTGTGTGTACAATAGTTGCAAAATGTAACAAAAAATGTAACAAAGTGGTGCTTTCTAACTTGTGTGTTTTTTACACTGTTTTACACCACTAGTTCATATTCTGTGGTTGTATCACAGTGACTTTCTTTCTTTGGGGAAAAAACAATAGTCTTCAGTTTTATCCAAGATGCAAAATCAGGGCTTTGTCTCAGCAAATACAGATACAAATAATGACCTTTACCAATCTAGCTGAGATAAGTATCTTATAAATATTTCATGCATAGGAGAGTGGAGGTAGACAAGGAGGAGATAGTTTTGTCTGGCTGTACTTAGTCCTCACAAAGTGTTTCCCTCTGGGGAGTGGAGAAAATGATTTGGCTGCTTCCGGTCAACTTTGAAAGTCCCCATTTGTCATCACAGCTTTACTCGCTCTGAAAAGAAAGAAGCTTTCAGCAGGCCAGAGAAAGGACTGTCTTAGTCACCTTCACGTGTAACTTGGTTTGTCAGTAAAGTTTGTAAATGACAAAATTAATTTGAGATTTTCATATAGCACATATTGTCTTCTCATCTCAAATTCTCTCCACTTGGGAGAACAAGTTAAAGAACGCCAAGACACATTAGTATAAGGCAACCCGTCTGGTTTCAGTAATCCTCCAATCAGCTCATCACCTTATGTTGCTATACTATTGTGTCCTTGTTATAAAAATCTCGGGGCTCCTCATATGTCTGTGTTTTTTCCTCCGCAGCGCTGTGTCTGAAGAAGTTGACCTGCACTTTGAATCCATCCTGAAAGACCATGCTGTCCCTCCTGCTGTCCGCAGTGCTGGCTGTCCAAGCGATGGGTGGGTGTTGCTGCTCCCTCTGCCCTGCTATTAGATTCGAGTGGCTGCGGTGGGAAATGTCATCGCTTGTTAAACAATACACCCTGCAGGGCCTATTAGTCTTTTGCCTTCAAAAGCTTCACTGGGAAAAAACAACCGTTCAAATGAGGCTACTCCCAAAAAATAATGTGCCAATAGTTTAAAAGTTATAAACTGTCCCTGTTTAAACCCACATCAACTGAAATGAGTTGTCAGAGAGCAAATTCCTATTTAAACAGATGTCTGGCTAAAGGAGAAAAGGGATATTTTTCAAAGTAATTCTTTTGAGTTTAGTTTTAAAGGGTTACAACTTCATCATATGAGGGTGTTTTGTATTTTCTTTATAATTCAGCTTGTAAAAGAGAACAGCTTTGACCTTTTCCAAGCATGTGAGGAGTGGCGAGAGCTCTGGGCATAGGTAAGGTGCGCTGTGAAAAATGCTAGAAGTTGAGTTTTCCTGCCTTGACTCAAGAAGGGTGATGAGGAAGTCATCGTATTATATTTATAACACCGGGAAGCAGGGTGCTGGTGGTTGATGTTGCAACTGAGGATGCATGACTCGCATACTCAAAAGTTTCACTTCAGTAGAAATGACGCTCAAAGAAAACTTGTCATCATAAAAAAGAAACAAATAGCCTGGGCTGACGTGATGGCATCTCATGACAGTAAATAAAAGAAGGGAATGGCATATGCCGAAAGAAGTATCAACAGTGCATATATTTCAACATCAGCCCTTTCTCAGTTGGTGTGTGGCTGATGCCATGTAAATTTAAATCTCATATTGAGTACCATTCTTCTATATTAATATATAGCCTGAAGAAGAAGGACAAAATCAGTTCGCAAATCCTCAAAGTTCACAAAGAACTTTTATCGTCCAAAATGCCATCATTTAAAGAGCTTTTTTTGCCTTTTCTGCTCTCCGGTTGAGCTGACACAACCTCCTATCGGCCATCAGTGGCACATTACAATTTTGACTCAGTGGACCTAAGTGTCTTCAGTGGTTCATTAGGGACCCATTCTCTCCCAGCACAAATGGGCCTGCGGCCTGCTCATTACTGGCTGTATAGCATCCACTGCCTAACTCGCTTCCCTCAGTGGGAGGGAAGAGGAGGAGGTGTCAGGGACTGATGGAGCTCTTTAACTCACGGGTAATGGGCTATATTGTAGCTCACACAATGATTCACTTTCTGCTAACTGGAGCACTAAGTGAATTAGTTGGAGTCTAGTTTGATACTACAGTCTGCCTATGTAACACCGTATCATATTACAAAAGTCTCATATTTTGTGGACATTATTTAAACTATTATTATCACCACTTCCTGTAGCTTTAGAGAGCTTCTGCTGGCACACACAGAAACCTACAGACTTGTGCATTTAACTGAGCATCTATTTATATGTGTGGACGGCTGTGCTGATATGATCCAGGGTCTCCGAGGTCTCTAACTCCCTCGCTGGGATTACTTGCTGTAATCTTTGTTGTACTCAACCATGTCATTTCTTGATAATTCCTGCAAGTTCCCATATCAGCAGACGTGATTTTACTTTGTGGGCTTTGCCAAAACACTTTGTGAGAATGGTATGTTTTGGGGTAAAAAAAAAGAAAAAGAAATAAGGCATATGACAGCACTGTCATCCCAGCATAGTAACTTTGTCTCTGTAGCTCCCAGCTATATCCTGACTCAGGAGTCAGATGATGGATTATTCTCAGTAAAATCTCTCCCTGATGTTACTCATACAGCACTGCACAGCTGTTGCCTCCAGAGCTAGGATGAGCCTTGTCTGTAGGTGGATGTTGTTTTTCTCTATTTAGGAAGCAGGAGAGAGAAAAGATTGCCACCCTGCTCAGAATTGGCTTTGACCCCTGACCTTAAGTGTTACTTAATTTTTTTTAACACACTCATTATAACGTATTGTGGTTACAGGTGTCTGCAAAATGCAAAATAAATTGCAGATCTGTGTACAGTAATGCCTGAGCCACAACAGTTAGCTGAGTACAGTAACAGTCTTGGCTTGCAGCACACAGCAGTGTCAGCCTGTTGCAGAGCTAACAGGGGGCTGTCTAGCTAATTGCTTGTTGTTGTCATACTCTGTGTTCAGTTAGCACAGTCACTAGGCTGCCAGAGCTCGCTGTGGGCAGCTCTTAGAAACCAAACAATGAAAGAGAATCGCATCCATGCAAATGTAGAATTGAAAACCAGACACGATTTTTACTCTCAGTGATGGCAACTGTAAGGTAATTCAAATTAACTAGCATAATTGGATAGATTGCATCTAGTAAAGTAGTCGCCAGGCACAGATTATGGCAGGGCCCCAGAGCGTGAAAATAGCCCGCTCATGCCTTCATCTCTAGTGTACTTTTTAAAGGTCTGCTAACTATGAATACCCTCTTCCTTCCCTCCTTTTCTCTTCACAGCAATTGATTCTGCAGAGAGGGGACACTTTAGCCTGTGCACAAATTCAATTTAGGGTTATTACCCTGTATCAGTGATGTTTTTGCTAATTTGATTGTGTCCAGTAAAGTATCCTTTTAAAAACAATCGAGGACAGGCTCAACAAAGATTGGTTTCGCTGCAGTGCATACATAATGACGAGTCTCTGTTGGCTTGCCTCTGTCTCACTGTTTCCCAGCTCTTCTTTTCTTACAGTGCACTTATTGAAATAGAGTGCATTACCCAACAAGCACCTCATGATTATTTCAACAAGTCTTAAAAATGCTGGCTTGTGGATTGTTAAAAAATTGATACAGGTAATATGCCGAGATTGCAGTTCTGGAGGGGAAGAGAGGCCTGAAGCCATATGTGGGCCTGCTGTGTGTCTAGTAGGCTTTGATGAATGTGTTGAACGGATGCTGATCTGTGCTTGGGAAGTGTCACAGCTACTACTGGCTTGCTGCGAAAGCATCCCAGCAGCTGACAGAGGGAGACCCCTGCTTGCCTGGTGTTGCGTCTGACACACGGCGGTGGTGACGTCAGGTGCTGTGGGGATAAAACTCTGCCTCTGTCTTTTGTCGTGATGTGTCGGGTTGTTTCATGTTCAACTCCAACAACAAACACCTATCAAACTGAATTTGCATGCGTGATCTGCATTGTTTAGTTACATTTTTTGGTCTGAAAAAACCCAACCACAATTGTGAGATATGTACAAGAAACTTCTTCAGTACCCCTTCTTTGGTAGATGTTGCACATTACTACAGCAAAATCTACTTCATAGTACATTTTGAGGTCTCATTGCAATTATTTTGTCGTAGGAGCCAATTTTGAGTTTCAGTTTCTTGCCTAACTGCGTGACATTTGAATCCCTTTCAGATACCTCGTAGTGACAAATATTTGAAATTATAGCCTTCCCCTACTTTGGATTAATTTTCAGCTTCTTCAGCCACTGTTGGCGTTACTAAAACATTTGAAGAGTATGAGAAATTATCAGCTCTAGATTCATCATCAAATAACAGTTCTTACTAACAATTTGTGACCTAGTGGAGCATTAACAAGTAAATGAATTCGTTTTTCACCTTTTGTAATTGGAAACAAACTGCAGCACTTATTTTTGTTAGGCTTTAAATATTAGAAATCATGTTCACTTTACTAATATCTGACCCCATGACCCTACTGCTACCTTCAGGCGCTCTCATGTACACCATCTCTTCACTAGTTTTTCTGTCTCCTGTTCATCAAAGGCTCTCTGTCCCTCCAGCTTGTAAGCCAGAGGCTTGCCTTTATCTGCCCACTGTTCTTTAGCCAACACCATCTGACTGCCGAAATCCGTTAACGAGTTATTGACGGGATATGAGATGACATACTTCTATGAAGAAACAAAGGCAGAAAAAACACAGGTAGAGAACAAGTAAGAGATGAATGAGAAAAAGGAAAATAGAGCAATGATAATTCCTGTTGTGATTTATGATATTTTTTGAGAATAAGCTCTCGGTCCCCAGTGATTCCTATCCATATCATACTTACTATGCACATGCTCCCATCACTCAGTTAATGTTTTCCAAATGCATTTTTTTTTCAAATAGGAGTGTTATGGACATGCACATCTGCTCTGACACCATGAAATCAAAAGCTAGTGTTCCCCTCAGACTTATACAGGGATTGGTAATATCATAAGAGTAATCGGTATGAAAGGGCTTGCAGATCCTTTGAGCAAAATCCTTTGATGTTCAGGTAGAGCGTAATGTGTAGAATAGAAATGTGCTGAGCTACAGTTACATTCATCAACAGAGGGGGGCACTATTGTAAAAGCATTTTTCTCCTGCGTCTCTCCCTGCCCAACCAAAACCCACTGTCGGTGCAGTCTGTTAGTATTGCACCTTACGTACCGGTTTGCTTTGCTGTGTCAATATTGCCCCAGCAATTTCCCCTCCAGTGCTTGTGCTTGATGTTCCTTATGTATTAAATCATATTAGCACTTGTTGTATCATGTTTCAGCAGGGCTGTACCTTTTAAACATGCACTTACTGTGTTAAACACTCATTGTGCAAATAGCTCCATTCCCTGTTAGTGAATTGATGCCATTATTAGCTTTATGAAGTGGGACAGAATGGAATGAAATTAACTCTAATTGGAGCAAAGACACTTTTTTGTAGTGCTAAAAAATGATTATTGAACTGAGTGTTAAAAATATATTTTTTTGTAGTGGACATTGATGATAAAGACTGGAGGTATCTTTGTAGATTACTGCAGAAACTCCTGATTTGAATAATGACGTGTGTGTGTGTGTGTGTGTGTGTGTGTGTGTGTGTGTGTGTGTGTGTGTGTGTGTGTGTGTGTGTGTGTGTGTGTGTGTGTGTCAAGGACATTGGAAGGGGCCCGGGTAGTGATGTAGCACTGTGTATACATGTGTGTGTTTGTGTCTGTGGCTGATGGAACCTCTCTGCTCCAGAGCAACTTTGTAACAGTGTCTCCATTGTAGTGTCAGGGTACCTCATGTCCAAATCCTCTGACAGTGTGATGCTGTGGAGCTGTCAGCAGTCATACAGGTGTGGAATATCAATGTGCTGTCTGGCCTTTGGGTGTCTGTTTCTGCATGAAGTTGTGTCTCTGTCTCTATATGTGTATATGTCAGTAGGATTGTGTTTATGGACCTGGATTTTGTTTAAAATTGCATTCATAGAGATAACACTGATACATTTCATCAATACTAACACTTTATGTAGCCTTTCCCTTTTCCAACAAAGCATAGTAGTGATCTACTGCAATATACACATTTGTACAGCACTTGTTACTCCTACTGCACAATACTGTTTGTGCAAAACCTTTCAGCTCTTTGAAAGACAGCAGGAATGGCATAACCATCTTTTTATTTTTTAAATCTTGTAGTAACATCCATGCAGAACTGACCCTTTTTGGCATCAGCACAGTTTGTTTTTCCAAGCATTTTTTTTCCAGAAGGGATCAGATTTTGCAACGATCAACAGTTTGATTAAACTCATGACTAGGGATGGGTACCGGTATCGTTCTGACATAAACGGTAGTAACCAGACCGAAAAGCAGCGCACATTTCGGTGCTTTATTTCGGTGCTTTATTTTCCTGAGATGTCATACACTTTGAATTCTAGCCAATCATTTTACGTTTCCGAGGATAGTAGGCGGGCCCAGGTACGTACGTTCTTTTAGAGCAGAGCTACAGATTAAAAATGCCCAAGGCGAAGCAGTCAAAAGTCAGGCTGTACTTCATAGCAAAATATGCAAACTCAGCAGCCTGCAACAAGTGCTTTAAGCTGATACTGTGATACTGTCAAAGGAGGTAACACCTCAAATCCGATGAAACACCTGGCGACGCATAGCATTTTTTTTAAAAGCCGAAAAATGCGCCGTATTTGATAGCTTGCTGCGAGACCTCACACCGAGCACATCCACTCCAGGTGGGTTGCCTGTTATCGGACCCGGAGTTAGCAACATCCCCCAAAAACCCGAAGAGGAGAGTCCTGGCCCCTAGCCCTGCCAGTGTAGCAGAAATTATGAAGGCAGCAGCAGCCGTTCTTCTCTGCGTGAGTAGCTTAATGTTGTTCGTGTGTAATTTACGTTGAGTAGGTTAACCACGTTATTACATTAATGCATGCAAGGTGAACTAGCAAACACTGTCGTAGTTACATGCGGCTGTCTTCTTGTTTGATGGCAGATGCTCCCTTCACCCTGGCCAAAAAGGCTAAAATGACCAAAGAAAAAGTGGAAAACAGCTAAACATGAGAGGTTTTTAGACAAAGTTGGTGTTTTTTCCATTGTTTAAGCACTGCTTCCAGCCAAGAGTGATACCATATATGCCCTCTAGCTGCAGAAAAGGCTAACATTGTTATCTTTTTACAAAAAAAACAGCTGAACATGAGAGGTTTTTGGACCAATTTTGTGTTCTCCATTCTTTAAGCACCGGTTTGAGCACCGTTTAAGCACCGGCACCGTTTCAAAAGTACCGGTTTGGCACCGGTATCGGATAAAACCTAAACGATACCCATCCCTACTTAGGACCACTGGAACATGATGACTCTGAGAAGGCTAGAGATTAAAGCTAGGTGGCGTGGAGGCTGAGCAGGTGGCTCATATGCCGTAAGGCTGTTGCAGATGCCTGGGTTTGAATCTGCCAAGAGCCATTTTCTGTGTCTTTCCTCTGTTTTCTTTCTAAGCTTTCTGCTCATAATAAAAGCTAAAACACCCCAAAGAATACTTAAAGCTGATCAAAAGAGTGAATGCAGCCTTTGAGACATAGTGTATTGTTGCTATTGGAAACTTTTCTCAAGTTTTCACTAATATATTAGTTTATTTAATTATCAAAAATTCTTCCATTTGTAGATTTGAAATCTAGTTGTAAAGAGATTTCATGTCAGTTAGATTACAGTTGTGAAGTGATTCACAGCAGGTAATAACAATCAACAACAATGCAAGATAAGAGTGTTATTGTCCAGGTCTTCATCTGTACTTCAGTATGTTCCAGAAAGAACATATGGTAGTAGCTTGTCCCTTGCACTCTTGCTCTACTTAAATTTTTGTTTACCTCTGTTTGTTGGAAAAGGCTTGGTTTTTATCTTAATTCTGCAGTACTATGATCTAGCAGCAGAAAACTAATGGATGCTTCGCTTTAGACCAGTAACCACTACCTAACTTGCCTCTTCTTCCTTCTCCCTGGTTGTATTCTGTATTGGTGCATGCTTGTCTGCAACAGGATATTCTTCTCATTTTTGCACCTTTTTAAACTGTCCTTGTCCCACACACATGTCCAAGCTCATTTGGAAGTCTGTCTTATCCTTTTCTCTCTTGCTGTAATAGTGTATGTGCATGGTCTTGTTTGCAGCTGAATGTGCTTGTACATTTTATCCCTTTGTTGACTCACTTTTGGAGCTGTGGGATAAAAAAAAGTTGATGTTGAAATGAGTAAATTGCATGACGCATGTGAAGCATGTGAGTGAGTGACAGGAGGAAAGTGATGACAGGACATCTTTCCAGTTTTGTTTTGTTTTTTGTTTTTTTAATATATTTGGTTTTGAGCGTTTTACTTTAAATATTGCAAATTGTCTCTAATACAACTTTTTGTCTGCTGTTTGGGCTGGACAGCTTGCCAGAGTACAAAGCTGCCACAAGTATAAAGCTAACTCAAGCTCAATGGCACTATACTTTCCCTTCTTTCATGATATTTAAAGCTGGTAGTATAAATTGTACATAGTCAGTTTTTTTTATTCACTCTATACAAGGAGTAAGGAGTATTTTCTGGTTTCACTAATGTCACAGCAGACTCTATTACTATATCAGTGCCCTGGAAACATGGCTTTCCAATACTAGTTACTCATTCCACCGTTTAAGTATACTTGGTTAAGAGGCTCTTTCTTGTTTCTTCTTATTTAATCTTCATATATCTGGTTATTTCTAACGTTAATCATTTAATCCAGATGTTGTTTGTACAGTTACATATCGTTAGCTTCATAGCATAAGTGCCTAAGTCATTGACTTAGTCAAATGACTTAGGCACTTATGCTATGAAGCTAACGATATACAGAAGTACGTAAGTACATCAAGGTTAAAAATAATTTGTTGAAAATTACACAAACTCAGCGACTGATTTTGTTTAACTGTAAATCCAGCACATAACACAGTAATTGAGGTGTGCACATCAGACTTGTCGAAATGAAAGCCTATCGTAATAACTAGATTGACTGTTGAAGGCCTACAGTCACAGCTCGGTAATCCAACGCGAACACATACTGCATCTGTAAATGCATGTGGGTGAACACATGCACACTCACCTGTCGGTATCTGTCAGTTTGATGCGAGGCATCTGTGGGTTTTATTTACCAACAGACTTGTGCTTTACCCTGTGAGCAGCCCCAGTATAACAGTTCAGATTCACCTTTGCTGTCTTCTTGCATATCACACTGTCTCTCAGTCTCACAGTCAGCCTCCAAGCTCATCTCATGTGCCTAGTGAGCATGCTGTTCACTATATGAAAAACTCTGGGTAGAAGAAACCCCAGTAGCACCCATACCTTGCATGTCTCAGGAAAGCAGGATGGAAGGAGGTGTTGATAGTGACAAGGTAGTGGGTAGTCTTGAAAGTAGAGTGGAGAGCAGTGTTAAGATCACTTGCAGCCTTTTCTAGCCAGCCCTGTGCCTTGCTGCTAAGCGGGGCCCGTTGCCAGTGCTCGCAAAGGCTGTAATGAGTTTATTTCATGTCGGCTGTGAAAGTGCCCGTCTCTGTCTCGCAGGCACTCAAACAGAGCTGAGACCCATAAACACAAAGTGCAGTGTGTAAATCCCCACAGCCTGACATCTCCCAGCCTGCCCTCTATGGCTTCTGAGCATCTCTTTATCGAGAGAGAGAAGGGAGAGGTGAGATCCTCACTTACCCTCTGAGAAGACATGAATAGCCTGGAGACAATGTGCAGGGCAGCTTCCTCATGGAAGACCACAAGCACTGCACTCTTTATCTTCTCCTGCTTATGCTTGTCTCTGCTCAGTAAGCGTGGTTTTTTTTTTTTCCGTGTCGGTAGCAGACCTCTGTGGAAATATATCAAAAAGTCAACTGTTGTACAGAAGATGATGTTTGTTGTGCAGCAGTGTTCCAAAAAGGTACAGCATGCTAGTGTAAAGTTGCATTCTCTTGGGGATGTTGTCTTTATGCTATATGAGTTGATTTCATTTAGTGCATACAGCTTTATAAACCAAAGATTATGTAGGCACAGGTGAATAAAACCCCCCATAACAAAACAACAATTTTGTGCTTTTGTATATGTTTTACATGCATTGCTACCATTATATTTCAAATGATTTTTTTAGAGGGCAATCCGATATCTCTTTTTTCCGTATTTAAATATATGTAGATTTCTGCTGTTTGCACTTAAACGTATAAATGATTTCGGTTGTAAGCAGCAGCAGATCAAAAACCGCGTGTGCTCATTCGCTTTGGCTTGTGGTGCTTCACCTCTGACGAATAGGACATCAGATGTGCGTTTTCCATGACGTCAGCCGGCCTAGCTTGCCCTCCTCTCCTGTCCAATCCCCTCCCCTTGATGCAATGCAAAATTCCCCACTTGTGTTCTCTTTCCAAACCCAAGTCGGTGTCTCTACACAAGGTCCCTGTGTAGAGCTGTGTCCTCACAGGGCCTTGGAGTGAGTGGTAGGTCACTGCTTAAAGAAGCAGTGAATGAAAGAGGTGGGAAGAGGTGGAGATGTAGAATGAGAGAGGGGAGTTTCTATCTCTCTCTCTTCTCTGACATGGCTCTGGTCCGGGTTGAGGGATTAGTGTGTGAGGCTCCACCACAGCCTCTTCCTTGGCTTGTTTCCAGATATTATCTTTAAGTGTGAGCTCAACACCAGCCTCTCTTTCTTATTCCCCTCTTCCCTTCCCCCTTCGTGTACGAACTCAGTGGTGTGAGTCATCCCAGGCTGCTCGGGGAGTGATTTAATTGCTCTCTCTCCTCCTCCCTCAACATGCATGTCTCGTAGAGGCCGTCACTGACCCTCTACTTATACAAAAAATACCATCAACCTGTTCGTTGCCACAAAGGTTGGACTGTCTTCTAAGACAGTGCCAATACAAACTCTAGAAATTTGCTCAGTTATCCCCATTGGTGGCGACAGAATGCCACCTGCTTCTGCCACGCTTTGGTGTGATAACCCTTCTGTATTGTGTAGCCATGCTGAGTGAATGTGTGCACAGTATAGGGAGATAGAAACACCCACAACAACAGTAGAGCTTTTGTAATCACAGAAAAAAAGCCTCCTGCCATTTTCACCTTGAGGATAAGAGAATTGTTGTGACTGGCACTTTGTTGGTGCAGACACTCTGAGGTAATACCAACTCATTAACCTATGACACAGATATGATGGTCTTCTGTAAGAGAAACAGTTTTGTGCTTTTGCTTTTATGTTACTGTTTTTGCTTTATGCAGCGTGTCCTTCACTGTAACTTTTTTACTTGGGTAAAAACACAGAAACCTCATTGTGTTTTCAGTTTTAGCCATTTATATGCAGTTGTATTCTGCATACAAGAGATTCTACTAGCATAAATCGACGCTTTTTTCCTGTCCTCATCTGCAGTTGAGAGGTAATCCAGTAGGTGGCACTGTTCCTGCAGAGGAGCAGGGTATTGGGGGGTGTAATGTGGAGGCCACCTTGCTGGGATTGGCTGAATGTGATTGAAAATAGGTCTGCCTTGACTTGGCAATATCCATCCATATATGAACCCTCTCAGATGAAAGACTTGTTTGTTGTTAATAGGCAAAGTAATTACTGCACCTCTGCAGCAGTCAAATATCCTTCATAGCAAAGTGATTCAACATTGACATTGGCTGTGAGATAGACAGAGCTCAAAAAGGGGTGCTGAGGCTAAAATGACGCTGTGATTATAACAATTAGAGAGCCTGAGCATAGAGTGTATTGCTCCAGGGGCCGACTGGCTTTTTTTCTCTCCTGTGATGCTGATGAGTGTCTCAGAGTTGTATAACAGCAGACAGGGATCAATGGAGAATGCTGACTCTTGAGAATACCATGGATGTACTTTAGACTGCCTGCAATGGCTACTAATCCACAATGATTATGCTGTGTCTTTGTGCTTGGCCTAGTCTAGACAGACAAAATGCATACATACAGATGCACAGCCTCTGAGTACGAAGCACAGTCACTTTTTACTCTCCAAAAACACACGTTTCTGCATTTATGTTCCACCGCTATCACCACCAAAGTCTTTTTAGATTTCACTAACATTTAACCTAAAGCTATACTGATGTTGTTGCTTCCGTTGCTGAGTTTCAGCACACTGAGCCATCGCCAGGAGGCAAGGCCTATAGGAACACAAACAAAGTCCTAATGCTTACCTCCAGATCTCCACTCTTCATCCCCCTCTCGCCTTCATCTCGTCTCGCCTTTTCTATGCTACTGTGCTGCCCAAAGTGGATGTTTCAGTCACAGCATCCATTTTAAAATGCAGCATTGATTTCATTTTCAAAGACATTCACATTTGAGTAGGTGTCAGTCTTTCACATTTGAACACTGAATTAATACTGTGATTCAGTGAATACTTTATGTTTATACTACACATGAGCCAAATAGTCTTTAATAATACTATTTATTGTTTATTTTAGGCTAGCCAAGGGGCAAAGAGATAATGCTTGGCATGCATGATTGGCATAGTAAAGGCTTCTGACTACAGATGTCTGCTGGAAAAATGTCCAAAAGTATATTTAATAAATTAATTTTTTTTCTGTTGCTGACAGAATACAACATTTCTTTACAGTACTGGTATTTTTCCCAGTGTTTTCTTTTTATTTATACTCATGTAATGCTTGTTCTTTCTTATAGCTGTATTGGAACTGAATGTCCCAGAGCAGCCAGTTGTGGCGTTGCACTCCAGTGATGTGGTACTCAGCTGCTCCTTTAACCACACCAACCCCTTCAACCTGTCCGATCTGAGTGTCTTCTGGCAGTTGACAGACACACAACGCAGTGTGCATAGGTACTTGGAGGGACACGACCAGCTGGCAGACCAGGCAGAGAGATTCGCCAACCGTACCAGACTGTTTCCCAACCAGCTGGGCCTGGGCAATGCTTCACTCCTACTAAGCAGGGTGGTGGTGGCTGATGAAGGCAGCTATACCTGCTTTGTGAGGGTGCAGGACTTTGGCAGCGCTGCTTTGCTGCTGCAGGTGGCTGGTAAGTCAAGCTGTGATGTCTGTGACACATTAAAATGCACAAAGTGTGAAAAGTGTTTTTCAAGATCGATAAATGCTATATTCTACGTTCGTGGTGTAATGGAATCATAATTTCCGTAGGGATTAATGAAGTATTCTCATTCTGATTCTTGAATTAGGCTAAAGAAATAGAGTTGCACATTTTTATGAATTCACCTTGATCTAGTATCGCTAACAACAACTACATAATGAGCATATATGCACCAGTTAAATATAATCAATTTAACTTTCGTACAATTAACTTCTTTGGGATAAATTCCTTTCTCAAGATGTAAATAGTTTCCTCTGGGCTATTAAGCATTGATTTTGGTCAAACATTGATTCTGTCATCATTATCTGATGACATTGATTATTAGCCGTTGTTATGGTCAATCAGCCATCGCTAACATCTTCTCTTCTGGGTAACCACACATCCCACTTTGACAGCAGGGATTCTTCTTTTTATTTGTAGTGGTACTTTGTGCCTTTCATCCCTTCTCACATTTCTGTATCTGTTATGAGTTTGTTTCTGTTTTATGCATCAGGCAGTGCTAATGAATATGTTTCATATGTATTCTTTTTTTTCCCCTCTGCCGGGGAAAGGGACAGCACTGCCTCCAACGGTGACAAATTGGTTTCATTTTATGCATTAGAATGATAGGTATTCTATTTTTAGCCAGCATTTAAAGTAACACTGCAGATTTCCTTCAGCTGCGCTGAAAGAAAATGAATGGAACTCTCAACGGAAATCTGTCAGTCAAATGGACAGCTGAGGAAGTTAGTGTGTGCCACACTATAGCCGTCTTCGTATTGAGAGTCCACTTTTCAAAAAGCAGCACAAACTTATTTCATCTCGCCCTCAGCTCCACCCCATTGTTTGTTGTGCAATGATTGGTTCTGGGAATACAGCAGCCTCTTTCTTCGCCACCTCTGTACTCATGCTTCAGCTCAAGGGATTGGAAAAGCGTGATTCTAGCCGAGGCTGACGACTCACCCCTCACCTCCACCCCTCTACACTCTTTTCTGTGCCATAGGCTGAGTCGTCCCAAATCTCTCAGCATGGCAGTTTTCTCCCAGGCCTCCTCCTCACTCGCTTGCACTATATTTTTCTTTCTGGGAGTGGCTCAGTGCTTTGGGTCTCCAGAGAGAGTGGCGTTAGAGTGTAGAGATGCAGCATCAGGATGTGCCGCAGATGCTGTCTGTGGGATCTTAAGCACTGTGTTATGCTAAGCTCCCTAAATATAATTAAGAATTTAATGGGAATCATGTCAAACAGTTCCCAGGGTGACACTCACTGCAGAGAATCTAAAACTAGTGAATTCAGTATGGCTCTGCTGCTCTCTTATCCCTATTCTCACCTGTCTTTACTCATCCTAGTCCTCTTTTTTCTTCACTCCCTCCTTCAGTCCTAACCCATATCTTATCTTTCTTTGTGTGCACATTTTTTTCCCCAGCACCCTATTCCAAGCCTGTGGTGACTTTAGAGCCTCAATCCAACCTGCGGCCAGGTGATGAGGTTGCCCTGACTTGTGTTTCCTATGGTGGTTATCCTGAGGGTGATGTCATATGGCAGGACGCGGGCGGGCGCAACCTGACAGAGAATATCACCACTTCAGTTGTGGCCAATGGAGAAGGGCTGTTTACCGTGACCAGTGTATTAACAGTGGTGCTGGAGCCCAACAGTACCTACAGCTGCCGACTGATCAACCCAATACTTGGAGAGGAGGGCTACATCTCCGTTACAGTCACAGGTGGGATTTATAAAAGTTTTCTCATTCATGTGGGGAGCGAACAAGCAAATTCTCATTGGTTTCCAACGTTTTTTAACGTAACCAGCTTACACTGCATTTTTTTTTGTTCATTCATAAATATGTAGCATTTCTTATTAAAGTCTTGTACGCTTTTGTTAATCAATCAATGAGTTGAATTTTCTGCTGTGGATGCTTAACTTTTTTCTCCCTTTCTAAGTCACAGTAATGATATAAAGAAATGAATGAGAAATAATGAAATGTCCAATTATGGTCCAATAAGCATAACCTATCAGTTCTTGTGCATTGTTAAATTAGATCAGTGAGTTATTATTTCCCTAAGCATAGTCAAATAGCTATTCAGCAGATAATGAAAGAATGTGCAGTAAGAAGCAATTGGCCTCCCAGCAGCTGTCTGCAGGAAGCATTTGCTAACCAGGGATCAGGATGATGTGCTGTCCTCTCTTTCATTGTTTTATGTAATCTTTAGCAATATGTGTGACAGTACCTGTATGACAGGTCTAATAGTCTCCTACACCCACCCTCCACCACCTACCATCCATGTCCCCCCTGCGCTGCTGGTGTATTCTATGTGTTAAGTGCAAGGAGAGTACCGTGTAAGGTGGGCCAAGGCTGGGTCTCTAATGGGAGCAGCACTGTGTGAAATGGCTCATAAATAAGTAGAGGTGGCCCGAGCCTGCTCTCTGGGCTGAAGCTGGTGCTGGAGCTTGGGTTGTTGAGGCGGAGGTCGAGGCAGAGGTCAGGGAGTGCTGCTCCACTGGGCTGGGAAATGACTGTGCTGTCTGGAAACAGGATGGCCGATTGGCAGGACTGGATGGCTGAGGGAAGGTGGCCTTTCTAACAATTTGGTTGGCCTCTTTTAAAACAGCACAGATAACCAGTCAGAAGTACCATTGGGGGAGTAGAAAGGTATTAAAAACACGGTGTGAATGAAATACGACTGAAGGGAAGTAAAGTAATTGTTAAAATAGTCTGTGGTGGCTATTACCCTTCTCCATTTGCTGGATTGATGGACTATTTCTGGTTTTGCTGAGATAGATATAATAGTGTTATTTTCTTTCACTCCTCTGTTTCCTCTCTACAAACAAAAGTCTTCCATTTTGAAAAATGTTGATGAAGCCTTCTGGGCTAGTGATTTAAAAGGTCATGCAGTTGGTCTTTTTGTTTTTTCTAGGAGAGGCAAGTCAATACCACAACAATATTTTTCTTATTTATTTGCATAGCTTTTATTAATAATACAGCCTGTACATGGGAATCCAGACATTTAAACGTTACAGATTTGTTCCCTGATGGTAAAGCTATTCTTATATATCATTCTACGGTTTTGGTTTTTTCCCCAAACTAAACATCAAAGAAAACCTATGTCAAGAAACCCAATCAAAGAAGACAACAAAAACCAAAATAGTCCAAAAATGTGTCTGGCTAAAGACTGCGTTGAAACTTGTTGTAACAAACGGAGACAACAAAAGAAGCAAATCCACAAATAAACTAGGGGAACCCTTAATTAAAGCAGTGGTGATTGCAATTTTCAGCAACTGGGTGCACATGAATAAGAGTAATTTCTCAGTAGGAGCGGCAGCACAGCTTGATGATGGCCCAAGTTGTAAGTAAACACACAGAAGATTTATAGTATTTTGTGTGTCACGATACAAGAGGGCTTGTTTGAAATGAAAATGTATTTGCATTTGTTTACAACAGCTGGTGTGTACTTAACAGTTTGTGTAATTAATTCTGACCTAGCAGAACTCTTCTGCTGGAGTAGCAGAGTGTGCCGAGCTTGAGTTGATATTGCGAATGCGCTTGCTGTATACACTTAGGAACAGCACACCACACTCAGGCAGGGATGAATCCTATTATAAGAATGGGTGAAATCTGCTTAAAATTCTAAATGGACTATGAATGTGGGGGAAAAAAAAGAGTAAGAAATAAGAGAGTAAAGAGAGAGCGTGAGAGAGAGAGATGAGAAGAGGTAAAGTGTGAACAAGCATGTTCAAATTTCACACTCTCCCCAGTCTTTGATTGAAAAATTACAATAGTAATACAAATCTCCCCCAGGCAGAACACAAGTTTGACAAGGTTAATTTTGAGAAAATGAACCCTTTACCCAAACTGAGCCAAGCACTATGTAGTCTGGCATGAGCAACATGTTGAGAGTCTGTGTAAAGTGTTCCTTAACACATACTCATACCTCTTTTCCTGTTAGTACAATTTAAACTTCTGCACCATAAACATCTTAACTTCCAACAAAGCATTCACACAGCATATGCAGATATCATCAGACATCTCTGAGACTGTTTTAGCAATGCCCTGCAGAGTGCTGGTCAGCTTTTAAGCTGAGGTCCTGGAGTAGAGAACGTTTTTTGTGTTGCTGGGATATTGATAAATTTGCAGAGTGAAGCACAGATTAGGTGTGGGGAGACCCACAGGAATAGTTGGTATTAATGAACAGTTGAATGATGGAAAGGCGCAGCCTCTGTCCTCAAATGAACCATTGCCTATTTGTTTGCCTGGACAGTGTGCCTCTGTCCTCAAATGAACCATTGCCTATTTGTTTGCCTGGACAGTGTGCCTGTGAACCTCCCTCCCTTCCCCCTTCTCTTTTCTTGAGGCTGTTCACTGTCTCACACTCGCAACCTATTCTGACCACTTTGTTCTTGTCAAAAACAATTATGTTTTGGGGATCAGCAGTTTGTCTCCTATCATTGTTTTTTTCTGATTTCCAGATCCTTTTCTGAATGTAGAGCTTTAGCAGTGTATCCCATCTTCTGGAGCTGTGTGATTGCTGCAGTTTGTTGTCTGATGGCTGGGTTTCAGGACTGTCACTGAACACCCCCTCCAGCACCACCCCCACTCCGTCTGCTTGCTCTCTCAATGTGAAAGGCACCATTTCCCCGGCATTGCTCTGCTGGCACAGCATTTACAGTGAAAAGTGTGCCGATGGAGATCGAGTGAGGAAAGGAAGGAGATAGAGAGATGATGTAGGGAGATAGAGGGAGCAAGGGAGGCAGAGTTAGGAGGGGTATGAAGTAGATGACAGAAAGTAAGATGGAAACAACAATGTTTGCTGAGCCCAGAGCTGTGGCATTTATGACCTGACACACTGGAGATAGACTTGCAGATGGAATGTGAGGCCATCCCACCCAGCACGGAAAATTTCCTGCTGGATTTTACTATCTTTACACATTTTTCAAGGTTTCATTGGGTAGCAGAGTTAGTTAAAGGTTAGCACTGTTGTTTTGTACACTGCCTGAACAATCATTGGGAAAATGACTATTTTTAACCTCATCATTTTTTTTTCCTTTTCTTTTCTTTTTTTTATATTTTCCAACTCTTAATATTTTAGCCATGATTGGGTCTTTTTCAGATTTAATTCAGTAAGTACCCTTATTTGTGTAAAGAGGAATGGAGCAGCCTCTGAGGTGATTACCACCTTATGTTAAGACTTCCATGATCATTAGGCAGCTTCACCGGCTCAACTAAAATTGCCTCAAAACCAGCACCCTACTATATTATTGTGAAAATGTTGGTGTGACCCTAAAAAAGGTTTTGCTGTGGAGCAAAAGTATTAAAGAAAAACTTTTTCTAGAATGTCCTCTGTCAAGTGCTCAAAGGCATTGTGTAGTTCTTTGTAGACCCTAGCTAAGGAAGCTAGGTAAAAGGGCAGTTTACAGTTTCTTAAGTTATTTTATACTGATCCGTGTAGGGTAATTCTTTATTGGTATTTAAATAATCCTTAATATTAGGAGCAGCTTGGTGGTACTTGATCACTTTGATGAAAGACCTAGTGTGTCTTTGATGGTAGGAGAAACTCGATTCCTCTGTGGTTCCTTCGGAGCTCAAGAGAAAACCCACACAAGCACAGCGAACATTTTAACTTCTCTGCCCTGACAGGGGTGGAAACCCAGAATCTTCTTGGTGTGAGACAATGTGCTGATGGCACAAATGGTTGGGATTGGCTTTGTTTGTGTGTGTTTTGCTTGCTTTGCAACAATCACCAATCTTCTTGCTCGTAAGCAGTACATGACATTTTTTACCATGCATGAACCCTAACTCTAACTAATACTAACCGCCCTTAAATCCCTTTCAGCTCATAATATCTAAAGGATTGCTCAACTCATTTGGCTTTATGAAAGACTCTTATGCAAATACATGCCTGATGGTGAACATTAATGTTTATACCTTAACAGTTTCTTTCTGAGAGTCTTTTCTGGGCAACCCACAAACTTTTGCCTGCAGTGTATCCCCAAGGAGATTGTTTGTTACTGTATAATTGTGAAACAAATGCATACATATTCAACCTTCGCTGGATAAATCAAGGTTAAAAAGTATTTTTAATTGCTATACAAACATTGACCTTTGTCAGGCAGACGGATTCTAACACAGGTGCTAATGGTAAGTGGGGTTTGTGAAAATATTCTGTATTCATTCCACTTAGAAGTATTATTTTACATCATTAGATGTGTGCCAGCTTGCTTCTTACAACTTTTTTCAGTCTGTGTCATTACGTTTTCAAAGCTTAATCCTGGCATCATATTGCCATCTAAATAGCCACCTGCCAGACTCATTCAACCCATAAAACACCCAGCTCTCTGCTGTTTCTAAGACTTTCAATGACTGTTTTCTCAGAATGTTGTCATATACGTTATTTATTTTCTCCTAGAATCCCTGAAGAAAAAAATTGTGCAGCAGTTTGAAACATTAATGTATCTCAAATTGAAGTAAAAGCATTGCTGTACTCCAGTTGCTAAAGGGCTAAACAGAAAGATGCAGTATCTGCTGCTTTAAAGTTTCTCTCATTAGAGTAGCTGTTGTGGTGAAATGTAGTAATTGCAATTATTCATGACATATTTTACAAGCATGTTTGCATCTTACTTCAGTAGGATCTCTTATCAAAAGCTCTGTCCGTCAATGTTGGGGGAATATTTTGCCCCAAATCAAGGTTTTGCTTCTAGATTCCACAACAAACCACTGTGTTGGCCCTGCTTCTCTGTTGAACAAAGTCTAATTTAAATGCAATTAACAGAGCCGTCAGAGAAACAGAAAAAAAAAACAGTATAAATGAATCTGTTGTCAGCAGAGCAGCAAGCAAGCAAGTTTCTCGACTGTATTAATTAGTGTCCAGTGCACAAACAGGCCTTCTTCCTCTTGCTGAATGTATGCTTTGTGTTATCTGCAGCCCAGCTAGGGAAAACAACCCAATAGACAGATGAAGTAATGTAGGCAATCTAAAATAAATTCAGGTAGGCAGCAATGCACCATTGTAAGCACATTAATTCCTATCAGGATTATTAACTCCAGGCCACTTGCTGCTGTCAGTGCTCTAAGACGTCCTCTTCTGGGCCTTCAGTATAGGAAATTTTATCCCTGTATTATGGCCCAGGCAATGTTATTTGTCATGGTCCCAGTACTGTTAGCAGCTCTGAGGGATTGTTGGGTTATATTCCGTTGTGTGCAGTTGCTGATCTGTGTGGTTTTGCAAAGCTTTTGGCATTGTCAGGTTGTCAGAATGTTTTTCTTTGCTACAATTAAAAGCAACACTGACCTACAGTCAGGTTTCTGAGCTTTTGGGCAATAACACATTTGTTGTAATTGTGACTCTGGTCATCACCACAACTGATTTGAAATGAAGCAGTCGAGGTGATATAACAGTTACCCATTTTTACATTTTTCATAGGCTGAATAATAATTGGAAACTTGACTGATATGCAGTACCGTGGCCATGTGTGACCTGGCTTTTTCTTATTTAATGACAAATTAAGGAAATAAACTGGTGTGAAATTATTTCCAATTGTTCAATTTACCTTTGATAGGGCTTTCTATAAACTCTCAGTATGTTGACCAGAGAGGTGCTACAAAAGAAGCTGTCATTGTGGCGAAAAGAAAACAGACCAATTTAGAGCAATGGCAAAAACTTTAGGAGAGGCCAAATCAACAATTTGGCACAGTCTTAAAAAAAGAAGAAATACTCTTTTCTATTTGATCAAGAAATACCCCTTTACAGACAAGTAAGGACACTTGTTTAGGCATGTCATTGTCAAGTCCACAAACAGTGCATTCATGAATGTAATGAGGGTTTACCTGTCAGTGGTAGCACTCAAGAACAGGAAGTAGACTTTGCTAGTAAACATCCAAAAGGATTCTTTAGACAAATGAAGCCAAGATGAACTTGTACCACCGTGATCACATGAGAATATTATGGGGATGGGAAGGAAGCATTCATAATTCAGAACATATCAAATCACCTATCAAACATGGTAAAGGTAGACTTGGCTTTGTATGTCTGCAAATGGCTCAGCAGTGTTAACTGTTGATAGAAGCTGAAGCATTTTTGCTTCTTTGGTTAAATGCTACTAAGCTAGTAGACCAGCAATTCATTATGTATATTACTTCACTTTTTTATAGTGGTGATATAGAAAGGCAAAATTCTGAAAATTGTAAACTGTCCAAAAAGCTTAGGACCCTGGCTAGAGCATTTCTTACTACATAGGGAATTTTTCCTCTCTTTTATGTTCAGTATTTTATCTTCTAAGAACAGTTTCTGTCTATGTGCATTTACACACAGACTACATTAGTGAATGAATGTGTCTAGTTTCTACAAGACTACACCTCTCAGTTTTTATTTTGGTCTTCTGTATTTAATCAAAACGGGGTCCAGCTTTGGCATTGTACCAACACAGTATGACGTTAGCCTCTGCTGCCTTCCCACAAAGTAGAGGTTGACATCTTTATGTCTGTTCCCAGCCTGGTGGAAACCTGTCTCTCTATGTCTACCTTCGCTTTTCTTTTCAGGACACTGTATTTATGATGGTAGTAAACACACAAAAGTCCTCTTTTGTTATTGATCGATTTCATTTTGATTCGGACTCATAGCATGGACTATCATTGGGACCAGTCGGGCCCTGCAGTGTACATTTCACACAGCTCCCTGTAAATCCTGTAAGAGGGATTGGTTTCGGGAGGTCTGGCATCTGTCTTGGCTTCACGATATGAAATCATATTAGTTTCAGCTTTTTAGAGTTGCTGGGAGAATAACCACCAACGAATGACTGGGCACACCTTCAAAGTTTGGTTATTTAATTATTCAGCCCATTTATTTGAGGTTTAAACTCTGCACCTGATAACACTATGAATTATTGTCCTGCAAAGGATGTTTGCAACCTCAGTAAATTGCTTTGTTCTGTGCATGCAAGCAGTCCAAATTAGTGCCTGGCAACACACAAAAACCATTGTCTAGCGCTATAATGTGTTTTCAATTAGGAGTCGTTGAGAGATTTAGCTTATTCTCGGGATAGGTGACTCTTTTCTTCAATAGCTCTAGAGAGCAGTAATTGATTGCCAAGTGTGAAATGGAAGTTAAGAATGGACTGAGTGTGGCTGTGTCCCAAAGGAGAGTGGTTTTGAGCAAGCATATGCTGGACTCACTCACCTCTCTTTGTACTGACAGCTCAACTTGAAACTACGTAAGCACCCGCTGACTCACTGCATGAAAAGAAACGCACCTATTACAGAGCCCTTTATTTCAACCCCTAGTGTCAAATATCACAGTAATAACTGTGATTAAGCCATGCTGTGGCCGTGCTCCTTATGATACCAGTTTGAATGGACAGTAGTTCAGCATGACTTACATCCCCTTCACGTTGCATTAATATCTTCCTGCTGGCTTGGAGTTTGTAGCCATGCCTGTCTCCCTATTGCCTGACAACTTGCAGCTCATTACAGACAAACTGTCCACAAGGAAGCAAACTCGCTCCACTTACCTTATTAATATTGTCAACTGTGTTTAATTTCATCACTTGGCCTTCTCATGTGTGATGCCGCAGTAAGTGCAACTCTTTGTCAGTGGCACAGACAGCTCAGTGACCCACACCACAAGAGTCTGTCATATCTATAATGTATCTGTCTCCACACTTTCAGTCAGTGACTCTGCCGGAATAAGAGTGATGCTATTTGTTGGGTTATTTTCCAAATGTGGCTGTTAGAGGGGTCAAGTGAAACCAAACAGGGTTTGGATCGTTCACTGTACTATGAGTGTGTTGTGGAACCAGGAACTTCCAAGCTATGTCCAAAGGTAGCAAAATCCACGTACAACTGAAAATATTGTTTGATAGGTATTTAACTTTAAAAGTGATTTTCTGATTGGACATAAGGCTTTGTACAAAGACAAGCAGAATGGCCAAAACTGCAGCCATATCTGATTTTTATTTTACAGTTCAGATATGAGAGTGGTGTCTAGGCAAGATTAATTTAATACATGTAAGCTATCTGTATCATAACAATACTAATATACATTACTGTAAACATTTGGAATGCCAAATTTTCAAGTTTTTCATTTTATTTAATTTGGCTTGTGAAATGAAAAAAACAAACAAACAAAATAAATAAGCACTGCATACATTTTCAGTGTACTATCTTTATATAAAAAAAATTAAACAGAACTCTAGCATGCTGTTTTGCTTACTACTGGTACAGTTAATTAATCATGTTCCAGTCCATCCAACCTCTGTGGGCAACTTCTCATTTTCTCATATACATTTAGAGGCTTAAGCTTTTGGACAGTTACATTTTCCTTTTCTCTGTCCTCCACCACATGTCAAAAACATAGTTTTTGATGGTAGCCCTTAGAGGTAAAATACATTGTAACTTGAGGAAAAAACAGCAAATGCAAAAAGTGGCGCAAAAAACTCAGTGGAAGTTGAATAAAACACAACTGAAATAGACAAATGCACAGCACAAGCTAATTTAATAAATATGTAAATATATACACCAGCAGTAACTGAGACAATTGTTTTTATGAAGTTTTCTTTCATCAACTCACCTATATCACATTCAGGTGTGTAGAGATTTTGTATCAGTGATATTACATTTCGTATTATAGGATGTTGTTTATATACCTGCTAAAATACATTACAAGCACACCGATGACTGATGTCCTTGGAATTCTTTATTCCGCCAATTCTGGGTAAAGTTATTTGACATAAAGTGATGACACCGTTGACCAGATAATGTAAGTGTTTATAGGTATGAAATATGTGCTGCTTCACCAACTATGACTTACTTCCAGAGATGAAAGTAAGTGTGTCCTGTTTTGTATTGTGAACCATGAGAAGAATTAGTGCCGGTACTCCAAAGCAGGAAAAGAAGCTGTCAAGGTTACAGAGTAAAATAGGATTCAAGTTGTAATCCTGAACATTGTAAACCTGCCATTGATTCTTCAACAGTGTCTTAAAATGTTTTCCCTGTATTTCCTTGTTATTTATCATGTACTTCAAAGCGAGGGACAGACAACCTCAAAGACGACAGCGGTGTGCTTTGTAATGGATTCAAATATGATTTAAAAAAAGAGGAAAACAAAGGACAAACTCATTTTAACATTTGCTTCAAGGTCTTTCTGTCGTTTAGGTGCAGTGATGGTAGGAGCCTTGTTCACTGAGTTCAGATTACATCCATTTGGTTTGCTGATATAATCTGTCAAGTAGCGAGACTAATAGATAAGAAACTAATTTGTTCCTGTTGCGATCGTGCTTCTGAATAACATGATGCAATTTTTTAAAATTCATTTTTTATTTTGTTTTGGGGGGTTTTTTGTATAAATTGTTTGTGTGTAGACGGTTGACGATGATTGTATTTGCTGCTGGCTGTTCAACAAATTGCTTAAAGAGGGTTAAAAAGATTATCTTGACCTTGACCTATAAAGATGTATTCTGTAACTGAAAAAAGAAGAATACAATCAAAAACTAAGTCCTGGTAGAAGTAATCATCATCCATTCTGTAGTACATGTGCCATCAAACCAGGTATACAGAATACATTGGATGCATTGACACATTACCGGCCTCATATAGTAGTTGTGACTCAATCCTTTCTCAGTGTTTTTGCACATCCCTGAGCAAATTATATTCACCTGTAATTATAATTAAGCCCTAGTGTAAGTGCATCTTGTCAGACTGTTTGAAAACTTGCACCTATGGTTCTCAAGACATTCATTGTTCTACAGAAAGTCATGCCCCAACTGAGTTTGTTTTTATTTATTAAGAAAATGCTTGCTTAGCATAGCTGCTGTTTATAGCAGTGACCTGGTTCACATAGTCACACCTGGGAATGACCAGTGTTCTCATATGCCAGTAACTGAGCTGGGGTGAGCTTTAGGAGATAATACAGTGCTCAAGGACAGTTAAACATACTTTTCTGTTTTCTAACTTTTAAAAAATGAGCAAAACTTGGTGTTTATTCATTTTCATTTTTTCTTTCATCATTGTCGCGCTTTTCCTTGTCTTCTTTTCTATCTGTTGATAGAAAAAAGGGATTTATTGACATGTTAATTATGATCAGTCAGTTTCAGATTTAATCTGGTTTGACTCTGACTTTTTCAGAACTTACTTCAGTTGTTTTGTGCCCCCAGTGTAGATATTCTAAGGTGAATGAGAGAATAATTGTCCTCATTTGTGCATAAGAAGGCATTGTTTAGTTATAATATATTCGTTTTGTGGAAAGGCTACCCTTGTGGGACATTAGTATGAACATATTGTCTCTGACTCGTTTCTCAGCCAGAGGCTGAGCATTTTCTCAGGCTAAATAACTTAGCTACACACAAGTTGTGAGACTGTGATTAGCTAAATTCCACTGAGAGAGACAGATTTACAGAGCCATTTTTTCAGTCTGTCCAAGATACCGTATTTTAAAAGTGCTGGAAGGAGACAAAGTATATTTAAGCAATAAGCCATGAGAAGCTGAACTTGACAGTGATTTTGGAACAGCTTAAAGGCATTGTTAGAGACTCTTCTAAAAGAACTGTCAAAGCAAAGCCTGGAGTAGCTTTTTGCTTTTGTCAAATGACTGCAGTAAAGAAAGAATGTAAGTGTGCCAAAATGTTATATTTTAATGTGATTTTAGTCATCAATAATGACACTCTTACCAATGTCAGTGCCGACTTTTGGCTACAAAGTATTTTACAAGAACTTCAAACACAGTCAATGAAAAGTGAATGAAGGGACTGTTTTATGTTTTAGACTCAATAAATGGCTAGATTTTCTAAGACGAACTATATTGATTTAGAAGAGCTCTTAATGGACATGGTGAAGCTGTTTTACTGTTTAACAGCCTAAAATATTTGAATTGTTTTCTTTTAATCATTTCCTGCCAGCTTCCACACTGCTTTATTATTTATTATTTAAGCTATTTATTGCGGAGTTAGTGTTGAGTTGGCGAGGTATTATCATCACCCTGTTGGTATGGCGGGCGAGCGTCATGAACACCCAAGACTGTGAATGCGATAACTCACTACAACGGACACAGGATTTTGAAAGCTCTTGGACAATCTCAGTGACCTTGAACCTCTGACCTTGACCAAGGTCGGGTTTTCTGAAAATCCCATGAACGTGATAACTCATGAAACAAGTTGCCATAGGTCATAGGTGCATGTGTAATAATCTCAAGTTTAAATCCCAGTGACGTCAACGTCAAGGTCAAGGTCAGAGGTCAAGTTTGACAAAAATCACAGAGGAAATTTTAAATTTATAGGTGCATCTATTATGAGGCTGAATGAACAGCTGAGCAACGGGAAGATGCGCAGCAAAGGACCTGGGCTGCATTCAAACCCTCTGTAATAGTATTACATAGAGGCCACGTGCTCCCTCCAAGGCTATGTGTCCTCTTTGCTGTCTGCTTTAACTAGTGGATGTTGAATAAATAAATATGTTGTTGTTCCTTTGAGGACACATGGGTTTAAAAAAAAAATGTTAATGTTTAAAATGTGCTATCCCTTATAACACCAGTGCTGTCATGTATATAGTACTCAGTAGCTAAATCTGATCTTTGACTTGCCTAAAAGCAACAAGATTTGTTATATTTTTTCTAGACTAGGTAAAATGTAGTTTAATCACTGAAGGAATTTTGGTTGTTTTCATGAGATAAATGAATAACACAAATAAGCTGACCTGCATCAGCATCCGAGTCCAGCCTAGCTCGAGTGCTTTGAGAATATTCATCTGTCTCTTCAGTAACCACCAAAGACTGCAGCACAGGAAAATGAGAAATGCTGTTTTATAATGAGAGCCCTAGGCAGAGACATACAGAGACATGTCTTTAAAAAAATCTATCATTATATATTCTCCTAGTAATACTGCAGTGGGAGAAGCATACTAAGAAGTTGTGCTCTTTGAAGCGGTCCAGGCAGTGCTTTAATGTTTTGGATAGAGCTTACGTTGCTTTGTGATACAGGGTTAAGCTTACATCCTGTCATTTTTTATTCAGAGATGTTGTCATGTAAGCAGAAACCATTCCTGATGGTTTGAACTATGGCTTTGTTTCATCATAAACAAACATTGATACTTTAAAATCTCTGCCTCACTTTTTCAAAGTCTAACCAGAGGATGCTAGACAGAATCAATGATGACTGAGTGAAAGTTTTCCAAGTGATATGGCTTTTTTTTTTCTTTCGTTTTTAGAACTTAAGCACACTAGATACAGGATGTAGTGTTCTACAGCTTCTTAACAGTCTAAAGAGATGAAAATCAAATGTGAAAAACCATTACAAAACTAGTGCAGCTACTGGGTATGTTTCTGGCATGAACACTTCGAATGGATGGTTCAATAAGTGTCATGTTGAGGTTCATATACTGAATTATATTTCTCTCCCACTTTGCACTATACTGATGCAACACAGGAGTTGTTTCAGCAATAGGTGTGCACTTTACAGAGTGTCTGCAGAGGGTTTCAGGCTGCAGCTTGTTCTCGGAGCAGTGAGCCGCAGGCATGAGCATCAGGAATCTGGAAATATGGCTCATCCACCATGGAACTTTGACATTTCAGTATTTTGAAATGGAATATTTAATTTTTGTCTATGTGTCACGTATTATGCATGCAGACGTTCTTGTTATGGTTCCATCTGTTCACTTAATCATCACTTTAAGTGTTTGTTTGTTTTTCAGTGTATATACAGAGAAAATGCAGAGAAAAACATTTCAGTAAGTTATGTATGTCTAAAGCTGCAGTAAAACATGTTTTCATAGTGATAGTGGATTACATTTAATTATGGGAAAAGGTACCATGTGATAACAAGGCATGTTTGATTTGGTTTTATGGTCTGTTTTAGCTTAATGTCATAGCTGCCATTAAAATTTTAGCTGGCGATTTAAAAAAAATAATTAAAAAAAATCACTCATTTTGATGTGTCCTAAAACACCATTTCCAAAACATAAAATATGCATAAAATATCCCTAGAAATGTAATGTAATAATTTTACATTTACATTTATTTCCTTATTCATATAATTGAAAATCATACAAAGAAAACATGATGATTTTTATCACTTTTCAAAATACTTATAATCATTTGGATTTCTTTTTAAACAAACAAAGTTTATTATAAAAAAAAAAAAAAAAAGGGAGGGTCTATGTTGGTCCCAAAGACAGCCTCTATAAAGGTATCTGGTTTCATCAGTAGACACAGAATGGGAAAAGTGTCTTATGCTTGAGTGGGAACATTAAGACTGAACGTTATGCACAGGTAGCAACAACTAGAGAAGGCCGTGCTCATTTCAGTAAGAAAACGCTAAAATCATATTCTGCAAGCAATACATCAACATGGCTCCATTGTACAGGGTGGGCCATTTATATGGATGCACCGTAATAAAATGGGAATGGTTGGTGATATTAAAGTCCTATTTGTGGCACATTAGTATATGTGAGGGGGCAAACTCATCAAGATGGGTGGTGACCATGGTGGCCATTTAGAAGTCGGCCATCTTGGATACAACTTTTGTTTTTTTCAATAGGAAGACGGCCATGTGACACATCAAACGTATTGGTAATGTCACAAGAAAAACAATGGTGTGCTTGGTTTCAACGTAACTTTATTCTTTCATGTGCCGGTCTCTCTGGCTTCATCTTCAGTAACTAAAGCGTACCCTCTGTTGGGTTGAGATCAGGTGACTTGGCTGATGAAGAATGTGGCATTTCTTTGCTTTGAGAAACTCTTGAGTTGTTTTTGCAGTATGCTTTGGGTTGTTATCTATTTGTGCTGTGAAACACTGTGCAGAGAGAAAATGTTCATCCTCTTACTTCTATCAGCATTCACATCATCATCAAACGCTACCGATTTGGTTTCATTGGTGGACATGTGCCCATGCCATAGAGTTGCTTCCACTATGTATGATAGTTCTATTAAACATGGCGGTAGATGTTCCTTTTCTCCTTCTCCTACTTTCTGCTTCCTGTTGTTTTGGTATAACCCTACTTTGTTATAGACTCTCTGCATTTCAATTCAAAAATACATACCTCCAACAAAGTGCTCTTGCCTTGGCTAGATGGTTTGAATGGATTTTTCTAAACAAAAGAAAGAATCTGCAGTCATACTCTATCGTTGTCTTTTGTGGCCTTTTTGTATCAGTGAGCTGACCGGTGCATTCATTGTTTTTAAGAATGTACCAAAGTGATGATTCGTCCAGTCAGTTTTTGTTCTCGCTCAGATTTGTTTTCACTTTTAGGCTAATGATGACATCCTTCACTTGCATTAACATCTCTTTGTGCTTCATATTAAGAAAGCCAGTGAAAAGCTGCCAAATGCAAGTTCAGCACTTGGACTCAACCTCAAAACCTTTATTTGCTTGATTTCTCATGAAATAAGGAGGGAATTGGTCTCACATGCCAGTGAACTGCCCAAATAATTTTTGTTAAATCCCTTGAAGTAAAGCTCAATGCCTGCACCTCAAACACATCTTGATTGTTTGATTTAAATGTACTGTTGTGGGTGTACAGAGGCAAAATTTAATAAACCTTGTCACTGACCAATGATTTATGGACCTAACTGTATAATATAAGTGGCTACAGCTTGTTGACCTGCCACCATATAGCTAAAAAAATAATATTGCTACCAAAGAAACAAGATTCAGCTCTTGTTTGTCTTAGTGTTTTAAACCTATTTGCTCTTGGTTTTTTGTATTTTTGTAACATAGCTTTTCTACTATTCCATTATCAACCAGCCAGATACGCTGCTTTGGTACAGATAGTTGTCACTAGTGATTATCTCCTACACATTCTCACCATCTTCAGAGACAGTGATTGTTTTATAGCTAATTAAAAATTTAGACAAGGCAACATTGTAACCTGATTATTGCACTGACACTCAGGGACTGAATCGTGAAGATGGCCTTGTGAAGAAATGAAGCCCCCCACCCCCACCCGAAGGGGGGGAAAAAAAAAAAGAAAAAAGAAATCAATAGTCCACTCTGCCTCCAACATCTTAATGCCACTCTCAGAGGAGAGGGATGTGCGGAAGTGATGGACTCTCTGTCAGTTACTAGACATCAGAGGAGTTTTTAATTGAGGCCCCAGCGGGGCAGACAGGGAGACAGGAAATGCTGAGAAGAGCGTTAGCCTGGCCCGTATTAGATGACATGGGAAGGCCGTTTGTGAGACAGTGTTCACACGCTTTTGTTCCTCTGCTATGCTAAGGCTGCACACTATATTACAATTTTTATTATAGTACAGCAATGTGCAAAAGTCTTGAGCCCCCTCTCATTTCTTGCTCTCAAGGGCATTGGCTGCTTTTTCACTGATTTTTAGTCGAGTCCTTGAACTTGACCATTTTCAAAGGAATTTGTTTTTGTTTGTTTGTTTGTTAAAGGACTTAATGATCCATAGGGTAATTGTTCATGCATACAAAATGCACCTAACTTAACACTGTTATGTTTACACGTAACGGATAACAAACTTATTTTAAATTACATTTCTAGGAACTTTGTTACTGGGAGCATGTCAAAAAAACACATTTGTTCCCATTTTCATAGTCAACTCTACCAAAATGCCAAAGATAACTCAGTTTGATAGACATAAAATAGTATTAATGAGGTAATCCCTTAAGAACTGTTAGCTGGACACTAGGTAAATATAGCCATGGACCTGAAAGATGCAGTTAACTTTTCACTTGATCCATCTACTTTTTGCTGAAGCCTCATCCGAAATGGTCTCGGTGGAAAGATTGCTGTCAAGATTTGGTCAGGAGAGAGGCAAAACAGTGAGTGCCTACAGCCATTTGTATAACATGGTGCAGGGGCTGTGACAGTTCAGGGCTGATTTTTGTGTTTGGGATTTTATTAAAATTGATAAAAAAGTGCCCTTAGATTTTTATTCGACTTTGCAATACCATGTGGAAAACATCTAATCAGCGACAACGTCATTTTTCAGAGTGACAGTGATCTCAACACTCAAACTGCAGTAAAAGCATATCTGGACAGAAAAACACACAATGGAGCACTGTCATAGATTTTCCTCCCCAGAACCTGAACCTCAACATTATTGAAGCAGCTGTGGTCTCTGTGCAAACATCAGAACTGTGTACCTTTTTTAATAGTTCATGTTTTTTTAATTGAATAGGTTTCAAATGCAGTGTAGACAATGTGCACAGAATTGTTTGTATACATTTTTTAGCTAAAGTTTAACTTATCATCACATTAAACGTTGTTCTAGTTTACAGTAGTTGTGGAGGTTAGCTCCATGCTGGTTAAAATTAAGAGCTCATCGCATCCTGTAGCCAGTAGAGTGTGTGCGTGTGTTTATATCCATGCAGTGTGCTTCACAAAACCTCTGGTTTGGGATTTCATTTTGGGTAAAAGGCTTGCAAGTGTGTTTCATGTACTATGAATCCTGTTTTTTCACCATGTCCTTCCATGGCTGACTTGTCTTATCATTAGGACAGGGACTCGGTCAGCAGTGTCTTGTGCCTTGTGGTTTTTCTTTTTACACCAGTGCAAGGGTTGTTCATGTCACAGCTGGGTCACATTCTCAAACATCCCACACACTTACTGACATGCTACCTCATGGTTTGCGTCTCTCTGTTAAGCCGCCTGAGTCTGTTTCTTCACCCACCATTTTCTTTGCATGCAAATGTTCATTTTTTTATTGTAAAATGCAAGTGTATGCTTACTGGTTAACATCCAGTAAGCCATTTAAGATGCTCACTGTGCTCTTTGATGTGACATTTAAATTCCATTCTGCACCAGAACAAATAAGTGTATCCAAATCCACATCAGATAGTGTCTTTACCATTCTGAAGTTTATTCTGGTTATACTGCGCACCTCTACCCCAGGCCATTGTTTATATATGCCAGCACAGAGCTATTACGCATCCTCGCACCTCTCTGTCTGTAACGTACCCTCTGCATTACTAACACGACAGCCGTGCAGTTGGCTCTGAGCTGTATATTCAGTTAATTAGCCCCTCTACTGGGTATGGGATTACCTTCAGCTGTAAAGATGAGAAAATTCACGCTAACCTTGCCCCTGGCATATATGAGCAAGACTTGAAATAATTTCTCTGTAAATACTTGTGACTTAGTTTCCCTATGCTTTTCCCATCAGACAGTTCAGTAACATTCATTGTACTTTTGGCTATGTGTACTGTGGTAAAACTCAAAAATTCTAACAGTTATGAATCTACCTTCTTCCCCTTTTGTTTATATGGTATTGCCATTTTTTTTAAATGCATGTCATTTTGCTCTTTGGCTAACCTTGTTTCACACACAACCCACAGACCAACAGTATAAAACATGGATATCACTTCTGGGCAGAGATGGGCAGTAACGCGTTACTGTAATCTGATTACTTTTTTCAGGTAACGAGTAAAGTAAGGGATTACTATTGCAAAAACGGTAATTAGATTACCGTTACTTTCCCGTAGGAACGCTGCGTTACTAAAACCGTGATTTTTTTTTTTTTTTTTTTTTTTTTTCTTTTGCGAGAATGTCTCACGACAGTGAGGTAAGCGAGTGCGACGTTCGTGACAACAGCTGTGTGCAGATCAACAGTGCATCATATATCGAGTGCGGGAGAGAGTATGAGCGTGCAGCGTTTAAAGCGTGGAAGTACTGACCTTATTTTGAGTTTGATTCCATAAAAAGTGACAAAAACATTAGTGTCCGTTGTGCGTGGGAAGAAAACTTCTTTTTACAGCGAAAAAACCCCCTAAACTTCCAAGCAAGCACCGAGTGCGCTACGACGTAATGGGAAATTCACAGAGAAACTCGCGGATTCTTCAACTGACCGCTGCGGCACACCTGCACCAGGGTAAACCTCCGCCTACGCCACTCCTGCTTTACAGGTGAAAATAGAGCAAGAGGACCGCTGAGTCTTTGATGTTATTTATTTTCTGCTGTGTTTTACTTGCATCTATTTGAAAGACTGAGTGTAAACACACACACAAAAAAAAAAAATTTATGTGCTGGAATGTGCAGAAAATAAGTTTAAATGTTAAACAAATTTCTTCCAGTCAGAGAATGTTGCATATAATTAAATTTTTGCTTGATGCATAAAGTTAAAAGTTTAAAACTAATTAAACAAGTTTTAAAAAGAGACTTTTCCATTTGATTACATTTTGTATGATGGATTATGCAGAAAAAGTAGAATTGGGCTGAAAGATCTATCACTTTATCACCTACTCAGGTTGTAAATCGTGTTTTTAAAAAGTAACTAAGTAATTAATTACTTTTGGAAATAAGTAATCAGTAAAGTAACGGGATTACTTTTTTAGGGAAGTAATCGGTAATTAGTTACTGATTACTTTTTTCAAGTAACTTGACCAACACTGCCTCTGGGTCACAAAAATGAAGCCAGTTCAGCCTAACAATTTTCATTCTGTCTGAAGGCCACCAGATGGCGATAGCTATGGTTGCAAAAAGACTTCTGGCATTATGGAAGTCTTTCAGAAAACAGCTTTCTGCAAACACTTTAGTCCTGAGTTTATGGGTTAGTCAATCTTTCGTGGTCACATTGAATAAAAACGCTAAGCATTTTTAATAAATCTGTCTCACACTGTGCTTCAAATTGAATGGTTTTATGCGCATTGGCTAATAAGTTGTCTGCCAAAACCTATTAGCCAATCAGCATGCAGATTTACAGTCAGAGCCCCCTCTTCGTTATCAGCTCCACCCTTTTGAAACAGATGTTGATACAGAATTGTTTGAGGCTTCAAAACATGACTTCAGAAACCAATGGGTCATGTTACAGTTGCTATATCCATCTTTTATCAGTGTGCCCCAGGGTGGCTGTGGCTACAATGTAGCTTGCCATCACCAGTGTGTGAATGTGTGTGTGAATGGGTGGATGACTGGATATATAAAGCGCTTTGAGGTCCTTAGGGACTAGTAAAGCGCTATATAAATACAGGCCATTTACCATTTTATACTCTGTATTCAGTTCAGTTTTATTTATATAGCACCAAATCACAACAAGTTGCTGCAAGGTAAAGACCCTACCTATATTAATACAGAGAAAACCCCAACAATCAGACAACCCCCCATGAGCAAGCACTTGGTGACAGTAGGAAGGAAAAATTCCCTTTTAACAGGAAGAAATCTCTGGCAGAACCAGGCTGAAGGAGGGGCAGCCATCTGCTGTGGCAAGTAGGGGGCCAGGGGAGGGAGATGAGACAAAAGACACACTGTGGAAATGCAGAGTGGCGTATAAACACAAAGAGAGGGAAAAAAGGTGAATTCATACTATTAATTTAGTTTTTCATTCATACTGCTACACTGTTTTGTTTCATATGCAAAAGCTGCGATCATCGAAATCCATCTCTGGCTTTGACCTGCCAAATGAAACTCAAGTACACTCCATCTCCATGTCTCATTGTAACCTCTCTGTGCTGTGCGACTGTTGAGTGGCAGGGAATATTCACCTGTGGATCAATCAGATTAAAGTCTGACTCATTTTATGAGGGTGGTAACCTTAGCACACCATCTCATCATTCTAAATCCATAGCACTGCATTATAGGCAGACTACCTCCACACTTTGAGCCAACCTTCCACTGGAGAAAGGTCAGAAGCAGCCTGACATGTCTGAGAGATAGCTTACGAGTTGAGAGTAGACTAATACCACAGAGTTCATTGTGATTCAAGCCCAGTCCAGCATTCACGCAGTCACAGCCTCAGTCTCTGCTTGCTTATGAAGCAAAAACTAATTCATCCAATTGTTTTTTCACCTCCTCAGGTCACTTGGTCACTCCCCCGCTTACCCCCCATCGCTTCAACCTTCACTGACTCACTAACTCATCCACCTTGCTCTCCTGCATACTTTCCACTACTTTCTGCACCACCACCAGATGGCTTTTATAGTTCTCCCGCTGAGAAAAAAAGAGGGCTGTTAGAATCTTTATTCCTATAAATGCAGAGCCATTATTTTGTTTTAATGTGCACGTCTGCACATCATACACTCCTGCTTGCCTCAAACCCATAGCGTCAGGGGAAGGGCAATAATGTCAGACAAATTGTGTAAGTAAATGGGCGCTAGGTCGTCCTAGAGATGAGCACATTGCCTCTCTGCATGCCAATATGACAGTGAGGTAGCATCTTACTGAAAAGCTATTTATTGAAATGCAAAAAAGAGCAAAGGCTCCAAGCGAAGATGCTGACAGGACAAAAACCTGTCGCCATCCATCTCAGTTTGCCAAGTTTTCCCTCTACAAGTCAGCTCCTTGTCCTCTCTTGGTGAGGAGAGGTGTTCCTAGAAATATTGCAAGAACAGCTGGTGTGCCTGTGCAGTCACAAGCTTTTCAAGCTGGGGCTGAATGGGGAGGGTTCTGGGGTTTTGATGGACACCTTCGAGGTTGATAATAAAGGCTCATAATTGAAACTGAAGCTGAAACAAATTCAAAGTCATTCGTTCATTGTAATCCTAATATTCATGCTCATGTTTTTCATTCTGATTAATCCGTGTCCTCTGACACTGAGGCCATCTTTCCATTAGCACAGTTGTTATTGTTTCTGCCAATCTTTTCTTCCGTGGTCAGGTTGTGTTACGCAGAAAGTGCATGAAAAAAGTTGAAATCATCGATGCCTGTGCATCTATTTGCACTTTCTGAGGTAGTTTGTGTATATATATCAATCACTTCACTAGTTTACGGTGAGTATGATTTAATTCTGAGCTCCTGTTTTGTCTCATTGAGTTTTATATCTCATTCACTTTACTTTGTCTTCCCGCTCTTACTGTATTGTCAGAATAAATGTCTTTATCTCTACCTTATGACTCATTGTTAGAAAGCTATAAAAGCCTGTTTCTAGCTGTGCCTCTGTGGTCTCCAGGGCTGTATAGGCCCTCTAGCAGGGCTGGGCTCTGCTGCTGCTCAACCCTTGGGCTAGCCCCTAGTCCAGCTTGCTCTTCTGTGATCAATTCTCCTCTGTAACAGGTGCCCTTTCTCTCTACCTCCATCTTCACAACCAGCCAGGAAAAAGCCAAGTTGTTCATCCTGACAATGAAAGAAAAACCTAATTGACTCTTCCTCTCCTCTTCCTCATCCATCCAGCTTGTCTACAATGAGCCTTGAGGCTCTTTTTAGCCTGAAGCCATCCTTCTGTCAAGAGACATTATTCTCCTTTGGTCCCAGCTTAAGAGGCAAGGTGTCTTCTAGGAAGGTAAAACTGGGGTGACAGTTGGAGAGAAAGCAGCTTTGATCTCGACCGCCTTCACGTTGCAGAACCAAGATGACAGGCAAGGGAGTCTTAGGAGCACTTTATTCCTCCAGAGGTGCTGGAGAGAAAACACTCAGGCTTGTAAAAATGCCTGCAAATCTTTTACTGAAGCCCAAACAATACCTAAGCTGGGCCCTTGCAAGTCCTCTATAGTGTCTTCTAGAGACTAAGGGAGCCTCTTTTCTCCCTGGCGTTGCGCCCTATGTTAGAGGCTCCATATGGAGGTGGTATTTTATCATTCTCTTACCTGCCCCCATTAAATATCTATTTTTATCTTAGTAGGCTCCTGTGGTCTTCTACAGTCCACAAAACACCTACGGTGATGCACCCCTTGTATAATAAGTATTACTTCAGGATAAGCCCTGGGTTAGGTGTGGTTGTTATCACATATAAAAATGCTACAAAAATTGATTGATGGTATAATTGTAGCAACTTTCCATATGGCACTTGTTTTTGAGAAATTTGATTATGCTCATAAAAAATCTGCAAGGAAACGACATAGTGTGTTATATCCATGTGCAGCGTAATAGAAAATGACCGCTTTATAGCTTCTGCACCTGCCTTATATTAGAGATGGACCGTATCGGTATCGGTCCGATACTGACGTAAATTACTGGATCGGATATCGGGGAAAAATACAAGATGTAATCCGATCCATTAAATATCAAAAAAGCACCTCACAAAACTTGCGACACGGCGTGACTCTCCTCATAACCGTAGCATGTCAAAGCAGTGTGCTCACATAGAGCGGCTGTGTGTATTTGTAGCATGCAAACCAGCATTTCATCTCCGAGGAAGTGATCCCAGAGAGAAGTAAAGCAAGTGTGTAAGTTCATCTCTGAATGTTTGTAAAGCATTCCCACGTTAAGCTTAACAACCGATATATGAAGCGACTGCCTCTTCTCTCCCCCTCCTGCTGCTACTTCAATCATGAAACTGATCAGTGATCAGCTGATCGGCTTTTCTGTCGCGAGTCCGTCTCTCTTGTTTGTTTATCTCCCACTTTGCACCAGAAAGAGGAAACCAGCGGCTGAATAACAGCAGCACGTTTAAGCTTGATAATCTGTTGTTAAAATGTATTTAATATATGGATATTTAATAATATCAGAATCAATAAACACAATTCTGATTCTGATTCTGATATTGCTTTCTAGACCAGGATCCTTTTCTACGTAGCTGACGGCTGGTAACTGTGCAGGGGCGGATCTAGCAAAGTTTGGCCAGGGGGGCCGATAGGGCATGAACAGGGAGAAGGGGGCACAAAGACATACTTTTCTTTCTTATTCTCATTTAAAATGTCTAGCTTTTATTAAATAATTATCTGAATCTTACACCCAAAGTTTTAATCTGATGTAAAATAAATAGAAGTCCATTACTGTATATAGTGACTATTAAGTCTAATATATATACCCTAGTAAGCTATAGTACTTTTTCCTTTGGGAAGGTACCATCTGTGCAGTCTGCAGTTCTGTTGAAGAAAGATGTTGAATCTATTTAATTATTCTTGGAAAAATAATTTATTTCTGTGCATTTTTTTTCACACTGCATCAAATTAAATTTGATTACGTCGATTAAGCATCATGAGGTGGAGGGTGGTTCCCTATTTTTTTTATTTTTTTTATTTTTTTTTTTGCTGGGAGTTTTAGAGCCCTATTAGTTAGGTTGCTTACTCTTTAAAATACCAGAATAGGGAGGGTGGAGTAGGTTTAAGTTTATTAGATTGATCAGTATTCCTGAACTATGAAATATTTTGGGTGCAGTGCATTTTTTGCATACAGGTATAAAAGAATAGCTTTAGTGTTTGTTTGTTTTTTTGTTTTTTTTTAACCTGAGTATGAACTTATACAAAAAGCAGCAAGATATTAAAAAAACAGTTTTATTGATTAAAAAACACACTATATCGGATTCATATCGGTATCGGCCGAAATCCAAATTTATGATATCGGTATCGGACATAAAAAAGTGGTATCGTGCCATCTGTAATCTCTAATGACATCTCACAAGCGTTCGCTTTTTGATACAAAGACTGTTTACACAGTTTGTAATTGCAGAGAAATACATTTATTTTGGTCATTTCATTTTCGAGCAGGAAGCTCACCCTTCTCGTTATACCCTGTAGATGAACAGAGAGTTTGTTTAATTAACTACATATTCTTTAAATAATGTTCCCTTTTATAAAAAGTAGGATAATTATTAAAAAAAATATTATAGCTCTATTACATAGGAAAAAAACTCTTTTTTTCTGTTGTCTCTTATTTAACATTAGGGACGTTTGTGGCAATAAATTTCTTAATCAACTAAACAGGTCACTTAAGAAATATTAAGTTACATTTGAAAACTGTTTAAAAAAAAAAAAATCCCCATTCCAAAATGTCATGTGACAATCTGATTGGCTTAGGAGTGATGATGTCATATGGATCTTTGATCCTTTGAAGTTTTTCCTTAAGTAGGGGTGAGAAACAGCAATTTTTAGTTCGTTTCTTCGCAGCCTTTGTGTTTGCAGCCTTCAAACGTTCACTACAGAAACATTCGGAAACCTGTCAGAGTCATCGGATACAAACGCCAACATGTATCCAAGATTACGGCAACCAAGACAAAAAGATTACGCCGCCTCTCCTTCCACGCGTGGCCGGCCAATTTCTCCAAATGGCCTCTTATCCACTCAAAGGGCATTACGGAAGAGTAGAAATGTAAACAACCATCTCCAGAACAAAATTCAACAAATTGAAAAAGAAAAACTTCACCTGGAGAAGAAGTGCTTACAAATGGAAGCACAAAATAAACACCTGGAAGAAACACTACAGCGCCAGCCCGACATCAACATTATTAATGAGGGCTGGGGGATCAAGTTTGCTCAAGCCAGAGAGCAGATTGTATTCCTCATCAAAGAAAACAAGAAAAAGAGCGCTGAAGTTAAAGAAATGTCCGAGCATAAGATGGAGTGGGAGATTGATAAGATAGAGTGGGATCTCCAATACATGGACCAAAAGAATCACCTGCTCCAGAGAAAGCTTGATGAAGCTGAAGAAAAAAATAAAGAAGTCCTCCAACAGAAGGAAGAACAGGACAAAAAGCAAAAAGACCTGCAGCGCGAACTCCAAGGCATGCAGGAAAAGTACACAATGGTGAAGGTAAGGTTGGATCAAACACTGTGCCAAAATAAAGACCTCCTTCAAGAGAAAGAGCAACAGCAAGAAAGACTGACAGAAGAAAAGTGCATTATCAAGGACTTAGAGAGTAAAAATCAAAAAATGCAAGGATTCTGTAATGAACTGAAGGTCAAAACAAGTGAGCTGGAGGGAGAAAAGAAAACACTGGAAAAACGATGCTCACAGATGCAGAAAAGGATCGATCAAATGGCAAAAAACAACTCAGAGCTCATTAAGGGGATATTGTTGGAATTCAACAACTTGAAGCGGGAAAACACCGAAATGCAGGCCCAAAAGCAAGACAAAACGCATGTAGACCTGCAGTGTACGCTCCACGACATCCAGAGAAGAAATGAGCAGCTAGAAGGCCTGCACAAAGAAGATCAACTGAGAAATGCAGACCTGCAGAAGACAAAGCTAACACAGGAGGCAACATCCAAAGACCTCAAAGAAAAGCTTGAAGAAACACAAGCAACATTAGAACAGGTGGAAGAAACATGCAAGAAACTTAAGAAGCAAAACACAGAAACCATCGATGAGTTGAGAACCCTCATCCTGGAGAAAAAGGCGCTCGTAGAAAAGTCCATGAAAAAGAAGAAAAAATTCTTCAGCTTTTTTCGGAAGAGGGACAATACTGCTTCTTCAACTGATGTAGCCTCGTCTTGCTCCACCTCTGTTCACCCCCCCAACCAGTCCCGGCAGTTGACTGCCCCCTCCTGCCGGCGGTTTCTGCCCGTTTAAAGGCAGTTTTTCCTCCCCACTGTCGCCTAGTGCTTGCTCAGAGGGGATTGTTGGGGTTTTCTCTCCTCTACCTTGTTTCGTTATTTACTTGCTAACTTTTTTGCTCTTACTTCGTTTTACCTTGTTTCTTTATTTACTTGCTTGTTTAACTTTTTGTTCAACTTATCTAACAAAATAAACCAATTAAATTTATCCTTTGAGTACTGTTCATCTAATCTTTACAGAATTTCTCCAAAACACTTTCAAACATTCAGATCTGTCTTTCATTTTCTTCTTGAAACCTCATGAACGATGAACTAAAAACTCTGGAACATGGTTTGAAACACTGAAATTGTTTCAGCTGAAACTGGCAAAGTCATACGTGCGTGTGTGAGTGTCACAGGTGATATGGTGTCATTAGTCAGGTCATCATGTTTAGGCTCATTCACGCCAAAATTATTTAGGCTAAATCTTTAAAACGGTGTCATTGCACACATTTTCAATTCATTTCAATCACACAAATGCAGAAATAATTATTTGCAGTATGTTCTCTGATTTATTATGAGAATGTCATGCCTGATCATTTGCACCCACAACATCAAAAATGGGGGCAAAAGGGAGGAGATCGCGTTTAATCAATTATAACACAAGGTCAGAAATATAAGTGCTGACATGAGTAGTGTCCACAGAAACCTCTGAATCTCAGCTAAAAACTCATGTAAACCATGTCTACAAACACCAAACAAAGCAAAGACACCAGACAGTTAAAAGAGCAGTTACGTCACCATGAATCTGTGGACAGGTAATATCCATATTTTGATTTATGATTTTCTGGACTTAAATGTGAACTGAAGCCTATTTTCAAAGGTTTTCTATGCTATAAAATACTTTAAAATAAACTAGGTGAGGGAAATAAAAAAATCAAATGTTTCTATGTTTGAGTCACAGCAACTTTGACAGTAACATCTGCAGTAATATTCACATCTCTAATAGAGATGGACCGATCTGATATTACATATTGGTATCGGTCCGATACTGACATAAATTACTGGATCGGATATCGGAGAAAAATACAAAATGTAATCCTATCCATTAAATATCAAAAAAGCACCTCACAAAACTCATACTTTTCTTTCTTATTCTCATTTAAAATGTCTAGCTTTTATTAAATAATTATCTGAATCTTAGACCCAAAGTTTTAATCTGACGTAAAATGAATAGAAGTCCATTACTGTATATAGTAGCTATTAAGTCTAATATACCCTAGTAAGCTATAGTACTTTTTCCTTTGGGAAGGTACCATCTGTGCAGTCTGCAATTATGTTGAAGAAAGATGTTGAATCTATTTATTTATTCTTGAAAAATAATTTATTTCTGTGCATTTTTTTTTCACACTGCATCAAATTAAAGTTGATTACGTCGATTAAGCATCATGAGGTGGAGGGTGGGGGGTGGTTCCTTCTTTTTTCTTTTTTTTTTTTTTGCTGGGAGTTTTAGAGCCCTATTAGTTAGGTTGCTTACTCTTTAAAATACCAGAATAGGGAGGGTGATGGAGTAGGTTTAAGATTATTAGATTGATCAGTATTGCTGAACTATGAAATATTTTGGGTGCAGTGCATTTTTTGCATACAGGTATAACAGAATAGCTTTAGTGTGGTTTTTTTTGGGTTTTTTTTACTTGAGTATGAACTTATACAAAAAGCAGCAAGATATTAAAAAAACAGTTTTATTGATTAAAAAACACACTATATTGGATTCATATCGGTATCGGCCGATAGCCAAATTTATGATATCGGTATCGGACATAAAAAAGTGGTATCGTGCCATCTCTACCTTATATTTTACATATATATAGCGTCACACCAACACTTTGAGTAAAGTCACAACATAATCAGTAAGCTATGATATTGCACTGGTGTTACTACTGCCATGTCCTCACAATCTGTTTATCAGTAATGTACACAAAATATGTGATCTCTACATGAGCTGTGGATTATGTCCCTTCTTAGTGGCCACATCACAAGACAGAAATATCTAATAAACGAGTAACCAGAGGCTGCTTGTTTGGAATCACATGCCACAAGCAAGAAAATTCCTCAGAATTCAAATTGAGATTTCTGTTGATCTTCTTTCATATATGAAGTATACTAAATGTAATTTTTAGAAGACCAAATATTATTTCAGGATAAAATGTATTACTGTTACGCAAGACTAAATTCATAAATGCTGTAAAGTTTAAATACGCTAAAAGTATCTAGATCGTTACTGTGCTTCCAGTTCTTTATGTGCCAATATGACAACAAAAAAAGATCTACTCTGTAGATAGCATGATTTCATTTGTGCCCACAGTGCACATAATATTCATTTCATGTTTACTGGTAACACAACACTTTGTGTTGGCATCAGCAAACATGGAAGGATAATAAATACAGACAAGGAACCCTGATGAGAGTTTGGCATTTAGGTCTGTTATTATCATTGTCTGTCTCTATCAAATCAAATCAGCTTAATGTTAGGCACACATTACACTTCCAACAGTGTTGAGTACAAAGTTGGCTTGAAATTTATAATTGATTTTTCTAACAGACAACATTTTAAGTGTGTATTCTGATTAGTGCTACACATTAACAGCATTGAGAAAATGCCAAGTGTATCAGTTAAGTTTGTCCTCTGTCTGCAGGCTCCAGGTAATGTGACAGTGCAGCCCAGAGCACTCCATCCTTACCCTTGCACAGAGGGAGTAGGGAAAAAGGGGAAAGAGAGGATAGGTAAACAGAGCCATTAGAGACAAATCTATTTCTGAAGAAAACAAAATCACATCATCAAACAAGAGAAAAAGAAAAATATGATCCTGCAGCCCTTTGGGCCCCAGCGTTGCAATGATAGCCGACTATGGCATTTGTCTTTATCAGCCTGCCTAGAGGGAGGAAAAGCATGGTGGGGAAGGTATGAGAATAAAAAGAGAATGAGAGACCATGGAAACAAAGAGCACTGCACCTTCTTTACTCGCCACAAAAAGCTAGACATATTTGTTACCTTTTTTTGCAATCACAACACGTGAACAGCTCTTGTACGATTAGTTCTTTCATACATGTGTTCGTTCCTGGTACGAAGTGGCTTTCAGATGGTCATTCTTTAAATATAGCAGAGCGAAGGGCTCAGTGGACAGCAGTCCACAGCATCATCACTCATGGCTAGCCTGGGGAGGCTTACACAGCTTCATCATAATGACAAGATTGACTTTCCAGATTTTATCCTTTCTCTGACATTTCGTTCTTTATTCTGCTCTGCAGTTGCAGCACCAAGGAGTCTTTATAATGCCTTTTGTATTGAGAGACACTCTTGAAATGGATATAAACAGCTAAACAGGCCATGGCAACCTTAAAATTACAGTATAATCTTAACATACGTTTTTGTATGCAATTCTGCTCTCTTAATTTAGAGTGATATCAAAGCATGAATCTTCGTCGAGCAGAAATAACAAAGCAGGGTGTAAGTCAAACGGTGCATCGTGTTAGATGCTAACATCAGCATGCTAATATGTTCACAGTGAAGGTGAATAGTCATTTTGCAGGGGTTTTTTTTGTCAATAAACCAAAATGTTGTACAAACTGAGAATTTGATGTGATCGTGGCATTCACAAAAGAGTTAAAGGATCAATATGTGTACAGACTTAAAGAGATCTCTCCAGTTAGTGTTGTAAAACATTAACTGGCATCTTTCCTGAAGTCATTAGGAGTCATGTTTGTACAATAAATGCCACACCACTTCATCTAATAATATGGTAAGCCAACAAACTGACCAAATAATGTTGCCATATCAAATAAATCTATTTTTAATATCAAGTACACTTGTTTTACAGGATAATGTTTTTTTGTTTTGTTGTGGTGTTTACTTTTTTAATGGATTTCCTTCGGAGATTAAATGCCGGTATTAGCCTTCCATCTTGGCTGGTTTATATTTTAGCTTGCCTGTCTTCATTTCTGATGCCAAGTCTTTACACATGCTTCACCATTGCGTTTGTCCAATGCCAGTCATTTTTTCAGCATTTGTTTTCTTTCTTTTTTTTTTTCTTTTTTTTTTTGCCCCGAGTGGGCATTCTCTGAAGGAGGCTTGTTTGTGCTACAGCCAGGCTCGCAGCTATTTAGTGGCTCTGCTGTTTCCTTCTCCCTCTGTTCAGTTTGAATACCCCAGGGAAATTTGGCTGTGTCTGATATCTTTTTGTTGTCCCGTTAACCAGTTTTTTATTTTTCCTCATCAGTATCCAGTTAGCCAGGATACTGTCACCAATTTTGATGGATAATTTCTGAAAAGTGATGTGAAGTGAAAGCATTTTATGGTTAGAAACCTGTATTTAACATATGGGCATATGTATAGCAAAAAAAACAACAAAACAAACATTAACTAAATTTTGGCAACCACAATTGAGAATCTTCTGGCTTGTTGTACATCTCAAAACTCAGAACTAGTCATTGACTGGATACATCAGGAAGTTATAGAGTATTAAAATCATCAAAACTTGTCACATCTGACCAATGTGTAGCAGAAGGTAGGGAGTGGGATAGTTAGTGCCAGCAACCTCTGAAAGCGGTGCCAGTGCTGTTTGAAACGACAACACAGTCTTGTGTGACTGGTAAACTATCTGCCATCTGGGCTCAATTGAAAGGCTCAAGTGTCTTAATTGGACAGTAGTAAAGAAGCTCTTACTGTTCACATCAAGCAAATTTTCCCAGTAATATCTATTTTCTCTGACAGTCCCAGTGTTTCTGAAAGTCAAACCTAATATGGAGTCAATGTGACAGTGTTGATGATGATGATGATGATGGCAATAATCATCATCTGTGTCATCATGTTTTGCTTTAGTACTTCTGCAGGCTTGGTAATTCAGATTCTTTATGGCAAGGAATTCTAACAGCAAAATTGTCAAATAGCACGATAATGGTGATGGATACAGCAGTGACAGTTGCACTCTTATTTTAGCACTGCGAGAGTGAATAATGAGGCTCTTTCTCCCTCTGCCCTTTCTGCTTCAGGTCAGAACATTGCGTTCCCTCCGGTGGCTCTGTGGGTAACTGTTGGCCTGGCTATATGTCTGCTGGTGCTGCTCATTGCCCTGGCTGCTGTCTGCCGCAGGAAGATCAAGGAGAGCTGCGAGGAGGCCAAGAGAGAAGGTGGGGGAAATGGAGAGGTGGCTGTGCACATGCAACACCAGTGTATATTCTCACATTTCATGGGTGATGACCTCTTCAAATTCTGTGTTGAGTCCTCAAGGTTGGATAAAAGAATGTTTTAGGGCTGCCTTGCTTTCATTAGGAAATATGAAATATTAATCTTAGAGCAGTGGCAGCTTTTATCCCCCACAAAAAATAAAATAAAGTCATGATATTATGTCGTCTATTTTGATATTTTAGTTTTTGGACTATGTTTGCCTACTACATACATAATCCAAGGGCTTACTGAATAATGGATGTTAACCAGTGGTGCTCTCAAGCATTTTCAAGCCTTCTCAGGGCCTTCATTAAAATGTTGGATGATTTATTAAACTCTTCACATATTGGCCCGGTGGATGATGCAGTACTCCAATGTGTCGCCTAGATCACGTGGGAGGCACAATGATAGTGAGAGAGATAGAGGAGAAAGCAGAGATGAGATGTTAACTGCTCAAGGAACTGTGAGAATCCAGAGGGAGTTCTGGTTAATGCATATAGGCAGGATCTTGGATGGTGGGACACATATCTTCAGCTGAGAGGAACATCATTACTAGGTTCTGGTAATTAGCGTTGCGGAATAGCCAAGGATCGCCGCAAGTGCACAGAGAAAAAGTTTTGAAATGAGATAGATAGTGCAAAGCCACCAGCTCTGCTGTAATGAGATCTGCTCAGAGTGGAGGAGACATTTAAATAAAGGTCAGCCAGTGTCTGCACCAAGGCCCAGAGGTTTAAAAATAAATATGGAAGTGACACAGACTCAGAGTAAATAGCTCCATGGAACATATGAAATCAAATGAAATGGAAAGAGAAAAATATAATGCAGTTCCTCCCACGGGCAAAGGCCTCCTAGGGGTTGTGGGACCCCTTTCTTCAGTGGGCTGGAAGATGATCTGCTTGTCTCGCCTGCAGCCCTACCACTGAAGGCAGGATTGATTATGTGGTCATCCACTGCCCACCTTATTAAAATGTATTTTTCCGAGCACCGATCCGAAAAGTGGGAATGCTGACTTATTCACATATCATGCAAAGTTTTATACTCCTGATAAAGTGATACTCTGTGAATACAGATGTTGAGTGGCTTAAAATAGGATTGGTACGCATATATCCAGAGCTGTGGGGAGAATAGGAAGCAGGGATATGCAACTTAATTGTGGTTGTCTTATCTTTTAATGGTATTCCCGGATATGGTCAGATTGAAGTTGACACTCCTTTTCACTGTGTCTGGGTATCGAGGGTGGAAGGGTCAGTAAAAGTGGAGAAGTGAGCAAGTCATTTTTCTTCCCTGTCATAATGTATGTGGGGCACTAGAATATGTATCATAACAGAGCTGAGCTGCTTGTGGTATTGCAGCTGGAAGTGAAAGCTCCCTTCCAGAGGCAGAGTTGCCTCAACGCCAGCACGGCTCGGCCCTCTCCCATTTTGTATTTTTCATTCATACTTCTCTTTGGCCTCTTTACATAATTACTATGACTATGTGTCTGAGATATGCTAGCAGGGGCCACTGATCCATTTCTCTAAAGCATAATTTACATTCACATAAGCGTGTGATTTAATCAAGCCTACACTTGGGATCATCTGTAAGGGACACAGGACAGAGCTCCCCCGTGTGAGAGATGAAAGTCAGAAGGGAGTCAGTGTTTTCCCTGTGGGGCTGTAGCACAGTGGTGCACATGTTTTACTGGGGTTAACGGTTAGGCACAAAAAACAGGAATACCCCATGCCAAAAAGCTTTCAAGCTTTTGAAATAACAAAATTATTTTGTTCCAGGTGTATGTAAAAAGCACATTAAAACAGGCGTTCGTTAAATCTCTTACCAAAATACTAGCAAAATGGTTATTTTTTTTTAAATGGGCAAAATAGCTTGATTTTTGTCATCCAGCACTCATTTTCAAAGGGAGATTTAAAACCCTACCAGCACAAAACGCAGCTGCCATTAAGTCTTGTGTGTTTTAATATGCACAAAGGGTTTATAAGAATAAGCCTCTGCTGCTTCTAGGGTCCAAGAATGAATGAATTAAGCCACTAATGAGTGTATTTCTAGTACTATTGGTTTCTAACTGTGGCCTTTCTTTTGCTTACATGTGAATCATTCATGATGGCACAGCAGTATTTAAAGAAATTCAGAAGCACAGGGACAGATGGCAGGTTGAAGAGGAACATTAACATTCTACTAGCTTCAATGAACAGCAATCTCTGTCCCCTGACTCTAAATACTTTTATGTGTTTTCGGACAGCTTTTGCACTTAAGCCATAGCCGCCCTCTTTGTTACCCCCACGCATTTGGAATACTGCCAGTAGGGGTATAAAATTATAACATTCAGTGTCCAAGGGAGACAGTTTTCACCCCTTCTCTGTGGTTGGCCTCGTCTTCACCCTGACGTTAAGGTGGCTTTTAAACGGACCTTACTCTCCTATCAAAGTCTTGTCCCTCAAGGTATTTCGACTGCTTCCATTTTTTAGGACTGGTCAAACTTGGAGGTGCTGAATAAAGACATGAATTCAAACAGGCTCATGTGGTAACATTATGGATTATATTGCTTTTTTAGTTTAAAGTTGCTAAAAATATGTCTGCTGAGGGCACTAAACCCTTCCCAAAATCTTCAACTCAGCTTTAAGCCCAAACCTGGTCCGATTAATGAAAATGTGTGATAATATATGACACATGTGTCAATGAGTGTAATACGTTTCCAAATACATCATAACACAGTGGAGGATAAACTAAGGAATATGGTGTGGGAAGACTTAGATACAGGCTGTTTGAATCTGGAAACTCAACACGTTCTGCTGCTGTAATAATACGGATTTTGCTTAATTTCCCTAGAGGATTATAGTCCCTGCTGTCAGAGTCCAGGAAAGTCAGGCAAATGTGCTGGAATATAAACATCTGAATTGTGTTTCCTTGACATTTAGTTTTGTTCAACCAGCAGTTTAATCTCATGTATCACACGCTAAAGAGTGGATCTTGAGTCTGATTGCAGTGAAAATGGTGTCACAGAATGCATATCTGGTGCTCGGATGCTCTGTCCCAGGCTATTTTTAGCCTGTGTGTGTGTGTGTGTGTGTACACGTATGCCACATGTGTATAAAGTGTGACAGTCATCACTGGGCTCCCTAACTCCGTTGACAGTGGTTTTCAGAGAGCCCACAGCTAAAGCCTAATGTGATTACTGTCTTTGTGAGAGAGCTGGATAGGAGGTTAAGGGGTAGATATGACTCTTTGTGTGTGTCTGTGTGCGCGCTTGCGTGTGATGTAGTGGGGGTACTATTGTTTGGAGCGTCATCGTCATATAGCTCTGTCATCACAGCGTGTCCTTTGAGCTGCGAAGGATCAGCTCACCACAGGCTTATGATGAAGTGACTACATTGTGTGCCTGCCTTTGTACTGTTGCTTCCACTGATAATGGCTCCTCTGTCTTCCCACAGCTGAAGAAGCCAAGGTGCTGGAAGAAGAAGAGGAGTCAAAGACAGGTCAGCCAAATACACACCTGGTCAAGTTTCAGCTTTTCAAATGGTCAGAGAAGAGATGTGGTTTAAAATAGCTTTTTTTTTTTTTTAAAGCTTGACATCTTTTAGCTTGTATCAAAAATGTTTAAATATGTTTAAATACTTCAAATGTAATCATGCATGCATGCCTGGTACTGTCAGTACCAGGCAAGGTAACAAAAAAAGAAAGAATTAGTTCCGTATTAATTGGATTAGTCAACCCAGCCAAGCTGGTAAACAAGGCAATCAATTCTTTACAAATGCAACACTTTGGATATGTGGTTTGATCTAGAAGTGTATGTTTTCCTGACATATGGGTTTCTTTACTTACAGTGCAGGGCTTTCAAGTTGCAAAAATATTAAATAATGCAAAAATCCCCCACAGTTTAGTCTAGCTTCTTTAACACGAAGTGCAGGTGTCAGGTTTGTAGGGACTCAACAGCACAAGTAACTGAATGTTAAGTTTGTTTACTGAAGTGTGAGTGAGCGTTGATGAAGCATGAGTGCGTGTGAGAAACAAGACCAGCTCCAAGCATCAAATCCATTCAACACAGCAACCCGGTGGCATAACTCTTCCACTGTGTGTGTGTGTGTGTGTGTGTGTGTGTGTGTGTGTGTGTGTGTGTGTGTAAGTGTTTGAGGCAGGGAGAGGGAGACGGGCACACTAATTTAGTGATGCCAACAAGCTGTTTTACATTATACATACCCCCCAAAGCTACAGCTATAAAAGTAAAATTTATCTTGTCTGTAAATTTAATGGTAACAAGTTCCACAAGTTTCAAGTTTCTCAAAATGCCAACAATAGTGCTGCCGTGTCCTGCATTTAAATTATCCTTTTTATCAAGGCAAATTGATTTTGCAATTGAATCCTGGCTGAAATGTGTTGGGCATATTGTTGTCACTTGAAATAAGTTGCCTTGAATTTTATGATGTCTAGCAAAATAAATACACACTTCTAGCAGTCTCCACGCCACTATTTCTTTAAATGTATCCAATGGGCCAATAGCCTAAAGTCGTTTACTTATTATTTAGAATTTTTCATGGAATAGGAGCTGGTCAGAGCTGTACCATCTACACACACACTAGCAGTTCTTTTGGGTAGTACTAAGGCAGAAAAAGATGCATGCTAATATGATAATAGCATGCTTGCAATTGAAATGCTAATCAGCTTGCAAGCGGATGTGTCAAAAGAACAAAAAACATAAACTTCTTGCACTTGTTTAAATAAGGTGCTCTGAGGTCTTCTTTTCCAGTAGAACATCATCTTACACTACCATTTACCAAATAAAAACAGTTACTGTTTACCACTATAGAATCACACACACTTTACTTTCACAAGTCTAGAGAAAACATGCATTTGTGTGTTTTACGACTTTACCGCATTGCGTCATAAAGTAAAAGATTACAAATGTAAAACAGCTGTATAGAAACTTGTTTGGCTGTTGGCTCATTTTCATTGGTAATTATTTCCTGTTGTCATCAGTCACCCAATACAGAATACAGGCTCGTCAGTGTTGTTTCAAAGTGATTGCCAGTTTAGCTGATGATCTGACTGAAATGTGAGAGTTTTCAGTCAGAGTTTTTTGCCCTCAAATCTTCGTATAGATTGGCCTCAGCACTACTGCTGGTAGCTATGTTGTTGGAACTGAAGCCAGCAGTAGTCATTTCTCTATTATTGTTTACAGTCCATCACAGGCGGCGCAGGCACTTCAGAGCACCCGTGTATTCTGAAACACATTCTTTAACTGCGAACACCTTTTACTGAAAATGTGAATAGTGTGTTCTTGCACAGCACTGATGCCAATTTACTAAAAATGTCACAATGTAGCTGTGTGGATTGTAGTGTGGAGGTGGAGGACTCAAATGCAGAACAAGGCAGAATAGGAAGGACAAGCTTTATCAAGGTTTATCAAAATTAGAAACATGACACAGAAAATCAAAACAAAACCAAAAACTGAAGAGCTGGGAGGTACCAGAAAACACGAGGGATAAACGGCAGGACAACGCACACTAATGCAGGAATTATTCTACAAGTTGGGTCGACACATACCATGAAGGCTGTGGTGTACCGATAAAAGGAGTTTCCAGATACATAAATTAGCACATAGATATCCAGCAGAAGCCTAAATTAAGCTTACGGGTTACACAGAAGGATTAAACAAATATGACATAGGATACGGGGAGGACTGAGTCCCTGTACTATAAAGCAAGTTCAACAAATTCAGGGTATCTTTACAATATCCAAATGTACTTATGCTAACATTTGCAGTCGGGGTAAGCGGTCACACGAAGCTAGCTATCAACTCAGTTGACTCGATAATTCAACTTAATTATTTTATTGCTGAGTGCTCTCTCTATGTTACTGTTTATTTCTAGCATGACATCTGCACATTAGAGCTTTGAAACTTTAAACGGGATACATTTAAACATTAAACATTACTAGCCCTAAGTAAGGAAATGTGGAAATCACTTTAATTTAAATACAGATCAAAATAAAATGAATTTCAAACGGGGATTCTTGGCACGTGTCCTGTTTTCTAGTAGGTACAACTCCAGCAGTTTAAAAGAGATTTAGCAGCAGATTAATATCAAGTAGAACAGAATTTATACATTTTCTAAATCTTCAAATTTTATAAACAATTCCTGATATTCACGAATGATACTCATGAGGGAAATGCAAAAACCTTCTCACCCCGCAGAGGTCCAAGGGATCTTCCAGGAATGGTGACGCTATTTTCTTGAGAACTGATAGATCAGTAGGCGGTTACCATGGCAATATACCATGGTAACTAAAGGTCAGCATACTAGAATACCAATGAAAAAAGGATTCGAAACACTTATAAAACTTATAAAAAGATCAAATCAGAAATTCAAAACTTTAGACAATAGAAATTCTTATGAAAACTCAAATAGATTAACTAACAATGCAGGACAGTAAGCACCAATCAAAACCAGAAACAGTGACAAAAATTAGACAATTAAAAAAAAGACTTGTGCATATTTGCAATGTAACACTGTCTGTGTCCACAGAATCTTTTCTTTCTTCTTTTTTTGCACTCACTACATGATTTGTATAGAAAGCAAAGTTCAGCACTGACAGCAGTGAAAATCCAGAGCGGTACAAGAGTCATTTTCTACTATTTCTAGAGACCACTGTGACATGGTTGTTGCTGCACTTTCTTTCTTTCCTCCTTGTATTGAGGATCTTCACTGTCTTAGTTTAGCATATTCGCATGTTATGTTAATATTTGCTCATTAGCAGTAAATGTAAAGTACCGTTGAAGTTGGAGTCTGAGAAGCGGGAAGAAGTAGTGGCACAAACACTGTAAAACTTCAGACTTGTTTACATGTCGTGTTAATTAGTAAACTTTCGAGATGTACCATCACATTGAACCAGAGCTGCAGGTTTCTTCAGTATTTATCCTTGCCTTTTCTAGTGTGCTAGTGAACGAAAATAAAATACTGTCATGTTTGCCTTTTTTTCCCTTGAATAGAGTATTTAGTATTTAGTATTTATTTATTTTTTGTCATTGTCAAGAACAATGAAATTGCGTTTGGGGCTTCCATACAACCCAAAAAAAAAGAAGAAAATAATAAATACCCCTTAAAACCCAAGTGTACATATTTAACCCAGTGTGACTCCAATGCAATAAGACAATCCTTAGCAATAATGTTCGTAGAAATTCAGACAAAGACCTGAGAAACATGACAAAATACAACAATGCAACCCATTCAATATTATTGTACTGTGAGATATGATATCAGATATGATAGTTATCTATTTAAGAAAGGGGGGGGGGGGGCAGGAGGGGGAAGAGAATAAAGATATGATGCACCAGTGCAGACCAGTTCATTGCTATTAAGAAGTTGGATATGGTTATTGTCCGTGAGAGGGGGGCAGAGAGTTCAGGAGCCTCACAGTGCTGTGATATTTTGCTTAGTATTAATATGACCTTCTGAGTTCAGAATTAATTTTGCCATTAGCAAGCAGAGCAAGTTTCTTCTGGCTGCCTAGCCTCAGTAACTACCCCTCACAGCCCTGAGCAGTTCTCCCTCAAGCGTTAATGTCATTAGAGTTATTCATTTGACACCTTCTTTATTCTGATTGAATTATTTAGCCTTTCTGTGAACACCCAAGTCTAATACCATGTGATTTTAATAAGCTGAGAGGTGAAGGAGAGTCTTTGAGTGAAGAGGGACAGTGGCTTTTATTCTCTACTGCCTCTCTCATGAATGTTTCAGAGATCTGTGCAGCCAGGAGCAGGGTCAGCCATCCCGCAACTAGCGAGACTTAATAGCTCAGCTTTAGCCAAAAGGCCTGAGTAAAGGATAGCAGAGTTGAGAGACTGTAGTATGCATGCATGTATTGCAGTGACAAGAGCACAACTTGAGGCCACCCTTGGTCTTACTGCTTCTCGTCATCGTCTGCACACCTGGTTGATCCAGGTGGACATAGTAGGCGGTGAGCTTGTGAAGTCAAGCTAATGGCTCTGTCTTCAGAGATAGCTCTCTAAGCAATCCAGACAGCCAGCTTTGTTTTGCCATCTGGCTCCAATTGCGCTGACAAAGGCAGAGGTTCTTGCATGAGACAAAGGAGCTGAAATGAGGCCCACTTTAATAAACCCAGGATGATGGGGAGCCACGTTTGTGTGTTATCTTAATGAGCTGTCCAAAGGAAAGCGCGCCTCCCCTTTCAAAGCCAGCCTGATTGGAACAATAACCAGCGATAACTAGAGACCTGGACTCATTCATTTGCAGTGGGATAGAATCCCTTTGTTGCCTTTACAGCAGAGGCAAATAATGTTTAACAAACAGTGAAGCTCAAATTCTGGATGTATTTCTAGGGGCTAAAGCCAGCAGCAACCTTTTCACACACAAACACACAGTCGGAAGCAAAGGAACACACCCGCAGCACACAGACAGAAGCAGTGGTTTACACCAGTGCCCATTCACATGCAGATACGTGCAGTGCATACAGTTCTAGCTGCCTTCATCCCTTACCTCCGCTCAGAAATGTGTTCAGTAATCTGAGCATGATGTGCTATTTAGAGAAGGCCGCAGTCATGCAAGTGCAACTCCTGTCAGAACCTGACTTCAGTTTGTGTGCACTACCCTGTCTCCATAAGCCTGGACTCCAAGGAGTCAGGCCTTAGCAACAAGGCCCTGAAAGAGAGTGCCAGTCAGTGACCCAGTTCTTTCACGGACAAAGAATCATTGGAAAATAACAATTTGACATACTCCTTTAAAAGGAAGCAGAATTTGAAAAAGGGTTTTATTGACCCCTTTTAACTGAGGCAAGGTTCTGTGAAGGTGTAAGGTTAGGGAATAGCAAGCCCTGTAAAGGTGATGACAGAGGGAAGTCCCACCATCTTTTCTCACTCACTCTTCTCTTAGCAACTTTGTGCCAAGACCACCACTGAAAGAAGAATGACAGTTACTGAACTCATGTTAAAGATTCAATCCCAGCACTTTGTCACCTTAGATATTGTGATAATTTGAAACAGCTGACTGACTAAAGGCTTCAAGATGGTGACTCCAAACAGAAACAAGGACAGCCACGCTTTATGGATTACCTTAACGTCTTGTCTATTGAGTAAGCAAGTAGTTTTTAATCAATCTTAATTTGCAATGTAAAAAATTAGATAACCCCAAGCAGTAATATTTTTTTGATTGGTTGTTTTTTGGGGCAGATAAAAATAAATAAATAATCAGGTGTTCTTATTTGTTTGATGGTAAATGGCCTGTATTTGTATAGCGCTTTTACTTGCCACCCCTAGGGACCCCAAAGCGCTTTACACACCCAGTCATCCACCCATTCACACACTGGTGGAGGCAAGCTACAGTTGTAGCCACAGCTGCCCTGGGGCAGACTGACAGAAGCGAGGCTGCCATATCGCGCCATCGGCCCTTCTGGCCAACACCAGCAGGCGATAGGTGAAGTGTCTTGCCCAAGGACACAACGACCGAGACTGTTCGAGCCGAGGCTCGAACCGGCAACCTTCCAATTACAAGGCGAACTCCCAACTCTTGAGCCACGATCGCCCCATGCTATTCTGTTGAGCTGCTCTCTGTGATATTAACCGACCAGCAACACCAACAAGAGGTTTAGTGGAAGGCTAGTTGCAAGAAAAATTGATGTAAACACAAATAAATATTTTAGGTGTTTTCTGAGATATGGGCTTTTCAATGTTTTATGAAGAAGTAAAAGATCTGATGGGCCTCAGTAGTTTTGCCAGTGTGTGTATTGTGATACAATAATTGTAATGGTCTAAATCAAGAAGCCCTAACCAGAACTGCATATTGCGGTGGAGGGGGGGGGGGAGCTTTCGGAATTGACTTCTTGGACTACATGGTATTACAAGTCGAAGCCTTATTTAAAAGTTGCACACAGTTTCCTTATAACATAACCCACTTTGACAGACCTGCAGGCCGCTAGCATACCATTTCACATTGCTGCAGTTCAGATTGAGAAGGCCTTGGAAGGTAGCCTCAGGCAGCTCTGCTTGACATGCCCTCCCTTTTCATTGGCACCAGAATCTCCACCACTGAGCTCTCCCAACGGTCACACATTACTGAGTAAAGATATGTAAATAGAACATTCATGTTGCCTTCATTATTAGATGTGGGTCACTGAATGTCTTCAAGAGCGCTAATTAAAAGAGCTCCCTGCACACCACTGCTTAGTAGTTGCGCACAATTATACAAGTACTGCATTCATGTTCTTTGCTGTTTCAGCAACATACAGTAACCTACATGTTTACAGTTGTGTTTTCAGCAAGGGTAAACCCTGAGGCAGCTCTTCAGGGTTAAAGGCCAAGTAACACTGATTCGATGATAATGGAATTATAAACCTCACACCACATGAATCATGTAGTCCTCACATCACATATAATCTTCTAATTATATACAAATGGTTGCATTATTTCCTGTATGCTTACTCATTATTTTATACATTCAGTACACGTAAGTTGAAAAATCAGCATTTACAAAAGTGAATTGCAAGTTGTTTGAGTTTAGAAATTCATCAAGAATGTGTTTCACAACAAACAACTTCTGCAGTGTCTTAGAGGTTATCTGTTGGTCTGTAAGGAAAAGGCCACCTGAACATTGTCAGAAGAGTAAGAAAGAACAGGTCCTAAATCATTTGGAATAATGAGCGTTGTCACAGTTAATAAAAGCAGCCAAACTGCTCACTGTTGCGCATCACAAAAACAGATCCCTAGTTCCACGGCTTAGATAAATGTAACAGTACATGTAAGTAAGAGTTTATGTTTTGGGTTTTTTGTGAAAGAATAAGACTACTTTAGGAGTGACAGCAATCTTCTTCTTTTTTTCTGGGATGAATCCCCCTGTACAAGTGCCATTTACATCCTCCTGCCATACCCACCCACCTTATAACAATCCCTCTTCTGTCATGTAATCTGCATTCTTCTGACAGCACAGCCAAGACCCAGTGGGAGAGTGCCTATCCATCTCACTACCCCAATCTGCCTCCCCTGTTTGGTTCCACATGAGCACTCAGCTGCTGTGACTAATTAAATAAAGCGCTGTGCCCTCTGCTTCCTGTTAGCCATGGCAAGGTTGGTGCACAAAGATGGAGCAGAGGGGTGCTACTGAAGAAGGGAACAGGATAACAACTACTAAGCCTATGATAATGCTTTGGTCTATAAGACAATGGACAAGAAAGTAACTAAAGTGACCACTGTACAGTTGTCATACAGTTGTTTCATATTTTGAGCAGAATTGTTAACTGTTTTCTTCTCTTACCTTCAGGAATGATATCGCTGAAAAGCTAAGGTCGAACGAATAAAGGTGAGTATATGTGTCTTTAAGTAGATCTGGTTTTTTTTAATGTGTTGCTCAGTTGTCGCACTTGTTTTTTTCTCTTTATCACAATTGTCTGGTAGTCTTACTCAGTAGTAATGCTCTGGAGGATAGGGGTAAGTGCAGCTGTAATGAGGCTAGGATGTATTAATTCAGCAGAAAGTCTGGAATATGACAAGTCTTGACATTTTGATTTTTGGAATCACAGGGTCACTGATTGATGTGATGAATCTATTTAATTTCATCTGCCATGCAGACAGATTTCCTGGACTCCTTAAAACCACAGTGAAAGTCTTAATAATGGTAAACAATTAAGCTGTGAGCTATGCAGGGTCTCTTCCTTTTTGATGGCATCTGAAACATGTGCTCAGTGTCATCCTTATAAAGCATTTAAACTGCTAGCTACACCCTGAACATAGCTATAACAGACTGCACTGATTTTTTTTTAAATCAGAGCCTTAAGGTTAATAAGACCATTTTAAAATGTTGATGCTTTCTTTATAGATATTTGGATAATCTAGAATGTAATGTGTTTAGAAGAGTGCACCCAGTGTTGCAGGATAAAAGAAGCTTCTTTTTTTACAAACCCAAACTAACCACATCTACTTTAATCAGCATACAGTGGACACTTTGGTACCATCATGCTGGCTTTCTGGACATCCTTGTCACCATTAAAGATACACATGATTACTAGTCACTTTCTCTGTTTTTCAGGTGTTGGCACTTTGGCCGACACTTGTTGTCTTTTAAATGTGCTATACAAATAAAGCTGACTTGACTTGACTTGACTTGGGATTGGTAGATCTGACAACATTAGTGTATTTACAGAAAATGAAGAATGAGTAAAAAGGCACAGGATTCATGATATACTAAGTACAGCAGGGCTCGTGAGAATTTAGTCTTCACATTAGAAAATAGATTTCATCCATAATATGAAAATTAAAAGTCTAAAAATAAAGTGCAACAATTTATCCCAAGTAGCAATATAAAAGAAAACATTTATAGCATAGAATAATAGATAGTTGTCTTTCAATTTCTTAAAGCTTATATAAAAGAAATAAACTAGAAGTTTATTAAGTGATGCATAACCAAAGGCCACTATTTATGCAAGGAAGAGGAGAAAAGGCTTTCAGCACCATGGACAGCAACACTTTTACCCCCAAATGATTCAGATGGCTGAAGATCTGCATATCTTGGTATTGCTTTCTGAATGGGATTGCCTCCTTAACTCATTCACTGCCATTGACGTCTATAGCCGTCAACTGCAGTGAATGAGTCAATGGGTTTAACTCATTCACTGCCAATGGCTGGCAGTGAATGAGTTAATAGTGGTGATGTACCTGGCCAGTCTGAACTGTGGTCTCTTGTGAATTAGTGAATGACTCAGATATACCCCTCTGGAAAAGTCAAGAGTTGGTGAACATAAAAGCAGAGTAGTGAACTAGATTATTGAGGGGATTCTCCCTGGAGAGCGTGTGGAGAATTGTTACATAACTGTCAAGGGAATGTTGTGACCATACTGAGAGGAACCTCATCAGTACAGACGCATTATACAGAGTCACAAAGAAGTGGCCCAACAAGTAAACAGATAACTCACGGAGTTCTCTGTCTGTATGATATCCATATTGTCTGGAATGCAGGAAACTGCCTTTTTTTTTTTCTTTCTTTCTTTTTCTTTTTTTCTGCTGCATTGTAGATACGTTCCCCTATGAGCACCTTCTACCTGGGCTGTCCTCCCTGTTTTAGCTGCCATTCTCCAACCCAAAAGATGCTCTCTGGGTATTTATACTTTTGGACTGAATCCATTCATGTTCTCTATCTAGCCTGAGGGACTTTGGCAGTTGTTTGTCATCTGGGTATTATCACAAGGGCATTGTTCTTGTATATCTTTTTCCTTAGTACTTGAATTGCAGTGTTTAAATTGCTGGGTAACTAGGCACTTCTCTATATGGCTATGTTAGCCTTCTCCCCCCGAACACAGCACATGGCCAGGAAAGCCCAGAACCTTAGAGCTATTTTGGGAAAGCTTCAGTACTGTATCCAACAAAGGACAGAAGTTGTTATGAGGAAAAAAGATATTTTTGTCTTCAAAGCTTTCTTTTGTAAGTGAAAAGATATATTTTCCCCTTTGGTTTGACATAGATCTTTTGATATTAGGTGCTGATATGTTGGGAGACATTTTAGAAGGTAGTCCATTCATTTTGATTTGACAAATACTGAAGTATTTTGTCACTGAGGTGCTGGAGAGATAAGAGTCTGTCTTTTGCCAGAAAATGAAACACAGCTTGTTTTATTTAAAATTTCTGATACTTTTGCTGTTGTTTTTTCAGAGTATTCCACAGTAAGTTTGCCGTTATCTACAATTCAAGTTCTAATGCATTTAATTGTTATCCAGGTCTGTATGTGTGTACAGATTTGCATACATACAGACCTGGAGGTCTCTGTACAGATACAGTATGCACATGGACCTCGAGCAGTTATATTAGCAATAAAGAGATCAGTATGAAAGGTTAACAACTCTGTCCTGAATTAAGTGTATATAATTGTTCAGTACAGACACACTGAAGTATGGGGTGAAAAACCAGCAGGCGTAGGGATAGGATGCAATGTAATTTAAATATGCGGATAATGGCTAATTTTCAAACCATCTCCACAAGATGACATTCACAGTGTTGTACTCTGTTGTACTCATAAAAGTGTGACAAACAGTTGGCGGGATGTTTTCTAAGCTATCCCACCATCTGACAAGCCGTTCCAGTGGAGTTTATTGGCTCGTTTACTTACTACCATCACACATTAGCAAAGTATAGATCACAATGTTCTTCGCTGGGCCTCTAACTCGTACTTTAATAACCAGCAGTTTGGTGTCGATTGTGTGAATACTTTTTATTATAAAGCCGGACAGTTACAGCTTGTTTTTATTATACCCTGATTGGTCATTGCCATAAAGCAGCAGCACCATGCAGAGTGAGTAGAAGATGATGGAGGGTACAGAAAGTAATTTCCTGTAACTAGCCAAAATAAAGTCTGGCCAGAAGGAGTCAAAGAGAGGACATTTGTCATTACTGTAGCATCTACTGACTTTCATCAAGACTGTTATTGCAAGGTAATATCCTGCAAACCTCAAGACCTCCCCACTGCTGAATCATCCTGGATCAATTATTCTAATATTTGTGTGGCAGCTTTGCTATCGATTAATGCATTTATGCAGAGTGCAGCATATTCTATTTAATAAAGCGAGGCTCTGGATTTAATTAAGTCGTTTTCGAGTCAGGGGGCACTTTGTTTTCATAAACCTTTGCCTTACATGTGTTCATTTGTGACTTTTATTTATCAACTCAAACTTTTATTGTTTTATTTCTAGCAGCAATACACACAGACTGTAGAGATAATTACTATCTGTAGAACACTCAATATTTTGTAGATTGTAAACACTGTAAATATAAGGTGCTGATCATTATGGTAACTTATTGGTCCTTGAAAATTTCTGTTAATAAAAGTTCAATTCTATATGTGGGATATTTTCAGCATTGAAAGGTGTCAGATACAATTGATGGGGAACAACAGTTCTTTCTTTAAAGTGAGATTTGAAAGAGAGGTTTTTTCATTTATTCCCTCAACAAGGAGCCCCTTAAAGTTATTAAACATTTAACAAAATCTCCTTCTTGTCCACAGAACACCGTGAGTCCAGTTTTTCATAATTGTCATTTTAGTTTAAAATCTCCCTTTTGTATTTCTGCCTATGGAAGGATATTCACTGAATAATGATGCTCCCAGCAAAGCTTCGAGGAAAAAGTTGAACATCGATGCATTGTTCTTAGAGAGCTGGAGTTATTGTATCACATCGTACAATGGACTCGTCTGACATAAAACAGCGAATATCTTAGAAGTAACATTATCTAGAGAAACCTTAGAGCTTCCCAGGTGAAATTCTGCATTTCATTGCTTGCTCTCTCTGTTCGTAATTTGAAATGATATTTAAAGTCTTTTATTCTTTGTGCATGTTAAGGGGGGATGAGCACTGGTACTGCGCAGAACCTTGGCCTAGCCAGAGATAGCTGCAAATGAGATGAGAATAAATATTCAAAGGGAGACATGAAGGGAATAAAGAAAACTCAGTGAAATAAGGGGTAGCACGGACGATCCCGGTCATCTACCTGAGGACTTTCGATGAATTCCAATGAGAGTGCAGATTACATTTTTTAAAGATAGGCCCTATAGGTGCAATTAGTGCTACATAATGGCCCTTTTGCAGCTCCTTCAGCAGAGTTGTGAAATATTGATTTAATTCACCCCTATATATTCACTTAAACTCTGCACTGTCATGCGAATAATACATCTCATTGTTGTATTTCTATGCAGTAGTAGCTCCGGCTTGGCTCTATCATGGATTTTTAACTACATACTGTGCTGCAAATAGGGAGTTCTTTTTCAAAGATATGAAAAGATGAAAAGGGGGGAGATGTGGTGAAATTTGAAAACAGAAAACTAGCCTGAGTGTATTTTAAAAGCTAGCTGCAGCCAGGTGTACTCTAGAAGATGGGATGTGAGTTCTCTGATGTTGTGTTTTTTTGGAGCAAGGAGTAGTAAAGGGCAAGGGGAGCCAGAGAGGAGGTTCTTGAATTCCGTGTTGTACGTGGCAGGTGAAGCCCGGCAGACACTGATCATGTCAGACAGGACACTTACATTGGACTCACTCCAGGGAGGTGTGGGGTATCTTGAAGTAGAGTTTGACTCACTATTCCAGTATCTCTGATCTCTGCATTATTTATGCTTTTGTCTCAGCCATTTATCAGCCTTTTTATACCTCGCAGCCTCATTCTACAGTACATCTCCTGTGATGGAGTAGGTTGCAGCGATGATAGCCTCTGAGGGAAGCCAATAACTGAATATAGTAGCTCATATTGATATCAGAAAACTGTGGAATGGACAAGTGTGCTGCGTAGCAATCTCTGCATGCTGTTGAAAACCTTGGCAAACATCCATCCACATCAAAATAGTGCTGTGAAAAATAAAATAAAAATAAAAGACAAGAAGGAAAATGCTGTGCTGGCTTCGCTCTCTTACCTTTATATTAATTTTTAGGAGATGAAACTGGTAATATGTGAGCTATGGTAGGAGTTGCACAGCAACTGAATCACTGATCAATGACAGCTAATGAACACGGCAGGAGTTCTGCTCTGTTTGCCACTCGACAGAGAGCTGCCTTCTCCAGAGAGTTACTTCTCTACTGTTTTTGCCAGGAAAGCACAGGAGCCTTCATTGAAACCAACTGCCTCTGGGCTCAATTAACTACCATAGATTACTCATAATGCAGATGAAAGACTGCATACGACAGCGTGTTGATGTTGGAAAAACGTGCGAACACAAAGTGGATGCATTCGTGGATACAGACCAAATGGACACTGATTGTGAGATATGGGATCAATGCATAGATTATAAAAAAGCCTCCACACAAATAGCAGCAACAATAACAACAAAGTTATTATGCTGATAATGATAATAGACACTGTTGTGTGCACATGTTTGTATCTTGTGAGATTATTTTATTAGGCTCTGTGCAACACGGTAAGGACAGAATGACTAAAACTCAATTATAATAAGCTATAGCATCGGTTAATATTCCTCAACTGTCTTTTCACATTGAAAATGTTCAGTTCATATCAAGCAACACTGGCTGGCACCTACTTTTTATACATAAATTACTCATCACTTGTAAAAACTGGTATTTTTAAATGGATCCCAGCGTATTGTTTATGATGCTGCTGGTTATCAAAGTGAATATGCTAAGCGCTAGAGAATTTACAGATGGCATAAACCTAAACACTGAACAAACCCCCCACTGTGAAGGGAATATGTTAACCATATTGCTCGGAGAGATGGCGTGATGACTTTCATGGATAGCTTTCAGAAGTGTGCACATTATTGTGAAACTACAGGAGAAATCGCATGATTAGACAGCGGAAGCTTAAACATGCACGTCTTGGCAGGCTAACTGCTTCAGTAATGCAGAAGAGTAGTTAATGAGATAAGAAGGACCATGATCAAATGCGAAGAGCAAGCTATTCAGAATCAAGTGCACAGAAGAGATGTTGTTGAAATGCACTTGTTAACACGGTTGTAAGAATGTTCTAGATTTTCTTTTCTTCTAATGGAACCATTAATTCTTTTACTATCGCATCCAGCATAGTAGTGCATGAGTAAATATTCAATCTGTCAGTCAGTTAGAAGTGATCATTTTGCTCTTATCCTCAGAAATGACCTGTGTGTTCAGACCATTGTTTATCACGTACAGGCTTTTTTATTGCTTGTTTTTTTTAAGCAATTGCCCGATTACCCGTGTCATTTCCATCCTTCCACTTAACAGTCTGTGACACAGCCAGCAAAACAGTGCAGGAACGCACTGGCGTATAAGTAATTGTGCATCAGGCAGCAATGGATTGTTGCTATAAAATGAGTACCAAACTATTTTTACACATCACAAAACACTTTTATTCTACGTTAATAAAAGTCATTTAAAGAGCCAAAAAGATACCCGGAAACCTACTGAAATGGGAAATATGAATCTTCCATAAAAACATTTGGAATTGACCTTTATGCACAACTGTAATGGACTAAAGTGTGCAATGAAATGGAGCTGAATCTAAAATCTTTGACGTAAACATGTCACAGCCCTTTAGCTGTCTCTCAGCTCGCCTCAGTTCAGCTTGTAAGGTGACAGTCACCTTCATGCTGCATCAGGGAACAAATGAATCACAACACAGGTAAGAGACTCTTGGCATGTCATCCTGTATGACACTGAATACTCCTCAAAGTTAACATACTGAGAATACAAGTGGTTAGGGTAAATGATCGACTTGCCTGTTGAGGTAGCCAGCGTCCCAGTGTGCGCCCAGAATAAACTAGGGCAGTTTCTTTACCCCTTTTTGTACCTTTCTCCTGGTACTGAGTCACCTCACCTTTGGGGCTTACCACAGGAGTCTCTTCAAATGATCCTTTAGACTGAAGTGAAGAATCAAGATTAATGCACTTCCACGTCTTGCCCAGGCTCTGGGGGGAAAAGTCTTATAATTAACACCAGGGGGGCTGCAGACTGCTTTTGGAAAGAGGTTAAGGGTGGGGTACCGCGACCATAGGAAAAAGAGCTGATAAAGGTGTAAGATTTTTAGAGTGTGATATATGCTGCTGCTTTGGAACAACAGTGTGGTAACAGAATGACCTGTCAGACACCTCACTCTGGCTTATTGTTATTGGGATAAAGTGGAAAAGCCCATAGCAAGAGCTGCTGCATTACTCCATCATTCATAGTGATCATTGTTATATGTTCTGATCTATTGAATTATCTCTGCACGGGACCAGGGCCCCCCTCCCCCTTAGATCCCAGCACAGGCCTGTGCCCACAACTCTTCTTAACAGTTTCCAGTTAAGTAACTGTCTGCGCCGATTTCCAGAGAATATGACACGTATGTAATCCTTTATCACTTATTGTTTTCTTGACAAGAACCAGAGGAGAAGATTGATAGCATTCTTCCATCTGTAAGTATGAAGCTATGGCCAGCTTGCTTCCCAGTTCTTCTAGAGCTCACTTTAGAGCACTTATATTTAAAGTATGGGTTTTGTGCAGGTCTACCAAAGACAACATAAGGTGTTAATAGATGCTAGTAGGCAGATTTTGTTACTGCCACTCTTTCTTTCTGACCCTTTTTCTTATTTTCTTGTCCTATAAGGTGCTCTAATGCGGGACTTACAGTATTTAGTAATTATTTTTAACTTAAGAATAGAAATTTTTAATGTTAATGGTACTTCTTTTTAGTTCAGACAGGGCCACACTCATAAGCCCAACCATGTAGCTTGCTTCATACGTCCTTTATTCCTGCTGCTCTGTGCTCACCTCATCACACTACATTGCCCAGATACACTGAAATTCATCTCCTTCCTCCTCATTGTACATATTGTATTTCTTTCATTCAAATGGTTTAAATCTCAGTCTCTGGGATGTGATCTCAGGGACAGTCAATGACAACGTATGTCATTCTAAAATAAATGGTGAAATCTGACTTAAGAGTTCTGCCTCAAGTAATGCGTATGTCACGAACTCTACAGCTTATTTTTAAAAGAAGGTGCTGCAAAAAAAAAGAGAGAGGTAATAAAACACTTAACTTTTTTAGTACCTTATTTAGAGTCACATTCCTCATACTTTACTCGAAGGCAGTGCATTTACATGCATGGTTAGGCCTAATAATAACAGCCTTTTGTGGGTCTTCCCACACTGATGATAGTAACTGCTATTTAAATATATTTCACAGCATACAGTTTTTGTCCTGCCGTAACCCTGGCATCATCTTTACATTATAAGCTTCTAGGGTATCTACTTAAAAATAAATATAAATGTACTTTTAAAGGCAGAGATGTCTAACCTATCATAATTATTCATTCTTGTGCAAAGAAAGCGTCATGATGTGTTTATCATCCGGTAACATCTTTTAAGTATCACCAAGGTTTAGCTGCTTCCTCATTATTCTAAATTCGTCTCCAAGGTTATTCTCAGTGGTTTTCTTCCACAGCGCTATGCCTGATCTTTGTCTTTGATTGATATTCCGATTGTTCTTGTGTTGCTTGTTATTAACTTGAAGTTTCATGTTATTCTTTTAGGGAGAAGTTACCAATGACAAAAATGAAATGGAGCTTATTTTACTGTAAATGAGGAATGAAATGGGCACAGTGTGGATTTAATCAATCATTAGATTGAACCCCCTCTGCAGCTGTATCATTCAAGTGAATATCCTCCTGTAGCCCCAGTAAATCTGTGGTTCCTTGTGTCTCAGGGTTTGGGTTGCAGGAGTGGTTTTGCCTTGCCAGGGCCCCTCTGGATTCTCAGACAGAAGCTGTTAATTAAACATTTAAAGTGGATCTTACTTTTTGATTACCGGTGGACAGCTTGTTATTTTGCAAGATTCTACATTACTGTGGTGTAGCTGTATATTCACTGAACAAAGGGTGCTTTTATTTCACCTCTGGGCTCAAAAGCTTTGATGACTTTGAAAAACACATCTTCAGAGAATGTGTATGTCTGACTCTAAGGGCAGATTTGAATCAGTTGAAAAATCTGTTGTTCATTTGGTTGATGGATATGTTAGGAAGTCAGATTACACTCTGACAGGGAGCAAATGAAATGGATCTTCTTGTGGCAAGCTTTACAATTTGCAAAGATTCCTATCATTCATAATGACAGTCTCTACAACTGTATCAGTTGTTGCTCTGACATTTTGGAGCTGTTAGCAATACCCTTAGGGCTTTCATTTAGGATTTATCCACATCACACCAGCTGTCATGTGTAAAATATAATAAAAGGATGATAATAACCATTAATTAGGAGGTAGGAGCAGCTTGCTAACAGGACTATTTTTGTACTTCCTGTGATGAAATTTATAGTGAGGGCTTCAAACACCACAATACATCTGCTTATTGAGTGCACAGAGTCAAAGCTTTTCAAGTTATATCCTATCTGAAACAAAAGTAGATTCATGACGGGTTTAGACAGCCAAAGTCTTAGTGGTACAGAGAGCACACAAGTCAGATTATTAGACCCTCTCAGAGTACATTCATCTTAGCAGGAAACATAAATGAAAATATCTGTCTTCAATATGTTTATTTAGGAGTCCAGCAGATGTGGCTAAATTGACTATTGCATCTAAAAACTGAACCTCTAAGTGTGTAGGCAACTATACTGCCTTTAAAAGCTTCAAGTAGAAGAGCGTCATGTGTGACATAATTAAATTCCTCCCAAGTTAATTCATACTGTTTAATGATGCAGGGAGAACAGTTTCTTTCGCTGCGCTAGCAGTGGGATGGTCCACGGGGGCCACCAGTAAGGGGAAGTTCAGGAAGACACAGAGAGGAGGATAGAGAGAGACTTGTAGGTTGTAACAGTGTTGAAAAGACTAATTCTTACTGGTGTAACTGTTTATTTAATAATGTGAAATCCACTTGGGTTCTTTTGACTCTTTCTTTGCAATTTTTAAATTATTACTGCCACTAATAATGACAATAGTGCTTTGAAAATTGTTATTTACTTGGTGTGAAGCTGACTCATCACTATTTGCATTAGTTATTTCGTTTCTGTGTTCTGCTGTGATCGTCACCTTTTCCACACTGAGCAGGCTGATGCCGATTTTCTTTTTGTGCCTTTTTTCAGGAGTCAGGACCAGATGGGGGGGAGAAGATGAGTCTGGCGGGTGATCCCACTCCACCTATCCATCAACCTGGAGACTATTTCCAGCATCCCCTACAGAATGTCAAAGCCTCGCTGAGCAGAAGACGAGTCCATCATCTTCTTTCGAAGACTTTCCCTCGAGTTTCCATCAAAACACATAAACACATCATGTGCCATTATTTTCTATTGCCCGTCCTCCCTTTCTGTCGACGGAGGGCCACGCGAGTGAGTGAATGCAGTTGAGTGGGTTGTGTTCTATGCAAAAGAGAAGCTCTATTTGAGAACTACAGGATGTGACAGGATCCTTTCTCTGTCGCTGAGATCACTCTGTATGGGTAGTGATGGGGCATGTGCCAGAGATCTCCTGTCTAATAGGAAGTGAGACACTTAAAGAGATGACCCTGCCTCAGTTGCTATCACTGTCTCTTGGCCAGGGAGAGAACTTGGCTCTCCCATTACTCCTGCACTTGCTAATTAGCGTCTGTCACTGGAGTAACTTGTACCTGTCAGTGTGTGCCGCTCTCCTATGTTCAGTAAGTTGAGGGAATTGAAATTGAATGCCAGCTAAGCTCCAACAAACTGCAAATGGTGCATGGGATACACCCTGATTTCCTCACTGACCTGACTGCCTTGTATGTAAGAATTTTTTTTTTTTAATGAAGTCAGACTATCACAGCTAGCTTCTACAGCTGGTGTTGAAAGATTTATCTCGCCCAGGCCAGGGGTTGTGCAGGTTGTTTTATTGCAGTACTTAAGTAGATTCCTATGCAGTACAGGTATGTCCATGTATGAATGTCAAAGCCATTTGTGTTTGATAACCGAATGCCTATTTACATTAAAGAGACAAGGTGAAACTGGCTGGTCATTGGTAATTATTGGTCCAGTTCCCAGGGCCACTGTGTGTTCGTTCAGGCAGAGCAAGGTCGAGAAGAGAAGACATTTCTTCTCTTCACTCACAGGATTAGCCACGCAGTTCAAATTTGTCCTTCCACTTTTCTATTAGTTGATATGTCTGCCGACTACCCTATTCTACATAATGAGTAAAACATGAATTATGGTCAAAGTAACACAAATATTTCATTTACATGCAGATCAACACTGACATGTTGAATTGTTCCCAGTTAGACGCAGTCCTATTTTGGGCCTAATCCCTCTCTGTTTGCAGATGCTCAGTCATCCCAAACATTTTACTTGTTTTGAATAATGGATTTTCTCTGTGATTGTTTGTTCCTGTCATATATAAAATAGCTACCTTGTATCAAGTCTGACTTGTAGAAGTGTTGCAGAAATACCTTCCCAGCACACCTAACCATACTGATACCCATACGGCATTCACAGGAACATGCGTGCACACACTGTGTCCTTTGCTTAAGCTGGCTGAGACTGTTGACCAAACCTCAGGTTGTGCCCAAATGCGCAGATCTCTCTGTACAGTAGCCCTTGACCTTGCTGTGTGTCCTTATAGCCCAGACACCCGCCTGAAATTAAATTACAGATTAGTGGCTCCAGGCCCAAAGAGGGGTTTATTTGGTTGGCCCTTCAGTGAAGCGCTCATTTTCTCATTCACAAACTGGAAAAGATGTTGTGGGATTTAAGGGAGAAAATTCCAGTCTTGAAGATATTTTCTTTCTTGTGACAGCGAGTGCTGCAGCCAGTGGTCACATAAAATTGAATTGTCTGCAAAGATTTCTAAATCTTACATTATAGGAGGAAGTGACAGAGGCTCAGCTGAACTCTGATGAAGCGTCGTCTCAGTAGGTCATAGTTACTTTTTGACCGTCCTGAATAGGATTTAAAAAAAAAAATAAAAAATTATTTTAGGGAAAACAAGAAAGGCAAATGTTACGCTAATTAAAAATTATATTCACTTCCAACTGCATTCACATACAGTTTGTTTGAAGGCAGAAAAAGAAAGTGTGTTAATTATTTTAATTAATTAATGTATTTATTTTATTAGAAAACTGCCTCATCTGGCTAAATTAGATGACCGATGCTCTATATTAGCTTTACTTACACAAAACTGATTTTTGTCCCCATCTTCTAGTACTTCTAGTACTGTTGCAGTAGTGCTAATACTTATTACAAAAAGATGATAAACCAATGATGCATCACATCAAAATTTAGACTTGTTTGGCTTTAGATTGAAAAAGAGTTCAAACTGTGAGACCTAAATCTCTTCTGGTGCATAGACTCATGAATATGACCAATAATAATAATATGGAACCTTTGTATAGTAAGTAGCATCTGTGATTTCAAGCAAAGCATCCCTGCTCGTGCCAGCTTCTCATTTGGCAGTGCAGTCCAGTTGGCATACTCAGTCATTTTAAAATTCTTTGTACTTGTTTTTTTCCTTTGAAATATAATCTTTTTTTTTAAGAGTTGAACGCTCCCTTTCATCTGTGGTGATGACTACATGTTACAGTTACCATGCTTGGAATACTTCAGAGGTGACACGAGTGTTTATGAAGTCACTCAAACACGAAATGAGGCACACTGATTTAGACGAATTCTGAATTGGGACAAATTCAGCATACTTTTAGATGACCTAACAGTTGCAGGTATTCTACGTTTCTACTTTGTCAATCTGCAAAGGCGTAGGAGAAACAGCTGAAGTTCTAGTACATAAGGTTTAAATAGTTGTGACACAGGCACACTTCACACCTTGTATATACTTATATGTTGGCTGTTTGTCAAGTCAAAAAGGAAAAGAAAACTTCACAATGAAAATCCAGTGAAAAATGTATAAATGTTGCTGTCAGTGCAGACAAGATGAAACCGTAACTTATTTAAAATAGTATCTATTTTTCAAAAAGCTCTCCCTCTTTTACTTTCCAGAGCACAGCGTGCCTCAGATTGTGGTCCAACCCCACAATATATTTATGTAAGCACTTCTGCTACTCCGCATTTAACTTAATTTGAACATGAGGTTCTAGGAAAGTAGTAATTTAAATGGGGACAGCTGTGCTCTTTAAATTTTAGTACATGGTAAATGCTCTTTTGGAAATGTACTTTCTATCCCTTTTGTTTAACAGATTCTTCTGCGTAAGCATCCTTTCATTACAACATGAATAATTTCTGTCACATCTATCAAAAGTAATGAGTCTAATAGGAAGAGGCAAATGGCAAATTCACCCTTTCATAGTTACTGGTGATTTGTATTCTGTTTGTGATGAAACACCTGAGGCCAGTGACTCCCAGTCCAAGTACTCTGGATCTAGAGTTCGGCTGATTTCAGTCTAATCATGAACTGATTCACACCAGGGACTGCAAGTGACTGCAATTAAGTTGGCTGTAGTAAAGAAAACCAGCTCTGCAACCAGGATTGAAGACTGCTGTTTAATTGGTTTATTCATGGAACCATGGGACAGGCCACTTCATCACAAGTTATCAAGATGCATGTAAATAATTTGTGCTCTAGCCATCGGTCAGCTACCCAGAATTTAAGCATAGCGTGTAAACGCCTACTAAGAATTCAGCTCACTGCGAGCGTCCTTGCATCATTTTTACGATCTGCTTGGTTTGTTCACCACTTAAGAAGAAAACACTGCCAGCATTTTACACTGTGTTTTATTTCTCCTGAGGAGGTTCAGCAGTGCATTTTGTATGCAGAGGTTGGAGCAAAACATTAAACAGGCAACTGCTGTGGTGTTTTACCAATATGCACTCTTGTAAGCTAAGACCAGCACTTCAGGAACAAAGCTGCTAATGGCTGTGATGTTTGATGAATTTTTGAGATGCCATTCAAACCATCGGCCTCCATCAAAATCCACAAAAGCAGGCTTAGTATTGTGTCAACTTCTATTAAAAGTGGCTTTGTGTTTATGTTAAATAGTAATCGAAATCCAATACATTGCACAACCAGACCAGACCTAGAAAGTACTTGAAGTTAACCTGAGCATAATGCATAATATATAATGTGTAGTGTAAGTGTAATGTTCTGTCAAAAGGCTCAACATGTTACTGCAGCTTTAAAAACTGCTACAACAGATAGGTTATTTAATTAATAACAACAATGGATTTTAGAGAATTTGAATGTAAAATACTGACATTTTTATTATACAAGTCAGGATGCTGTGTACACAAACCCAGCTGAACCATCTTGTTAGATATTTGTTAAAAAACAAACTCTTCAGGTCATAGTTTGTGTTGTGGATTTTCAAGGATGCATACCCAGCTGCGTCCTCAAGGACAAAAGAGTTTTGAGTTGAGGTTTTGAGGTTAGATCAAAATTCCTTGAATGGATCATTATGTGAAAGTGGAAGAGGAAACACGCAAACAAAATAAATTACTTGAAAGTAGCTGAATAACACTTCTCTGTGAATGACAAGCAACCTTACTGGGCATGAAATGCCAGTGCAAGGATTTAATGGAGTCAGAAAATCAAGGTTTTCTATTGGGGGGGCAGAAAAGCCAAGCTACAATGAAGGAGAACAAAAAGAAGCTTGGGTTGTCAGAAGTAAAGCCGTATTCCGAATTTTTCAAGAATACGAGCTGTGAATATGTACTGTAAAATCTTTGAAGGGATTTTTACACAGCTTTTCATAGTTTTCGTAGCTTTACTGTTCAAAATATGACTAATATTTACAGAAAGGAATCGAATCAGGGATTTATACAGCACTTATTGTGTTCTTTGTACCAGGGATCTGTGGTAAGATTGAAATGAGCCTGAAGGCAAAGCTCTTGATTTAACTTGGATAGAAAATAAATTTGAAGATTCAAGACCAAAAGAAAGAAAAGGTATAAGGGGGGATAGGCTGAGGATATCGGATTTGAGTTGCACCACTGGGCTTTTGTTTTAAAATGAGCCAATTGAGGCCTCCAGTCAGTGGCCTCTACTGAATTCTTCCCTGTGGAGTCATCCTGAGGATATCCAGCTGGGAGGAAACCCACCTGGGCAGACAAAGAGCATGTTAACCTGGGATGGTCTTTGGATCTCCCTAGGTTCTGGGGTACGTAGCTGAGGATAAACACCACGTAACTACTAGAAGTAGATAATCAGTAAAAATGGATGAATCACTGGAGCCACACACTCAAGTCTTTGTGTTATCCTCTGTTGTCAGAATTGTGTTATTGGCTGCATATGTACACTGCTCAAAAATAAATAAGGGAATACTTTTGGCATTAATAAAATTAACAACATGTGCACTAGAGGGGCAACAATTAGAAAACCCCCAAAATAGAAAAGGTTTTGCAGGTGAAGGCCACTGGCAGTTTTTCCCTACATATTTTCTCTGACTGACCTCCAGGATGGCACATTAATATGTGCTGGTGCCAGAAGGTTTGCTGTGTCTCCCAGCACAGGCTAAAGATCATGGAGAAGATTCCAAAAGACTGGCAGTTACTCTTGGAGAGCTGGATAGCTGGCCATAAAAGGTCCCAAACCGTCAGTAGGACTGGTATCTGCTTCTTTGTGCGAGGAGGAACAGGACGAGCACGGCAAGGATCCTACAAATGGTCTGGTATGAATATGAATGTCACTGGTATGAATATTTCTGACCAAATAATCAGAAACCTCATTAGAGTGGCCTCATTAGGGCCAGTTGCCCAGCACTGTGGAGCCCAACTGGCTTTTGACATAGAATAGCAGAATAGGCAGGTCCACCACTGGAGACCTGTGCTTTTCAAAGATGAGAGCAGGTTCACCCTGAGCCTTTGTGACAAACGTGAAAGGGTCTGCTGCTACTACTGCACATTCACCCAATGTATATAATATTATATATATATATATATATATATATATATATATATGTGCACTGCCTGGATTGATTACAAGAAGGCCTATGACTCAATGCCCCACAGCTGGATACTGGAATGCCTAGAATTGTACAAGATCAATGGGACCCTAAGAGCCTTCATCAGGAACTCAATGGGGATGTGGCGTACAACACTAGAGGCCAACTCCAAGCCCATAGCACAAGTTACCATCAAGTGCGGGATCTACCAAGGAGATGCTCTGTCCCCACTGCTGTTCTGCATAGGCCTGAACCCCCTCAGTGAGATCATTAACAAGACTGGCTACGGATACCGACTACGGAACGGAGCAGTTGTCAGCCACCTCCTGTACATGGATGACATCAAGCTGTATGCCAAGAGTGAACGAGACATCGATTCACTGATCCACACTACCAGGCTATACAGCAATGACATTGGAATGTCGTTCGGACTGGAGAAGTGTAGTCGGATGGTAACAAAGAGAGGGAAGGTAGTCAGAACTGAGGGGATTGAACTACCAGAAGGCAACATTGCAGACATAGAGGACAGTTACAAGTACCTGGGGATCCCGCAGGCAAATGGGAACCATGAAGAGGCCGCTAGAAAGGCTGCAACCACCAAGTACCTGCAGAGGGTCAGGCAAGTCCTGAGGAGTCAGCTGAATGGTAAGAACAAGATTCGGGCCATCAACACATACGCCCTGCCCGTGATCAGGTACCCTGCTGGGGTAATAAGCTGGCCAAAGGAGGAGATAGAAGCCACTGACATAAAGACAAGAAAGCTCCTTACCATGCATGGAGGGTTTCACCCCAAGTCCAGCACCCTGAGGCTGTACGCTAAGCGGAAGGAAGGGGGCCGGGGACTGGTGAGTGTCAGCACCACAGTCCAGGATGAGACAACGAACATCCAAGAATACATTGGGAAGATGGCCCCAACTGACCGAGTGCTCAGTGAATACCTCAGGCAGCAGAAACCCAAGAAAGAGGAGGGAGACGAGGAACCATCATGGAAGGACAGGACCCTGCACGGTATGTACCACCGGCAGATAGAGGAGGTGGCTGATATCCAGAAATCCTACCAGTGGCTGGACAAAGCTGGACTGAAAGACAGCACAGAGGCACTAATCATGGCAGCACAAGAACAAGCTCTGAGTACAAGATCCATAGAGGCTGGGGTCTATCACACCAGGCAAGACCCCAGGTGCAGGCTGTGTAAAGATGCCCCAGAGACAATCCAGCACATAACAGCAGGGTGCAAGATGCTAGCAGGCAAGGCATACATGGAACGCCATAACCAAGTGGCCGGCATAGTGTACAGGAACATCTGTGCCGAGTATAACCTAGAAGTCCCGAGGTCAAAATGGGAGATGCCCCCAAGGGTGGTGGAGAATGACCGAGCTAAGATCCTGTGGGACTTCCAGATACAGACGGACAAAATGGTGGTGGCTAACCAACCGGACATAGTGGTGGTAGACAAACAGAAGAAGACGGCCGTAGTGATCGATGTAGCGGTTCCGAATGACAGCAATATCAGGAAGAAGGAACACGAGAAGCTGGAGAAATACCAAGGGCTCAGAGAAGAGCTCGAGAGGATGTGGAGGGTGAAGGTAACGGTGGTCCCCGTGGTAATCGGAGCACTAGGTGCGGTGACTCCCAAGCTAGGCGAGTGGCTCCAGCAGATCCCGGGAACAACATCGGAGATCTCTGTCCAGAAGAGTGCAGTCCTGGGAACAGCTAAGATACTGCGCAGGACCCTCAAGCTCCCAGGCCTCTGGTAGAGGACCCGAGCTTGAAGGATAAACCGCCCGCAGGGGCGTGCTGGGTGTTTTATATATATATATATATATATATATATATATTAGGGGTGCAACGATATTCATATCGATATTGAACCGTTCGATACAGTGCTTTCGGTTCGGTACGCATATGTATCGAACAATACAAAATTTGTAATTTATTTTATCAACTTTCCTTCTGACGATGCTGTCTGTGTTGAGCGCTCAGTGAATCTGCGTTCGACTACTCCGCCTAGGCTGCACTGTCGAGCGCAGATCCACTGAGCGCTCAACACAGACAGCATAGTCAGAAGGAAGAGCGCAGGGCAAGCTAGCGAGACAGAAGTTAAGCGCTCCTTACAACATGGACCTCCCCCACCCTCATTCAGATCTGGCGTTTGGAATTATTTTGGTTTTCATGTGACATATGACCCTGAAGGTAAGCGAGTCATGGACTAAAGTAAAACAGTATGTTGGATGTGCCATGCAATGCTCAATTACATGGGTGGGAACTAGTGTGTTAGCGCACTTAGCTCGTTAACGTGTTGGCCGTCTAGCCCCATGCACAGGGGATCGGTGGTAGCTCGTTAACGGAGATTTGCCGTGTTGTGGCGTTAAGGTCATTTCAACGAGATTAACCTGAAAGCACTAGTGGGAACACAACGAATATGACTGCACATTTACGCCGACATCATCCTAGTGCAAAGACAAGTGGAAGCAGTAAAAAAACAAGCAAGCATGCTACTAACTTTAGCCGAGTCATTTAGACAGCTGTTTAATATGCTGCTGAGAATATAGCCCAGAAGAAGCGGATAGTATAGCTTTTATTTTGGAAAGAGACATTTCTCTGTAATAAACTCTCTTTTCCAAAGATGAGTGATTCCTCAATCAGATACAGGGCTCGCAATATCGCTAGCCCGACGTCCTGGGGCTAGCGATTTTTTCAGTCGGGCTACCAAAATCTTTCTCTGCCCTGCCCGTCGGGCTATTGTAGGAAGGAAAAATATATGTCAATGCTTTTGCATTCTTTCAGAAATGTAGCTGGGTAATTATGTCATTGGCATCGGTGAGCCACTGTCAATATGTGACATATTGAAATCGCGTTTGAATTTGCGCTTGTTTTTTTGCTTTCACTTTGCAATCACCGAACTGTGTATAGAGAGCGACAGCACTGATCTGTGAGTGATGATAATTTGTGCACCAATTCCTCTGACATCGTCTTATTAATTGTTAGCTTACTATGCAAACATGACAAGTGAAATCTCCCGCAGCTTAAACATGTGAGAGGTTGATCGCGCAGAGAATCGCTGAGCTTATGTGAGTGAGCGTGTAAAAGCAGCACGATATATATTTTAGTTCTGCTGAGCCAAATAAGACAGGTCAGGGTGAAGAAGTGACAGCCAAAGAAAAGCTTACCACAAAACGGAGAAGTTATGACAAATCAGACTATAAGGCAAAAAGAAAGTGCAGCTTTATGGTTTCATGGACAAAAGAATTTCTGTGGCTGCAATATGATGAGCTAAATAACCAGGGCTGCACATAAGTGGTCCGCAGGTGCGCATTCGCTGTCAAAATAAAAAAAACACGCACAAGGGTTAGGGTTAAATTTAAAAACTGTACTTTTGAGTTAAAATATATATTTATAATTTTAATAAATGACAAATTAAAAAGGCATGAACATTTTTTTGTATCGAAAAAAATATCGAACCGTGACACCAAAGTATCGAACCGAACCGAACCGTGAATTTTGTGTATCGTTGCACCCCTAATATATATGTGTGTGTATGTATATATATATATGTATGCGTGTATGTATGTTCTTCCTCTACACCCCCCCCCCCAATTTTTTTGCACATGTCGAGGAGCGTGTCAGGCTACATTTCACTGTGTGTTATACTTGTATAACTATGCATGTGACAAATAAAGAACCTTGAACCTTGAACCTTGGAGAAGCTGTGGAAAATGCATGACCAGGTTAGTGGTGGATCAGCGATGACGTGGGAGCTAGCCAATTCAATCCTGACTTTCATTAGGTATCAGGATGAAATCACTGGACCCACTGTCAGACCCTATACTGGAGCAGTGGGTCCTGGGTCCCCCTGATGCACAATATGCAGGCAGTTCCTAGAGCAGGGGTCCCCAACTCCAGGCCTTGAGGGCCGGTGTCCTGCAATTTTTAGATCTCACCCTGGGTCCACACACCTGAATCAAATGATTAGTTCATTACCAGGCCTCTGGAGAACTGCAAGACATGTTAAGGAGGTAATTTAGCCATTTGAACCAGCTGTGTTGGATCAAGGACACATCTAAAAACTGCAGGACACCGGCCCTCAAGGCCTGGAGTTGGGGACCCCTGTCCTAGAGGATGAAGGAAGTGATATTGTTGACTGGTCCCCAGACTTGCCTGACCTGAATCCAGTACAACACCTCTAAGACATTATGTTCATCTGACACCATCAGGTTGCACCTGAGACTGTGCGGGAGCTCAGTCATGCCCTGTTCCAGATGTGGGAGGAGATCCCCAAGACACTATCCATCGTCTCATTAGGAGCATGCTCCAGTGCTGTCAAGCACGCACGCAAGCAAGTGGGTGTTATAGAAACTGAGCACTATTTTGCCTATCCTGACATATCTTTTTTTTTTCACTTGGATTTTACAGTTGCTTTTGAATTCCGCCCTGTGTAGGTTGGTCATTTTCATTTCCATGGTTCCTAAAACAAACCAAAGTGTTTTTTGAATTTGAATTTTGAATTGAACATTACCCAGTCCATATCAATATATATCAAGTATGGTCCCCCACCCGCACTGACATCTCAAAGTGTTTAAAGCATTTCATTTATTTATTTATTTATTTATTTATTTTGTGTCCCGTTTGGATCTTTAGCCATCAGAATTATTGTCTTAAGGCCAAGAAAGATGCCAAGCGGATTTATTTTACCATTTATTTATTTTGAGCAGTGTATTTTTCCCTGCTGTGATGTAGTGTATGTTAATCTTTTGCTCAGTTATTTCCATAACATGGCTCTTGACAAGTTCATTGTCTTTATCAATGACATGACAGATATTTTTGTAAGGAGTTTTGCAGTATCAAACATGAGATTGCTTTGAACAAGCAAACATACAAAGCTGCAAAAGTGACATCAAAGAACATTTTTGTGATTTTTTTATTTTTATTTTCCACGTAATCAGCAACAGTGAAAAGTCTAATACCTGACATGATGGTGAGTTCTGATGTTTTTGCTCTTCCAAGAAGCACTGTGTGCCCCATTTTCTGCATGCAATTAATAGTATTTGACTGAACCTCTACTTCCCTGAAACACACTTTCACATCCAAGTTATTTTTTGTTGAGGTAAATACTTAGACAGGTGCAAACTGCACCTGACCATATTTCATGTTTGGTACTTGTTTGTTTGAAATCTTGGCCACTGAATCTGGAAGCGAGCCAACCTTTGGATCCTCCAAAACAGAATGAAATGGCTAAATCCCCGCTGCTAACTGAACTCGACATGCCAGTTCATCAAAATGCTGTCATTTGCCAAACGAATGTGTGAGTCAGGGAAACATGCCGTCTACACCAACATGAATGTGCCTTTTTTCCCCACTCACAAGCTGCTGATCAGTGAAAATGTACTGTGGTTTAAGCAATGCAGCCTGGGTCTCTGAAGCAACCAATAAAAAGAAAAGGTGAGTTTTGTTATTGTTTGTTTGTTTTATTTTGGTTTTCAGTCCTTTATACATTACATAATATACTACACATTAAAAATATGCTAATAATCTGTTAGTAAAGACAGATTATTAGCATTATTATTATTATTATTATTATACAGTGACCACAGAGAGATAGAACATACATTTTATACATAATCACAAAACAACAGACATTTTACCCATGACTGACTGTGACACCTTTCTATACTTTTCTAGTACTCGGGTGGATTCCCTTTTTGTTCAAAACTACCTCAATTCTTTGTGGCATAGATTCAACAAGCTCCTAAAAACATTCCTCAGAGATATTGGTCCATAATCAATAGCATGAACAGAATGGATAGTATCACACAGTTACTGCAGATTTATCAGCTTTGTCACGATGCTAATTTCACTTTCCACCACATCCCGAACCAAAGATGCTCTACTGGATTCAGATCTGGGGATCATTTGAGTACACTGAACTTGTATTAAAAACTATAAATCGAGATGTTTGTGACATGGTGCATTATCCTGCTAGACACAGCTTTCAGAATATGGGTATAGTGTGGTAATCAAGGGAGGTCAGTGTTTGGAGATATATAGAGAGAGATATTGGAGCTATAAAAGAAAAATCTTTCCTTAGGTTTACTTCAGGGTTTCATGAGTTTACTGTAAGGTCCTGTTTATAATTTGGTTTAGCAGTGTACCAAAGCACATGTAAATATAAATGAATTGTTGATTAAAATAATGACATCACTTTTAAGGGTATCTGTAAGATAGGCTGAGGTAGCTTCAGCTGTTGCCTAAACTTTTTCAGGTTCAAATGTCGCAAATCAGAGTCTGTTTTACATATCGTTAGCTTCATAGCATAAGTGCCTAAGTCATTGACTTAGTCAAATGACTTAGGCAATTATGCTATGAAGCTAACGATATGGTATTTGTGTCATTGCAAAAGCCTCTTCACATTTGTCTAACATCTCTCTTGTGAATACTGGCATTCCGATTTTTTTTTTTTCATGAGGGTCTGCAAATGTGGCTCTAAAGAGTGTCCCCACTAACTTCTATAACTTACTAATTAACATAAATGGAGATGCTTTACCGAATAACCTTTGTCAGTATTGTACAATAAATGCACTCAGTCAGTGTTTCCTTTTCTCTACTGTGTGCAGAATTGAATATAAACAATTTAGATTTTAGTTGTATTTCAGTTGTACTCTACAGTGTCTCCTCTGGGTAAAAGTATTTAATAAATAATGATCAATCATCAAGTGTGCTGAACAGCAAATAAGTAATGACACCCTTGTGGTCGGCCTATTGAAACTGCAGCTTTGACTGACTCCATATTGCATATTTGATTTCCCTCCTAAATTCTATTTAGAATTTCATTACCTTTAATAAGAATGAAGTGATATCATGCTAGATTTTATTCCCTTTCTAAAACAACTTCTTCAAATGTGCTGAAGTAAATCACTTGCCCAAACTTGGGAAAACAAAAGACACTGCATAGGCAGAGGCTTATTTTAGTAACTGGAACGTGTGCTTTGTCAGACTCATTCTGTTGTGCTGGGCTAGGCCGTCCCTAATTAAAGTGTTCTGCTCTGTAGAGCCCCATACTGGTCCTGAGCATGCAGAAGCTGTCTTATTCTTTCCATCCATCACATCTACTGTAATTACTTTTGTTTACAGTGGAGGAAACGGCAGCTGTCTGATTAGAAGTTATTGGGGAGATAACTCATAGGTAATTTAGAAAGAGCGCTTAGCTTCTCTTCTGGATGCAGATGAATCATCATATGAAGGGCGGGGACGATGTTGAGACGATCTTGGAGAATGACCCTGACAAACTACCACAGTGCTGTCAAATTTCCAAACCATTTTCCTCTGGAGTTGTACCTTGTTGTGTTCTTCCAGTAGTAGTCATGATGGCTTCTCTTTTCCTGAGGCAGGAATAAAATCTTTGCAAAGTGCAATTAGTAGTGCTCACTCATGGGGTTTTTTTCCCCTCACAGAGTGAAAGGATGTTTTTTTATATTGTTTTGAGGGGCAATCTTAGCTCTAAGAATTTTATGATTTTACTGAGATAGAAATGATGGAGGATAACAATAATCAGTTTAAACTGTGAATTAAATGCATATCAACAAACAAAACACCCAGCACGGTGCAGCATTTGTTTTTAGTATGGAATGCCACTTGCTCTTTTTGAAATATGCACTGCATGGGTATATATTACAACAGATTTATCAGAAAAACATACCTTTGGGTCAACAGACACTGAGATTTCCATTACTGATATCGAAAATCAATGTGCAGTATCAAAATGGAAAATTGATACTGTAATATCTACTTCCAATACGGGAAAAACGATACTGCAACAGCAGTATCTTATTGGATTTTTTTTTTTTTTTTTAGATCCTGCTGCAATTTTAGAAAATGCCAAATACCTCCAATAGATATTTTTGCAGCTTTCACTCGTGCATTACATATATCAGATAGATGATGATGATTAAAAAACCCCAAACAAAAAACATGAAGTGCGGATGATCTGGCATGAATTATCAGTGATGTAACCTGGAGTCAGCAAATGTTTTTTCAGCATCATACATTCTCTCCCAGGTAACCCAGACGAGAATCATCCTACCCCAACTTACATCCCAGTAACAGTTGTTCACAGATGTGCCCCCTTGATCCATAGCCATCTAGTAGCTTTCTCTGCAGCTTCAGTACATGATTTAATGACCCTCCTTTTATCTTGACCAGTGATGCCTATAGAATCACCTTACAGAGCAAATGTGCAAATGCTTGACAGCCCATTGCCACATTCTTGCAGGGGTTCACCACCGTTTCCTTAACAATGCATCAACAAGTTCCTGACACATTTTCTGGGGTAGTGTTAATTCCATTCTTTGGTGGATTCAGATACAATGATCATAACTGGGTTAACTTCAGCTGCTTCCCTAGGGTCACTGCACTGAGGACCTAATCTTGAAACAAATGATAACAACTGTCTCTAAGGCCTTCTGGGCAGCTGCTCAGAAGGGGTTCTGAGGAGCTCTTTCCAAAGCCGATGGGAGGAAGGTGTCTCACTCCTGCCCCAGACTGATTGGTCTGGAGGATTTGGTAGTGCATCATATACATGCTGGATCAGGAAACTTATACAGCAGTAGTTGGATGTTAGAACATGAGATTTTCTGCTGCACCTTTCCATCTTGTCCAAGCTCATTGTTGTCCCACCCCGATCATCTTGTTTGTTTGACCTTTATCTATGCTGAGTCACTCTTTGCCCTGAAAAAGTTGTCACTGGTTTTTGCCCATAGGTACTTCTGGTTTTAGTGAAGTAGCACATTACAATGGACCCCACCTAAACCTTCTGTCTCAGCCATGACTCTGCCACCTCCAGAGATTTGCTTGTGTTCCACTTCCTGCCTGTTTAAATGTGGATACCCGTGGTTGCCATTTTTAGGTTTCTGGGTTCCCTGCACTATAAGGCTTCCTACATCTGTGACACCATGAACTCTGTGGTAAAGCCACTAAAACCTTCAAGATGTAGATGCTGATCTTGCTCTCCACAAAGACTGTGGTAATGAGCACCTCAAACACTTACAGAGGCCACAAGATCTAGGGTAGTATGAAGTGCTGGTAAATTCAGGTCTTGAATCTCCTGGGAAGGTCTGATTTGTCCGTCTTGGTGAACCAGGCCTCAAGTTATTCTTCAACTTAACTTAAACTTACCCTAGCCCAGGTTATGAGCTTCACTAGTCCTTGAAGGATCCATCTGCTGCTTGGGATTGATCTGATGAACATAAGGTAGGCCATGACAGCCTTCATGGCCTACCTTGAGAGAAAGAGAGTTGCAGTCTGCATTGATGCCCTTTTCAAGCTGATGGTAGTCTGATGTCCCTGACCCAGCAGTGACTGTTTGTCTGAAGTTGTTATAATAATCAAGGATGAGGTTTTTGATTTCACTGGGAATATGGTGTCAGTGTGGAGCTAGCTCAAGACGTTTGCAGGGTATGGATCTATACGGGTTTGCCAGATACACCCACAATACAGTTAAGTCCCCTTTTCCTTTGCATGCCACCCGACAACTCCCGTACTATTTTTAACAGAGAAGAGACTGAGCCTGACTCTGTTGTTATAGGATACTTTTGAATGCACAGTTCTTGATGTACCATGGGTGCTGTATGACCAACAATATCAGGTACAACCAAAAACATTTTTCCTCAGTGGCAAATATACTGCAATTATTAATTTTCAGCCTCTAATAACTAATGATTAACAAATATGGATCTTTAGTCATACTGCATCTTGGGATTGACTGTTGTCCTTGAGAACTGGCTAGGTTCGCCCAGTTAATAGCTATAACTGGACTATCGGCACAGCTAACATTGCTTTCACAGTGATTTAATCCGATATGCTAATCAGGCATCAATATAGCTAGGACAAACACTTATATGTTAACAAGGGATATAACATTCATACTAAAAGCAGGCAAATGTGTATATTACACAAGGGGTTATGTATGATCATAACATACTTGCACTTTGTTTATTGCTCTTTTTATCTGTTGTGCCAGGAGTGCTCTGTTGACCAATGGGACCAGAAAATAAAAAGAACTGTCTGAAGAAGGCTTCTGATAAACTATTGTGTTCTATACATCACATGAGTATTTTCACTTCTTTGTACTGCCTCAGTTTAGTCCTTGTTTGGACCATTAATTTGTTGTTCACTGCCTCTTCATGTATAAATATTATAGCTCAAAACCAGTTTCAATGAACTTGCTGTTGTACAGCAGATCCCCTCCCTTGCCAAATTGTTAGATTAATTACTTTGCTTTAATGGGCCCCACTACTGGGTACTAGTAATTAAAAGATAATGATTGGTCCCTTTGAATGTTACAAATAAAGATGCACGAACTCATTTGTGTTATTCAGGTTGTTCAATAAAAGATTAAGCTCAGTGTGGGGGAGTGGAAGCTGTGGTGGGGGTGTTGGAGCTACTTGCTATTTCAGCCAAATTATCCAAGCCTTCCTCTGTTGTCTTTGCTCTCAGGAATCCACATCTGATAAACTTTGGATTGTCACACTTGATAAGAATAATGAATGAACACTGCTGTTCATTGGCATTCATTTTCATGACCCGCTATGCTTTAAATAGCTGGAGGAAAATAAAAGTGAGGTCATTTGACTTTTATATTGGGCACTGTATCTCTTTCCTCTACTTTTTTTTATTGGAAGTTGACAGCTGTGTTTGGTCATGAAAATTAGTTCAGTTTCCCTCAGGAGGATTGTTAAAACTCCTCATGACCCTGCTTTAAATATGAAAGTGTGGCATATCACAGTGAAGCCACTACATGTTTTTTTCATTCATGTTTTATTTGCTTATAAATGAAAGCTGGCAGTTTGAGCTACACAACAACAATTGGCAGACTAAACATAAGGATCATACGGAGCATGTTTCTATACACAAAAAAGGTGTGGCATACTCTACTCCTTAAAGAAGTAACCAGAATGAATTTAAGGTGTTTGGATAGATGTTTTAATGCTATCACTTTATTCTTCTGTTATAATCTCTTATATACCTGGATGTTTTTTCTTTGAATTGAAAAGAAGACTTTTGTGTGAGGTCACATTTAGGGTTGTTTTTACATCAATACTGCAAAGTTGAAAATCCACCAATCCCGTGACAGCTCTTTGCAAGGTTGACATTTTCTATGCATGGTCTAAACTGATATACTGTAGTTTTGATGTGTAATGTTTTTTATAGACTTATAGACCCTGCTTTGAAGGCATCATTTAGCTCAGTTCTCAGATTCTGCTCAGCTGCTCAGGGGAACCCTAGATGTTGAGGATCCATCCATCCATCCATCCTCTTCTGCTAATCAGGTTGCAGGAGGGCTGGAGCCTATCCCAGCTACCATAGGGTGAGAGGCAGGATACACTCTGGACAATGTACCATTCTAATGGAGGGCTAAGACAGAGAGATGGACAACCATTCACACTCACTTTCACACTCATGGGCAATCTAGAATCACCAGTTAACCTAACCCCACTTATTGTATGCCTCTGGATATTGGGAGAAAGCAGGAGTACTCAGTGTGGAGTTGGCATAAAGCAACAAAATACATAAAAATATATACATTTCCCACTGAGGCCCAAACTTCAAGACAGCCTCTTTGTGAAAGTTATGAAATCCCCCAAAGTCAAAGGCAACTGGGAAATCTTCAGTAAGCATACACTTAATTTGTGATCAGTCAACATGGCTCTCAACGTGTCTCAGGGGCTCATTTTATTTTGAATCAAACATCCCTGTCATTGTCTTGATTAACTAGAGGAGAAACTGTTTGTCAAGTAGCTGCTTTATGAAAAAAAGAAGAAGAAAAAATCGTGCTTAAGAATGGAACTTTCTATCTCAGTTTCACAGCCTTTGTTGCATTTACAAACCAGTTAGTATGATGAACTGTGCTTTGGTTGATACAGTGCATTTTCTTCCACTGCTCAGTCATTTATTGTCCAGCACAAAATATGGTGGCTAAATGAGACAGATTTAAGAGTATAGATGTAAAGGAAACATCTAAATGTGTTTTTACTCTATGTGGTCATATATTACTGTAGTATAAGAAATACTTTCTGCAATCCTTATGGGAAGCTTTAGGGTATGTATTTACTGGAAACAGACATGCCTGAGACTGGTACTGATTTAACTTTTGCACAAAAAAACAAAACAAAACAACTTTTTAATAACTGTGTGTGTGCTGGAGGGTGGGGGGGGGGGCTCATTTTTCCTCTGAGCAAGTCTAGCACATTAGCTCGACACTTTTTCCTTCAATTATATCTATATTAAGCCTGACTAAATCCAGATTTAATGCCAGAAGTCTTCTTTTGTCATCTAGAATGATAACTGAAGTTATATATCATGCATCAGCAGAACTATGTGGATTTCATTTGCGAGTTTTCCTCAAGTCCTAAAAGCAGCATATTTTTATTTTATTTTATTTTTACCATAAATGATAAATAGGTTAAAGGCATCAAATTTGACGTCAAGAAGTGCATCTGTTAAAGGAAATGACATTTGATTTTCATAATTCTTAATACAACACATATAATGCTCAGTACTTTAAACAGGAAATGTAATTTCTTGCCCACAGAGTTCATGTATTACTCCCACTAGCCAACTGCAACAAGCCACAGACAGATGGCTAGATTTGCCATTTGTGAGTAGTGTGCATTATGTGACTTTGAATTTTTGGTAATTGAACATCAGATTTTAAAAAAGAGACCAAAGGACTGCTCACGACTGATTGGGCAACGATCCACTATCAGGTGCCACAAAAATTGAGACGCAATGGAAGGACTCACAAACAAAACAAGTAATTAATGCCTGCACCTGAAAGGCACCGTGTTATACGTAGACTAGCACACTTGTACTTGCATCTCAGCAGGAGAAGAGACATGAGGCAATGGAAAAGCACTGCTGCGTTCAGTCCTTCTTCCTACTGTTTGTCATCACCGGACACACTGGGAGCGTGAAAGAAATGCTTCCCAGCCATATGACAGCATGTACCTCTGTGATGTCGAAATATGCTCATTAATTTTTTCGCGCTGTCATATCTGACCAAATAATTTTTTTCCTTTTATCTAAACTTGCATGTTTACAGCCAAAGTTAGGATCCTATTTTTACATGTTATTTATATTATTAATTTGTGAGTTCCATATTTTTGTGATGAATACAAATGTGCAGTAACACTGATTGGTTTCTTGAGTGAGTACCACTCAAAGCCAACAAGTGTTCCTTGTTTAAATATTCATTAATGCTCTTAAATTTACAACACCATGTGAAAGAACACACAGATAACTAAAAACTTCAGCAACTTTTAAGGGTTTCAGCTCTTTTTAAAACAACATTCCAGCCAGTAGCTGAAGTGGTGAAAAAATACATGTGTATGAAACTAAATACTGAAGCAACCTGTTTATTTTTAAGTTCTTTATGAAATGTGTTTTTGCTGCTTCTACCTGGGTGTTTTTTTTAAATGAATCAATGAAGAAGCATTAGTAAATGAACATATCATTTGAGACACTTGGAATAACCAAAGTTTACAAAAGAGAGTTCATATTCTACTTAACATTTAAAAGGAATGACTGAGCCCATCAACTGACCAGGAAAGTGTTTTAATAAGGTCAGCATTGATGCATTTTCCCATAGAGTTCTATAGGATAGGAAGCCTGTTTGCACACACTGGGGTTGCCTCCTGGTGGCCTATCTTATTCATAGCCTTTTCCTTTTTTGTTTTCTTTAGGTCACGAGCAGTTGTCCAAGCATTTCACTACATATCGTACTGTGTATGACTGTGTACGTGACAAATAAAATTTGAATTTGAATTTGAATAAAAAGCATGCAGATATGAGGTTGATTTGGCTTCTCCTTTCAGACTAGTCTGAAAGGTGAAAGGTTAGCACGGGTTAGCACAAAAAGACAGATTTGTGCTTGGTCTATTTGTTTCTTTCTTGTAACAATGCTTCTTGGCAATAAATCTTATACCCTTGCAAAGCCTTTTTATGTCCTCTTACTTTTCTCTAGATTTTTCGTGTTTTCTCCTCTCGGCATGAAGCCCCGAAAAAGAAATGAAGTTCCTCTGATGACCACTTGAGGCTGTCTCTAAAAGCGAGTCAGTCTCAGCAGATTCATGTGTTAAAATTCTCAGTTTTTGAAAGCGTACTTTTACAGACTAGTAAAAAAAAAAAATTGGGCGTCTTAATTATTATTTTATTTTTTCAAATAAAAATACATCGTGACGTGGCAACTTTCCTTACATCTGCTGTTGAAGCCAGTCTTGTCTGATACGGCTCACCTCGCTAGTTTGACTTTTGTGGCGTTTTTGGAGGATTTTAATGAAATCGTCTGACATTAAGCCTACGTTCACACTGCAGGCGAAAGCGCATCAAATCCGACTTTTTTGACCCTATGCGAACCATATCCGATCATGGTATGACAGTGCGAACGGCACAAACTATATTTTCAAATCCGATTAATTCACTTTCGTATGTGGTACTGAATCCGATACATATCCGATGTTTCAGAAAGCGACTGCTGTTTGAACGGTCATGTCGCATTAAATCCGTCTTTTACGTCACTGAGACAAGACGCCAATTATCAGCGCCGGAGAAGACATCGTGAACACCTCCTGGCCATCCAGTGTAGATGTCAGTGAAACTGTTGGGAAGACAACGTGAACATTTTATTTGTACTGTATAATCTGCAGATTCTGACAGAAATCTGCAACTATCCTTTGAAGCACCGCTCCTCTAAAACAGCAATAAGGATAATTATTAGGTTATTTACATTATTATGTAAATAACAAAATAACTTAAAACAAAAACTGGGAAACGTAAAGTCCGAAGTCTTTATATTAAGGGCCATCAGTCAAACAATACTGTTTGCTCTGGGTCTAAACAGAGCGCGTTGTGTGTGACGTCTTCTTTTGCGCATGCGGGCCGCTTTAGGCGTTTAGACTAGAGCGCGTTTGCTGTCGCATTTTATTTGTAGTGTGAACAAGCAGACAAAAAAATCGGATTTGATCAAAAAATCGGAATTGAGCATTAAGACCTGCAGTGTGAACGTAGCCTGGCTTTCTGTATGTTACAGCCTGACGAAGAAGCGAGAGGTGAGCTTTCAGCTGTCTAATTATGTATCTCGGTGCACCTGTGCATTTATCGCTGCAGCTTGCTAACCAAATTAGCTAGCACGCACGAGCAGCACCCTGTAAAATATAATTAATCCTAGCTAAAAAGAGAACTAGATTATTAAATTAATAAAGTAAACACTAAAATTATACTTAGCTAGCATTAGTGTATTGAAGAGCTTTTTTGTATATCACTTGCCAGTAGATGATGGTCCAGAATGACGCCAGAGGTCAAAAACAGTAAACTAACCCATAAAAGGGACACTTGTCAATTTTTTTTCTTTTTGTTTGTATTTGAAACCATTTAAGACAGTGTTCTTGCAACTTTTTGGTTAAGTAAAATCCATATTCTTCTACATTATTTTTGAATTTTTGTAAACAGGAAATGCGCACAGGATGTGGGATCTCATTCTGTAAGACTTTTCTGAGGTTTGGTTCAGTCTGGTCAGGTAGGCACTTATTTCTTGCATCTTTCTGTGAATATTGTGTCTGAGAAATTGATTGATTTTCTGACACTATTGTGTATATTTTGTACCACGATAACCATATCTGTTGTAATGTGTGCATCAATCAGACTCGTGATGGATGGTAGACAAACACATTTTTGAAAGATCCTGTTTTTAGTGTGACAGATACAAGATTGCCAACCATTAGCCAAGATGGGATATTGCCATTGTACTTTTAATTCAAAGTCTTCTGAGATTTAAAAAAAAAAGTGTTAGAAAAGTGGTTTTGAAAACACTGAACAGGTAATTGCAGATAGCACTCTCAAGTGCCTCCATAAATGGCTTTTGATTTCAACTCCAGGCAAACAGGAGCTTTCCATTAACAGCATTTGGCAAATCAACATCTTGAGGTATAATTAAAAACATGTTTCCAAGAGAAAATGCTGTAATGGTGGCTAGACAGCATGTGTTGATAATTACATTGTGGATAATGGACAGAGGATAGTAGCACATTGCAGGCGGTGCTGGACCCAATGGGCCATGATAATTAACCAAAATCTTAATGACATCGGGAAAAATGATTCCTCCCCAGCTCGTATATGATAAATGTTTAATGTTTCATTACAATAATGATGGGAATGCAAAATGCCAAACCACTGAATGTCAAACTTTTGTCACTATTGTCTTGTAATTAGAGAAAGCTCCAACTGTCTTAACAATTTCCCAGAGCAGCCTCAGCCAGCATTTAGCGCACTCATGAATACGTGGTGACAGGGAAGGGAATTGTATGGAGAGCATAGCCAGTTGCAGAGTCTAACAGTAATTTAGCGTTTGTGTCCACTGTGTGAATCTTAATCCTTTTGACAATTAAACAGTTAAAAATAATAGATCTTTTTACAGCATGCTCTCCTTTGTGTATATATGTTTCTTGTCATCTGCAACTTAGTCTGCTGGAAAGATAGAACTTTGTCTATTGTAGTATATTGTAGAAGTGACAAAGTGAAGCACAGTTGTTTTGTAGAAATGCATTAGTCAGGTTATTTTGACCATCCCGCCTCTCTGTAAGATTGCTCTACACAGTCGAGAAATCCCTGTTCAATTTCCGAGCTGGCTGTTTTAACCCACATAGACTCCAGTGGGAGATGTGATCAATACACTGTACTTGACTATCATTATCAAGACTTATGTCTCCTTCAGTTCAGGGCTCATTAAATCAGAGGACCACATTTTTCTGCCCGGTGTCTCACCAAGGCTCTTGAGTCACATTAAGGTCTGATTTACGCGTCTTTAATGATGGGCCACTCTTAATTAGCTGGTGGCACAAAAACACAGCCGCTTCTGAAAAGGATGACCATCTAAGGCTCTGGAAGATGTTTGCTTCAGGCCACACTCAATCTGTCATCCGTATCAAATCGTGCTCACTTTGCAAAAACAGCTTCCACTGGTGACTGTGGCCATACCTCATATGTTGAGAGATGCCAGAGGCAATAATGAATCCTTGCTGAGATTCCTCCTTCCCTTGCATCAATTCAGAGTGCCAGTTATGCAAGGCTTTTGGTCTGCAGCAAGGTCTCTAACTTCTCTTTCCTGAAGTATCTGCTGTCAAACAGAGGACACTGATGAGTTCTTCGCTCCTTGTTTTGGTCACAATCCATTGGCTCCAGCCTGAGAGGCTTTCTATATCATTAGCAAAAAAATAATTTAGTTAGTTTAATGGAGTGACTTAGACTAACAAGTTGTTGCAACAAGAGTACCCTGAAGTGACTTGAGATATATTACCACAGTAGTAGTGGTTGCTCATTAGCTCCTTGCAGTGTTATTGCAGTTTGGCTCATGAGAAACCTGCATAATATTCATGCACGGCTGTAAAAGAGAGACGGCTGATAAATTGCATAATAACCAGATTAGCAATATGTCACACTAAGCCTCTGGCAAACAGCAAGGGAATTGGGAAGATTCTACCCTTCCTGTGAGATGAGAAAGATATAAATAGAAACCTTGAAGCACAATTTGTCAAGTTACATGAGCAGAAATGCATTCCCCTTTCTGCACCACCCAAAATATGTACGCACCCTTTGAAGCAGATTTCATCAAGTCGTAATGAAAATGTTGATGTATCTGTGAAAGCATTGACAAATATCTTGTTAAAGGTCACATTCATTTCATAACCTTTATTTTGTGGTCCTTGGCACATTGGGTGACTTGAAACAATCTTTTATAAGATGAAATAAACTCTGGTCATTGTAGTGTGATAATGTGTTCCATTAGGCCAAATTATCTGTGGCTGTTCAAAATGATAATTCTGCCTGTTTGGAAGCCTAGAAGTGGAATTGTATTGTGCAATTTAGTCAAGGTTGATGGCCAGGCACTTTGTTCCCAATGAAGTTCCAATTGTCACAGAATCTGATGTAAGGCTTCCAAAATGACTTTGTCTTTTTTTTAATCTAAGAAGGGAGTACACGAATAAAAGAACATTTCACTCTTTGAAACGCTTCATTCTCCAAAACACAATGAAAACAGTACATTGCAAAGCGACTAGAGCAATTCTGAAGCACTGTGGAAAAAGGGCAGATGGCAGTCTGTAACTGTAGATCTAGTCTCTGTTTGCTTTGTAGTCTCTTTATGAAGCTCATTTATTAAATGAGCTTCATTCATTCTTTTAAAGACCAAGTTAGACCTTCCCTTCCTTTACATTTCACCCTCACAAACTTGGCCACAACACTTTTCTCCCACTTTTTAATTATATGTAGCTGTTTTCTGGTGCACCATCAGACTCTGCAATTCACCTGTTTACTTTCTGTCATAGTACTATTAAATATTTGCGGGTCCTCTCCCTAGTGGAAGTGGTTTTTAGAAGGCAACAAATGAAAAACGTGTGTGTTCCAGTGACGTTGTGAACAAGTCAAGCCATGAATTTAGAACAGGATATGGGCTCGAGGGTAGCTGTTTGGAAAGTAATTACATCAAAGGCTGTTGAGGGAATATTTGCGACACAAAAATTGCTGCTGATGATAAGCAGGGCTCCACAAGGCAGTAGTTATGGACTCCTTGTGGCCAGTGCACTGTTGTGCTTTCTCTTACAAAATAATAATTTATCTTACAATGATGAGCCCACCTGTCTATAGTTACTATACTGAGGAGTGAAACTGTTGGGCTGCTTCTTGTGCCTCTGAATGACTACATGCTACTATCCAAGGTACCCAGATGCATAAATTTGTCTGTGTGGGTTGTGAGGGTTTTTATTTATTTATTTTTTTAAGAATGGCAGCACTGATATATTATACAGTGTATGTGTTACATATGTTTCTTCATATCATCTGGCAGAACAAAAGGCAGAAAAGATTGTTGGGCTAAATGAAAAATGTTGTCAATGTTTTAAGAGTAGTGTTGTTCTGATTCTGGTGTTATACCCTTAGCACTATCTGCTTTATGTTCCAGTTTGCATCATTGTAGCTGGTGGTGGAGAGCCATGCGGTGTCTAAATTGTATGTAAGTTGGACACTGAAATGATAAAAAAACAACCAATTAATGAATAAATATATATCAGATTTTTTTTTCAAACTCCTTAAAAATGGCTTTTGGCCATGAAAATCCAGTATCACTGATTATTTTAATCAGGATTTTGTTCTTATCTTTGAATAAAACTCTAATGTTCTGCTTGATTACTATCTCAGGAGATTTCTGGATTCTTATTCCTCACTTAATGTTATTGTTGTCAGTTGAGATGATGTAAGCTGTATGATGTTGTTGCGTCCTCCTCGTCGATGTTGCTGTATTACTGGATTAGTTGTTAGACGTTCATGACCTCTTTCTGTACATTTACTGACTGGGTTTCGCCTTTAATAGTTGAGGTGTGTGTGTGTGTGTCTGCTTCTGTAATGTGCAGTAACACCCCCCAAGCATTAGAGCTTGTCAGACGGTGCTGACCTACATAGTCACTGTTGAGTCATGGATGCAGAGGTTGGTTTTGACAACCTTGCATAGTTTTGGTTGGCAAGAAATTGTTGCCCATTCTGGGTGGCCGTCAGTGTGCTGTGTAAGGGAGTAATGAAATCTGTTAAACTTGTTACAGAGGCAGTCAGAAATTACATCATCATCATTTCCATCATCCTTTGTTTGCCCACACATATTATATAAGCCATTATGAGTTCAGACAGAACAGAGTTAGCAGTGAGTGATGACAATCAAAAGATTTTAGCTAAGACAAACAACTGTTCATTTAGTATGCAAGTTATATTTATTATATTGCAATCGTTTGCAATTCCACTGCACCCCTTCAAGTTTCAATGATAGGAAATATAATATTCTCTGTTGTTTGGTGGGATATAGGAAGTCCTAAAGCACAAACACTGCAAAACTATAATATAAATGACCATCACTGCAAATATTTCCTTTTATTTATAAACTCTATAGGCAACGTTGAGTAGTAGCATATCTGCAATATTGTTATCTGTGAGTACAAGACATTGTCTCTTGATCGTACTTGGGTAATTATAACTGAGTGAAATAATGCCAGTGTTGCAAATTCTTTAAAATTGAAATAGAGTCAGGCAAAGAATTTACAGTACATGGTTCCAGAAACTGAAAAACATCTGGCATAAACTCATTTGCAAAATTTAAAATGTGATTTTCATTAACCAGAGAATATGTCTGGAATTTTGTTTCAGGGAAATTGGTGTGAGAGCTTAAAGGGGGCTCAGTGTGCATTGATCCTTTACGTTATCTGAGAGACTGTGATTTTGGAGTACAAACTACCTAGAATAGCCCAACAGTTTGATGTACAGTACAGGAGGTCATCTTGTTATTCTACCAGAACTTGTTGCAGAGTTGAAAGTTTTAATTGAGGCTACTTTCTTTGTGAGTTGAGATTGGAAAACTTGAAGCACAAACCTCAAATTAGACCGTGCAGATGGATCACATATATTATTCCTGCTTTAACCAACTTAAATGAACGACCCCTAATACATCTCCTGGGAAATGGCGAAGAACAGATTATCAGTATCCCTGCCTGGGACACCTGAGGCCCAATGTGAAATCATATCTACGAAAACACACAGGTGTGGTTCATCTTGTGTAAGGAGACAGTTCTTGATTGGTATAGATTACATATTGCTTAATGCGTATCAGGATAGTGAAAGTGTATGTTTTTGAGGCATTTAAGTATAAGACAGTCAGTCAGTGCTATTTAGGTGGCCATTAAAGCATGGTAATATTCTTTAAATGCTACGTGTGTATGTGTTCCTGTGTAGCTATCTTTGTGAGGACCGAAATTGCATTCTACTATACTTGTGAGAATCAACAGTCACTCACCGGTCCTCACAAGTTTGAAGGCATTTTTGAGGCTCAAAATGTGGTTTTAGAGTCAGGCTTACAATTAGGTTATGGCTAGGTTTAGAGTAAGGGTTAGGGTTAGGCATTCATTTTTGATGGTTAGGGTAAGGGGCTAGGGAAAGCATTATGTCAATGAAGGTCCTCACTAAGATAGCTGAATGAGTGTGTGTGCGCGTGTGTGCGCGCCAGTACCTCCAGTAGCTGTACAAAAATTGAGCCTGTTATGCTTCCATAAATAATTTCTTATTTACAGTAACATCTGATTTTAGTATTAGTAGTATTTTGATTAAAAAACTGAGGTTTGGCCACATCATCCTTTATGGTGAACTGACTCTCATAAACACGCACACACACATAGCTAAATATATGTGTATATATATATATGTGTGCATCTTCTTTAATCTAGTTACTACAGTATATCTATGCTGTGTTTTATTGATGTATTTGATTTACTGCTTAAACTCTTGATTGAACTTAATGTTAACAAGACATCTGACAGTCTCTAGATTTCACTGAAAAGAGCAGCTGGCATTTTTTTTTCCAGCTTCTATCTACAGATTTTAATTTCTGAGGAGAGTGATGCATGTTGGTCACATGTGAGTCTAATCTTAAATCATGGACAGAAAAGTTGTGAAAATTTTTAGAAAATGGTTTGTTCATTTTTAAGAAAAGAAAAATGATGAGAAAGATTAAAGAATTATTATTTTAGTACTTTTGAAACAAATTTTAATTTCACAGTCAGTGAGCATTTGGATAATGGCAAAACAGATATGAATTACAATTATATTTTATTCTGACGGAAAGAAATTAAATGTGCTTTCTTATTTTAAAAAAGTTCATTTATTGTTATTTGGAATTTATTTATTGTTTTGTGTGCGTGCGTGTGCACCAGAGTACATGTGTATGTGGGAGTAGAAATGGGATCGGTGTACAGAAGCAGATGTTTTCTCAGGGGGTGTGTGGCACTCTCAGCAGTGTTTGGAATGGGATACACGCTGTGCTCACTGTAATTGGTGCATGTGTTAAAGCCAAACCTTCCTAAGGTCCCTTGTGAAGTTTGTTATCCTGCTTCCCCACCTTCTTCCCAGTGGATTGGAATCCAGGTCGTTGCACTGCAGACACTGAAACTTGCACATACTGGCTGAAGGAAAAACAAGAAGGCAGATTATACTGAAAGGCACTGACATTCCCAAAGCAGTTGTTTGTTTTGAATTCACCATATATCTTCTCTATGTGCTGATCGCATCACTGTTGGATTATTTTTTTTAAACCATTATTTAAATGATCTAGTAACAGTTTCATGAACAATTTATATACTGAAGTGTTTCTGTTCTCCTCTCCTTCATCTTTCTTTTGATTAGCTGCAACTATCTCTTCCTGACCCAATCTTGCCCCTCTCTGCTGACACAGCAGCACTGGTTGATGCCTGACAATGTCTGAAACAGTTTAATTGGATAGATAATCATTCTGACCAGACTATTCAGCTTTCCCATGCGGGTTTTCTTAAGTTTTTAGGTACCGTGTAAGTGAAAAAGATTAAGCTTTTTACATGATAAGCTGTGTTTTTGAAATGATCCCACACTTTTTGAGTTTGTTCTCGTTATAATTACTTGCCTATTATCAAATGATACCAGGACCTGCTGTGTCTGTGAGTTTTGACTTTTTCTTCTTTGGTCAATTGCTTTCAGAGTGGAACAATCCAGAGGTGTGGACTCGAGTCACATGACTTGGACTCGAGTCAGACTCGAGTCATTAATTTTATGACTTTAGACTTGACTTGAAAAAATGTTCTAAGACTTGTGACTTGACTTGGACTTTTACACCAATGACTTGGGACTTGAATTGGACTTGAACCGGTTTACTTGAAAAGACTTGATATTTTACCCCAAATATAAAATTTAACATGCATATTATATAGAGATTGAAAATGTGACGTCATTCACAGGTAGAACCGCAAAGGATTCTGGGAACTCGTGGCAAGCGGTACTAGCGCACACAGGCTTTCAATTAAAATCAGTCACACAGCGATAAAAAGAAACACAAAAATGTCAAGAAGCCGTTGTATTATTAACTGCAATAGCCGGTCGCATGACAGCCACGGGAAGCCGACGGGTAAAGAGATCGGTTGTTATCGGATTACGTCGTTGAAGAGAAATTGTTCGAGCCATGTTTCCGAAGTAACAAAGACGCGACGGATGGCCTGGATTGCAGCCATTCAAAGATCAAATATAACGTCCCAGAACCCTCCAGCTCACAGGTTAGTCTGCTCCAAGCATTTACACGAAGGTCAGTGTTTTTTAGTAGTTAATACGTCATTTTCATAACATAATTGGTGATATAGGTTACAAGCAAGTCTGGCGCTGAACAGAAATTGTCGCGCTATGCTCCTTTATTTATTGTGCATAAATAGTGAATTGTCCTGACACAATATTGCGTTTCGCCTCTGTTATTATGGTACATTGACAAAAACATATACTTTTATTCACAGGATAAAACAGGTTTTTTGTATCACTAATTGCCCAGTACGATTACAGCATACAATATTGTTGTCACTGCTACATTTCTGTGATGGGTACCAGAAATTATTTCCACTACTAATTAATTACCATTGAGCTCAAAGGTCCTATTAATAAACGGTTAACGAATATGTATTTATGACGACAATTTGTGAGACTGGTAAACTTATGATACGTACGATGGTCTTTCGTTCTACACGGTGCATTTCAAGGTCCTGTACCCATCCGTCGGTAAACTGTACCTGGGCTTGTTGCAGTGACCTGAAGTTACTAAACTTCATGAGTGTATGCACTCACTCCAAGAACCGTATGATTATAAATATGCATATAAATATGCTAAGATGAGATAGCTGACTTCATCTAACTAGCAAATGTTGTCCAGGCTACGTTGGTGATACAGTTTTTTTTTAATGTGTATGATATTTTTGTCATGCGATTTTAAAGCCGGTCCTACAACCGCATCCAAGAATAACATGTAGCTTATCTCAGAACTGTCGGTGAAAATTATTCTTGGAGCTAGGTTTAATTGAGCTGCATTTTAAAGAGGTGCAATTTCACAATTTGTGTATATTTTCTAAGTTCACTATTTTGTCATGTGTTGAGAAAAACACAGATTTTAAAATTACATGGTCTAATATTTACATTTAGCATAACTGCAACATTATTTTTTCGTTTTTTTTTTTTTTAAAAGACTCGAAAGGACTTGAAATTCAAAGTTTCAGACTTGTGACTTGACTCGGACTTTTACACCAGTGACTTGAGACTCGACTCTGACTTGCCTGACATTACTTGAGACTTGACTTGAGACTTGAGGATAAAGACTTGAGACTTACTTGAGACTTGCAAAACAATGACTTGGTCCCACCTCTGGAACAATCAACCAAGGAGTCAGATTGACTTATGTTTGCATGGCTGTGACTACAACCCTACTTTCTACATCTGAAATATTTTCTCTTAGCAATTGCAGTTTGGACTCTGAGACCTTCACAATAGATTTTTACACCAGACTGCTGGCTTTCTAAACAATAATTATATGCACGATTATTTGAAAAATAAACTGCTTGTGCAACAGAAAAGTGAGTTTTTAGCAGTCATCACCTTTCCCTTAGCCATCCATAAATTTTGTGGATAAGCTGAGGCTGCAGTATATTTATTACTAAGTAGAGACTGTTGATAATATTGTCATAGTCTTATTTTTAACAAGCTTTGAATTTTTCTAATTATTGTGGTTCTCATCAGTATGCGTGTATGTCCCTTTCAGATGCCTTTAGATATTATATGATTTCACAAATGTGATGACTTTCTTTAGAATGAGAAATCATTTTGTTATTTTTAAAACAGATATTACAGTAGAGCAGTGGTTGGCACCGTCACTGCAAGAATGCCCTGTGTTCAAATCCACCTGCCGGCTGATGTCTTTCTATGTTGAATACTCTGTGGAAGTTCTTCCACAGTCCAAGGACATGGTTATTAGGATAACTGGTGATTCTAAATATGCCATAAGTGTTAACATTGATCAGTCTTTATGCTTTAGCCCTGCAATAGCCCTGGTGACCTGTCCAGGGTGTACCCTGCTTCTCACCCAATGACAGCTGGAATAGGCTGTCACCAGACAAGAGGCTATTTTCAGAGTATTGCCACTACTGATTAGGGATTCAGTCGATAAGATCCCTCTTACTTGTAAAAACTGAGGTTTTTGTCAGAGCCAAGATAAAATCCCCAATATCATAATAAAGTGTATGTGTAACTATTTTTGTTAGTTTCCTGCACTCAAATAATACACATTTTTGTTTATCGTTGCTAGAAATAAGTATCAAATGCTTTACTGTCAAATAACATAACAAAGACTCATTTAAAGGCTGCCTTTATTCTATGCACCCTTTCTGAGCCAGAGAAAAACACTGACTGCCAACGCTCCACTAATTTAGCTCCAAGCCATTGTTTTGCAGAGTACAACTGTCAGAAAATGTGTCAGCAATGATTTGATGTTAACTGATGAATTGATAATTTTAAAGTTTTAATATTCAAAGTTATTAATTCTCATAATGACTGTTTATAATACATGTGAACTGCTGTTCTTAACATAACAGTAACAACATTTCTGTAAGAATAATGAGTGGATAAAGGCTGGGTTTTATAAAGGGCACCAATGAACATTGATACAAAGAGTGCAATAACAAAAGACAAATGTTGGTTTTTTTTTTGTTGTTTTTTTTTTTTAAAGAGAGACCACAAAGTGAATATAAATGAAAAAAGGAAGCTATATCTGGAGGCCAACTGTAAATGTACAGCAATGTGATCTCATAAGTTTCTGAGAAATGGAAAATGATTTCAAGCATTTGTCTTGAAAAAACAGTTAGGAAAGCAGTACCGTGATTATATAAAGTGTGACATGAGACAAGCTGTGGAGGTCTTCTCATTTTGTTCTGGCAGTGTTAACGATCACCAAGAAATTTTTCCTAACAACTTCTGATATTCCATAGAAGAGTTATAATTTAATGCCCTTATTCCTAATGATTTTCAGTGAAGCTCTGGCAGGTGGCTGGTCGTGACACTTGCTCTGTGCTTGCCAGATTACAGACAGGATACACCCTGTAAATGGGAGAATATTTTCAGAAAGATGAAAAGAATTAATTTAAAACGGTGCCTTCAACTGAAACAATATGTCAAGTGAAAATTACCTTCAGGAAAGAAGATTACTGAGAAACATGGGCAAAATGTTATCCATCCATCGATCAATTCTGCGGAGGGGGGGCTGGCTATCCCAGCTGTCTTATGCTACGTTCACACTGCAGGACTCAATGCTCAATTCCGATTTTTTTTGTCTGCTCGTTCACACTACAAATAAAATGCGACAGCAAACGCGCTCTAGTGTGAACCCTCAAAGCGGCCCGCATGTGCAAAAGAAGACGTCACACACAACGCGCTCTGTTTAGACCCAGAGCAAACAGTATTGTTTGACTGATGGCCCTTAATATAAAGCCTTCGGACTTTACGTTTCCCAGTTTTTGTTTTAAGTTATTTTGTTATTTACATAATAATGTAAATAACCTAATAATTATCCTTATTGCTGTTTTAGAGGAGCGGTGCTTCAAAGGCTAGTTGCAGATTTCTGTCAGAATCTGCAGATTATACAGTACAAATAAAATGTTCACGTTTCTCCAATGTTGTCTTCCCAACAGTTTCACTGACATCTACGCTGGATGGCCAGGAAGCGTTCACGATGTCTTCTCGGGTGCTTCTCCGGCGCTGATAATTGGCGTCTGTCTTGTGTCAGTGACGTAAAAGACGGATTTAATGCGACATGACCGTTCAAACAGTAGTCGCTTTCTAAAATATCGGATATGTATCGGATTCAGTACCACATACGAAAGTGACCCAGATCGGATTTGAAAATATCGGATTTGTGCTGTTCACACTGTCATACCATGATCGGATATGGGTCGCATAGGGTCAAAAAAGTCGGATTTGATGCGCTTTCGCCTGCAGTGTGAACGTAGCCTTAGTGCGAGAGGTGGGGTACACCCTGGACAGGTTGCCAGTCTGTCGCAGTAACACATAGAGACAGACAACCATTCGCAAGAACATGTAAACTCCAAAAATTTCTAATTTGTGTTGTACAGTTGTTTCATTTTTAACCTTAATTTATATTTTATTCCTTCCTAGTTAAATTTACCCTTTTTTAATTTTTCATATTTATTTCCTATCTTATTCATAGCCTTTTCCTTTTTGTTTTCTTTAGGTCACAAGCAGTTGTCTAAGCATTTCACTACATATCGTACTGTGTGTAACTGTGTACATGACAAATAAAGTTTGAATTTGAATTTGAAACGAAAAATCCTGGCCTGATAATGGAATTGAACTCAGGACTGCTGTGAGGCAGCAGTGCTCAGCAAAATTATAAATTATTATATATATTTTTTTTACTATATAAAAATTGAGAGTTTAAAAAGGATCATCTATTACTTGTAGCCCATGTGAAACATTGTCTTGCTGTGGTTTTCAGTCATATCACACTGAACTACAGCAACTGTAAGTGTCTATTGTATCAAATAAATATTTCAAGCTTCAACATGATAAGGCCCTCTTCCTCTGTGTCGCCTCTCCAAGGCAGCTCTTTGATAACAGATTCCTCTCTGCTCAGAGACGTCATGATCTGTCTTTGACCCAAAAGCATCATCCAGATGCACTGCAGTTTCACACGCTGCGGACGGCTGTCATATGAAGTTCAAAAAAACACATCTGAAGCATGCAATATTTATTGCAATATCCACAGAGGGGCTTCCAAAGACACAACTGTTGCAAATAGCACTTACGCTTTCACAATAACCCTAAGCCATTTCTAACAGACGTTGTTATACCCAACTGAGTGCCCTTGTCTTACTGGTTTAAAGGGATAGAGCTACAATAGAAATATGACACATGTACTACCAAGCATCAACAAGAAAAGGAAAGTTTAAATCACAATTTGATAATGGATGGCTCTTTACTTATGAATCTGTGCCAATTTACTAGTGGTGTGACAAGTAACTGTTTCCTTCATAAGCCCTTGGCTAAAATTACTTGAAGATCAGCTTTTTAGTTTACACTAACCATTTCTGATTTAAAAAAAAACAAAAAAAAAAACACAGCTGATTTTTGTGGAAGGGGAGAGAAGACAAAAAGGAGGGTCGTAAACAGGCAGGTAAAAATGTGTAAAGTAATGGTTAGAATGCAATAGCATGAATCCAAGGCTATTTTAGATAAATTTAGACAGGTAGCACATGTAATGAGGGGATAATGATTAGTGTGACTGGTGTGAAGAGACATCACTGGGATGTGATGTTGGAAAGATAAATAAAACAAGTAAAACTGTGTCTACACTGCTGTTTGAATGTGATTTAAATATTAATTAGGCACTTTTAGTCGACATTTGTCGTTGTAACTTGCTTTGATATAATGCTGATAAGGATTGAAGTGTCAGCAGTTGTTAAGTTCAAAGTATACCCTTGTTATCATGTCAGTTTAATTGTCATTTGCAGCCTGAACAGTGAATACAAGAGTTATAGCAATGGGCAACTAAAATTATAGAGTAAATTTAATTAACTGAGCAAGAGAGATATGATAAAGTAGATAAATAATTAAGGATCTGAATTTAAAAAAAAAATACGAGAGTGATCTTAAATACATTTTTAGATGTTTTTACAACCTCATTGGGTATACAGAGATAAATCTCACCAAATCTTGCAAAGTCAAAGAAGCAAAAAAAGGGGGAAGGAGGATCAGAGCTTTTCAGTAGTGTCAGCTTGCAGTTAAACTACTGCAAACATCCTAGTAAAATGTTTTTGGGATAGCTAGAGTGACAAAGAGACTCAGAAAACCCCAGTGAATTGGAGATTTCGGAGCTTGTTAATTTCCCCTAGAAGTGAGAAACTTACAAATGAGCTTCTGGTGGCCAAGCCTGTGTCCATGGGGCTTAGTTGGGCCCAGCGCCCAAAAATAACATGGATCCTCAGTTTGTGGGCCCACCACCAGTGGGGGCAAGTGGGTCAGGTGTAGTACTAGCTGGGCGGTAGGCAGGGGCTTGGACAAGTGGAACCTCAGCATCGTAGACTGGGTTTTGGGACATTGAATGTCACCTTGCTGGTGGGGAGGAAACTAGAGCTAGTGTAGGAGATGGACTGTTATTGACTAGATATAGTAAGGCTCACCTCCAAATGTTGCAAGGGTTCTGGAGTGGAGCATGGTGAGAGCAGTATGGCAGTTTTTTGTTTTTTTTTCTCAAAAAAGTGAGAGGGTCGTCACTGTGAAACTTCAAGTTGTGGAGGGTAGGGCTCAGATTGCTGTCTGTGCATGTGTGCTAAGTGGCAGTTTAAAATACTCGGTGTTCCTGGATTCGATGGGTGGACTCTTGGAAGGGGTTTTGCCTTGGGACTCCATAGTTTTCCCGGAAAACTTGAATGCTCATTTGGGCAATGCTGTAGACGCCTGGTAACTGAGAGAAAAAACAGTGGTGTTTTGTTGGTTGACTTCTGTGCTAGACATAGGCTGACTTGAATCAAACCATGTTCAAGTACAAGGCTCACGTGTACTTGTTACCAGACCACAAGTCAATAATTGATTTTATGGTATTATCTGAGTCGATTCTGTAATTCCTTGGACCCTCGATGGAAAATAGGAGCAGAGCTGTAGAGCTGCAACGATAGATATATCTTGATGGAAAATAAACTCTACAAGTCTTTGTTTTTCCCTTATAAGGAATATCTAGTATGGTGACGTTAAGTGCTAAGGTAGTTGATGTGTCTCAAATAAGCTCTAGATGCATAAAACAAAAAGACTGATGCTACAATAATTGGCACATCTCAGAACAATAGCTCCAGTGCCTTTTGTTTACTAATTATATGAATCGTAGAAGGACTATTACACAGCTGTCCTGAATTATTTTCATCTAGCTTTGTACTTTTTGTAGGGGGTGGGGGTGGGGGACATGGCACTGTGCCATAACTTCACCTTCAAGTGCTTAAACATCAGTTGGATGGCTTGCTTAAAACCAGCCTTCAGGAAATGTAGCTGTGGTTAAAAAAAAAAAGAAGAAGAAAAAAAGAACAGTTGCCATGGTGACGCAGTGGCAGATGGGTCAGGAGAGCTGGATTTTGGTTTCTATGGGCCACAAGACTTCAGATGGGGTGTGGAGTGGCTAGAGCTGTAATGAGTGTTGTTAGGTATGTTGACAAACCTGCTGATAGGCCTCAGTAAGGTAGGCGTGGGAACTGACTCTACAGCACCCTTTATCTCATTAATCTTTTGGAAAGAATATTTCAGAACAGGGACAAGGTTTGCATGGAGTCAGCGCTGATTCAACATACTTTTCATCATATGCAGATGGGTGTCTTTAATTGTTGCACCTAATTTCTAATGCGAAGAGGAATTGCATACGAAGATGTGCATTCAAATGAAATATTCAAGACTTGTAATGAAATATTCTGTCAGTTTGGAGTTTCTATCGGTGACTCTGCCAATAGAAATGCTTTCAAGAAGAGAGGCCGGCTGCTTTAATGAGCCTCTGGGCAACAACAGCCAGCCCTCTAAACTCTGCCTGTTTGTTTAGTGGCCTTTATTTTTTGTCTGCTGTGGACTTTCATAGCAGGATGATAGACCAGATATTGAATTAATAGGTTGTTGAAATTCTGTGTGTCCCTTTTCTGTCCTGACGGCATGCAGGAAGATCATCATCTTTTTTTTTTCTTTTTTTTTTTAAAATACCAGATTCTCTGTCTTGATCTGTACTTCTGATATGCACAGTAGCAAAGATAATCATGTCTTGGGGGCATATAATGTATTGCATTTTATCTCTAAAACACATTTTCAATTAATAGGGAGATGGGAAATTGATACTCCATCAAATTTGATAAAAAAAAAAAAAAAACAAGCAACAATGTTCTTCTGTTTTTTTTTTAATCCACATTGCTTAATTAGAGACAGACTGGATATATTAATTATGCCAAGAGGAAAGGAACTGGGATGTTAAATTAAATCACAATGCAATGGCTCATCTACAAAAAACAAGCACCCTTTTCAAGGTTTGAAATGTAATCACAAGAGTTCAAAGAGAAGTTGAATTCCAGTGGCCTTGATTGTATCTGGAGGTGAAACTGCAGAGAGGAAGAGCAGCTTTTTCTACTCTTGGGATATCCTTATCAATGTTGGCTATAAAACATTACCCGTTAAGAAACTACTTAAGTCCGCCTACTAAAAAAACACATAATAAAGAATTTATTCTACAAAGCAGATAAACTTTTGATATATTACGTAATCAAAACTCTTTGTTAAAAATCTATTGGTAGTATTTTACATTCCCTTTAGAACAATTACATTTAGTAAATTACCTTCTAATCACCAATTTTCTTGCATTGACCTTGATGAAAGTTGTTTTACTTTGCAAGTTCTTTGTTAAAATATGGACATTTTTTCAGTGCCACACAAGACAAATGATGTTGCCTCTAGCTTTGTCTTTTAAAAACTAAAATGAATAAAGAAATAAATAGAAAAAAATACGTAAATAATTACAGATTTAACTTGATATACAGTCTAGAATTTTTATTCAAGGACAGGAGACAATCTTCACTTGGTAAGGACAGGAATTACATAGCTGATAAGTGAACAGTTGCATATAAGATACAGGCTGGTATGTGGTAGTAGGTAAGGCATGAGACAGGTGAGACAACTTTCACAATGGTGTCTGTCTCTGTGTGGAGCTACAGTTGCTTCTGACAGTCTGCGTTGAAGATTTGTTGTTGCACACTGGCACACTGAACCAGAAGTGTTTATTCTGAACAATTCAAGCCTAGGATTTTTTATTTTTATTTTTGGCAAACATGGGTCAAAAAGTCAGCGAAAGAGACAAGGAAAAAGCCAATGCCCTGGATAATAAAGTAGATATAAATCTGCTGTGCAATATAAAGCGCCTTGAGGTGACTGTTGTTGTGATTTGGCGCTATATAAATAAAATTGAATTGAATTGACAAGACGTACCTTTTGTGAACTATAATGAATTAATAAACCCTGAATGATTATTTAAAGCCACATGTTACGTAGTTCCTCTTTATTTGTTCTGCATTACATTAATTTTGAATTTCAACTGTGTTGAAATAAAAATTGTTTAAAAAATGTGTATTAGACAATTACAGTGATGTTGTCTGCATTTGAGTCCAACCTAACCCTCTTTAAGGTCTGCTAAAAATTCTTGTATGAAGGAAAACCCCTGTGTCGAGTTGTGGAAAGCATAAAACCTGGCTTACAAGTTTGAGGCGATGGGTGATTAGGTCGGGCCACCTAAACATCAGTGAAAAGTTTTTCAAGTGTTTTGCTTAAAGTTCTCTGGTCTAATTTATCTAAGGACAAAGATGCAAACACGTACATGTTTGAATCTGTAATACAATAATATTATTTAAGCAACATAGGCCCTAATAAATCATTGCAGAAAAGAACCCGATCGTATATATAGTGTAATGTAATTGGCTTGTCTGCATGCACAGAATGAAATTAAGGTTACTTACATTGGCTGTTTAGTGATTACAGATGATTTATTGGGACTGTTTAATAAGTAAACTAAAACAATAACTAATGTACAGAACATCCTACTTTTTCATCCCAAGAACATTGAAAGTTATTACAGAGACTGTTTTTAAAAGCTGATGAAAGAAAAATGTTCAGCTGTAACACTCTTTCCTACTTCAGTATTAATTATAATTGTAATATTTTTTTCACTATTGGTCCATCTACAAAAGGTTTCTATGACATAGGAATAGCTCAGAGTATAAAAATCACTCATCAGTGTCACTGTGTCAGTGTATAGCATCGCTGGGATTTCATATGTTGCAATAGCTGTTTCACAGTGAGTGTATGTTTGCTATATTTATTTGTGGACTTAGAGCCTCCGTTGTGATTTCTCCTGTCTTTTAGCTTTAACTGCTCCTCTCCAATATTCAAGCCCTCCATCTTGGCCTTAATAGGATCAGTGATGTAACACATGTACCTTAGAATCCTGCGTTTCTGGAAAATTGATAGTTCTGAGGTGCAGTGTGTTCCATGATGCTTTTACCAGTTAACAAATATTTAATATGCCATTGTGAGGAGAGAAAATATATGAATAATGCATGGATCCAGACTACTGTGTTTTGCTAGCTAGATATTTAAAGTAGGACTTTAGTCAGTGCTTGAAATGATCAAACCTTTTCACTCAGCTGTGAGGGATACATCTCTTTGGAATGTGTGAAAATAGGTGTTTTATAACCGGCTTGTCAGCATTAATGTAAGGGCCTGTATGCACTAAAAATCCACTGAGTGGGGCCCAAATCTTGTCAATCAAATCTTGACTAAGAATTTTAGCTTTATGTCACCACTATTACTACTAGTATGCTTTGGGCCAATAGCATTACTGGTGGTCCTTTGGTCATGGTGTGTTCCTGCATAATTTCTGCATTGCAAAGGCAAATTTGAACACTGATAATGGAAACAAGATAATTGTTTAATTTTGTTCAGATAAAACATTGTAATTGTGTGTTGTTGTTTTTTTAGTTTTTTACTATTATATTTTTTTCTCAGTTTACTTGAGAGTTGATGTATTGTCAGTTTGAAATGTTTCAAAATTTTCATTTTCCTGCTTTTCAGCATAGTTTGCATTTACTGTACTAGCAACATTTCATTAGGGCTGGAGTCTATCACACCTGTCACAGGGTAAGAGGCAGGGTGCACCTGGGACAAGTTTCCAGCTCACAACAGGTAAAAAAAAAGAAGAAAAAAAAGCATGCTTTATAATTTTTTTAAATGTAACTATTACTATTTGCTATGCATTCCCTTTTTATTGTGATTGAATTTGAAAAAATACTTTTACATTTTAAAATTCCTTACTGTTTTTTTATTTATTTTTTAGCTTTAATATATATCTGTTTAATCTGGACATTGGCAAAAGCACTACAAAAGAAACCTTCATCTGTAAGGATGAAGGTTTCTTTGCCTTTCTTTGCCTTTTAATCTCTAACTGCAAAACAACTTCTCTTGTGATTTCAGTATCTGTTCTCTACCTGCCCCTCATTTTACCTGCTTCTTTGTGTTTCTCAGGTGCAGCTACCTCTCTCAGCATCCCAGCAGAGGAGACATAGTTGCTGCATTGGAATGAAGACTTCTATCTGACATTGATGCACCTTTGTGGTATTATATGCAAATTGACTGGGATAAAGGCGGAGGCTGTTTGATGTGCAAATGATGAATTTGGGGCACTGAAAATGTGCATACCACTGCTTTTCTGTTAATTGCCTTCCCTGTGGAGTCCTGAAAGTTTATTAGAAAAAGAATGAATGTTAGCATACAGAGAACAGTTTTTGGATATCACACTTTAAACCAGTGAAGGACGTAGCTTATTCAATATCACAACTCTGAATAAAATCATACGCTGTAATTTCTTTTTTTTTGGTCAACCAGAGTCCATGTCTTACAGTCATATAGGGGAAAGGCTTTTAGCCCTTTTTGTACTGTTGCAGTAAATGTAGCCAGTGTAGGAACAAGTTTGTTTCTTGTACTGGTTCAAACTGCAGTGAGAGCCACAAAATCAGATACATTATCTCACTTTAATTGATTCTCACCATACATAAAAGTGTAATAACTTGATGTACTTGCACTTTCTATCCATCTCAGTTATCACCACAGCCTAATACCCTACACTCCGAAAGAAACAAACAAAAAACCAATAGTTCAGTCTACATACTGTCAGTACCAGTCGAAATGCACATACCTAACCAAGCTTTGATCAGTTATAGATGGTGTGTGATCAAAGACATAAAGTGCATATGACTTGCATAATACATTATCCATTGTTCTGTTTAAGTCAACTAAAGCACATCAAACGGGTTGCATAGAGGTCTGCTTACAGGCCTCTATGCAAATCCTTTTTGATATTACTTTGAAGGCAAAAGAACATGGCTTCCAATGCATAGAAATGGATTGATTCATCCATTGCTTTATTTATTTTCTGCTGCTTCTTATCTGAGCCTGGGTGATAGTCATGGGGGCAGCAGTCTAAACAGAAGCCCAGACCTCCCTGTCTCCAGTCACCTCCCCCAAATCATTTGGGGACACGTAGGTATTTCCAATCCAGCAGAAAAATGTATATCGTTCCTGCCTCTCCTAGGTTTGCCCAGGACCTCTTGATTGGTAGCTAAACTCTATAAACAGATATCTACAAATCGATATATTCAACCTGTGCACAAGAGACAAGTTCATTTGAAACTTCGCAGTGTTAAAATGTTTGATCCATTAGCATTAAACAGTAAGTGGTGGATGTCACACTAAGTCAGGCCCAAATAGAATTGCAACTAGATAACCAGAAAATTATAGCACCATCTTTTATTCATTGAGTAAAGTAAGTCTTTCAGTGCGTGCGTGTGTGTGTGTGTGTGTGTGTGTGTGTGTGTGTTTTTTTTTTTCCCCCTCCAAAAAAAAAGAAAAAAATCATAGCATTCACTGATGATTGAGATCCTTAGAGCTATCAGCAATTGTTCTGAGCTGAAAGCATAAAATTTTCTTTGACATCAGGGTTTGCTTTAATCCAATATGACATGTATAGTGAAACGAAAATGTATATGGACTATTGTGTGCCTTTTTTATAGTCATGTCTAATAAAAAGATGGTTCGATTAGTCAAACACAACTGTAACTAACAGCATTAATAGTAGCTATATTCCATTTTCTATTCCTGGTGCCAGGGCCCTGAATGCTGTCTCACTGGAGCACTTGCGTGGAGCTGAGACAGCATTCATGCTATTTTCTTTCTTTCACTTTTCTTTTCTCGCTACATGCAACATTAGCAGTAGTGAATTTTGCTGAAGCATGAATTTTTTTACATTTAATTTTATTGGACTTTTGTATAGGTGGGTTTTAACCACATTTTAAAGGATGAATGATCAAGAAAGTTAATCTTGTTACAATATACTTAGAACAAAGAATTGATCTGTATAATTTCTAAAATTCAGGGTATACAAGAGATTACGCACTTTTTAAAGGATTCATTTAGGATTATATTTTATTTTTGGTATTTAACAAAAAATAAATAAATTAAAAAAGAAAATCCAGTGAAAAGGTCATAACCAAAAAAGGTATTCAGTCCATCACTCAGCACGCTTGACTGTTTGTTATGCTGAGTTGCTTGCAGAGGGGTTTCTATTTTGTTACTTTTTGGTTCCTTTTTTGCAGGTAGTGTATAGGTTTACAGACATCCACTTGAACAAGTTTAGTTTTCCCAAAAAAGTCAATTATCCTGCCACAGTTTGGCTTGTAGCAAGCATTTACAGTAGTCTGTTTGTATTTAGTTTTTTCTAGAACCAAACAGTTCTGAGAACATGCTGAGGGTAACTACCCAGCTGTGGGCTGCTCAGAGAAATCATGCTTCAGGGGCTTTTTTTTTGGTTCACATTTGCACCACCAATGGAGTGTCAAAATGATTTAACATGCAGCCAGGAGTTGGTACAGGAGTATATAGGCTTGATAAAGCTGGCTTTCACAGTCAGTCCAGTAGTCTTTATCCTGTTCCATTTTAAGACCGATGTCAAGAGCTGTTGCTTGGCTAAGGTTTTACTTATGTTTATAGAGGGTTTTTTTTTTTTTTTCTCCAAAAGGGAATCATTATGCAGCATTATGTATGGTATCAATCAACATATACTTGGTTCACCCAACGTTTCCTCTCTGACTTGGTGAGAAATAAAACCTAAAACTGATAATTGCGCTCTTGGCCTACAGTGAGGAATCAAAAAGGGCGTCTTTGGAAGAGATATAAAAAGTATTAAAAGCTCCTCATCTAAAAGGGTACTGTCTGGTCAAGTATACCAACTGATATAAAATGGTGCTATTTTTAAAGTCAAAAGGTGGACACAGAAAATATTAGATTGATGTTGTTTATGTCTGTTTATTTACCAAAAGTGCAATAAAGAATCTGGCAATTAATTAATGTTTCAATTTCTATTAAGGCTCAAATAAGAGGCAGAAAATGGATGAATGGATATTTGGACGAATGGGTAAATTTTATTTATTTATTTATTTTAAGTTCAATAATGCATTTCTAGGAGCAATTGTGTTAAATATTCATGATTTCAGTTATGATCAAAATAATTGTGATTATGAATTTTGCTCAAGCCCAAGAGCAGCTCTAGATGTAGTATATTCTGAAGTTCTTGTTTAATTATTACTTTAAATCAATATTTTTAGGAATTTACTGTGTAAGTAACACCCAAGAGTACTGCATATGAACTCGCATGCAGTCTTGAATCATACAGTACATAACCACTGTGATATTGTTCTAATTGTTCAATTTTTTATGTCTGGAAAAACTGATTTATTTTGAGTGAGAGTGCCCCAACAGCAGATTGTCAGAGAGGAAAACAGGCAACTTGTGAATTCTCAATGATGTTCTTGCACTGTGCTGTTGGTCCATTGCTCCAGCCCCACTGTGATTTACTTTCTTGCTGCATTGAGACTGTTTACTGGCAATATGTTGAAGACACCAACTCTGTTCTTGTAACATTGCATGCTTAGTTGCTTGGTTGTCAGATTTGATGATATATTAAGGTATTGTTTATTAGCCTACAAGCCTATAAAGAAAAAAATTAATGTTTTGATAGTTTTGGTATGTTGAAATCTGTATTCATTTTAAAGTTGCACATGTCTCTTATCAAGATTTATCTAGTATTTCCATTCAAAGCAGGAGAGTGCACTGTCTCCTCAGTGCTGAGAAATTCAATGCATCACAGGCCAAGTTGCAGTGTACTGAGGAACTAAATCATTTGCTCTCTTAACACGCTCACAGCTGCTTGTAGATAAGGGGTTGTCTTGTGTTTTTAAGCAGATATTTGACGAAAGATGGTTGTTTTCTGTGCCCACTGAGGAGTGAGCAGTAAAAGGAATGCAGTAAAAATTGCCAAGGTTGACTAAGGACAGATAAGAGTCACAAATTTATTATAATTAAGTAGGCTGCCCCTGCCTCTCAAGCTGTTGTACTCTCTACTTCCATTAACAAAATAGCAGACATGAAGAGCAGAGAAGAGTAAGGAGAGATAAATAAATATTGATCAGTTATTCACTGCTGAATCTAAATAAGAGGAATGTGCCATGGTGAATCCTAGCAGTTTGAGTTTCAATTTTACTTGAAATACAATGGAAAGATTACTTGTTTGACAGCTATACTATACTATCTTTTTAGTATGTATAGGGACAAGGTTGCTCACTGATTCTTACGAGCACATATATTGAAAGCAAACCCATACCCTAACACCTAAGGATAATGGCAGTGATGCTTTTTTGTAGCCTAACCTCTGTAGCTAGCCAAGGAATTGCAGCTCATATAAACAAATCCGGCTTCACTAACCCCTCAGAACATTGCTTGTATTTCTGTTTCCATCGTAACAGCAGTGTACTTTTCAGCCAGAACATTCCATATCATCGTTATTGAAAAAAAAAAAAAAAATCTGTGTACAACTGTGTTTTTTGTTTTTGTTTTTTTTGTCCTGAGTAGACTGGTTCATGTATCTGCACTTGCCTCCAGCATTTTACATGTTGTTACTGTTCAGTTTCTGTGGTAGCTACATCATCTTTGATACTATAGAAACGGTACGTGTCTTGTTTTTAGAAATTTGACATCAACTTAATTTTCTTATGACATAATCTCTGTACATGAGCCAAACCTTTTTGCCTGAATGAAATAAATCACAAAAATGGCATTAAATGTGATTGTGTGCATACCTGCTTGCAGGTGTGTGTATCAGTGCAGTGGGGGTGTAGTTATGTATACAGAACAGGTGACAACACAACCCCTCCCAGAAAGAGAGGACTGACCCTGCAGTATGGTGGGCTTTGTGATTAATGGGGGGGAGTGCAGGAGGGCTGAAGCATGATTAATTGAGCTCAAGACCTCATCTGCAATATTTTGATGAAAATGAAGAGAGGAAGTAGGGTTGTTTTGTGTGCAAGTGACAGTTGTGTGTGTTCATGTTTTTGGGGGATGGAGGGTTGTATGGTAAGGACAAAGTGTCCTTTTGATTGCATGTGTTCATATACAGGAGTATACCTAAGTAAGTGGTCTTGTGTGCGTGCTTATGCATGATGATTCTTTTTTTTATCTTCTCCCTTTTCCATATTTTGTAAAACTCAACAGTAACAGGCATTCATTCTTCTCCTTACAAGTGTACAAATCATTTAACCTTGCCAAGAACAAAACTACAGTTTACAGTTGAGCTTTTGATAAAGTTTAAGTTACCCTTGCCTGAGGGGAATGACATTGTGCTCCAGTAACTTTTATCTTATTCTGTTTCACGACTTCCTCAAGCCGTGCAGAGTTACGAAACCGATCCAAAATGGTGAGGATACACCTTGAGAGAGAGCATTAAAACAGCCTTTACAGATGAGCTGCAATTATCACTCAGCATGTTAAGGGCTGAATTGTGCTCAAGAGGAAAGTCACTCTACTGCATTTGCCTGATTGAAAATCAGTTCTCATAAACACTGCAATCACCTTTATAGTCTGCCCCAGACAGTTTGATCCTCAGGGGCTGTAATAAACACCCATGGGAATATGAGGTGACAACACAGTTGCCGTTATGTGATAAGTATGTATTTCCTTCAATTGATAGACCGAAGGATCTAATTAGTATGTAAGCTGCAATGGGTACTGGTTAAGTTTTCGTACAGTATATATAAACATACAAATTTTTCTGCTCTTTCAACCACTAAATTGCCCTTTTGAAAGCTGATGAGTACATGCCACCTCCTTGTTTTTATATAAATAAACTGTAGTAAAATGAAATTTCATGTACACTGATTTTCATAGTGTAGTTACTATTTCTGCCTCATCTGTCATTTACTCAAGAATACAAGAAGCCTAATGGCAGTGCAGTGCTCAGCTTGGCTCAGTCCAGTATGATTCAATACGACGACGATGTATCTGACTGCATCCTTTCCTCTTGTTTTCAGTGATAGTATTATTAGAATATCACAAACATAAGATTTATGAGACTGAAAATATAGTTTTTATGCTATACTACCCCTGTCTTGAAATTGGTGCCGATCAGGCCTGGCACAAGAACAACTTGCTGTTGTAATCCAACCTCCGTCTATCCATTCTTTTTTTTTTTTGAGAAGCAATTAATACTCAAAAATAAAACTCACAACATATGCAGTGTTTTGCATCATCTTGTGCCATCAGTCAAAATTCTCCAGATGGGGCTAATAATATGAGTTACCTTTCGTTTCCTGTAAAAGAAAAACAAACAAAAACAAAGTATAAATAGAAGCTGAAAGAATTATTGAGATTTAGAATGACATGTTGCATCTGTGCTCTACAACTCAATGTGACAGGACTAACTGCAATGCTGTTTTGTTTTTCTTCCAGGCCAGTCTAAATGCAAAAGGGGGATGCAGACTGAGAAAGGATGATGAATTCTCTTCTTAGGGTTGCTCTGACTGTATATCTCAAAGAAGCGGGCTTTAAACCCCCTAAAATGGATCCAATTACGAAGAGGGCTTTTTGGTGATGCTTGTGGAACTGTATGTAATTGTGTAACCCTAATTTTCCTGGCACGGAGGCTCTGACAGAGGCCTGTCATCTCCTCTAAGGCTCTTCTTTCAGGCACGATGCTGAAATGAGATCTCGTCTTAGCTGCAGAAATGCTGAAAGTAATATAATGGACACCAAGAGAACAAAATCACCTTCTTACAGAGAAATCCCTTAGAAGAAGGGCTTTAGCTTCCATATCTACACTGGTCTCTCAGCTGACATGATGCAGTGAAGAGGGCTGTGTGATATCTACTTATAGTGCAGTCTTACAGATGAGAAGAAATTTTTCATCTCTCAAAGCACTGAGAAATTTAATGTTGTCGCTTTAAAAAAAACTGTATTCAGTGAATAGTTGTGTAAATATATGCTCTTGAAAAAAGCAAAATTTATAAAAGCCTAATGATGGAAAAGGACCAGACGGGCTTTGGTGGCTGTCTAAATTCACCTTTGTGCACCCATTCCACCTGCCTGTGTCTCTCAGACCTCATAATCGGCAGCAGCATCCTCTGGCACGGCAATCTAATGGCTCATAAATGTTTTATAGCAGTGCATGATCTAGCTGTTCTGTGTCTACCTCTGCTATTATGTGTTCTTTGAGAGAAAGAGATGAAAAACAGTCAGTTCCCTATGAATGAATGGATTTTAGTAATATTTTTTTAAATTCATATATAATAATGAAACTCTTTCATTTTTTTTCTGTCACTGAGGAACAAGAGCCACGTTAACCATACTGATATTCTTCTGATGATAATGAATTGTTTTGAATAGTGTGTGTGTGTGTGTGTGTGTGTGTGTGTGTGTGTGTGTGTGTGTGTGTGTAAATTACTGCAGATAGTAGTAGCAAATCTTCTGCCTTTGATCTTTGTAACCATCAAAGAGATCCGACCTCCCAAAGTCAGACAGCCAGCAACATGCAGTGCTGAATTTCATATGCTTTGAGAGAACGTCAAACAGCATCTCTTCATTTCTCCCTTGCTGGTCAGTAATCTCTGTAAAAGAAATACTGTGAGACTGCATAGATAATAAACTGCCAGCTGCTAGCACATACTTAGCACAATAACAAATGTAAAGGCGAACTACTACATGTAGCAGTGAGTGTAAAAAACCAAAAAAAAAACCCAATTCAGTTATTGTATGGCCCAGTTTGATCTTTTCTTACACTCTTATGACAATAATCCTTTGTAGTAAAAATACCCATTTGCTTTAATTGAATGGAGTAGAATGGAATGCTTGATCAAACTACCGTAGCTTTTTGCTTCACATTAATAATTACTGCTTTTAAATCTCTGTGATTGAGATGGTTAGATTTGTGTTTTTTCTTTGGTGTTGTCTGCCAAGGTGTGCTAAGAATTAGGCACTTAAAAATCAAAAACTATATACAATCTTCCTTTTAGGGCAGCGGTCCCCAACCCCCGGTACCGGTCCTGTGAGTCACTTGGTACCGGGCCGCGAGAGTTGAGGCTCAGGTGTGAAATGTATGGTTTTCAGGATTTTTATCAGTTTTAGTGTTATTTTGTTATCGTTTTTATCGTTAACTCGGTTTTCCTGGGTCTTTTCACTTGTGTTATGAATTGGTACTGGTACTAGTTTTATTTTGTTGTATTTATCCGGGACACCATGAACCGGTCCGTGGCGCAAAAAAGGTTGGGGGCCGCTGTTTTAGGGTACTCTTCTTGTGTATATCTGGGTGGCTTCCAGTGCAAGTTCAGTTTTTAGAATGATAAATTGTAAAGTATTGTGATCATGTCTATATTTTCATCAAACTAAACATAGATAGTAGTCATCAACTGTCTCAGAAACTCAATCCATTTTCATTTGGTAAATCACCACTGGTGGTAAAAGTGAGGTCTCTGGCTGTGGTCCAGCAGTTTTCAGCTTCAGTTCTCAAAAACATTCACAAGGATGTGCAACTTTATTTCATCCTCCAAGGTAAAACTGTCAACTTAAACACGTAACATCCTAACGTATCTGAGGAAAGACCTTATCTGTGACACATGCTATTGTGTGCCAACACACTGTGCATTGGAAGAATGTTTTTTTGGTCATACCAACACAATCTTTGCTAACCACCAGCCCACTTGGCTGTTAGCAAGTTTTTTCACTTCTCCAGAATAAAAGTCAAGCTGATGGTTCACTGTTTTGACACACTGGAGGAAATCTAGTGCACACAACAGAGGCACAAGTGCAAGGGGACAGAACAAGACCTACTCTGAGTGATCTAAATATAGCCACCGTGCTGGAAACCCTCTCTGAACCTGCTCATGAAGATGAACTTCAAAGGTAGATGGACCAAATTTAAATCCAAGTATACATTTCATTTTTATTGGCTAATTCTTTGGTCACACATTATTTTTACAAGTTACTGCTGGAACACCGTATTTTCCCAGTGGAGACCATGAAGATTATACTTCATCATATTGTGTAAATATCCTGCCAAACTAAGCCAATGTGTTGTGTCCTGGTGTATGATTTTCTAGTGTATGTCTAACTTGTTAGATTTATGCAATATCCACACTTGTTCTGCTTTTCTGTGGTGCAGGTCTCGACCAAAACAGACAAAGTAACCTCCTAAAACAATCACTCAAATATGATTTCTGTACATATGCTGCACCAATCACAAATATTTGTGCACACAATTTTCAAGTAGGAATACAATTAAATGTATGATAAAGATAAGTCTCTTCACTGTAGGTAAAGATAAGTCTTCCTTATCCATTTAAACTTCATTTGCATTAATGTGGTGTGCTGTTTGCCTTTGCCAAGCAAATTGAAAAGCTGTTCCTTCAAACAAACACGTTCTGTAAATAGTCGGGGAAAAAAAGGTCTCAATCCTAAATTAACCAATTTTTCATTATGCTCTAATAGCAATGGCTTTTAATTAAACATGCCTTTCCCAAAATAAAAATGCATTAAACAGGCATGTGCACTATTAAATTGTTATTTTCCCCACTACTAATTTGCTGGACTGGAGGCTGGTGGTTGTAAGTTATTTTTGTCTTGTCAAAGTTACAAAAGTATTTAAACTTTTCTTTACCTTCACCCGAGCATATTTTTCCACACATAAGCTTTTTAGGGTCAGAACAATATTTACACTTTTGCCACCAGGGAGCTGTTAATCTGTGGCTTGCACTCCTTGCTGCTGAAATGACTCCTTCCCTGCGATTGCTCCAGGAAATTAAGCTTATTTGACTGTTTCCCATACAGTGATTCACTCAGAGGAGCAGTATCTCTAAACATAAACTTAAAAGTTATTATGCCTTTAGATACTGTGTGTGGGATTTATGCAACTTCTTCTTAATTTGTCTCTGCAGCTTATTTAATGTGGGGCGTTTGAAGAGCAAGTTTAAAATTAGTATTTTTTCATCCCCTGCGTTGCTCTTCATTTAGCTGAATTGCAGGCAGTCATTGAAATTCTGAAGACAATGGGTAACCCTTTAGCTCAACCAAGATTTGTAATTTAACACAGTGAAGTTCAACATCCACAATACAATCTCTGCGCACCCACAACAACCACCGACCTGTCTTCTGTTTGTGAGATTTATTCAAATGTTGTTTTGAAGCTTTCTCGAGATATTTGCTACAGGCGGCTGGTAATTGTACACAGTATGAATTGTAGACACTGATTACTTGTTTGTTTCATAACCGGGAAGAGACAACGAAGTGAAGAGACATTTACAATTGATCTGTTTGCAGAGCCACTGCAGGATTCAATTTGTTAACTTTGTTAATGTGTTGATAGTTAAGCTAAGCTTTTACCATTCACCTATATGTCATTTTGACTTATTTAAATACTTATTGATTGCTTTTTACGTAATGTAATTTTCAGGTTATTGTTTTGATCAGTCAGAATTCCTGATGGTAAAGCTACAAAATGTAGTGGCTGTCATACTTCTCCTTTTGAAGAATGGGCTAAAATGTGAATGGGCAGATTCACATTTACAGACTTCTGAAGACCCACCAGAGACCACAGTAGCATCTTTACATTCACTCGCATTTTAGGGTTACCAGCTAACCAAACCCCATGTCTCTGGACTGGGGGCAGAAGCCAGAGTACCCAGAGAGAACTCACGCAAACAGGGAGAACATGCAAACTCCACGCAGAAAGGCCCCGGCCAGATGGTGGAGGCAAACTCAGGGTGTTCTTGCTGTGAGGCAACAGTGCTAACCACTGTACATCTGTGCTGCCCCTCAACACATTTATAAAGACCTCAATTTCTTAAAACAGTTGTGAATTATTTAAATCCTTTTTTGTTATGTTGCAGCAGTTCTTATGTTGACATCACCAGTTATTCAGCAGCAACATCAGCGGCATACTTTTTTAAGTATGGCAATTTCCTGTGTGAGAAACAGAGCAAAAATTACTTTATATGTATAAAAAAACTACCCTAATGTAAAAGACTATCTCTGCAATCAAGTCTTGCCCTGCTGACGTAATGTTAACCCATCTTGCACAGCTGTCAGCCACATCTAGATTCCTGTGAGGGGAAATGACAAATATTTTCCATTAACAACTAAATCACATGATAAAGGAGAAAAAATAAATGTAAATTTAATTACCCTCTATGCTTTTGTCGGCATTCATGCGACATTGGGAGTCTACTTGTGGGAATTTTTCGTTCAGGAGACATTGATTAATTATGCCACACACAATTAGCCTATCAAATCGAGTGTGTCCTCCTCTCCTGTGGAAAGGTGATGTCAGAATTTTATGGGGCATTAGGCAGTAGTGCTCCTTGTGTTTTCTCAGAGCGCCCTGGAGAGAAAGCATTGGGGGAGGAGTGCATTTGCAGGCTGTTTTTGTATGAATAGGGAATCATGAGGCCTGCAGGGTAAAGAGAAGACTAACTGATCCTTTTAGACCAATGTCAATACTGATACCCATCACTGTTTGCACTCCCAGCAGGGTCCATGGCCTGCCTGTAATGTTTGTAGCATCTCTGTGATTGAGAGGAGAAATGACAGTGAGACAAATTAAGAGAGCAGGCAGAGATTGCTGCCCTATAGCTCCTCATTCCAGAATGCAAATTGTCTACTAATACGTCTACGTTTTTTATGCATTGCATAGATGGAATCGCTGGGAAAATGTAGAATAATCACTCCTAACCCCATCTCTGTGTAGAGCACAATATAATTTATAATCTAGCACATTTATCCGTAAGCAACATTTTTTTCAATATATGTGAGGTCTATTTAACAATTCTCAGCTCTCACCACGTGTTTCTTTATGGAGGGCCTATGGTCAGTTTGTCAGACTTACCAACATGTTGCCTCATCAGTTTAAAAAGAAAATCTTGTGAAAGTTGTAATCTGCAATTTTTTTTGGTGATGAACAACGGTTGTTGCACTCTGCTGAGGAGAGTTTTCAAACAGTGGAATGAGGATATCCACTGTGTAATGGCAAGTGCTTTATACTAAATGATCAGTTCTTGTATTAAAGTCATTATTCTTGTACATGAAATACAAAAGCCATTCTTTCAGATGCGTTATCAGTTAACACCTCAATCCTCAAAACCAAAGGCCGAACGTATAAACAATGTGTATACAAAAAAATGACCTGCTTCTTGTGTGAATGGGTGAGTGAGGCAAATTCTATAAAGCACTTTGAGTGCTCAGAGTAGAAAAGCACCATATGAGAACCAGTCCATTTACCATTTACAAAAACTGTTACTTATAGAGATGTCTGGTGAGAATGTTGCTGTCTCTCTATCACACACATGGGTGCATCACACCATGCATACACCTGATATGATGAAGTGGAAGAAATTAAACAACATGGTATTTAATCAGTGCGTAAAATTCAGTGTAGGATTGTGTAAAACTCAACTGATTCCCACAAATTAAGTACCTAAATTCCCACTAATTTCCACACACAGTTATACCAATCTAATTAAGCCTAGTGGTAGCACCGGTGTGGAACACCTGGTTCTTAATATTGGTTTGGTGAGGTTTTTGCTCATGTTTTTCTTTTTTTTGTTTGTTTTGTGTTTTTTCCCTCTCCCCTTCTTCATCTAGGTCATTTACAAAGTGAATCATCTAAAGGCCTTTACACACCACGCAGGCAATTTGCGGGGATGCTGCGATATGAACAGGGACTCAAACCAGCGACCTACAGGGTTGCTAATGTGCAACTGAAACTTAGCTCCCCACCATTGCATCACAGGCTAGAAAAAACCCAGCATTGCAGTGGCTAATGATATGTCCCATGTGTGGATGTAGTTTTACTGGCTCTCATTCGCTGCTTTTTTTAAAAAAATGTTTGTGATCAAAAATGTAGACCTGAAACCATCATTTATTTTTTACCACCTCTTCAAACAGTGTCACGGTTTAATATTCACTGAAAATATGCTGATTCTTTGCTGCTGTATTAATTGCTGCTTGAAATGATTTGTGGCATAAAGAGCAATTTTTAAATGCAAATGAAGAATAAAGTGAGGAAAATCGGCATCCATGGGTAAAGATGGGATTGAAAATCAAGCTCTTGCACATGTGTAACATTTCACAATGATTGGGTTTTATAAAGGGTGCTTATTTGTACTCATGGCTTTTTAAATCTAAAGGAAAAATGCATGTGCACATTCCTGTCCAGGATTTTATGTGTTGGAGCCTGAATGTGTTAAATAGTGAAGTGATGCAGTTATGATTTTACTGTAAGGTGAGCACATTAATGGCCATTTTCTTATGTTGAAGGGTTGCGTTTTTGCAGTATGTATGTATTATTCTCCTTCTGAAGTCCCTGTGCTCTTTCAGTAGTTAAATTTTAATGAGCAGAGTAATGATTCACGTGTGGAATTAGTTTTGCATTTCTAATTTATGTATTTTACTGTAAATGACCACTGTAAGCAAGTGTGCCTTATTCGTGTCTTATCTTCTAATGAGGACATCATAAAAGAGCATCTTAAAGTATCAAATACATTTCTTAGGGATCTCATAACAAAATTCCTTCAGGCAAGTTTTGAGCTTTGTCTTTGATTTTGCAAGACTACACATTATGGTTCTTTGTCCAAAAAATGTGCTACAACTTCACAGCAGTGCGAGAAGCCTCAGTTAACCTTGTCGTCCTTCATCTCTTTCATATTTCACATCCATTTTTAAGATGACAAACCTGAATGTGAGGGTCTTTTCCCTTTCTGGGGCCTTGTTTTTTTAAATAAATATCTAAAAATGTTTTGGCATGTCGTTCATTATCCATTTTTCCGTTCAGTCTCTGTTTTGAAGGTCAATTTACAGTTAATTGGTACAAGTCATGGAAAAGTATTTCCATGACAACCATTTGATATATGACTGACTACAAATGCACAAGACAACTCAGCAATCTCCACACATCAGTTCTGCATGAAAGACAGTTGCTGATAAAGGAAAAAATTAAGAAAAAAAAAACACTCCTAGTAACATCTGTGTTGATCAGCCAAGCAGTTTAGCTCTCTGAATAAGCTTCAGCTTTTAACCTACTTTACTGGGATCAGTTTGTGTGCATGTATATGTATCCTGTGTAGTATCTTTGCTGTTCATAGGACTGCAGATTCCTGGGATCTGCTAGAGCCACTCACCCAGTTTGAGGGTCACCCCTCTCGTGTGCTCCGATTACCAAGAGGACCCCAGAGCGCTTCTCTCAGCCCTGAGTATTCTCGTGTTCCTTCCTCCTGACGTTGCTATCACTTGGTAGAGATACATGTATCACTACGGCCATCTTCCTCTGCTTCTCCACCAATACTATGTTTGGATGGTTGGCTATCACCAGCTTTTCTGTCTGTATCTGGAAGTCCCACATGATCTTACCATGGTTATTCTCAACCACCCTAGGGGGCATATTCCATTTTGACTTTCGGACTGCCATACCATATTCGGCACAGATGTTCCTGTATATTTGCCATCCACTTAGTTATGGTATGTATGTATGCCCTGCCTGCTGGCATCATGTAACAGCACCCTGCTGTTATGTGCTGGATTGTCTCAGGTGCATCTTGCCTGGTGTTGACCCCGGGCTTTATGAATCTTGTGCTTAAAGTTTGTTCCTGTGTTGCCATGATTAGTGCCTCTGTAGTGTCTTTCAGTGGTTGGACAAAGCTGAACTCTCAGTATCAACTACTTCTATCTGCTGGTGGTATATGCTGTACAGGAGCGTGTCATTCCATGATGGTTCCTCTCCTTGCTCCTCTTGTGCTTTTAGCTTTCCTCGATATCTGCAAGGGTAGCGCATTTCCCTCAGTTCTGACTAATTTCCTTCTCTTTCTTATCATCCGACTACACTTCTGCAATTCTGAATGACATTCTGATGTCATTGGTATAGATCCTAGTAGTATCAATCAGTGAACTGATGTCTCGTTTACTCTTGGCATACAGCTTAATGTAGGGGAAGTGGCTAACGATTGCTCCATTTTGTAGTTGGTACCTGTTGCCAGTCTTGTTGATGATCTGACGGAGTAGGTACAGGCCTATGCAGAAACAGGTGTGTAGTGTGGACAGGGCATCTCCTTGGTAGATCCTGCACTTGATGACTTGTGCAACTGGCTTGAAGCTGGCCTCAAGTGTTTGGCACATCCCCATCCAATTCATGATGAAGGCTGTTAGGGTCCTGTTGATCTTGTACAGTTCTAGGGATTCCAGGGGGCATTAGGCCATAGGCTTTCTCGTAATCAGTCCAGGCAATGCACAGATTGGTTAGTCTGTTCAGTCTACCACTCTGTCTACCAGTAGCTTCTTTTTTGGCTCAAGAAGCATTTAGTTTCTGTGTGAATCATGTCACGGTCTGGTGCTGTCCAGCCCTTCATGTTTGAGACCCTTCCTTGGATGTCTGCCACTGTGATGGTTACTGGACTGTGACTGATCTTGGCTCCACTAGCCACTGAGCATTGTTGCTATGGGTTGCATCCTTTTCCCATACACTTTTCCAGTATTGCTCCATCTCCAGCCTTGGTGGGGTTGTTCTTATATTGTTCACCTGCCACTCCACTGAGAGTACACCTTGGATGGTTTGATGGACTCAGCTGACTCTCTGGTATACGTCCTCAAGAGGCTACTGCTCCTTGTGGCTCTCCATTTAATATGAAACATGGTAGTACACCTTTCTTTGTGGTGAAGGGTAGTGGCTTGATGAAGTGTTAACACCCCCCCCCCCCCCCCCCCCCCCAAAAAAAAAAACCCCAAACAAAAACAAACAAACGAACAAACTTGCCAAGCTTCTTTTCAGAGAGCTGTGATAAAAGTCCATAGGCATGGGCTGTTTGTGCCAGCATGAGCTGGCTAACATAAGTAATCATTAGAGCGATATTATATGATGAATAAACGAACACTTAGATGAATGTTGGATTTTATGGTGATGCTGTTCACCGTGCTCTGTCTTGTGCAGGTAGCCTCGGGGAATAAGGTCTTCTGTATTGTTGGGAGTAATAATTGTTTCATGCAATAAACATCACTCTAGTGCTGTTATGATAACTCCTTTAAGCTAAGACAAGTGTGCACACTTCCCTGCTCAATGTTGTTTATCCACACATTTAGTTCATAGAACATACCATGAACAACAAATACCGTGAAGAGACTAAAGTGACTACTATCTAAAAACTGCTTAAGTAGTCACTCTTGGTTGTAAGGCTTTATTTTTTAATAACAGAATAAATTTTATGACTCAAGAGAACTGTTGAATATATAGTGTTTTTTTTAATGTACCCTATGTGTGAAGAACAGGAGACATGATTATGGTTAATGAGATTTTAAGCTTGAGAACCACCTTTTGTTTTATTAATGAGATTCTGTGTTTATCCTGACTTTGTTGTGGGAGCCCAGTGTCAACAGAGGTCTAATGTCCTTATTACCTTGTCCAGGAGGACTGTAATAGCTGTGCCTAAAAATGTAACGATATGGCCAAAAAAAGCAAAACTCGGCCTAATCCTCATTTTTTACCTTAAGCCAAGTTTTCTCCTCTTCCAGATAACACAACTGCTAGTTCTCCTCTGTTAGTTCCTGCACCTACAACCTGCTGTTGTTTAATATCAACTGCATAGCTTCTGGAGTTGGGTGGTGTTTAACTGATTACATTTATTTTACTCTTGTAGAAATTGCAGAAATATGAATTACTATCATAACTGTCTTTGGTGTGGCTGCAAGTAGATGAAGCTTTTGTGCAGATATATAAAGTATATGTTGCCAGATTTACTATAGCTTTTCTAAAATTGCTGTGTGTGTGTGTGTGTCCAAAATCTTACCTCCTCTGGCCTCCTTTCTGAGATAGCAGCCAATAAATATGTCACTCTGAGACCAAGGCATGGCTCTGAGGGAAATCTCAGATCTCTCTCAAATCAGCCGTTAGAAAGAGAGAGACAGAGGTCAGCGAATTCGCAGTTGTTTTCTGTGCATCCCCCACTTACCTACAACCATCTGCCCCACAGGCCAGCCCACTTAACCAAACTAAAAGCCTTTAGGAGAAGGAGTGGGTCTACAGTAGTAGGGGTCAAGCTGTGGCCTCTCCTCCTGTACTGTCAAGAGTGCTTTACTTTAAATCCACCTGAGGGATGTCTACACATTCGTATCTATGACATTATCTTCATACAAAATGGGCACTTTAAAATTGTATGATGAGCAGAATTTCCATAATAGAAATATTCAATTCAATTCAGTTTTATTTATAAAGCGCCAAATCACAACAACAGTTGCCTCAAGGCGCTTTATATTGCACAGTAGATCATACAATAATAGTTACAAAGATAAACCCAACAATCATATGACCCCCTATGAGCAAGCCCTTCTGGCGCGTTAAAAAAGAAATATATGTTTATTGTTCCTTTAAAGGTTCTGTAGTATATTTAGTAACATTTCAGTAAAGGCAGTCCATTCTTTCCAGATTTGCCTGAAAATACAAATACTTACAGAAAAATGCTGTTTTTAAGGGCAAAAATAAATTATTGAGAAATTTAAGTGTGCCAGCATAGAAGTGCCAAATATATATATATATATATATATATATATATATCAAGTCTTTAATTACATTAAGGTTTAAAAGGGGTGTTGCTAAAACTTCCTCTTTTTCTTTTACACTATTATTTATGGAATTCTAACTTGTATTAACACCTGCTCCAACTTTGGTGTGTTAAACTCCAGTGTTACTTAGTACTAATTAGCAGCTATGTGCTTTCCAGAGTTAGCTGGTGACTTGGTACTTTAACTGCAAATATATCCAAATATTGTAATTTCTGGCTCCACAAAGTCATCACCATTCACAATAAATTGGTGATGCCCCAAATTTATTTATTAATATATTGCCTTGTGCTTGGTTAGTGAAGTTCTGTTATGTTCCTTGAGCTGAGCATTTTAGCTCTTTATTGCTGTTTGGATAACTGGATGGGATAAGTGAGTGGTTGATCTTATTAAGAGGCACAATGCATGCTCGTATGATCAACGACAAGATAGACAGCACCCCACCCCCTCAAACGCATTCCCTGCTTTATTCTTTTCTACTATAATAGGAGCCATATAAACATCATTTTAGAATGATTACATTTTGAAACAAGCAATTGAGACCAAAAACTCATCAGGGAAGGGTCTAAGGTCAAAGGAACTGAGAGTGTTTTTCTGTAAATCTTTATCTATAAATCATTATCAAACAAAGCAGGTTAATGCCACTTCTATTTATTTAAGTTTTCCTACCCAGAAGTGGTCTATTTTAGTTTATTAGTGGTCTATGACCTAATATTTTTCTATTAACTTAAAATATTAGAGTGCATCTTTAAGTGAACAAAAGCAAAAAGTGAAGGACATTTTTGTTTTTGACTCTATAATAAAGTCTGGAAGGATTTTGAGTCCATGCATGTGTTTACTGATAGAGTTTTCTGTCTATTCTGGTCTTTAGGTGCTTGGCATGAACAAACTGGTACTTATATAAAACATTGCATTCCATTGATTATAGCTGTTTACCGGTTGGAATTAGTGAAAGATTAAAAAAAAGCATAACTGATATGTTGGTTCTCTCTTGGTAAACACCAATTACTGGCTCTAGCTTTTGTTTGATTACAGTCAACTAAGGTTTGATTGCAGACATAGCTTTGTTTACCACCTAATATTTGCATGACGAGGTAATCAAATTTAATAACAGAGGAGTATAGAAATGCCTCAGACAGGCCTTATTATTTTTTCATTTCATGTGATTTTTCTAAGCTTTGATTACAGAGAATTGATGGTACTTTGGTTGCTCTTAAGTCTCCTGTCAAATGCCACAAGGTTTCTAAAATTCCAATCTGCGAGTGGGATATTGGGCCATGTGGGTCATGACAAATGCACCCTTCTGGAACACTGAAATAGCAGCACATATGTCTCACACAGCTTCCACTGTATTGTAGCTTGTATGGCTCACATCCAGTTCTGTCAGCCCATGCGACTCAAATGCATTGCCTTTATTTTCCACTGTTTTGATTTGGTTCCATCTGTTACCACTCAGTGAGGGGCTTAAGATATTATTTGACACCCAAGCTTGAGGAAACATGCAGGCTGCAGACCTTCGTAAAATGCTGTAAGTTTGTCTTCGAAACACGAGTAGCTGAAATGCAGGAAATCTAACAATATGTGTCATCATTACATGTTAGTACTGGCATGCAGACCTGCTGTATAATGGCTTAGGATGATCAAGGGGCTCTTTCAAGATAACAAACTGTAATACTTCACAAACAAGATAATTACAAGTGTTTGACTGAAACCATTGATGAGATGGACATGAAGTTCAGAATGCCAAAAGAGGACATAGGTTCACTTTGTAAACTTATCTGTGAGTGGGTATGGGGACAATACTTGCAATCTGTTCATCTCTTCTTACCATGCTGGTGGGAACGTAATTACTGTTGATGATACAAATAAAATGTGCCACTTATGGACTTCTGTGTCACAATAGCGTCCAATCAGACAGGATAATGTGCAGTGTTATTTTAGAGGGATTTTCACCACACTCTGCTGAAGTTTGTTTGAAGTAAACATCTGGCCTTTTTCATTGATCAGGTTTTTTGTGAAACCTGCGTCATTTCTCAAAGTCCCATTTCAGTGCAAGAAGTCTGTCAAAATCCATTTTATACATGCAAAAATTTAGCACTAAAGAGTAATATTATGGGTTTTTTTATTTTTACAAAAGTGAGTTGTGGATGACTGTATCAAATACCCCCAAAGGCCCAGAACTAAAGTGAGAGCTGTTGTAAATGTGTTAAACCGAGAGAACCTCGTAAAGTAAAACTAAGCTGGGAGTGGGATGACTTTTACTAGTGTGTTTAGAATCTAAGGGCTTTAAGTCCTCAAGAATTAGGAGGGAAATTTTCGTTTGACAGCCGAGGAATGCTCTTGGCCTCTCGTGTGTTCCATGTGTTACCTCTACTGTGAAATGATACAGCAAAATCAAAACAGTGTCCTTACTGTGAAAGCACAATTTGGGTTTCTGTAATCAGGTTTTTCTCTCAACAGCTCTCAAAATATGTGCCGACAAACAGAAGAGGGGCCACTAAATGGGGACACTGGCAGGGAGTGTAATGCACGATGAAGATTTTAAAAAGGAGTAAGTATCAACTTAAGTGTTTCCTCCTTTCATGTCATATTCTTATTGGTCGTGTAGCTAAGGTACTGTTTTGCCAAATGATGAAGGGTGAAGTGTATGGACCGCTGTGAAAGGCTGATATTCTTTTTTCCCCCTCCGTGAGTTTACGCTGGATCTCTACCACATATAATCTTCTCTCTGATTTCATTACCAGTCTTTAGCGCATCTGTTTAGTGATATCAGTGCTGGAGTTTACTCGCCATACACGTTTGAGAAGTTGACTCTGATTTTGAATAAGATGTGTACTGTTCTAATTAGCATCACGCAGAAACCGACTAATGCAAACTTGAATTGACAAATTTGAATTGACATTGCTTTTATAATTTGAGATTACGGGTTTTAATAAAACACCCTATTCATGCCTCATTTCCACTCATCACCAGCTGCTGGGTCAATTGAATAATTAAGAATTTAATTAAACTTCAGTTTGGATCCCTATTTTCTAACACAGTCAAGTCTTGTAGTCTAAGCATAAGTAGCAGAGATCAAATAGGGAAGGGATGATGTGCCAAGCAAGAATTTAGTGATGTGAGCTCTATCATGCACTAAAATGGAAAGGTCTGAAGTGGCTTATCTATTTGATCTCTGAATCCTCTGGTTCCACTCCACAGAGTGGGGCTGTTATTTTTCTGCTTGCCCATATTATACTTCAGATTTCAGTGCAACCCTCTATGTATGCAGCATTTCAGTCTGTATTATCCCTCTGGACTGCTCCTCTCATCATTGCCAGCATGTAATACAATACTTTCTATTGACTTCTTGGGAAGCAGCTCTCGCAGTGAATTGACTGTGTTGCTGTGACCTAAAGTAGGCTAATTTTACTCAATGGTGCATGAGTAAATGTTAAGTGAAGCTACTTTCGATATGATAATATTGCATCAGTATGTATCACCATATACCAAGGCGCTTTTTTATCATTTGCTGTTTTTCCAGTATTGACTGTCTTTGGGTAGGCATAGTATTGCTTTACAAAGACCCACAGAGTCCTTGTAAAGCGCTGAGTATTTAGTCGTAATAGTACAGCATGTTCTCCCAAAGTTCTGTGGTATATATATTTATGCATTATCATCAGTAAAGTGCATAGTAATTTTTTGTTTTCAAATAACTCGGAAGAGTCTAATTTAGCAAAATACTGAAAATGTAAAGTATTGGACTTCAGGTTTATGGAGGACTGATATTTAAGATAAACCTAGCAAACTGATAGATCAGCATTTCAGCACCTGAACTGCTGAGGGCAGCACTGCTATAAATCACTATTTTCCATCAACACAGGACTGCTTCAAAAGAGCTAATCATCATTATTTTTAATTCAGTAAAAGGCTATTATGAAGTTAAACATATATAGAGCCAAGCATTACCTTATGCTTGGCTCTATATATGCTTAACTTCATACAGCTTTAGGCTTTAAAAATCTCAAGTATTTGTTTAAAATGTAATTAAAAGGTTTCGCAAACATAAAATGTGTGAAAATGGTGTTAATGATTTTAGCGTAACGTAAGAAATAGTTCTATTTTTAATTTTTTGTAACAATGTCACTGCAACAAAAAAATAAACAAAAAATGTACTATCAAAATAGTGGACACAAAAAAATCTAGTTCTTATGGGCCTGCATTAAAAAAAACTTTTAAGTGCACGTTATTTCCAACCAAATCCAATTAACATGCAGCAGAGAATGAAGTAAGGGAACTTTTAATCAACTGTAATTGCACTGTCGCTTTCAACTTAATGTCAGTAGTGGGTCCTATTGGTGCAAAGTAACAACATACTCTTCAGACACACACACACATACACACACACACAAACAAGTACGTATGCATAAAGCCTTTCTGATTTACTGCTTTGTACACATTGTGCTGATACTGAAAATCACACTATGCATCACAGCACCTGATGAATAGACCCAGTGTAAAGTTATAGTTGGGTTGTAACCCTATGATATATGCAGGTTGCAAAGCTGCATGAAGACTGCTTACGAATAAAGTAGTATTTCTGGGGCCGATGTAAAACTGTATAAAAGTGCTTATAACCACACTCTGTCAGTAACTCCACGGGCTCAGTGACTGTAACCTGTGGAATATCCTCTGTATTCAAAAGTTTTTCAAAACCTTTTGAGTGTTTTATACAAGACTTACTGAAGAAATTATTATGAGCAAATTATCCTGTAACTGTATCTGTAAGAAAAGAAAAATAACAAGGGCATGCATCAGTAGATTTTGGTGTTATTTATAAGGCACTTAGACAGGATGGCTGCCTTCATCCTCTGTATGCATTCTCTAGGTTCTGCAAAAACAATTAAAAATAAAAACAGGGACTACACTAGTTTCTTATTCATTTTTTAACATTTTTTAGTCTTTTCAAATGATACATAAAGACCAAAGTCTTAGGACCAAATTTTAAAGCTGTTCCCCCAGGCTTTAACTATAAGATTTAGAAATAGCGGTGCAGTGCACACTATAGGTTATCATTAAATTTTCTTATCAGTAGCGGGTATACCGCCCTGTATGTAACTTTCTCTCATCAGGCTTACATATCTGAGTCATGGATGCACACACACACTTGCATGCTTTTTAAACTGCAAGTCCTCACCTCATCCTTATCTTTACATGAAAATCATTTTAAAGCAACTACAATATTGGCTTTATTTTCGCAAGTTTCTCCTCCACTGTATTACTGCCCTGCAGATCCCTAGATACCCCCATTTCCTTTTTAAACATTATTTTATTGATCTTTATTGCTAGTACCCTGAGTGATATAAACAGAAGGTTTGAATGTTTGTGTATCAGTTGGATATGAATAAGAATGATCCTAAAACCCATAAAGCAAAGCTAGAATATAATGAAATAACAAAATCAAAGAACCAAAAACACAAAACACTGGGTCAACGACCCAGGGACCCTAACAACTTTTAAGCTCCATAGATGTTCGGGCAACTCACTAGCTGGTTGTATTGTTTCATTTTCACTCATATGTATTCAACCTTGCAGTTATAGTTAGCTGTGATTTGGGCCTTGTTGGAAAAACTTCAGTTCAGCTGTCTTGAAAAAGAAACACATGTCAAAAAGAACATTTAAAAAGTGTAGCTAGATGTGCATTTCAATGTAATTTGTTATGTTTTTCATGGAACAATAGTTGTACCTCTTGTATTGTTGTAGATGGCATCATACTGTAGCAATACAGTGCAATAAATGTTTTCCTCATATTTTTCAGAGTGCACCCAGCAACTGACAAGTTGACCTTGAATGTATAATGCAGTAGATGAAGCAGTTATTCTAGACAAAGCTGGTTACAACAAAATTCACAACCTTAAACCTAAGAATATGCCGAGATTGTTATCTTTAAGCGTTCTGTCCTAAATCCTGGAAAAGATTGAAGTTATTAGGGGAAAAGTATCTAAAATCCTTTTATTCAGATGTCTAAAGGTAAGGGCAAATATGTGACCACAGTGGGGTTTTTTGCCAGTTAGGAATAATTCCCTACTCTAAGACGGTAGATAAATACGGGTTTATTTTAATTCATCTGCAGCTGGAAGTCAGAAAACAAGCTGAAATAACACATATCACAACCCATTTCTTTGCGATTAGCCATGCTTCTCAGCCACTAAAGGGATTTAAGACACGATAATAAAGATAAAAAGGAAACATTAATGATTTTGTTATGTTAATTAAAGGCAAGAGGATTAGCAACAACACAGGAGCCTTGTAAAGAAATAAACAGACAGGGACTCTGACATTTTTCCAAAAACATTTATAATAATAAATGAATTTGGTCCATGCTGTGATCAAACAAATTGTATGGGAATTGGGGGGGGGGGGGGGGGGGGGTAAAACATGAAAAAATTAAATAAATAAATAACACTTCTTTTTTTTTTTTTTTTTTTTTTTTTTTTTTTAAATGACATCAGAAACAGCAGTATGCGACATTACGTGATGGCAGAGCTTCAGTTCATCCTTTGTCATTTTTTTTTTTTATTTATTTTTTTTTATAATAAATAGGACAGGGGGAATGAATGAGAGAGAGAGGGGGAGAGAAAGAAAGAAAACCAAAGAGGAGAAGAGACGGTGAGAAGGGGGGGGAAGAGAGAGAAAAAAAAAAAAAAGAACTCCTGGGTCACCTGTATGGAAAAAAAACAAACAAACAAACAAACAAAAAAAACAAACAGAGGAGACAGCAAACAACAAAGAGCAACATAATAATAGAGAAAACAAAGCACCATCACAATAAACTAGCTAGTCATAGATATCAATATTTACTAAATAATAAACGATATTGTGCAGCACGCAAGATAGACAGCGCACAGTGTGCTTTGAGGCAGCAGCCAAGAAAGCTTTAGTCCGTGTCTGTGAATACCCATGTGTGCATACCTGTGTGGATCAGCATGCTTGCATTCCAAAGGTTTCTCCATGTAATGATCTGCTAGGGAGTGTGGGGGGGCCACAGCCCCGTCCTCCAGGGTGTGAAGCGGGTATGGAGGAGATCAAAACTCCAGACATCCAGAGGCCCCCAGAACACAAGAGACCATGGAAGACCAACAGAGGGGCAGCCGCGCCACTGTCCCAGTAAGAGCTGAGGAGAGTCCCAGATGAGGGCTCGCCCAGCAGCCGCGGAGCAGAAGTCAGGGGGAGTTGCAGTGACGCGCCCGTGAGCTCCGCCGGCCCCCAGCTGCGCCTGAGTGACCGAGCCCTAGGCCGAGAGGCCGGGGGCACCCCACCTCCAAAGGGGCCCGAGCGAGCCCCAGGCCCCAGGCCCCGACAAGCGGCCGCCAAGGAGTGAGCCGGTGTGTACCCAGACGCCCACCCCCAGACACAAAGAACCACCAACACACCGACACCTGAGGGAGTCCGCCACCGGCAGGGGAAGTGGTGGTGGGTGGAGATAGGCCTCCAAACCTTGGAGGGCCTGAGGTGTCCCCAGAGAGGTGGCGTCTGATACCCAACCTGACATATAGACACAGACATACAGGCACACACAGATACAAACATCCATTCCCACCCTCATGCTCTCATATGCACTCACTCCACACTCAACCAACGTGGAGACAGACATAAAGAGACGCTGTACACACAATCACACTCCCCAAGCGTACTCTACAAACCGGGTCTAGGTACCCTTGCCCCTGGAGGGGGGAATTGCACCCAGACCCAGGTGGTGTTACCCTTTTCCCTGCGGTGGGGAGAGGCAGACCACCCCGACTCCGCAGCAGCAGGGAGGCCCCACACCCCAGACCGCAGTCGGACGGCCAACTCCTCCTACTAGCCCTCCCGCTCCAGCAGGCCGCAGAGAATGGGGGTGGGAGAAGACTCCAAACCTCCCTCCACCCGCTCATTGTAGTGTTGATGCATATGTGTTCTAAGGTGCAATTAAAACCCAGGAGGGCATGGAGCTACCTGCCAAGGAGCAGCAGGTAAGCGCATAGTCCCTCCTCCTAAATAACACTTCTCACTTGTCTTGAGGGGCAGTTAGAGTTTGAATTCTGTGGTGTGTAAAAGTGTAGCATTAGTAGTGTGCACTGCTGGTCAAAAGTCAGCAGCTACTGAGATAAGTTGTTAATTTGTAAAGAAAAACATTGATTTTAATAAAAATTAAGAAATTGATGAGAAATGTTATAAATTACAGTTAACGATTAATAATAAATAATATTGCCCTGTCTATACAGAAAACATTCAGATACTCGCTTTCTGTAACCACTTTTTTTTAATGTTTAAAGATATTGTTAAAGACTTTCTTATACATCTGAAAACTGTTGTAATGCAATATTTTAATGCAATAGATTTGGCTGTTTAGGTATCTGGAGCATCAGACTATGTGGATTCTGAAAATGATCCAAAAAGATCTAAATCTAAATATTGTTGGATTCATAATTACACCAGTCTCTGCATTCCCAATATACACATCTTAAACCTTGGGAGAACTTAAGACAGAACAAATGAAGATACAGAGTTCTTAATGCCATCTGTCAAGCATGGCAGATACTTTTTATTGGTTGTAAAAATGAAGATTTCTACAGGATAAAATTAATTTTGATCAAGGAAGGCCATCATTCCAATTTGCTGTGTCAAAGCCTTTGGATGTCACTTTACTGGAGGCAATTTCCTTCTACAATGACCCACATCTCACATCTCCATACTCTGCTGTAAACTGTTAAGACAAACCGCTAACAGCTTGTATTTTGTCTATAATGGTGTGGCCAAAGCAGTCACCAAATCACAGTCCTAATGTTGTCCCTCTTGTGGGAAGAGCTTGATCGTATGATATGCAAAAAAAATGGCAATGAAACCAACTTTCATTGCCAGGAAGCTTTTGAAGGAAACATGGGGGAAATGTCTTCATTTACTTTAAACAACTGACAGAAAATAGTCTTCAAGGCTGGCATATGTGCCGGTACAATAGCTATGTGCAGCTTGCTGTTCTTGCACAGTGCCAGGTGGCTATAGAGGGAATCTTTGGGGATGTGACTGTTGTCCATGTGGTGGACATGACTAAGCCAGCATCTGTGTTGCCTGAGCAGCCTGTACAGGCTGGTGTGGGACAGAGCCCGAGATGCAATGGAGGCAGTAGAAATGGAAGGTGTTGAGCCTGGTGCCACCATTCAATAGTGTGCTGATGTTGCAAGTGCAGTAGACTTTCATCAGAGAACCATCATAAGAGTACCCATATGGAAAAGATATATATAAATCTTATAAAGTTTGTATCTGTCTTGTGTGAAACTTGTATGAAAAGCATGTAAGAGTGAAAACAGATATAAGATCCCTTGAAAAATTATATAATGAAACGTGTATGTTTTGGATACTTACTAAAACAATGTATGAAAGTAATGAGAAAGTGGCCACTTTCATGAGTAAATCATGTAAGCCTTATATGATTTATATGGCCACTTTCATGAGTAATCACATATAAGTTTTTACTATTTCTTTTCCATATGGGTATGCACAGGGAGAACATGCAAAGTTGACTAAGAAGCTCTAGCTGGAGCTTTCCTGTTGTGAGGTGATCCATGCATCCATATGCCACGCTCACCCCTGTATATGAAGAACGATATTAATACTACTCAACTGATTATTTTTGTTTTTAGCATCATTGCAGTATGAAAATATACAATAAAATTTAGTGAAATGCACTGAACAGCAAAATTAAATGTAACGTGTGCTAACATTTATCTTTAAGTAGGTGTAGAGCAGACATTTTGACTTGTGATATTAATTAATGTACTTGTTTTTTATCTATATACACTGTCAAGTGTCTTCTTTGAAAAATGTAGTCTGTTGAAGCTTTCTTTATTCGCTTACCCAATTCCATTTTGCAATCAATGGTGCCCTTGTTTATTCATAATTTCAGCGCACCCTTTCCTTTACTGCAGTGCACTTTTTCTCTTCCATAAAAGCTCAGAGCCATCGCTCTCCATCTAGCTGTTTGCTGTGTAGTTTAACTCAATGTTAGCAAGAGAGGTAAACCATTTAAGGTGTTAAGAAACATGTTGTTTTAAAGGATTTTAACTAGGAAGGACAAATGGTTTGGATTACCAGATGTCTTAAAATGTTATTTTTACATTCGGTGCATGCCTGATTTTCCAAATTCAGCAAGTAACAGGATTACATATTTGTAATCTCAAGTTTGGACAAAATAATCAGTTATAAGTATATATTTCCATAAGAAAGCATACATAACTGCAGATCCTGTGATGACAATTGTAGGTGCCTTGAACCTTTTTGCTGAATCGGATGTTCTTTTCTGAATTTACTGACTGCTTGAAATGTACACCACCCCCTGATGATATCTCTTATACTAATATGACTGATCTCAAATTGTCTGAAGATCTTTTTAACTCCTTTGGAAGACTCATAGTACCCAAAGTATTTGTTATGCAAGGCCTCAGAGAACTTGGAGAACACTATACAGTGGAAAACAGAACCACAGACACTTTTAGAGGTTTAAATAAAAAAAAGTTCTACTTGACTCTCCTGAGATTCTTAACAGTCTCAACTAATCTCAAACACCTCATTCAACTTTTATGTTTTCTTTTTCATTTAATTACTCATTGTTTGTTATTTAAAAGATGGAAATAAATACAATTATAAATTGCTGTCATTAGATTAAGAATATTAAGTTCATAGATATTTTTTGTTTCCAAGATGATTATCTGGAAAAAAACAAACATGAAATGCATTTTTGTGAAACAATAACTGTATGTATCTGTGCATTGCTAATATATATTTTTTTGTAATATATCAATTCCTAAAGCACTTTCTGGATGGATGCAAACTGCATTTCATTGCCTCGTAGAGCAGTGCGATATGGCCAAAAATATTTATCACGATATATATTTGAAAATTTGCGATAACGATATAACTGACGATATAATTGATGCGAGACAAAATACAACTCCACAACATTACTAGCGCAAAAAGACAACCTTCCATTTATTTTCACTTAAACAAGAAGCTGGTTTTTATGTACATTAAAGCTTTATAAAAATGTAACAGTGCAAATGCAAATTCCTTGCTGAAAGTTTAACCAAAAGGCATTTCCAGTAGAAATGGGCTGACATATCCTGAGCATAACCATGTATAATATCCACTGAAGTTAAAAAGAGGTGCTTTGCAACATTAAAATGCAGTGTGCAGTATGTATTTTTCGGACCATAAGGTGCACGGGATTATAAGGCACATTAAGCGAAACAAAGCAGTCAGATAAATCAAACTTTATTAAACTCATTCTTCTTGCTTCCTCCACTTCTGTACCATTGATTTATTAATGTTGAATTCTCTGGCAGCTGTTCTATTCCCATGTTGTTGCAGTATATTAATGACTAACCTTGTATTGTGGATGGATTATCTCAGTTGTTCTCCTGACTGAAGTTTGGTGTTTACAGCATCCTGCCATGCGATTGCATTTGTCTCTAACCATGAGGAACCTTCACGTTAACTTTTATAAGTGGAAAAGTGTTAGTGTTCGTCCTCCAGCTTCACTGTTTATGTTATGCTAACATAGCTGTGTCGCTAGCGATCACGTAGCACATCATACCAGCTAGCCCAACTTCAGTAACCCTACAAACGTCACTGCTGTTTAGTTTCCTGTCTTCATTTATGTTAGAAGTGATAGCAGAGCTGTACGTTTGAATTTTTTCAGAAATCTCTCAGTCAGAACATGCAATATCATGCTTAGGTAACTAGCGAAACTAGCGAGCTAACTTCCGCTAGCTTGCTGCTAACTTCTAACTCCGTTAAATGTAATAAATTTTGTTTTCACGGATGCCTGGAAGTTAAACTTCATAGTTACACCTGGTAAAGCAGCAATGCTGATCGTTTTATTAAAGATGAAAGAATTTAGACAGTTTTTAACTCTCAGTGATGCTGCAGTGTTGTTTGACCTGAAATATACGGAGTTTTAGACCCAGATTACTCCCAGATTTAAGAGCATCTTAGTCCGACAATAACGACGGCCGCTTGCATGTTCTGCAAAAAAATGTGCTTTGTCGTGTATCTGACGGACAAACACCAAACCAGTTCCACATCACTGAAGTTGCACAATTTTTACAAACCAATTCTGGTTCATCTGTTTCACTCAACAATCGGCCATGTGCGTATGAAAACAAAGGCACTGCGCATGCGCGTTTTACTCATACTCTATCGCGATATTTCATTTTCCTATCGTTGCCTAACATTATACCGGTATTACCGTGAACGGTATAATATGGCCCAGCCCTATTGCCTCGTACTTGTGACATATGCAATTACAATAAATAAAGTTGAATTCTTAATGTTGCATTAAGGAAAACCAATAGTTTGCTTAATTTATTCAATAGAAGTAGTGTAATTTGTTTGTTTTCAAGTGTCAAAGAGGAAACTGCAGTCCCCGATCACATATAGTTTGGGACTCTGAAACAAATTATGTTCATTAAGTAAGAAAATGATTACAACCCATTAGTGAGGCTGCTAATCAGCCCACTACTGTAACCTGCAGCTGTGCCTGCCTGTCTGAGCTGCTCTTTGCTCTTTGCCATTCAAACCGTTTCCCCATTCAGGTTTATACATACACCATTTCTACTGTGGAAAAATATAGCACTGTCAACACTATATATGTTTCATTATTTATGTTTGTGTCCTGGACGTCGTAATGAGAAGATTATTGGTATTAATATATTTATCCCATATTTATCCCTGTGACCTGCTATGTATACAGTGTAATCTCCTATAAAATTTAAATATGACTGTCCACAGACATTTAAACATTTTAATGCAATAAAACTTCAGCAATACTCTGCTGTTTAAAAAAAAAAAAGGCATACCAACATTCTTCTTCTTCTTACCCCTCTACTTTTGGAAATGAACACCTTTAACACCTAGAGCACGCAAACTAAACATAATTATCATAACTACCTGAGATTGCTCTCACAGTGCTCTCCTTTTTAAAATTCAGATTTGCAGCTGTGGCAAATGTGTTATTTTTTCCTTGTAATTTGTGACATCATTTTTTAAATATAATTTCACTTTTTTAAGTGTTATTAAAGGTAAATAATAGTTTAAAAACTTTGTTGATTTGACCTTTAACAGCTTTGTATTTATATAGAAGGTCAGTATTTGTTTGAACCAGTCTGTTGAGGGTAGGGCTGGGCCATATCATACCGTTCAGGGTAATACTGGTATAATGTTGGGCAACGATAAGAAAATGAAATATCGTGATAGAATATAGGTAAAACGTGCATGCGCAGTGCCTTTGTTTTCATACACACATGGCGGAAAAAGCATGGCGGCAACGGAGAATGAAAAGGGCGAAAACGGATCGTTGAATTAAACGGATGAACCAGAATTGGTTTGTAAAAATGCTGCAACTTCAGCGGTTCACTGGTTTAGCTTTTGTCCATCAGATACACAACAAAGCACTATTTCTGGTATCGCATGCTAGCGGACCGTCGTTATTACCGTGTTTTTGGGAAAATACGGCACATTTAAAATCAATCCTTTGATTTTTCTGAAAATCGACAGTAGCCCTTATAATCCCGTGTGCCTTATGTATGAATTCTGGTTGTGTTTACTGACCTCGAAACAACTTTATGTGGTACACGGCGCTCGAAAATCTGTCACATTTTAGTACGACTTTGCTACGCTACGAACCCGCACCGCTTGATGGATTGTCGGAGCATTACGGCTATCGTAGGCAGGAGCCTCGCGGAGTGATACGTACTGTACAGTACGTACGTAATATTATGGCTCCGGTAATATTATGTTGAAGCACGTGCTTCAACATAATATTACTATGTTGTATGTGTATAACCTCTTTTTTTTAAGTTTTGTGGATATTATACATGGTTATGCTGAGGATGTGTCGGCCAATTTCCACTGGAAATGCCTTTTGGTTAAACTGTCATCAAGGAATTTGCATTTGCACTGTTAATTTTTTATATAACTTTAATGCACATAAAAAACAGCTGCTTGTTTAAGTGAAAATACATTGATGGTTTTTTTTCTTTTTTGCACTAATAAAGTTTTGGAGTTCTAAAGTATTTTGTCTAGTGTCAATTATATCGTCAGTTATATCGTTATCGCAAATTTTCAAATGTATATGGTGATAAATATTTTTGGCCATATCGCCCTGCTCTATTTGAGGGTAATTTAACCCTGCTGTTGTTAAGAGCAGAGATGGGCAGTAATGCGTTACTGTAATCCGATTACTTTTTTCAAGTAACGAGTAAAGTAAGGGATTACTATTGCTAAAAAGGTAATGCGATTACTGTTACTTTCCCGTAAGCATGCCGCATTACTGCGTTACTAAAACCGTGATTTTTTTTTTTTTTTTGCGAGAGCGTCTCATGACAATGACGTGTGTTTTATGTGCATCTATTTAAAAGAGTGAGTAAACACAAAAAACTATTTTATTTTATATGCTGGAATATGCAGAAAATAGGTTTAAATGTTAAACAAATTTCTTCCGGTCAGAGAATGTTGCATATAATTTAATGTTTGCTTGATGCATAAAGTTACAAGATTGTTTTAAAACTTTTTCATTTGATTACATTTTGTATGATGGATTATGCAGAAAAAAATAGAATTGGGCTAAAAGATCTATTGCTTTATTACCTATTCAGGTTGTAAATCATTTTTTTTAAAAGTAACTAAGTAACTAATAACTTTTTGAAAATAAGTAATCGATAAAGTAACGGGATTACTTTTTTTTGGGGGGGGGGGGGGGAAGTAATCAGTAATTAGTTACTGATTACTTTTTTCAAGTAACTTGACCAGCACTGGTTAAGAGACATGTCAAAAAGGGTTTGATAGATTCAGTGAAGTATGGGAATCCTGGTTCATGGTTATGTTTACTCACACACCGGAAATGCACGGTCAGCATTAATGTTGTTCATTGTGCTTTTCCTGTCTGCCATGAGAAAGAGGTCTATTAGGTGTTTAAAGGTTAACGATGAGTATAGCGCCATAGATGCTTTTGTGGACACACCACCTGCTGTACACTGTTCGTCATGGTCACTGATTTGTAGACAAATGTCATGGAGAGCTGTGGACAAATGGAAAACCTAGTTGCTGAAAAATTACAGGTAGTGTGAAATGTATGAATCATACATGAATGTATGATTGGCTCACAGATTATCTCACTGTCTGAGGGGTTAATAATTTATGGTCTAAGTTAAAAGTTATATATACACTGATTATTTTTATGTATTTATTTATTTTTCATTTCCTAACATAATGAAACTGCCTGGCTTGCATGGTCTTTACCGAGGTTACCAAGTTTTGCTTCTGGGTGGATAAGGTAAAAATCACATATGAACGGTTCTGCTCTATGGAATATTTTATAACCTTTATCAGTATTCTAAATGTGTGCACATAATTTGTAAATCTCCTATTTTTAGAGATGGCTGTGAAGATGTGGGCTTTTAATTATTTAGCTGCTAAAGCTTATTATCAGGGCTGTTTAATGGGGTATTAAAGTATTAGTCTGTTCTTTAAGAAAAATAATATTTTGTCCTGCTCCTGAAAACATTTTTTTGTAAATCTTAACAGAACCATTATTGAAGTTATATTTCCACCTGGGCAGTGGGTGGCTCTCGCCATTTAAATTATTTTAATTTCCCAACCATTCGAATGTCACGAATATGGTCTTCAGCTTTGGGATTGGCTGCCTGCAACAGCTAGCACAAGCTGGTAGTCTGTGTGCCATAGCTGATTGTGCCCGGGCTCCCACTCCTTTTTTTATTCTCCTTTTCATATTGAGGAAAACTGTTTCTACATTATACCACTTCCCTCTAGCAGCCTTCTATTGAGGAAATGCAAGCTGATCTCCAGTGCTATCAGAAGCAGGTGTTTGGATCTGCAGGAAAGGACTACCTTGGTGTGTTCATCTCATCAGAGAGCAGGACTTGCTTAATGACAGACTGGCTGAGAAGAAACAAAATGACTTTATCTAGTGAGGTAGGGAGCTGTGAAGAGGGCGTGGGATAGGGAAGGTGGCTAGTGGTATGACACTTCAGGGAGCACACCCCATCCCGGACATGCCCATAAAATGTATGAAAAATGATTAGGCTGTGACTAATTACCCGTTTAGTGTCGTCGAAAGTTGTTAAACAGACCATTGCCTTTTAATACCTAAAGTAAGGAATGGGATTAATTAAGCAGAAATGTATTCTTCTACTCTGCCAAGTCTCTTTCTCACAGTCTGTAAAAACACTATGTGATGGGGTTTGCACCTCAGGGAAATAGCTGGTAATGGCCTGAGAAAGGGATCTCCTTTTCTCAATTCAGTACTTTTTTTTGGGTGACTGAATGAATGAATAAGTGCATGAGCAGCTGCCTCTATAAAATGGAGGGCATAGGGAAAAAAATTAAGTTTCTAAGGCATAGGATTTATGACTGCACAACTGTTCCCCTCAAATCTATGACTACTGAATAAAAAATCCATAATGGCTTATAATGTATTATATCATAATATACAGTGTACTAGACATATAAATGATTAGGGCACTGAAATAATACAAATTGTTTAAAAAAACAACAACAAAATAAAACAAAACAGTGTGCTGTTATAATATAATAATACACATGGGGTCCTTCTGCATTATTTTAAGGTCCTTACCTCACAATATAAAGTGCTTCGAGGCCACTGTTGTTTTGATTTACATACATAAATAAAATTGAGTTGAACTGAACCTGTCTAGTCACATGACGGCCACGTACTGTCACATGAGTGAGTGGTATTCACGCTTCATACCAACAGCAAGCATTTCATAATCACAGCACTAGATGCACCATCACCCCTATTTTAGGGTGAATTATGAAACACTACAGATGCTTGTTTAAAATGCTTTAAGACCTAAATAGTGTTTGAACTTGAGGCTACTAGGGTTCTCAGTTATTTATACTGTTTGAATGATATAGCCTAAAAAGGTTATTTAACCTCCTAAGACCCAAACTCTTCCACGGCATGCATTTTTAATTTCTCTTTGATTATTGGGCACATTAGGGCCCGATGAATGTAAAAACAAAGAATTACCAGATTTTTTTTTTTTTGCCTGATTTTTTTGTTTCTAAGAGAAATGAGAGCAACATATAAGGATATTCATTTGAAATTGCGATAGAACAGTAGCATTATAATGTCCTTGTAAGTGGATATCAGGCCCTTGTAGAGCAAAATTGAGTATTGTGGTCTAAATAACCCAGAATGTGATGTCCACATATGTGGACGCCAGGTCCTAGGAGGTTAAACACACACATATGTACACAAGACCATATTGTATGGTGTAACCTCTGTGTACTTTATCAATTTATAAATTCAACTAAAAGAATTGTAAAGAAATAAGCTACATATGTTTCCTTAAGATGCTCTGATCACCAAGAGCCCAGTTAGTGAGTTACCTGTCAGTCTGGATGAGTTCATGTTATTTACACCTTATTTGTGGCTTAAAGGTTAGTGTGACAGTTAAGTGTTGCACTAAATTAATGTAACTCTACCCACTATAATGCTAATTGTAACAAAACTGTGGGAAATGTTCTTACCGTATGGTAAAGAATTATCCAGCCTACCATAATCTATAATGGAATCTGTAGTGGAAATAAGAAGATCAATATCAGCTGAACAGGTGAAAAAAGTATGAAGGTACAATACTTGACACCTTTTTAAAACTACTTTAAAAACTTCTTTGGAGTTTTTCAAGCAGTTTATGTTTTATTTTTTGTTTATTTGTTTGTTTTGAAATGTCTAAAACAGCTGCTAGCAAAGAAAAAAAAAAAGAGTTCAGCTTTCACTGCTCTTTTTCAAAACTTTTACTATAAGTCAGAGCAGTGGGAATATATTTTCCCCTAAAGATTTCTATCAAATAAATTGATAACGAGTAGAGTATCTAGATGTTCAAGGTCTGTATTGGCTAACCGCGTTAACACTGAAGTATGCCAGTATGTGTGTAAGAAACAAAATCAAGATGAGTGTTGTGTGTGTATCATACTGTGAATAATTTGTCTGCCCCTCATTAAAAGTTAGCAGCTACCACATTCATTATTTGACAGTTTCTCATACAGTGCCTGGAGCATTGTGTTTTTAATTGCAATACTAATAGGCCAATGGCTGTGACAAACATGATGTGGTGCAACATTATCAACACAATCAGCTGTCATATAAATCCTGTAATTAATGAAAGTTGTTGCTTTTAAAAGTCATGTAACATAAAAAGTACAAATTTTGGTCAGTGTTGTTTCCCAGAATAGCTACATATTTAGCATGTAAAGTTTAGTGGCTGTAATCTGCTTTGTATGAGGAAAGATATTATGCACTCGGTGGCATAGCTGAGTTCGATTTTGATCTAGTTCTCCATTGTTATTGGTTCAGTTTTTGTTTGTATGAAAATGAGCTGTAGCTGGATGCGCCTTAAATTTCTTGTTCAGGAGTATGTCTTCCTGTGCCTATTATGATGACAACATAAGTTATAGCTATATATAGTATACAGTTTAATGTTTGCTTGACGATAATTCAGTGTGGAGTGAATTACCAGTTAAACAGCGCTTCTATTCCATCCTGTGCATATTAAGACAACATAACATTGATCTGGTACAGGTGTTGATTAAACTCTCCACACAAGAGCAAAACTCATTTGATAGCTGTTTGCTATTTGGAAGTTTTCAGCTATCAATGAAACAGTATAATAAGGTCCATAAGTATTTGGACATCTACAGACTGTACGCCACCACATTGACTTTTAAATGCTGTTTCATCACATATTGACTGTTTAAAATCCAGTGTAGTCATGTACAGAGGCAACATTACCATTCAGACTAGAACTTTTGTCTTCATGGAAGACTTTTCTTATGCACACTTGCTGAGCTGTAGTATTGGGGGTAGAAATCTTTGACAGTTATTACTGCACAACTGACTATTTAGTTAATTAAGCTTATAGTTGAAACTGATTAGCTAAGGAGCTGTATTGAAGTGATTTATTATAGTGCAATGCACGTATTCAACTGTGAATGGTATGGACAAGATAACAGGACTCATGGAACAGAAAAAAAGACCTCTGAACCGGTTTTGGAGTAAATTAGGGTCAATGTAAAACTATTTGTTAGCACCAGCATTTGCATATCATATCTGGCCAGGCCACTTATGCCCTATGTATTGCAGTAGGAAGTGTAGTAGTTCCTTCAGTAGTCTCAGGATGCTTATTATGTCAGGATTTGTGCTACAAAAGTTGCGATACTCAGCAGGAATTGCATAATAACAACACATTTCAGATCAGGAGACTCTGTAAATCAGATTCTTCAATTAATGTTAAACCACCTTGGATGAAGCTGGAACACAAATTAGGCTATACTAGCCAAGGGATCATCAAATAAGGCTTTATCTTGTTCATCTATAGCAACGAGTGAACATACGTGAACTAATATCAGCTGAGCAGTGCATAAAACCAATCAGTATCTTAGCTTTTACTTTTTCTCTTTACTCTTATTTATTTATTTATTTATTGCCACTATATACCCTGGTGAAATGTCATTTAGATATGAATGTATGAAAAATATAGATAGTGCTCAAACTTACAGAGCACCCACTACTAGCGTATGCAAAAAGGTATTCATAATTCGTACATTTCCCTTGGGAATAAGATGTTGATACAGCTAGCTTTTTATAGCTCTGTGCAAGGTGGTAAATTCAGTCTGGAGACAGCAGAGATAAGTCTGTCAGCTGCAAGATTTACATTTTACATGCTCTTAATGTCCTGGTTTGACTGCAAGGATGCCAGAAACTCTTGCCAGATTGCCAAACACCAGGCCAGAAAAGGGCCCACACAGCTACTTTACAGCTGGCCTTCTAGGCTTTATAGTCCATGGTGATGCACTGAGGACACAAGCAAAAGAGAACATTGATTGGCCAGCTGGACAAGGCCAAGATGCCATAACTTCAAACTTCCGACTGATTGATTTTTATCCAAGTTGCATTACAAGCCTATTGCTTCCTTAGGATCAATTTTAATAGAAAAGCAGTAGATCTTTGTTTATAATGCAGCTTGGCAGGTCACCAGTTGTGCTACATCACTTATTCCGCTTTATTTAACTTTTTTTTTTAAATGTATAAAATTTAAATTATTTAATAATTTCAAATTAGTATCTATAAAGAGGGCCAGATGTATTTTCAACATAACAAATTTTTGTATTGATTTTGACTCTGTACATTAGCAATCATACAATCAGGTTTGATTGAAATGCAGACTTTGCTCTTTAATTCAGCAGGTTTAACTAAAGATTTACATTAACTGCTTTGGAATTGGAGCCATTTTACAAGGCTCAAAAATAATAGGACATTTGACTGACAAGCAATTTTATGGCCAGGTGAATCATATTCTATTATAATTCAGAGTTCATTCTAAGTTTTGAACTTGCACATGGTAGCTGTTGACTGGAATTCTGAAAATGACATCCAAAAAAGATGCTAATGCAAGTGATCGCAAGTGGTTGTCACTGGTCTAAAATTAAAATGAAACCTATCAGAGCTATAGCAAAAACATTAGGATTGGTTAAATCAGTTAAGAGAGGGAATGCACTCGTCAGCTTATTAACAACAACATACCCGAAAGAGCACAGGAGACAGCTAAAATGGATTGCAGAATTCTGTCCTTGGTCAAGAAAAATCCTTCTCGAAATCTAGTCAAGACAAAAAAAATTATCAAGAAGATACGCGTTTCATTGTCACAGTCTGCAATCAAGAGAAGCCTTCATTTATGTAAGTGCAAAGGGTTTACAAGTTGCAAACCACTGGTTAGACTCGAGAACAGGAAGGGCAGATTAGACTTTGCTAAGAGGGGATCTTTGTACAGATGAAACCAAGATCAACTTGTACCCAAATGATATGGATAGAAAAGTATGAAGAAACTGAAAGGGTTAGAGTTTGGAACAGTTTGTGATCTGAAGTACAACCTCATAACATAAAACCTCGTCATTAAACATGGGGGAGGCAATGTTATGGCATGTATTGCTGCCACTGGAACCGGCTCAGTGGTGTTTATTGATAATGTAACTTACTGATAGAAGTAGCAGGATGAACTGGAATTCTGAATATGACATCCAAAAAACATGCTAATGCAAATGATTGCAAGTGGTTATCAATTAAAATGAAACTTATCAGAGCTATAGCAAAAACATTAGGACTGGCTAAATCAGCAATCTGATGATGTGACTTGCTGATAGAAGTAGCCCGATGAATGCTAAGACCCATCCAATTTTACAGCTCAAGAAACGTTGGTAAAAACATTTTTACTGTTTTGTGTGTTTTATTCACCTTTGTAATCTAACAGTAACTAGTTTTTTTGTCCAGTAAATATAACAATAATTGCATGGTATTATAAGAGTAGTAATGAGCTTTAATGAGTTATGACTGTAAAGTATGGCAGGCCAACAAAATAATTGGCTAAGCCTAAAAAAAAATCAAAAAAAAAATCTGTGTGCTTAATTATGGACTAAACTTACACGAAAGCACTGAAGTTGTAATTAATTTTGTTTATTCCTTCAGTTTCCTTCTAGCACCTTATTTAATAAAATCCCTCAGCTATTAATCTTTTGACATACCTCTGAGCTACTTTGTGCACTCATGGTGGCTCACTGACAAACCAAGCCTGACATTTGACTAATTGCAGTCATTTCAGAGTGATCACTGCTATAATGTATTGGAAATGCACAGCAGCGTAACACAACATGCAGGCACTTCTCTCTGTCTGGTGACCCACTTTATAGTTTGAGTAAAGGGGAAGCTGTTAAAATGCTAAAAGATTCTTCTCATTAAGTACAGTTGTAATTATTGCAATCAGAGCCTTTTTACAAGGTCCACTCTCATTTTTGCAAACAGAATGCAGGAATCAGTCTATGGTACATGGTCGTGTAGCACAGCTGAACTGTAGCTTTCTCCCCCTCCCTTCTGCTCCACAATGGAACAGCAAAAGAATGACTCTTACCTGTCCTTGCCACCTTTAAAATATCTGCGTTTTTGATGAAGACCTCAGTTAGAGCCTCCTGGGCTAGAGCGGAGAGCTCATTACAGCCAGAGGAGTGGAGGATAGCGGAGAGAATGAACAGAGGGACGTAATTGCGTGTGTTAGTGTGAGAGAGAAGGAGAGAGAGTATAGGGTGTGGACTGTGGAGAAAGTACTAAATATGAGAGACTGGGAAAGCCCTTTGTAAGGTGAAATAAGGGGCACTTGGGGACTTGCCGTATACATTGCACCTGTCTTATCATCATTTGACTCTTATTTGTTGGTCTTGCAGTGCTAAACTGTCAGCAATTCCCTGCCTTCTTGGCCTTTACCTGTAAGATCTCATGGAAATGCTGACAGACTGCCAAACCAGAGCTGTCTAGAAAAGGCTGCTGCTGCTTTTACTTGACTTCCATGCGCTGTCAGAATTAGATCTATATGCACAGACCTGCACTTAGGTAGTATTTCAGACTGACACTCAATTAACAATGGATTTCTCTAAATTATTCTTTCCTTCCCGTAGTTTAGTAAGAACTTGGTAATATCTGTTTTGTGTTCATGGGGGTTCCCTGTAACATGCATCTCCCATTCCCGCAGTGTGTCAGTAATGTTTCCTGTAATTATATATTTTTCTGGACCAATTCAATTGTCTCTTGATGTATTCCTCGCTCAGCTGAGCATGTCATTACACACATCATTTGTGTGCAATTTAATGCAGTATGCAACAAGGTTATATTTCTATGGTGGTTCAATTTGAGGGCTCTTAGTTTTTCAGCCACAATCATTTCTCTCTGTCTTTTTTTTTTCTTCTTTCAACTGGCTTTCAAAAAATTGCCTCTGCAATGATTCTGCACTCCTGCCTTGCTCGGTCATGCCACATTTTAAATTCACATTGGAAGATATTCCAATTATCAGTCAGGTAATGTGATGAAAATGGTAACTTTCTGTCTTTAGCCTGGGTGTGCTGATCAATTATTATCAAGTGCATTACATAATGAAATTATATCCATCTGTTTGGTATTTCTCTTTCCCCAGGTGGAGCAGTTGTAGGAATGATCATTTTTCGTTGGCTTTTGACTCTGTGCAGTAACAGGAAAACTAAATACACCCTTTAAGCTTCAATCCGGTTGTTCAGTGATGACGCGACGAATCCTACTTCCGGGTCTAAAGTAGTCTGCGTTTAATATGGCTTTTGTGTTGTTAACATGTTTAATGTTATGTATTTTCTTCTATTTGATCTCAAAAAGCTCCTAAAACAGTCAGTGATCCCTGTTGACCTCCCTCGGCTTTTATTACCGCTAATCATTTATTTAAGCTCAGTTTTTAAAACCTTAGGATGTAACTACAGCCCAGCCCATGCAGCAGTATATGAATGACTAACCTCGTATTATGGATGGATTATCTCAGTTGTTCTCCTGGCTGAAGTTTGGTCCTTTTACAGCATCCTGCCATGCGATTACATTTGTTCCTGACCACCGAGAACACTCATGTTAACTTTTATCGAGTGGAAAAAAAGTTAGCTTGTTTATATTATGCTAACATAGCTGTGTCGCTAGCGGTCACGTAGCACATCATTATACACCAGCTAGCCCAACTTCAGTAACCCTACAAACGTCACTGCTGTTTAGTTTTCTGTCTTCATTTATGTTGGAAGTGATAGCAGAGCTGTACGTTTTAATTTGTTTCCAAAACCCTGCAGTCAGGACATGCTATATTGTATTTAGATAGAAGCTAGCGAGCTAACTTCCTGCTACTTCTAACTCTGTTAAATGTCATAAATTCCATTTTCATGGATGCCTGGATGTTAAACTCAATTGTTACACCTGGTAGAGCAGAACGCTGATCATTTTATTAAAGATGAAAGACTTTAGACAGTTTTTCAACTCTCAGTAATGCCATAGTGATCGTTTGATATATGGACCTGCAGCGGAGTTTAGACCCAGACACGGCTAGTGACGTCAGACTGAACAACCGGATAGGAATTAGGAGGTTAAGTAGCTGCCAGATACTGTTAATTAAATGCACTTGATTTAGTCTTTAATAACTGACTAAACACATTTAAAATATGTGTGTCTGTTATAAAAGCAGTTTAATTGTCTGGACTATTTAGGTGGGGAAAAAGCCTTTTCTCTGGAAAACTGAACGATAACTTCAGTTTTCAAAGTTGCATTTGAACAAACCACAAAACTTTAGGAATTACTAACGGTGGGTATGCACAACTCTATGCGTAAATTGTCTGCACGAGTGTTTCACAGAAAAATGTGTTTTTAAATATTTTTGCGTAATTATGCTTAATTTTGCTTTTTGGTCATCATTTACAGTTTTGCAAGGAATCATAACACGCGAAATGCTCAGAATTACAATAAAAAATGCACGTAGGGAAAACAAAATACTAAACGGAAAGGAGTAGGCTTTAACCTCCCTCTGTCCATTTTTATCCGCTTATCCGGGACCAGGTTGTGAGGGCAGCAGCATAAGCCCAGAAGCCCAAATGACCCTCTCCCCAGCAACTTCCTGAAGCTTATCTGGTGGAACATCAAACACTTCTCTTTAACGATAAGCTCTCTCTTTACCATCTCTTTATCTTGCTTGACTAGTGTGCAGCATTTACATTGCAGCCTCAGTCAGTTTAAACATATTCTGTTATTCCATATCTCATTTCATTGTATCTTACATGTAAAAATGACTGTCATTGCTAGATGTTGTTATCTATGGTATAATTTTTTGGCTTCATCGCATTGATGCTTGAGAATCTGGATTTTTTTTTTCGTTTTTCTTTTCTTTTTTTTAATTGCATGTAGTTTCTCATGTGGAGCTAACAGAGATAACAGACTACATGACCCTTGTCCTTTACCTATATTCTTCTTTTTCTTTTAGTCTGTTAGTGTTTTTCATATCATCTTTGATTCAATTTTTTAAAACTTGAGATTGAGTGTCTAAGGGGAAATGATATTCAGAACTCCTGTTATTTTTAGTCTGAAAGTTTCTATTTATTCATTTTGTTTTGTTTCCATTCCTGTGGAGATACTTTGGAAACTTGTGCCTCTTCTGACTTCCTCCTTGGACCTCAGACAATATTATTGAATTTTCTACCGCCAGACTGTCTCCTTATTACTTGCCTTAGATGTGCAGTCTTCTTTCTTACAACATCATCACCAGTTTCTCAGCTTTACCAGGAGGTATGCATGTATGCATTTCCTTATATAGAGAAATTGGGTAAGGCCAGCATGCGGATAGTTAGCAAATTGTATGGAAATTCCACAGGTTATTGGTTCCAACAATTCAGATTTGCTAACATACCCATGGTGGTGAGAACAAAATGTCCTCAATGTCCTGTGGACGTGCAAGAGATGTTTGGCTGCACCTCTCTTTCAAAAACCAAACCACAACAGATTAGCAAACATACCTCATTTCAACTGTCAGTAGGTGGAGGGGAGATGATCTTTTGGGCTTGTTTTTCAGCCACAGGGCCTTGGGTGCCTTGCAATCAGTGGGTTGACCATGAACTCCTCTGTATAGCAAAGTATTCTAGAATGAAACATGAGGCCATCTGTCCCACAACTACAACTTAGTCAAATTGGATTGTGCAACAGGAAGATGAGCACAGCACAAAATCTACAACAGAATGGTTAAAAAAAAAAAAAAGAGAATCAAGGTGTTGCAGTGGCCCATTAAAAGTCCAGACCTCAACCAAATTGAAATGCCGTGGTGGGATCTAAAGGGACCGGTACATACTGTAAACAAATGCCCACAAACCTCAGTTAACTGACGCAATGTTGTAACTCCATCCTGTAAAAATAACTGTTGCATTAGACAAGTAATTTTACTTTTTTCCATATCGCAGATGATAAAAGGACAATTTGCCACCCAAAATTAAGAGTGATAGCGGCAATATGTAATTTGATTTCCTGTCAAGTTTGTTTCTAGGGTGCACATTAATATAGTGTTTCCTACCCATAGTCTAGTACAAACTCTAGAATTTATTGGGTATCTTTACTTGATCAAGGCCATATAGTTATCGTCTCTTTGACCTAGAATAATAATTGGGCTCCTTTGACCTTCCATTGTTTTTTATTACATATATATCATCCTGATAAATCATAATGGCATGGTGTATGCAAAAGTGACTCTCATTAACTTTAATTACAGTGTGCCAAGTCATCTGAAGGCACTGTTTCGTCCCAAGAATCACCCAGATCCTCCCTCATGGCCACAGGCCCTGTCCTTCATCACCTGTGAAGGTGTATCTTATCTATTACTCCTGAATGGCTATTCATTAATCATTCCCTGATTCCAATCAGATGGTACTTGATGGTTAACATGGCTTTGTTTGGCCATCCTTCAGATGGTGGTATTGGTTTTTGGTTGACCATGGCACTATAGATCCTGCAGCCTATTGCTACTGGTACTTCTGTGTGCATAAGAGCAGCATTCCCCTATATATGTAGAAAACTGAGCCATGTAACTATGTGCAAACTGTTCGTCAGGAGTGTTGTGTTCTTAGCCTGACTTTGATATCCAAGTGTTTTAAATATTGGTTGGAGACCATAATCCTCTACTCATTGACAAAAAAACTTTCTACTAGTTTGACCAGAAACTGAGATGCAAAATTACCATCCCATCTCTTTGTCAATCACTAGAAGATGCTTGATGTGACTAATTGCCACAAATAGAAAATGGTGTGTGCAATGGAAGGAGATTGCAGGTAAAGAAAAAAAAAAAGAGGGAGATACAATAGAAATAGTTTGCTCTTGTGGCAGGATATCAATGGCACAAAGATGAAACAAATCAACCTTAGGTAGCCCCGGCTGTTAGCCAATCCATAGTAATCAGTGAGACTGCATTGAGCTCTCCGCTTCACGGACCCTTACCAATCAGCAGAGAAAACACAGATCTGTCATCTGTTTTCCTGTGCTCACTGATGGAGACAAAGGCCAGTGAGAGTAAAGTGTGGTAATTATTAGGGGTGCAACGATACACAAAATCCACGGTTCGGTTCGGTTCGATACTTTGGTGTCACGGTTTGATGTTTTTTCGATACAAAAAAATGTTCATGCCTTTTTAATTTGTCATTTATTAAAATTATAAATATAGATTTTTAACTTGAAAGTACAGTTTTAAATTTAATGTTGCTGAAACAACAAAATAATAATAATTTTAAAAAATCCATCTGATCGAGAAATCACTCATCTTTGGAAAAGAGAATTTATTACAGAGAAATGGCTCTTTCCAAAATAAAAGCTATACTATCCGCTTCTTCTGGGCTATATTCTCAGCAGCATATTAAACATATCAGGTCCCCATAAGGACAATCATGTGCTAACGGCTGTCTAAATGACTCGGGTAAAGTTTGTAGCATGCGTGCTTTTTGTTTTTGTCTGCTTTCACTTGTCTTTGCACTAAGATGATGTCAGCGTAAATGTGCAGTCATATTCGTTGTGTTCCCACTAGTGCTGTCAGCGTTAATCTCGTTAAAATGACATTAACGCCATAACGCGGCAAATCTCCGTTAACGAGTTACCGCGGATCGCCCCGTGCGTGGGGCTGGACGGCGTCAACACGTTAACAAGCTAACTGTGCTAATGCACTAGTTCCCACCAATTGAGCATTGCGTGGCACATCCGAAATACTGTTTTACTTTTGTCCATGACACACTTACCATCAGGGTCATGCTTCACATGAAAACCAAGATAGTTCCAAAGGCCAGATCTGAATGAGGGTGGGGGAGGTTCAATGTCGGGTAGCGTTGAGGCAGTTGCCATGTTGCAACGAGCTTAGCTTCTGTCTTGCTAGCTTGTGCTGTGCTCAGTGGATCTGCACTCGACAGTGCAGCCTCGGCGGAGTAGTCGAACGCAGATAACACAGGCAGCATCGTCAGAAGAAAAGCTGATAAAGTAAATAAAATTATCTTGTATTGTTCGATACATATGCGTACCGAACCGAAAGCACTGTATCGAACGGTTCAATAGGGGTGCAACGGTACCGTTGCACCCCTAGTAATTATATATGAAGGGTGGGTAAGGAAACTGTGGCCCATGTATATTTCTGCCATAATGACCTTTTAAAGTCTTTTGTTCCCCACATTATTTGTCAGTCATTCAACAGTGTCCCGCTGGCTATCATTAGAAAATTGATTAGGGATTTGAACTAATGCATGCCCACTGCTAATGTCATAATACAGATGGCATGACTCACTTCAGCCTTGTTAAGGAGATTTTGTCTAATCTTGTCTTATGGACTAGTCTGGCCAAATGACTTCCAGAGGGATGTGCTGTGTCTATTTGTATTGATCCCCATTAATTGCTATGACAGGGAAATATAAAATTGTATGTTAGGTGTAATTCAGAAAATACCATGCATCTCCTCAGAGAGTGTGTAGACATAAAGGCAATGAAGATACAGACAGAGACGCACATGCACACACACATTCACAAACACACATCTGTTTTTGTGTCTGGTGGCATCATGAAATGAACTTCCTGGTAGGCAGATGATTTGGCATCAGTGTGCTCAGGTTTTCATAACCTTTGGATGCCTCCCACCCTTGTCCTACAGAGAACCGAGGACAAAGCTCTGTCCTATTAGAGATGAATAATGAGCCTGTTGGCAAAAGAGACGTTGCTAATGTTTTGCCCAAAACTCTAAAATCTGTCCCCAATGATAATGTATTCTATGCCTGTGCCAAACAGGTCTATATTTGAAAAAGTGATTTCATTGCAGATATGACTTATAAAACCTGTAGAGTGGAAACGCATTGTAATATCTGGCAGGTGTGTAGGCATCAAAATAAGGGCTTAGTTTGTTTTCCTGTAATTGATGTCTTTCCTGTGTGGTGGCATAGCTTTGTTTGTTTATGCTAATAAACAACACCAACTTGGGAATGTGGAATAATTCTTTATAAAGTCTTTAGGGTAATCTTTTGAATACAAAGCTTATTTACTTCATATTTTTTGCAATATTTCATGTTTGTTTTTTTTTATTAAGTGGAATAAGAGAGTGTATGGTAGAATAGTATACTGCAAGCAGAGTCTTCCTACCGTGAAAGGTTATGGTCATCAGAGGCAAAAAGGTCAGCTTCATGGGAGACAAAGAGGGTTTTCCTATAAAGACTGCAACATTTAACTTTTTCTTTTGAAACTCCAAGTCAGGGACCATACTCACAAAGCTGTTCCCCAGGGTAGATTATTGCTTTGTAGAAGAAAATCTTTGAACGTTAACGGTCTCTGTTTTTTCACCATCAACTCTCACTCTTGGACACACAGTTTTTGAAATGTCAGTTCTTTAGGGCAACAGTTCTAATTTTTGTTTCGCTTAGTGTAAGTAAATAGATCTGACTGTGAGTTTTTGTTCAGAGATCCCAGGAGAGTGGCATGCATGCTCAGCAGAGAGACTTCTCACTGCAACCTCCCTCGAACATATTGATCAGGAATGCTTATTGGCGTCAGCCCTGTGAATAAAATGCTGCTCTATTGAGTTCAGTTCCCCACTGGGCAACTGAATGAAGAGACAAAAACCTTTAGCACTTTTTTGTGGACTGCTATTCAGCTCAAATCCTAAGCCTAATGACGTCACCGGTAGGAAGAGAAAAATTGAAAATGGCACCTTTGTAAACTGCACCTTTTGAAATGACAATGTATATATCTGTTTTTCTTTTCTTTTCCCCCCTTTCTGTCAGTTTTATGTTATGTGTTGCAGCTTCTCCAGCAGATCGAGAAGAGCGCCGGATTTGGTGTTTATAAAATCAAGGGCAGATAAATAGTGTTGTTCTCCGGCTCTTCACTCAGAATCATTTGTTGACATCAGTGAGAAGAAGAGGCTTGACATGTGCATCCAGATACATATCCCTGCTGGAATCAACCATCCCATTAACATTTAAAACCCTGGAACATGAAAAATGACAGTGTTTATACAGATTCAGAGTACAGAATGAGCAACCTTCTGTATCCACATTATAGCAATTTTTAAGTTATAGTGTGGTGTGAGGAGTGGGAAATAAACTTTTCATATTTTTATTCTTGTGATTTTAAGCACTTAAATGTTGTGGGAAAAATTATTGTTTTTTTAATCTCTGAAATCATTTGAAATAATCCAACATGTTGAGTCCACTCAGTATGTGTTTTAAAATTAGAACCTTTTGATCTGCCTCTAACTTTTCACCCTTTTGATCTGTTTGACTTCAATTCATCGTGTTTTCCCTGAGCCTCAGAATGACTTTATGTAGTCAAGTGGTTTCCCATATATCATTTATTTATTTAGTAATTAATTTATTTGTGTATTAATCTATGAGCTATGTATTTAATATTAAATAATGCACAGTCCTTCATGAGATTTTACGATAAACTTCGGGCTTTCTCAGTGGTCCTTTGTTTTCTGTTTGGTTGGAATATAGGGCAGTACAGTTTGGGTGCTCTTGTCAGAGACAGTTTGTGTGCTGCTATTTCGTAACAGTTTTTTGCGGCAGCCGGGGTTTAAGAGACCTTTCCTGGGTAGTGTGTGAGCTCCTGTCGTCCCCTTCACAGGTGAGGAGACATAAGAAGGGTCCAGACAGTTATGGAGGAGTGAGTGCTCGGAGGAAGAACGTTTGGGGGCAACTGAGCTGGCCAGGAGGCTGGGCTCAGTATCGCTATCTGGTGTAGCATAGCCACTCTTATCCTCTTGTAACTCCTCTTGCTCCTCCTCTTCATCATCGTCACAGCACAATGCATGGTACAGAATTTTGTCACTGAAGCGGACTCTTTCTCTTGTGCCAGAGGTACGGGAAGTCTTGTGGCTGTGCGTGGAGCTGCTGGCCTCCTCGCTCGATGAATCTGGAGTAATAATGCGTGGCCCATTGGGGATGGGCAGCCCGCCATTCATCTGAGAGTAGACAGACGCAGTGGTGGGGGGTGGGGTGGGGGTTTGTGTTTGGGTGAGGTTGGTCCCACGACCCATCTCCTGCTGTGGATCTCCTGGTTGCCCGCAAGATCTGCGAGCGGCTGCACCAGCAGCCTCCAGATAACTGCAGAACTCCCAGCTGTCAGAAAGGACATCTGCATTGAGGAAGTCCAATCGGAAGGCCTCTCCCAAGCCCCGCTCACTGCTGGACGTGCTGCTGGCTGTGGCCACGGTCCAGTCATCTGGCTCCAGGTCAAAGTCAAAGTCAGACGTTAGTTTATCGATTTGACCCACCACCTGTGAAAGAGAATAAACAGTTTTAGGTAAAAGATTTTTTAACCTTAACAGCCACAAAGATCCAATCATAAATCTCTGAACAATGGTTCATATATTTAAGAATTGCTACTAAATTTTTTATGTTGTGCCAAGATTTCCAGAGAATGAATCAATAGCCAACTGTAGTGACTTTTACCTCATGACCTCAAGTTAATGATAAACTTCTCTAAAGCTAATGGATTAGTTTAAGCAATATCTGGTGCAATTATGTCTCTCTTAGATTGAATTGCATTTACTTTCCTAACTCCTGTTTTGGAATCAAGATCTAATTCTACTTCTTGTTAGTTTACGACCAAGCGCTTACAAAAATTCAACTTGACCTTTACTTTATGTTTAGTCCTATAGTAAGTAGCATAAAGTGCATTTTACCTCCAATATGTCCTTGTTATCATTTACCTCCAAAGGCCTCTGTGTCCAAAGGTAAGCTTACGAAGGCAAAATAATTAGGATAAAAGCTAAAAGTTACATTTCTGAAAAAATGATGCGTAATAATGTATATTAAGCTTTATATACATAGCAAAAAGTGCACGTATCACCTGTTCTGTTTTGGCTGGACTTTTATATGCTAACATAATTAGAACACATTGCATGTGCACTTTTGCCATTTTTGCATATTTATGTCATGAATGCATATTGAAAAAGAAATATTTTTGCACTTGTAGGAAAAAATGCAACGAGGGGATAATGGTCTTACTTTTTGCAGACACAGTACATGAATAGACCGACTCCAATTATATGAAATCTCTAGATGTTTCGCATGCCCCTGAATTGCCCCCCACTGGGAAGTTTAACAAAAGCCAACATTTACTCAGTTTGCCTTTACAGCTTGCCATTACTCTCTTTTGATCCATAAATCTATAATTGTTTGTTCATAGTTTGGAAATTGTCTTTATTTCCACCAAGCTTTTCCTCAGACAGGTGTTAAAAAATTTGCTTCATGTTATATTAAGACAAAATTAAACAATCCTTTGGAATGAGCCTGTAGCATGAAAGAGACTTGAGACAGAAAAGGCACCACGTGCACCAAAGAATCCTCTCAGACCAAGCTGTGTATCCTAAATCCAGTAGCTGATTCATTTTAAAATGAGATAAACCTTCTTAGACCTATAGCTTTACAGTATGAACCCCTAATCCAGTGCTTTTGATGCCTGCCCTTTGATGTTAATTGTAGTGCTATTGTAATGCCCATGTCAAATAAAATAAACTCAAATGTTCACCTGCTGCACAGAAATGTACCACAAAAGCATTTCATTTATTGTTACCTCAAAATTAACCTCAATGCCTTTGTCATCAGCAGCAGTGTTGAGTGTTTGATGAATAGAAAGCACTTCAGTGGAAATCATGCTGGTTTGCTGACAGCACCTAAAATCCGAGCCCTCTATACTTGACATTTTAGCACCTTTAATCAGCATGTTCTGCTCTCAACAACAATCTATTGTGAAATGAAAACACTCAGCATTCATGTAGCTTGTAAATGATACATTTCCCCAAACTATTCAGCAATTAAGCACAGTGTTTTGAACTCAGAAAACTTTTTTTTAGAATGTGTACACCTCGATTTGCCCTGTAATTGCTGCCGAACAGCAGAGAAAGTGTAGTTTCACCCTGAGATTTGTTGAATATGATCTGTTTTCGCCCCCCCATAATTATTTGCAGTGCTTGCTTCTTTCTGACTCTTATGACTACAAAATGAGTATGCTTGTATCAAAAACTCCAAGTCTTATCTCTGTATGTGGAATTGCTATTGTAATTCATTCTTTGTCCAACTTTAAAAGCTGTAAATTCAAACTTGCTGCTCGTGTGCTCAATAAAAAGCTTAAGAATAAAACTGAATCAATCTTCCATCCTAAATTTGGCTCAAGCATGGTTAGATTCTCCTTGCTGCTGTTTTATCTCAATCCTGAATTTTTCTTGGTGCTGATAAGTCAAAGCACCTGCATTTTGAATCTGGCTGCATACCTCTGCACGCACAGCATTGGCTCATCTGTCAATGAGCTTCTCTGCAGATCTGCCAGTTATGGCATCGAGCACCTCATGAGTACCTGGACTGTGCTTTTCCACTGGCATGCTGCCCGGAGGGAACTAGGCTGTATGAATCCTCTAATCCTTGAATTACTCCACCTGTTTGCTGTGTGATTTGCAGACTTTTACTCATGGAGCTGTTAATGTAAGATGTTTTCAGGGCCAGAGGAGTCTGAATAGCTTTGTTTACTTGATTGCAAAACCTAATTTAATCAGTGTGTTAAAAGAATAGCTATCAGATGTATTTCTCAACCCTGCTATTAAACCCGAATTTATTATTGTTTGGTTAGTAGTTATTGCCATGAGCAACAAGTCATTTTTATATATCTTCTAATTTGCGTTTAAACAGATGGAGCACTTACAGCATACCGTGGTAAGTTCAGAGAAAGGTAACAGGTAATGCACAAATCGAGATTCTAGTTGCCAAATACATAGTGTTTGCTGTACCTCTGCAGTGACCCTGAACCTGCTTATTTTCTATTTTAAAAGGCATTCCTGCATGCTTCAACTGTTTAGCGTGACCTCTCCCTGCAGTATGTAGTGGGCTAATTTAGTTTGATAACAGTTTCAGCCTGAAGGATCTGCTGATTCTTTTTGTCACAATGCTGCACATGCTCAATGCAACAACAAAGAAGTCTAGTCTCTGCTTTTTTTCCTCCAGAGTGTGTGATTAAGGATCTATGGATGGAATTGGATGAGAAGATTATTTTAGCACAAAGGATGAATGAACACATAAGGAACAAGTTATTAACACTGTGCACAATGTGTTGGAAATAGCAGATGCATTATGAGAATGCATTACGAAGTAATTATGAAACGTGTAACACGGAACTTTATCTCATGTGGACATCACTGCACGTGGGTTATTAATCATATACTGGAAAAATAAATAAATAAATGAAAGCATTCCAGAGATCATGTACACAAACAAGCTATAACCCCCCCCCCCCCATGTGCGTATGGTTTTTATTGTCTGAAACATAGGCCTACAAGGTAAATAGTTGTTAGCTCATAAGGTGCTTATATTGAGTTCTCTTTTGTTTTTATTTCCTCCAAAAATGTAAAAATTCTGGAAGCTTAAAGTTGTGATAAACCTCTGGAGTCAGGCTGTGTATCCCCAACAGACTTCACGGCACATTCATACTACAAAGTTTATGATGCGGTGATGGCATATCCTTGTGACTGAAAAGACTCCATTTGCAACACAGTTAAGCAGTAATGTGTAGTATAAGCATGGATATAAAGTGCTGGGGATTAGACTTTAACTTCAGTCTATAATTTTCTCTCCATGCCTCTGCTGACAACTTCACTTACTTGCTTTACTGTAAAGGCTGTCTTATAGAAGCTATTAAAAAGTATGATGACTATAACAATAACTATGATTTTCTGTGTGGGAATGGTAAGCAGAACATGATTTGTTTATTTTAGATTAACGGTTGCCCAGGAAGAATCGCACACACAAACTGAGTAATAAATGGCATTGTAAATTTTTTTTCTGTTTCATTGCACACTATCAGCCAGCAGTCACAAGTCAATTGAGAGCATATCACCTGATCAACAGAGAGTTGAGTCATTTCAAAGCTCTTTGAGGTGCTTTAAAAGAGAGGCTGCCTCAGTAGCATCAGGTGAGGTTTTATTACTGTACCTCAACACCTGTCTGAAATGATGGTCTGGGTAATTGAGGGTCAGACTGAAAGAGGGCACCCTCCAGCCTTGTCTATAACAGAAAGGCAGAGTGACGGAAAAGACAGGCAAGGATTATCTAGCACAGATTTGTGTAAAAACTATTAATGAAGCCCCCCCTCAGGAGTGGTGATTTTTCTGTAATATTCAGCACCACCTGGTCTCTTGATTTATTTATTGTAGCTGGGCACCTGATTTCTTTCTCCCAAAGTGAGTGTCTTTTCTCTCTTACGGCTAATTAAAATTGTACCAGAACATTAGTACTGTAACATTTTTTCCCAGATCTGATGTTTAATATGTTGTTGAAAATTTCAGACAGAGGTCAAAATCAGCAAATGTGAAAATTTAGGTGTGAAATTGCCTCTGATGAGGAGGGTATATTTACCACATGTTCTAATCACTCAGTTGGTCTTTAAGCAGATGTTTAACTGGAATTGCTTGTTTTGATGCGCATTGATGGTTTTCTGTGTGGAAAGATTTTTGTTAGCTGTCTAGTAAACAGATGGGAATTACAATTCTTTGCAAGTCTTACATAAAAGTGCATCTTTAACATGTTTCTAATGATGCCAGTAGAAAGGGTATCTGGTTTTCCATATGCATTACATATTTTAGTGTTTACCAGAAAGTAGAAAACAGCTCTGAAATATGCTATCAGTAGCAATGCAGTTTGTACATATGTAAAAAAGAAATCAGGTGTGAGTTACCAAAATAAATGAGACATAACACCCTCACTGGGTTCATTTGAAATGCACGCAGTATGAGTGAATTTTCTGTGGATCACTTCATTACGCTGTGTTCAAGTGGCCTCTCTCCATCTGTTCCTGTGCCACCCGTTCTTCCAGGAGTCATTTTCAGAGCAGACTGAGAGAAGTTTGCAGTGCTTGTTCGTTAATTATGCAGCATCCAGCGTCTAGCATAGCTTTGCTTTTTTTTCATGGGAAAATCTCAAATGTTCAGAGGTGCTATTCAAACAAATCTAAGTGTTATTTCTTTCTCAACATGTCACAATAGATTTCCAGCCCTCCACTGTGCAGCACTTTCAGCACTGAAAGCGGTTAATGCCAGTTAGGAAGTCTCAGCAATTATCAAAATGGCCTTGCATGCTGGCTTTGTAAGTAAAGGCTTCACAAATATTGTTTTAATGCAGTTAACTCCAGCAGTTTTGCAGCTCCTTCTTACTCTGTATCCTCTCCTTATTTCCCCTCAATTGAATTCTCCTCAAGCCGAGAAGAGGGAGGCATCCAAGCCACTCATATTTTTGTGATATGGTTTATCTTATCCCCCAGAACCTAATTTATCATCCCCGACTTACTCTGAAAGGACATATTTACCAGATTCACTAGCAAAATTGTCCAGTGACTTGTAAACTTGTGCAGTCTCTTCCAGACATCTTTATTCACTACTGGATAAAATGGAATTCTGGGAGCATTTTAAAATTTGTAATGTACTGAACATTACCCTGCTGTATGTGAAGAACATGCAAGTATTTCATATCTGCACAGAATGTTGCTTGGCTTGAGAGTTTAGACTTCATTGAGTAAAAGCTTCGGGAAGAAATTTACACATGACATTGTTTGCTTGGAGTGTGATTAGGGTTGCGCATCGGGGCAGAGTAATGCAGTACCATTGATAACAACTTAACCACAGTGTCTCTGTTTCAAAACGGAGCAAACTACAAACTAATTTATGAATCACTTTAATAAAGCTTAACATTTTTTCAGCTGCCCTTCAGAATATATTTTTCCAGACTGTGTGAACTTAGGTTAATGCAGAGGAATAGATGCTGCATCATTCCCCCCTAATCATATGCATGAAAGGAGACGGGGCTGCTTAACAGAGGGTTTGCAAACGTGATTCAGATGACAAATGAATATCCGTTACTCTTCATGTCAGATAATATGCACACGCAAGCAAGGTCTTGAAAAATCTTGTGTAACATAAAAAGTGGATGAGAGACAAGATCCAAAGCATTGTCTAGTCTCAGTTTTGTTTTTTTGTCTTGTCAGATCCCCCAGTTTTTATTTTATTTACAGTTGAATAAAAATGTTTTCAAACATACAAAGAAAATCTGTTGATATAACAGGTGTGAAATACTTCCGTTGTGCTGCTTTGCCGTTAGCGTCCCCCATGTTTCCTCAGCTCTCCTGCTAGGTGTGCTAAAGAACAACAGTGATTTGAACAGTTCATCACATTGTTACAGTATCTTATTTATGGTTTTGAATCTGGAGCAGATAGTTATCTGATCCAAATCAGTGCAGTTTGGTGCATCCCTCTAATCACAGCAGAGTCAATGGTGTCGCTGATTTACGGTATGATATATAATACATTAAGTATCTTGACAGACCTAATTTCAGCTTATTTATCACATCAGAATTTTCCCCCTAAAATCTGTATTGACATCTTACCCCAGAAAACCTATTATCACCCAGTGTGTAACTGAATCATTGTGCCACTGATCTTGGACCGTTCTGTGGGACATGTTACAAAAATTAAAGAAGACCTACTTGAGATCGGTTAGCTTCTCATGCATTTCCGTTGTACAAAATTCCATAGTACTTTGTACTAGCCAAGTATATTGAGCATGGTCGGGATTTGAATACAGTTCACTCTGCAGACCAATGAGTCACTGGGCAGAAGACATTGCAGACAAGCTAGGGGGACCTGATTAGGGTCAGGCCATCTTGATTGCTCAGATGTATTGCTTAGTGTTGGCACAGGGATAAATGTCCTTTGAAGTGTTCGCTGGAAGCATTTGGTGTAATTATCCTGTCATGAGAGGGGCTATAAGCTTGAGACTTCATTAGGCACATGCCTGCTGCTTTTTCATCTTTTCTCAAAAAACACTCATCTTTATGGAGGCCTTAAAGTGCTAAACAACGCTGTGATGAGCGTACGGCCAGTACCTCCTGACAACTCACTAATCAAAAGCATCATTACAAACTTCAGCACATAATGGGCCTCATTTATCCCTGTGGGGCTTTAGAAGAGGTGGGCTTCTGAAGTCCCTGTAGGCCTGGGCAATCAACCACTTTCTTGGCCAAATTTAGGTCATTAGACTGTTAGACTGGACTGTCTTGTATTCGAACTCTATGGCAAATTTGGAAGGTTTATCATATCATACTTCGAGCGGCTATGGGTTGTACAATCAGTGAGGGAGGAAAATGGGAAGATTGTCTTCCAGCAATAGGGAGGTAGCAGATGCAGCATGTGTTGGTGCTGGCAGAGCACACTGATCATTTATTGAGGTTCTCCTTCATTGCTTCTATCCGTGTTGAGAGGCCCAGTGCCGGTAATGACCAGAAAAAGATGGTAGGGCCACGCTACGGGGCTCCTCAGTCTGTCTGCTTCCTTGAGATAGCAGGTGGATTAGGCCTGTGTACCGTCAGGTCATGCTGGTCACATGCAAGGAAAAATGGATCATGTGAGTGCAGTCAGGCCACACTGACCCATTTTAATGACTCGGAGTTTTTATTAGCAACATGGTGTCTTTCTGTCAAAGGCCAGTGAAGGTGTAAAGCGATAGTAGTTTATATGTGTTTTTGTGGGTTGGGTTGAAGGGTAAATGTATTTGACCTGCACTGGAAAATGGGGGGAATCTCTTGGGCAGAGGGTAGAATACCACAAACTGCAAGTCTGTCTCCATGCCAGCCAATAAGCAGATAATAAGTGTATCCCGACGAGGGGGAGATGGGGAAATACACAGTCCATTCTATAGCTGCATGCTTATCCCATTTTATGCCAATGACTAATCATAATTTCAATGTTTTAAATAAATTTAGATTTAGCGTACTTACAGTTGATCTGATTTGTTACAGTAACAATTTCTCATGTAATTCCTACTATGGCAGTAAATTGGTGTAAACATGTTACTACATTAACATATCACAGCAGAATATAAACACATTTTCTGGGCTGTCAAAGCTCATTTGCATCAGGCGATGTGCATAGTCGAGCAAACAGTTAATGTTGATGGAATATTAAATATATACCCATCTCATTACTGACTGAATTAATATGTTGAAATAATTGAAGTTGGGTGCATCTTGGGGTTTGAGTTATTTATTTGTGCTGTATTTTAGTGGAGAGCACCGACATATATAAGCAGCAACAGTGGTAGTCCAAGCTTTACATCGTTTGAAATGGTTTTGATCAGCATTGGCCAAAATAGTCAGGCAAACAAAGATGTATATCTGCATGTTAGTCTCCATCTTCTAAATTTGTAAATTCTAATAATCACTTGTAAAACACCTCAGAATCAAAATGATTTTATGAAAAGAAACAGGAAACAGATGCATGAAGGGGCGGACAGATTGAAAAGCCAAACAGAAGGTGAAAGACTGACAGGGAAAATAATCATAATCTTCATGCAGTTTTATTTTTACTTTTAACTTATTTTTTTATTCTTCTGTCTGCTTTACTCCTGCTTTTCTATCCATCTGTGAGGACATATTCATACCTTTAAAAATATGTTCTACAATAAAACACCATTTGCACCTCTCACATTACCACTGACATGCAGATTCACACATTGCCATTGATCACCTGCTCTCTTTCTGTAATTAAAAGTCCTTACAATGCAGTCGTCTTTCCTGGGTTGTGGCTGAAAATATTGCCTAACAACACATCAGTAATGAAGCAGGAGTTACTTTTTTTCCCCCAACTCTAGGAGTGTAAATGGAATTGCAAACCCAGCACACCAAGTTGTTAAAAAACTAACTTGAAGACAAAGGGTTTTTTTAAACAGGAGACAACATGTTTTTTTTCTCTTTCCTTAAAAGAATCTGTGGTCAAATCTATCAGCTCAGTTAGTGGAGAAGTAGAACAGGCAGCTGTATGTGTGGTCAGCTTTTGAAAGATCTGATATGTGGATGTGTAAATCTCAATGACTCCACCCACACAGCTTGCTGTTAATCACCCGTGTATCATGTATGCCAGCAACTGAACTTTATTGCAAAATGTCTCATCTTCTGCCAAGACAATGGGTGGTCTATAAAGCCTTTATCATATCACAATATTTCAAGTACAGGTGATTACAACTTGCAGGCAGCAGCATTTATAAATGTATGCAAATTGAGGACATTTCCATCCTTCTTTTCCAATAAGCTACGGCCATTAACATACTACCTAATTTTAAGTGTCAATCTCTTGAAATAAGGTGCTGGGAGCAGCAGCATTATAGCGCAATAGTAGCAATACAGCACAAGTCAAATTTAAGCACAAACGTAGATGGGGTAGTGTTTTCCCCAGAAAGTATAAAATAACTGCTTAAAACTTTAACATAACAAAAATGAAGGTAACTTAAGCCTGTAACTCTTCAGGAACCTCATAAAATTATAAAAGTATTTTCTGCTTGTAATGATGTAACTCTGAGAAAAGTCTGGGAAAAGCCGGGCTTTTTAACCAGTTGCTTACAGCCCTGCTTTACCACCATATAGTAATGATTTCGATCCACTGTTTGCTCTTCCTGTCATACGGAGTGCAACTAGCGGAAGCATTTGGTGGAGTCTAGTCTGCAGTATGTGCATTGACAGTTCATTGTGATAGTACATATTTTGAAGAATGTATTAATACTTTGGACAAACCTACTGAAAACTGCACAGAAATACCATTTTCATATCATGAAATGCTTTCTGAACTATTCCAAATTCATTACAAGCAACATTTGAACCCCTACAATATATATTACACACTAAGTACTGAGAAAGTAAAAGAAGCTGAGAAACAGTGGTGTCTGACAGTGCATAGATGTTCTCTTCCTTTTTTCAATCCTGTCTAAAACAGTAAATAAAATCAAGCAGCAACATCAAAACAACATAAAAAGGACGCCTTACCAAGTAGAAAGGTCTACTAACATGCACTGAGCGCAGGAGATTATGTTCCTCCACCTCTTTGTTGCTACGTTATTGGTGCAAAATTAGTTGCCTCATACTAGATAAATAAGTGATTTGTTAGGGTCAGTGTTTGTTAATAATCTTTGTTTGTGATTTAAGTGATTTTTAACAGCTTGTCATTGTATGGCCACAGAACATTTTCTATTGTATGTTTGCATGGAAGTTTAAAACAAGCCCATTGCTGATAATCAGTGTCAATAAAGTAAAAATGGTAATGTTTTTCTGTCCGATTGATTATAAATGTCAAACATTCATAAATAAATAACCAGTAACACTATCTATCAGGGGTGCAACGATATTCGTATCGATATTGAACCGTTCGATACAGTGCCTTCGGTTCGGTACGCATATGTATCGAACAATACAACATTTGTAATTTATTTTATCAACTTTCCTTCTGACGATGCTGTCTGTGTTGAGCGCTCAGTGAATCTGCGTTCGACTACTCCGCCACTGTCGAGCGCAGATCCACTGAGCGCTCAACACAGACAGCATAGTCAGAAGGAAGAGCGCAGGGCAAGCTAGCGAGAGAGAAGTTAAGCTCTCCTTGCAACATGGACCTCCCCCACCCTCATTCAGATCTGGCGTTTGGAATTATTTTGGTTTTCATGTGACGTATGACCCTGAAGGTAAGCGAGTCATGGACTAAAGTAAAACAGTATGTTGGATGTGCCATGCAATGCTCAATTACATGGGTGGGAACTAGTGTGTTAGCGCAGTTAGCTCGTTAACGTGTTGGCCGTCTAGCCCCATGCACGGGGCGATCGGTGGTAGCTCGTTAACGGAGATTTGCCGTGTTGTGGCGTTAAGGTCATTTCAACGAGATTAACGCTGACAGCACTAGTGGGAACACAACGAATATGACTGCACATTTACGCCGACATCATCCTAGTGCAAAGACAAGTGGAAGCATACAAAAACAAGCAAGCATGCTACTAACTTTAGCCGAGTCATTTAGACAGCTGTTAGCACATGATTCTCCTTATGCTGCTGAGAATATAGCCCAGAAGAAGCGGATAGTATAGCTTTTATTTTGGAAAGAGCCATTTCTCTGTAATAAACTCTCTTTTCCAAAGATGAGTGATTCCTCAATCAGATACAGGGCTCGCAATATCGCTAGCCCGACGTCCCGGGGCTAGCGATTTTTTTCAGTCGGGCTACCAAAATCTATCTCTGCCCTGCCCGTAGGATGGAAAAATATATGTCAATGCTTTTGCATTCTTTCAGAAATGTAGCTGGGTAATTATGTCATTGGCATCGGTGAGCCACTGTCAATATGTGACATATTGAAATCGCGTTTGAATTTGCGCTTGTTTTTTTTGCTTTCAATTTGCAATCGTGCGAACTGTGTATAGAGAGCGACAGCACCGATCTGTGAGTGATGATAATTTGTGCACCAATTCCTCTGACATCGTCTTATCAATTGTTAGCTTACTATGCAAACATGACAAGTGAAATCTCCCGCAGCAAGCTTAAACATGTGAGAGGTTGATCGCGCAGAGAATCGCTGAGCTTATGTGAGTGCATGTGTAAAAGCAGCAGGAGAAGTTATGACAAATCAGACTATAAGGCAAAAAGAAAGTGCAGCTTTATGGTTTCATGGACAAACGAATATCTTTGGCTGCAATATGATGAGCTAAATAACCAGGGCTGCACATAAGTGGTCCGCAGGTGTGCATTCGCTGTCAAAATAAAAAACACGCACAAGGGTTAGGGTTAAATTTAAAAACTGTACTTTTGAGTTAAAATATATATTTATAATTTTAATAAATGACAAATTAAAAAGGCATGAACATTTTTTTTGTATCGAAAAAATATCGAACCGTGACACCAAAGTATCGAACCGAACCGAACCGTGAATTTTGTGTATCGTTGCACCCCTACTATCTATATATTTTTACATAATGCATCTGCCATGATGAAGTCTTGAACAAACATTGGGCTAAAGTACGATAAATCAACAGACTACTTGCTGCATGTTTCAGTTCACTGTGACTTTCAGTTCACTTGTTCTACATTTCATTTTGTTTTAACATAAGCTTAGTTTCCATTGCAGCTAAATGTTGTCTGACAATGGCTGAACTGTTCGGGGCTGAGAGAGCAGCAGCTAACCCTACTATTAATACAGGGCATGCAATCAATATGCCAGTGGCATTTCTAGGTTTCCTTGGCCTGCAGCGCTTATCTTAATGGAGGTGTGCTCCCATTTTCTTTTATAGTGTGAACACATATATCATTACCCAACAAATATAGCTAGATCTACAGGCCTTTGTGAAAACACTGAGGCACAGAGGAGAAAAAAACCCCAAAAAACTAATGCAATTTATTTTTATTTTAACCTTCTCTCTGAGCCTTTATGGAAGCAATGATGGACCTCAGGAATATTCAATTGCTGTTTCACTTCTGCTCCATCTTCTTTGGCCTTTAGTGAAGATTGGCTATCCAGTGTTTGTGGCAGCATTATTACTCAGAACCATACCACAGAGGATGATGCGGTGTGCATTAGTGGGCAGAAACACATTTCTGTGGAGAAGCATTTTCATTCATCCTCCTTCAAGCTTACCTGGAGTTTCCTTGAAATGATACATGCTTAGTCAGATAGTACATTGTCCTACTAAAAGAGTGTGACCATGTTCAGGTGCAACTGCTATGCCAGCCAAGGATGAATAATTTGTAGCTCCTGAAAACTTTGCAGCTGTTTGAAAGCAAACTCATACAATATGGACAATGACAATCTTTGCCAGAATGACAAATGCTAACCTGCTAATCTCTATCATAATAAATCAAATCATCTTATGACCACATTTTTAACTCCTGTTGTAGATCAACTCTTTTTTGGGGGCTACACTGTTTACCTGGGGAAAGAAAGTCTCTTCTGACCTCTTATCAACAAAGCATTTTCATCCGCAGCCCTTTAACTGTGACTCACTGTCTGGAGGAGTGAGGTGTTTAAAATAAGCGTGGTATCTTACCTTCCCACAATAACCGCTATGCTATCCTATTTACAGTGATATATATTATCTAAAGGTGTTATTGACATAATCCTCAACTTTAAAATAGTTCCAAAAACACACATCTAAAAAAGACACATCTCATTTAGTACAAATACATTTCCACAGTAAATACGTGATCTTTCAAAAGAAATGTCTCTTTAATAATTGTGCTAGTTTCCCCTGAATCACAGATTGAAGCAGAGAACCCTCTGCACTGAAGGCTTCAAGATATAACAACATGTGCCTGCTCTATTAAGAAAGACACTGCAGATTAAATTTGTGTACTCGTAAAATGTTTGTTTGAGCTCTTACACCCAAATGAGTTTTACTTGTTGAGGTGCTACCACTTATGAACCAGAAAATATGCCCATATCTCTGTGAAATCACCCTGGCTTCTGTTACTGTGTTCGCAATGTCCAGTGGAACAAATCAATGATTGCTCTCTTGATGACCTAGAGAGAGTTTTGACTATAATTTTTTTTTATAATAGAATTGTTCTTGTGAACATCCATTTAATACTTTTACCATCAAAGGTAGAGCCCAGTGTTTCTCTTGCAGGTGTGTAACAGCAGCATCATTATGCTGGAAATCAAACAAGCTAAGACCATGCACTTACACATGCTTTGACTGAACGATGATAGCGCCCCTCCTTCCCCACCGTGGTTATGAAGTAGGCCACAGATATTGGCGTGGCTTGCTCTCCTACCTCTTTCTCTCAAAACAATTTGTCATTGCTTCCAGGGTTCTGCCATTTCTATCTGTGACAATCTGTAGGGCGGTCGCCTCAGAGAGTGACAAAACCTGTCACAGTGCGTCACTTTCACTCTCTCTTTGGCAAGCGGCAGGACATCTTTGAGTTGGCAGCACCTTTATCAGATATGGCAGTTCCTAAAGCTCTGCCTATAACAGCAGGCAAGTTGGAGGAAAAGAGCTGGTGACTTTACAGAGACCTATTTGCAAACAAAATCACTGGGAGACATTTCCCACAAGGCACCATCTGGCTGCCACATATACCTGCCTCCATCACTCCCTTGCCACCACCGGGTTTCCTATTTATAGGAACTCTCCTGTCCACCCACCCAAAGAATGCATCTTGTAAAACAGCAACTAAAATCTAGCAAACTGTAGATATTCCTTCAGGCAATCAATCATCAGGGTGACAGATGTCAACACATCTCCCCCTTAATGTGTGGATAACATCTTCTTAACAGTCTGCTGTCGCTAACAATGGAAATGAACAAGCAGCCGGCTTCTTGCCAGACTTCGCAGAGATAGCAAGTCCAGCAGTGACCTTCTTTGTCATTATCTGAACTCTTCTCCTATATTTAGCTTGGCTCTAAGTCGCGAGACAAACTGTGAAAACGACAGAAACGCCTAAACTGAAGGTACCGTGTATGATATAATGTTTGTGTATTGTGGATTTTCTTTAGCAGAATTTGCGATGATTTTGGAAGTCAGCTGTCAACCATCATTGAAGTATCAGAATTATCAATAAAGCAATTAGTGTTTCTGTAAGCGTTGTAGGTTGCATTCTGATTATTGGTATTATGTTATTGAACGTGCATCCCCAAACGAGCACAGAATACTGAGAGCGAAACAGACGTGCACTTGCAAGCTTGTTAGACATTTGCAGTATTTTGATATGGTCCACAGTGACTACGTTTTGAATGCTTTAAGGACACTCACAGCAATGTACTACTTTGATTGGAATGCTGAAATGTTAAATATAATTAAACTTAAGCAAATAAAAACTGCAAAATTCATCCTGACTAATAGATGTTCTCTCTGCCTCCATGCACTCTTTATCATGTTTTTATCTGCACATTTCACATATCCTCCCCTTTATTTTTTTCCTAATCCAAGGTTTTATCATCTGAGAGCAATACTGAACTTTAAACAACTTCCAATGTAAAATACAGCCTATGAATTAGTCATCAAAATCCAGATGTTTTGTCATTGTTCCCCATTAAGTAAAAGCCTCTTTCTTTCTTTCTCTCTCTCTCAGTTTTGGATAGATTTCATCAAGCATCTCGTCAAGAGAACAATTAGTCAATGTGCATGGATCAGTTCCTTTAATTACATATTGAAATACTACCCATAAGCCCAAAAACATATTGATTACGTGCCTGAAATGAGGCAAGAATACATATATGTCCCCCTTGGAGAAATATCACAGCCTATTTTCTGCTTAACAATTCTCTTGATTTGTGATTTAATGTGTCTATCTCTTTCTGTGTGTGTGTCTCTTGATAATTATATGTTGCCGAGTTGGCAGGGAAACACGATGGTGTTTGGAGAAGCGTTACCTCGGTCACACAACCCCTTTGGGCAAAAGGAGCCTGGTAAACACATCTCACAAAAGTGAGAGGAAAGAAAATATTTAACTAGGACAGTATTTTATTGCATATTTAAATAAATAAATAATTTAAAGAATACATTTAAAATTAATATATGCATGACTCATTTGTTTTATACTAAGCCAGAAGTCTGCCCTCGTGCCCTTTGTGGACTGTCAAGCTCAAATACGGCATAGTAGACAGTTTAGGGGCAAGAAATCCACGGCTACCCAACCCAAATATCTTCTGAAGTCTGAGGGGGAAAATGCTGTCTGTATTGACCTCTGTAAACTCTCCTGCTGAGTTCTTGGTCTTAGTCACTCATTTTGAGCCTCATTGAATAAAAAAATAAATATGTTTTTGTAAATCTTTAATAATGTTTGAAAATGGAGACTTAACAGTGGTATTGTTCAACTTGTCCATTGGCTACCAACTGGCCAACCACAATTGTTTCACAGTCAAACCCACCTCACCTTATCACATGCAGTTTTTTGCAACCAAGATGGTGACCTCATCTTAAAGCTTAAAGCTTAAAGCAACTTGTGATGTCACAGTAGCTATATCAGTCGTTCATACTGCCCCTGGTTTTGCTGTGGTATTAATAAAACCAACACAAACACACAGTGCAGCGGGGTTCCCTTTACCTGCATTCTCCAGGGACATTAAAAGGGGCAATTACAGCAGACAAATAACCAATGTACAGTGAAGGTGAACGACAGGAGAGGCAATTTCCCATTCTTTTCTCCTCTCACTTCATCTCCGTTTCATGCGTTGAATTTCTAGTCCATAAACACTGGGCCCATTGTACTGTGTTGACACAAATTGGAAAGAGTGAAGAATGGAGATGTATTGTTCTACGTAAAGCATATTCATCTTTTCAATAAACTTGGCTTTGGCAAGGGAAGAGAGAGTGCGAAGTCAGGCGCAGCATGTAATTAGTTGGTAGAGGTATGGTATGAGGGCCTTGTTGAGCCATCTGTGGAAAACATTTTTGAGAATCGTTCTGACTGAGATTTTGTCGCTTCGTTGTCTTCACCTGCACTTGTCCATGACCCCCTCTCCTATATGCTTTGCTTGCCAGCAAATCCCATCCTCCAAATCTACTGTTTGCAACTCTGCATGATACAACAATCGGTGTTCGCCAAAGCACCTTCTGATACATTCTCCTCGCTTTTCACACACACCGTTCTACAAGGTTCCTGGAAACATTTGAAAAGGGGCTTCATTAATAATCCATGGATTTTGTGTTCATGCATAAATGCGGCGCCAACCTACAAGTGCAAGTCCGTAGTTGGCCACTGTTTTGACACCTTTCATGGGTTTCTCGCTCTCTTTCTTGCAGCCGAGCTTTGATTGATGACAACAAAAGGAGTGGTGAAATCTGAGGGCTGGATGGAGAGATAACTGGCTGGCTGAGAATGACTCAGTCTGTAGCACAGAGTCAGTCTGCTGCAGCCTGGAGGAAGAGACAGCAGTGCAAGAATGAGAGGGAGCAGGAAAGGGAGAAGGTATCACAGGGTAAATGAGGCCTTGCAGTTTGGTAGTGCACATAGCTTCATCATCCTTGGCTCATGTTTGGGAGGCAAACATGACTGGGCTAATGTTGCTTTATTTGAGGAGAGAAACATCACAGAGTCAGAGTGATGTGACCAAACACACAGCAGGGCCTCGCCAGCAGCATTCTATCTAATCAATCTACTGTGGGAGGACAGAAAACACACAAACAGCATGCACTCACAGAACACACACACACACAACACCCCCCCCCCCCCAAAAAAAAACCAAACAAACAAACAAACAAAAACAAAACAAAAACAAGACTACAGTATATACACACGCATTCTCATACTCATAGCTAAACTCATATCTTCTGGCAGATACTCATACACCCACACAAACACATGCATCAATCACTAGCTCTTTTTTCCCCTATAAAATAAAAAAACACTGTCATAAAGGCACAACGGATATATATGTACAGTGCACGCCACGTCAGACTGACTGCCAGACTGGCTCATGTTACTTTGATCCTGATGGGAAATGGTGATTATTTGAATGGCAGCATGTCAATCTGACCTCAGGGTTATTGAGATGTTGTTTTTTAATAGACCAGATATAACCCAAAAAAAATGCATATGGCAGCCCTGACTGCATCTATGACATCATCATGCAAATTCCCCTCTTACGTGACCTTGGATTTATCTGCACGGACTCAGAGAACACGTGATGTGATCAGGTCAGTCACGACAGGAAAAAAATGTCCCCATCCCTTGGCCCTTTGTAGTCATCGCTTATGAATCGTATTTTTTCTCAAAAGGTGATGGCTGCCAGTAATGTTATACTGGTGGGAGGTGCAGTGTGGACATTGGTGTTGGGGGCTCTGGCGTGCTCTCCCTCTTTAAATAGCCCCAGATCTAATCTGCAGACAGCAGCAGAGTTCTGACAGATCTTGCCTTGGTGCCTCCTCCCACTAGGTGACACATTCTTTATTTATTTTTGCTCTCCTCCGCTCTGGTATTCACTCCATGGAGCACTAGCCCCTCAAGCTATTGTCAGTTCTGTTCTCCATCCATGTCTGAAAAACCAAATGGATTTACAGGGTTTACTGTCAACCCCTCCCTTTTTCTGGGCTTATGAATGTGGCACAATCTTCTCTTTCCAATCTTTTATTTCCACACTATCTATCCCTTCATTATGACTTGTTCCTTCTTCACTTTGGGCCACTCCACTGACACTGCCTTTTCTTTGTTTGAGCATTTCTTTTCCGAAATGAATGTAATAATATGTCCTAATCTGAGCATGATATAGTAGATTATCTTAATAAATAAAGTTTATAATGCATTAACGGTTCTCATGAGCGTTTTAAACCTTAATACAAGAGAGTGCCTCTTTTTTTCCCTTTAAAATCAGTAAAAACCACAATTCTCTCATTACTCTGTAATAAAAATGATAACGTAGGTCTAACCTTAATGAAGTATTCATTTTAAATCAAACTAAACCTAGCCAAAATGTAACTATCATCTTGGTAGATCGTAATATGTATTTGTTTTCCAAATGGAGATTGACAACAGCGATGACAAATAATGTCATCTTGTTAATACAGGTGTCAGATCAGGAAATAGTTGTTGTTCTGAAGGGCAGTAATTTCGTTAGTCAGTTTGGAGGACTTGAGTGGTTGACACCAATGTAAAGCTTCTGCTCCCTTAGGCTGCAAATCCTAAAATCTGCAGTGAACATCACTTGTCGGATATAATCAATGCAAATTAATAAGTGGTGGTAAAATTGACATTTTCAGTTGCACATTTTTCATATACTAGATAGAAGAAGCACCTTAAGTGGAACCGCACACTTTATTATATGGCTGAGAAATGACCAGATCTGCAGATTATGATGGCACATAGAAAACTGTTCGCGCCATGCAATTCTAGTCAAAAAGCTGCTATCATTTTATAGTAGTGAGATATTTTCCTTGTAATCTGTGTGAAGTCACTGTTCAGTATCAGGTTCACTATTGCACAGCCACAGTTCTCAAAAAGTTTGGGAGCAGAAATTTAAATAAAAACTGAATGCAATGATTTGCAAATCTTATAAACCCATATTTTATTTACGGTAGAATATAGAAAACAAATCAAATGTTGACAATAAGAAAATGTGCAATTTTAAGAAAAAAATAAGGCCATTTTAAATTTGATGACAGCAAAACATCTCAGAAAACTTGGGACATTGGCATGCTTACCACTGTGTAGCATCCCTCCTTGTTTTAACAACAGTCTGTAATTGTCTAGGAACTAAAGAGAACAGTTGTTGGACTTTTTAAGAAGGAAAGTTGTCCCATTCTGATGTAGGATTCTAACTGCTCAACAGTCTTCTTTGTATTTTCTTTTATTTTCTTTTTGTTGCTCCAAATTGATTAAATTGGTAAAAGGTCTGGACTGCAGGGAGGTCAATTCAGCTCCTGGACTCTTCTAATGCAAAAGCCATGGGTTGTGTGATTTAGCATTATTTCACTGAAACCTTCCATGAAAAAGATGCCACCTGGATGGGAGCATATATTGCTCTAATAGCTGTATACATCTTTCAGCATTGATGGTGCTTTTTCTCATATGAAGGCTGCCAATTTTATAGACACTAATGCACCCCTGTACCATGAGAGATTCTGTCTGAGTGAGAGGGTCCTTCACCACCTTTTCCATGTTTTCCAAAAAGAATTTCTGAGTTTAACTCATCTGACCAAAGAGCAGTTTTCCACTTTGCTTCAGTTCAATTTAATTGAGCTTTCCCACAGAGAGGATGGCAGTGTTTCTGGATGATGCTGGCGTATGGGTTCTTTTCATGATAGAGCTTTCACCTGCATTTGTGGATGCAGGTGAACTGTGTTCACAAACAGGGATATCTGGTGTTTCAAGTGTTCCCGAACTTATGCAATGATTCCCATGACAGAATCATGCCTGTTTTATTGTTTTTTGGCCTTTATGTGCAGAGATTTCTCTGGATTTTGATTTTTTTTAGATGATGACTCCAAAATGCTTTTCTTATATCAAATTCAAAATAAGATTTTTTTCATGCAAAGAGTTCTTGTTGAACCTTTCACGTTTTCTTTTTGTATTGTAAATAAATATGGGTTTATGACATTTAAAAATCATTCTGTTTTTATTTTCATTTTAACAGCATCCCAACTTCTTTTGGAATTTGGATTTTAAAAGCCCTGCAGAGACTGGCTTTAACTAAGGTGCAGACATGAAGTTGGCCATAAATAAGTGCAGTCACTGTAGAAATACCTTATGAGGAGTAATACCTACTGTCTATGCTCCAAAATAAATTAGCAAACTGGCAGGAAAAGCAATATTTCTTAAACTATATTTTTTCAGACTTTGATTTCTTCATCCCAGAAAAATACCTCGGAGTTCACATCACGCAGGACCTGTCATGGTCCTGTCACATCAACACTGTGGTGAAAAAGGCCCGACAGCGTCTCTACCACCTCAGACGCTTGAGAGACTTCCAACTGCCCTACAAGGTGCTCAGGAACTTTTACTCGTGCACCATAGAGAGCATCCTGGCGGGAAACATCTTAACCTGGTTCGGGAACAGCACCATGCAGGACAGACGAGCTCTACAGAGGGTTGTGCGGTCAGCTGAGCGCACCATCCGCTCCGAGCTCCCTGACCTGCACTCAATCTACAGCAGGCGGTGCTGGACCAAGGCCAGGAAGATCGTGAAGGACCTCAGCCATCCCAACAACAGACTGTTCTCTCTGTTGAGGTCAGGAAAGCGATTCCGCTCCCTGAAGACCAACACAGAGAGACTGAGGAGGAGCTTCTTCCCGCAGGCGATACGGTCTCTCAATCACACCACCACACAGTACTGACCCACACATATGGTTCTTACACACACACTGGACTTTCTGGACTTTGGTTTTGCACAACACTGGTCACTATATTCTTCATTTCCGGTTAATACTTGTACAGCTGCTGTTATTGTGTATATATTTATTTATATTTAGATTTCTTCATACATTCTTATATAGTTCTATATTGTGTATTGTGTATTTTGTTGTACAGTTATTTTATTTTCAACTTTAATTTATATATTTATCTTTATCTTATTCTTCCCAGTTAAATTTACCCTTCATTCTAATTTGTGTTGTACAGTTATTTCATTTTTAACCTTAATTTATATTTTATTCCTTCCTAGTTAAATTTACCCTTTTTAATTTTTCATATTTATTTCCTATCTTATTCATAGCCTTTTCCTTTTTTGTTTTCTTTAGGTCACGAGCAGTTGTCCAAGCATTTCACTACATATCGTACTGTGTGTGACTGTGTACGTGACAAATAAAAATTTGAATTTGAATTTGAAACAAACAATTGGCAATTGCGAATAAAGATTCTGAATCATACAAATTTGTTTGTAACATCAAACCAACATGCACATTTTTCAGTCTGTTTCTGTCATTTAAGGCAAGTAGCCCTCCATTAATAATTCCTGCTAAGTTTCATCTAGGGGTTTAAGTGTTCAGGCAAAAGTAACCACTGCATCAGCAGAAGACTTCAAAGCCACTAGATAATCCTAAGGCAGTGGTCTCGTCATGTGTTTCCTTTTTATCTGTTTCAATGTAAATACTGTACATACCACCCCTATTTATTCTGTGGTGACAAGCCTGGAAACGAGCTCATATACAATGCCGCATCATATCTTTGCTTTGCTTTTCCGTGTTTTAGTAAAGGCAGCGACCATGTGCACTCTGCTGTGATCAAAGACAAGAAAACAAAGACTATAGTTCTACTTTATACATTTGTGTGATGACGTGGTGAAATCCATTTCTATGAGATATTCTCTCGACCCTCCTCACTCCATGCACAATTAATTTGATACAAGCTAGAAGCGTAAATCCTAGATGATTATGCTGTGTTCAGGACAACAGCAATGAATATTTTCATCTTCCCAGGACTCAAGAACAGCAGGAGATGAGGAAATTAGTTTTGTTGTATTATGTAGATGCCTGCTCATTTTGCAGCATCGGCAGGATTCAGCAGTTGAGACGGCGGTATTAGGGATGGGGTGGGAGGTTAGGCAGTTAAGGTTGTTAACAGTAAAGCACACATCAAATTTCACAGTACACACTTTCGTCTCATATTTTCTTTGTTTTTTTGGAATGAGAGGTATTCCACGTGTGGTCTGTGGATGATTGTCAGATTGAGTCTCTTGGGCAGTATATTATTGGAATAAGAATATAATCGTTGCAGACCACCCAGTCTTCTCTCCTTAGACCACAAGCACAATTAAAGGCACAGTCTTGCAAGCTGGGAAGTGGCCAGCTGTTCTGGGTTAATAGATGGGTTTGGCCAGACGTCTGCGAGGTGACCGCTAGCTGGCAGCCTGCTGCTGGATAAGGTTGCAGATTGTAAGTGGACATGTACTTTGCTTCCCTCTGTGTGCAGTTGTCGCTGAAGATGATGAAGCACCCTGAATTTTCCCTCCTTCACTGTCTGCAGCTCTCTTGTCTCGCCCTTATTCTACCCTTCCTTACCCTTCTTTCACTAGCCAAGGCCGAAGCAAGCATGCTGACACGTAGGCACTATCCTACTGTACCAGCTCCCTGACTTCAGACCCCAGATGGAGTGTCTCTGTTGACTCAAGGGAGTTCAAGGACTGAAAGAGCATGATAATAAGAAAAGCAGAGCATGAGAGAGACTGCAGAAGGCAGAAACCATGCCCTTTCATAACCCACGTCCCATCTTTGAAAAGAATAACACATAGTGTCAACAGTGCTTACTTGGCACTGTCCTACTGTACTTATACTTGCACTTGCCCTCAAACCTGGAGTTAAATCAGTGAAGGCACAGTCATGATCCACTTTAACCTGGAATCACATGAAAGGGCATGCTAAAATATGTACATTGCTCTAAATATTCACCCAGTGTGTCCTGGTTACAGCTATTTCTTATTTCAGCACTGCTCTGCTTAGCTTAGTGGTTTCATTTGGCATCTGCTCTCATTACCAGAGCAAAAAAAAAAAAAAAAGGAAGGAAGAGAGAACAAGATGGGGGGTTGGTGTGTTCGGTCAGGCACTAATGTTACTCTAGCTTTTCCTGTAGTTGTTGGAGTAGTCTTGTTATTGGTGTTGAACTGAGGCCTTGGTCAGAAATGAACAGTCCTGTGGGCTTCAGGCTGCACGAATAACTAGCGAGGGTTCCCATCCAAGCACTTAGAGTAGAATGAATTATCCATGTGTTACTTTTATGTTATTAAAAATCAAAGATTAAAACATGCTATGTTTGATTGACAAGTCTTTTAATATGCACAAAGGGTTACCATTAATCACAACACAACAGTTTTATTATGTCAAAAGTTTGTCTACATCAGCAGTGTCTGTAAATGTTAGATTACAAAAAATTCTGAATCCAGAAATATGATTGATCGGGAAAAACAAAATGCTGATTTTTTTCCATCTGCAACTCTTCAATGATGTATGTGACTATACTGTATCTGCTCAATTACTTACATAGTCAAACAAATGGCTGGGCTTCAGAAGTGTTCACTGCATCTAATGCAAAATGAAAGGAAATCAGAGTATGCTAGTGGAGCAATGAATAATAGGTAATGTTTGCAGAGTGTCTGATAGATCCCATCAAAATGCATATGAAATATTCATTTAATGGGCTACACTTTATTTGGATAGTCCAGTGGTGAAAATCGGCATCCCATTAAGTGACTTTAATGTGTCGCTAAAATGCCTAAGGTGTTTCAAAAGCTGCTCATAATTGTGTGAGAAGGAGTCAATATATCTCAGGGCTACAGTTAAACTTATGGTTCGGGTTACTTTAGTTGTACGATGTTCTGAAAGCCTGAAAGCTTTAATGCAGTAAAAAAGAGGGAGGAATACAGGAGCGGAGTCTCTTGCAGCTCTCTTTGGCTTTGCACTGGCCTTATTAGTATTCTGTCTGCAGCAGAGGACAATGGTCTAAATTTAACCAGAAAAATTTAAGGAACTGGCCTCACCATCTTTAAGAGAACAGAGCTGACCAGACCTGCATTGTTCCCACACCTGCTGGAGGACCAGTGTTTGTGTTTTTTGCCTGTGGTCATAATTCCAGTACTTGAGCAACAGTCCTGTATCTAGACTGGATTGGGTGCTTCTAATGACATGCCTCAGTGCTGTTGGCAGGGTGCTTCAGGCCCACACTTACACCAGCATATCCTACTGTTGTATTGCTGGGATTTTGCTCAGAGATGGCTCATTAATAAATACGTACTCTCTCAAGCTGCATGTCATTATTGAGATACACTGATTAGTAAGTAACTTGAAAATGTATCTCAAGACCTCCAGTATGCAGACGATTGTGATTGGTAAACTTGTGTTTACAACTGCAACCATTAATAAGTCAGCACTTAGTGATAGGTATTGTATATAACCAATTTTAAATTGGTTCCAGTACCAGACTTGTCTGCACTAAATTGCTGATAAACACCTAGACAACAGTAACGGGTATCTGTTAGGGTTAGAATGTTACATATTCAAGAAGACATTTGTTTTCCAGCGGAAAGGTTCTAATTGATGACATTTTCTGCAGGTATCATTTTCCTCTCTCTGACACATCACAGGCATCGAAGAGATGATGAATCATGGGGACAATTCAGAAAAAGTCAACAATAATATTCTTCACGTCTTAACAACTACTCCTTTTACAAAAATCTTTGAGAGTAAAAGGCCAGTAAAAATCATTTTTTCACAACACCTGCCCAATAGCGCTTAAATAGTTACCAAAATGCTACTCTGTTTTACACAAACGCAATGGCTTGTTAGGCTTATTGAATCAAGAGCAGGCTGACATGAAAAACCCCACCCCAAATAGTTTAAGCTTAGTGTGAGATGTCTAGACTAGTACCAATAAGAATGTCAGTGAGGAGTATCTATTGATAAAGTCCTAACAGTACGCAAATAGGACAAATGGAATAAATGCGAGAAAAAAGAAATCAGAGTATTCTATGTAATGTCAGAGCAGCCATAGCTTTTAGTCACTCATCTTTCTATTGTCACCCTGAACATGTCACTACTGCCAGATAGCAAAGGCATATCCTCATGCAATCACTGCAGTCCACCCAACTCATTAGCCTCCAGATATCCAGCACTGATCTCAGAAACTTACCGTTCTGCTCCGAGTAATGAAAGTGGCGATAAATGGAGAGCTATGTGGGGAGTGGGAGAAAGTGAAAAAAGAAAGAGCTTCCATCTATCAATTAAATGACAGGGGCCAGAGTGTATGTGGTGAATTAAGAGAATTCGATGGCCTATTTTTCCTCTCACAATGGAAATCATCAACACTAAATACAGCAATAGCAGATGAAGGCAGGAAATCCAATAAAGTATAAAATAGATGGAAAATACAGCCACTGGCTGCCGCAAAAGTTTATAGCAGGTTTGTCATGAGAAAAATTCTCTTCTGCTTTAAAACGAAGTGTCACTATAAGAAGTTGCTTAGATGCGGTGTGGTGCACCTTTCATCAAAGTAATGATGTTGCTAAATTGAACTGCTATGTCAGATTATTTCTTTCTTTATTGCCCTCAATATTGTGAGCACACACCACCACTCGCAAAGGCCAACATTTTCTCCAGCAGTTCTGAGCAATGAAACACTTCTGACAGTTATTTTGACAATCTGGTGTGAAAGGAGGGTAAGAAGTGGGTGGGTGGGCTGTGTGACAATGTTGTTAGCGGTGCCAGCGCTCCTTTTTCCGTCCTTTCCTTGAAGCTTGTTTTCGCTTTTAGTGGTTCGATGCCCCTCAATGAGATGATACCCGAGGCAGCCTCCATTTGTTTGTTTTTGTCTTTCCTCTTTTTCTTTTTTAAGATTATCAAACTGAAATTATCTGCTGCTTTTCCCTTTGTCTATCAAAGTGAGTTACATGCATATTGAGAGTGCAAAATAAAATCCAGTACATTGATCTTTTTGGATCAGAGGTTAGTAAAAAAAAAAAATCTAATAATTTTCAACCTTTGTATATCTTATTTAAATAAACTGTTCACAATGCCTGCATATATTATTTATTTAATTGTAATTTTGTTCAGGGATGTGGTAGAACGCATTTTGAAGCCCCACATACAGATGATGTGTTTTGATAGGCTATGTAGCTTAGTTTAGCTGTGAAACAAAGTTTATTCCTCAAGGATATCCACTTGTGTCCGAGAGTTAGAGATCAATAGTGTATCCTCCGCCTCTACTAGGCTCACTGATTTTTAAAAAAAGAAAAAGATGTATATTTGTGAAGTGAAAGTAGCATTTATTGATCTTTATCCCTTTTTTTGTGTCCAAGTGCATAAAATCTGATGCAATCAATTTTAAGTAATTACTCAGATTGCAATTTTTGCAGCAAACAGCATGACAGGTCAGATGATATGTATGAAAGAAATGTACGATGAATAGTATTAAGCCAAAAAACATGTATTAAAAACTGTTAACCCGTGTCAGTAATAGTAACCACCTCTACATTATCTATCATCCATCCACCATGATTATCTTATCTATTAAGACAGCTTCAGAAATGAGAAAAGCCATAGTTTATGGCTGGTTTGGTACTCCTTTCCACTTTGTGAGCACAAACTCATACATATGTATAGGCTTAGGCAGGCAGGCAGGAGTGGGCTGAGAACAGCATGAGGCTGTGTTTTGCACTGTGTATATCTAATTGCCTGACCACCAACAGTTATAGCCAGATTCAAATCCAACACTAAATGTTTCCTGAGCTGTTCCCTGCTTCCCAATCCCAAAGCCAATCTCCCTGGAGCCCCATGGTGGCGGGGCAAAGGCCCATCTACCTGTGGCGCATAGAGGCCGCAGTCAACCTTTAGCAATCTGTCAATCAGGCAGTGACTGTCAGAATGAATTTCAGCCCATCAAGCCCCTGCTACTTCTCCTGCAGAAGTTGGCTTCAGAATCCTTGCCCAACTGCCAATGCTATGTCCCTGCAATTAGGCTGAGGAGAGGTAATGGTGTCGCCCCCCTCCAGGTGTCTGGATGGGCTGCATCTGGTCAAAGGAGGATAGGGATGTTGACAGAGTGCACATTTCTCAGAGGTGTACTTGTACAGGAGTGCCACAAAGCCTTCATGTGGTTACGTCAAAGTAGCAATTTAAAAAAAACAAATCTTTTTGCTCCAGGCATCAATTAGTGGAGTTAAAGAGCTTTGTGTGAGATTTACATTCACAGCTATGTTATGTTCAAAGGTCATCCTGTCTCCAGCTTGTTTCAAAGCAGAGCATTAAGAAAAGGTTTTAAAATAGCTAGGTTTCATTTGACGTAGACGTGACGTCGACGTAAAGCGCGAAATTTGACTGGCGGTCGGAAGTGAAAAAGATAAGCGCAAAATCACAGACAGACAGTACGCAAAATGCCTATGTCCTGTTGTGTTTACGGATGCTCCAGTAGGTCGACCAGAGAAACTGATAAACGGTATTTTAGGGTACCAAAAATAGCCCAACGAAGAGGAGAAAAATGGAAAATTCTAACCGAAAAACGTAGGAAAAAATGGATTTTAAATTTACGTTTACAGTCGGGAGGAGCAGAGTCTGCCAATGCCCGTGTCTGCAGCGACCACTTCGTCAGAGGTAATGTTATGTTTGCAAACGAACTTATTAGCATTAGGTTGTCGTTAAATTCTCGTTTACTTAGTGCTTTTAAGTTAGTAGTCTAATATTGACTTGATTGGGACTATAGGCTGCCCAAGTGCTTTGGATGACGAAGAGTCGGAGGACTGGGCTCCGACGGTCAATCTCGGCTACGAACGAAAACCCAGATCGGAATCAGTTCTCAAACGAGAGAAAAGAATGAAGCTTAAGGCAGAACAGCATCGATGTGCAGAGGCGATTTTGGATATGCAACAGACGGCTGAGAGCCCGGATTTGAGCCTAGTGACAGTGGAGAACAGGCTACTAACCCTGCCATACAATTGCAATGAGCTGCAATCACTTCTCCATCCTCCTTTGCAATTACCCAAGTCTTCAGAGGTGTCTCGTTAGACCTCTGAGAATGGTTTACCTTGAAACAAACAACTGTCACTCTAACGAAGTCCTAAGGATGTGGCATGTTTGTTGACGTTAAAGCCGCTACCGCTAACTGTTAGCGTGTTTAAGATAAAGCAATATAAGAACAAACACTCACCCTTGCAAACACCAAACTGTATCCATCACGGAGACGTTTTGTTCCAAGGTTGTGGACCCACCCGCTGACAAAAAAATTGTACGCCTCCAGACTCTTGAAAGCTTTCATTTGCTGCCTAGTGTAGTAAGAAGTCTGGAGGACCAAGTAGTTGGTGATATCCACAGCCTCGATAGTAGGCAAATCCTTTACTTCTGTGGTGTATTCGGACATTTTCAAAGAATACGGATCACGTCCGATATATTTTTTAACTATCTGTTTATATCTCTCCCGAGAAACGGGGTCTAAAGTTGCACAATAGCTGCTCTCCTGACTCTCCACAGTGTCCTCCATGTTTACTTCCGCCCTCCACTCAAAAATCGCGCTGCCTCCGCACGTCATCAGAACCACGTGACCGCAACCCAACTATTACAATCTTTAACATGTCTCTTACTCTTTTATTTACATATGAGGCCTGATGGTTAGATGCCTTTCCCTGAACTTCACTGACAATAAAGTAAAAAACACTTTGTAACAAGTTATTAAAGACTTAAGAATTAGCACCAAGTTATCTTTCTTTAATACATTTTAGAGCATCATAGTGACAGCTCAGCAAAGTTGGGGCTTTATCTTAAACAGAATGAGAGGGCACATACATCAGAACAAATTTGTATGTTAAGTGCTGTATGTACTATGTGCACTAATATTTTATAAATATCACATATTAAAAGGAAAAAATAATCTCCAGTAAAAGTCATTGTGACTTTAAACGCTTTTTTTAGTGTTTGCATTGTCCTTCGTAATTTAAACGTACAGAAAACACAGATCCCTTTAAAGTGTGTGTGCGCTATCATAAATTTAGCCACTGGCAGCCCATTTAATATTTCCTCCATTTAGGTCATAGCAGATGTCATTGACTAAATGTAGACCACTGCTATTTATGGTTGTTACAAATGACTGTGCAAAGCATTAGTGACGCAAGACAGATGGATCCGATGCTTCTTGGGGGCAAAGGACTTGTGAATTCCAGTATCAGTTAAAATATAAGTAACGTCTACAAACAAGCAAGCGCACAGATGGGTAAAGAGATTTTTTTTCTTTCTCCTTTGTGAACCCTGGCAAATATGCTTTGATTAACAACCTCTAGTTGTCAGAAGCTGGAATGACGTGTTAAATGGATAGCTGTTTATTTTTATTCTTATTATTTTTTGAGCATCTGCAACTGACTTGCAATCATAGAATTATGGGATGAACTGCTGACCCTCTGGCTCATGCACCCCAAAGAGACACCCCCACCCTTTTTCAGAGCTGCGGCTCTGAAAAAGAACTGTTGTCTGCAGGCCAAGAGATAAGCCTTCACTGTGTCTGTCTCTCTTTTCTTTTCCCCCCGTCTGTCTGTGGCTCCACCTCTCTCCTCTTCGATTTCACACTGCCGCCTTCTCTACTTCATCTCTTGATTTTTAGTCTGTAAATATTTTCTCTCCACAGACAGACCCCTATACAGTCTGTTTTGGACGTCGGATGCTGTGCTGTTCTGTATCCTCGTCTTCTTTGTTTTGTGCTGACAGATGCCTCCCCAATCAAAACCACCAACGGGTGACCTGTGTCTTCACCCTCACCTGACTCTGAAAGTCCTGACTTTGGGCAAACCACTCCATCAAGCTGCCCTCTTTGCAAAAATGAACAGCTGATTCTAGAAGTTATAATTTCAGCTATGACCTTAGCAGCCGCTCCTGAGGTCATCAGTGCAGCTCAACTCTGCTTGATCATTCCTCACCACCTCCTTACAATCCATATCAATGGCTCTAAAGCCAAACAAGGACGGCCTCTAAACATTAGGACAATTAGTCACGTAGTTTGCCTTTTGGGAATTCACAGATGCACACAGAATTGGTAATAAACCTCAAGCAGCAGAATGAGCTTTACGATTTATGTGGTAGTACAAAAAAATGTATGACAGTCATTCCAGTCATGATTGACCCTTACGGTGTGTTCACACCGAACGCGATGGACGCGAATAGAGCGTCAGGTTTAGTCCTTGATCACATGGATTGTAAGGATTTTTTTACACTGGTCCACACATTGATAATCATACTGTTTTAATGACTAAACTATAAATCTACCATTTTTATTTTCAAGAAAGACCGCAGAATGGATTAAATATAGGATATAACATTTCTTCATTGTCATCATATGTCACCATAGCAGCAAGTGTGGTTTAGTAACTTAACACTTAACAAAACCCGTCCATATCTTCTTCCAGCCAAAAGGTCATTTTTAGTATCTCTACCAACCATCTGATTTCCATCTGTATTTGTATGTCTGACTAGAAGCCTCAAAACTGTGACTCATAGTTGAACTGAGGGTAGCAGAGAGGGTCTACTTGTCAGGCTCTTCTTTTTTTTACATTCCTTACCACACACAGCATGCAAATATAGATTTTACTGTGTCAAAGTGAATGTATTGTATGTGTTATGTATGGCTTTACACCTGAGTTGGTGTTTATGAATATGAATTTGTCATGCATAATGAATTCTCTAATGAAATGACCACAGTTAACCATGGACTACCGTAGCAGGGTGGAGGGTTTGATTATATTGTGTGATGTATTTTCAGTGTAAGCTGAAAGAATAAATGAAAGTACTAATTACACGAGGTCAGTACAATCCTGCTAATCAGTCAGTCAGCCAGTCAAGCTTTAATGACAGGTATCAAGATGAACATCACATCAATAAAATCTTAGTGGCTTTTCTGTTGTTTTTTTTTATCTTAAAATCAGTACACTTAGTCATCCAGAAGACCTTAAAATGCAGCTGTTGTTATTAAGGGTTCACTGTTTTTCTATTGGAGCATGCATAAGTGCATGGGTTACATCAGCCCATGCACTCAGCAACAATTTTTTCAGTTTAATATATAATATCTGGGAAAATATTTTTAAATTACCTGACTACCCGAGAGCACAAGATCTTATTGAATTCATTTTGTCATGTAAAACATTTAGTAACATTTAGTTTGGGGACATTTGGGGCAGGGATAGCTCAGTAGGTAAAGTGGTCGCCCCATGATCGGAAGGTCGGCGGTTCGAATCCACTTAACGGCTACCCTGAGGTACCCCTGAGCAAGGTACCGTCCCTACACACTGCTCCCCGGGCGCCTGCTTAGTGGGCTGCCCACTGCTTCACTGAGTGAATGGGTCAAATGCAGAGAAAAACAAGTAATTTCCCCATGGGGATCAATAAAGTATCCATTATTATTATTCTATGTATTCTATGTACTACTAATCAGCATCTTCTCATTAACGTTAGCATTTATTCCTTTCTTTGTAAGTTATTTAAATTAAGATACCTCATTGAGTGATTATATGCCTAATATTCTCCAAATCCTTATTTCAGAGATGTTAAAATGCATTAATGGTTTAAATAATAATTTAGATAGCTGGATGGTCATGCAATTGATAATTACAAATCTAGCTAATGAGGCTGAAAGTTTTTGTATATAATAGAGTCATTTTACAACAGAAAGGGCTTCCCAGAGATTTGAATAAAAAAAAGTGATCACTGGAGACACAAGTGGCCATAAACAGTTTCTTTATGTGACACTACAACACAGCTGTCACTTATTTCACACTGAAATGAAGCGCCAGATCATTTGAATCCTGCTCAGGGCAAGAGACAGAAGATATTTTCTATAAAAATGCATTAATGAGCATTATTGTATCAAAAAAGAGTCCATGACATAAAAGAATAAAAATGCTTACAACAAATGATTACTGTGCCCACCTTTCTCAAAAAGGGGTTTTGTTGTCCTTTAGTGTATACGTTTTTATTTATAGTCAAACATTTGACATAATGCAGACATTGGGTCTGTGGATAATTACAAATGTGAGTTTGCTTGATGCCATGTAAAAAGGCTGAGGTTCAGTATTTGCACGATTTTATTAAAATTGGGTTCTGGATATAAAGCACGGAAAAATTATATTTCTTTTAATCTTCCTGTTACTTTAACCTCTTTCTAGGAATTAATATATATGGGGTTTTTTCACATGAAAAATGTATGAAAATATATCATTGGCATAGCACAATTATGAAAATAGAGCAGACACATAATTGTTATTTTTAATCTATTTTTGCATAATCATAATGAGTATTTTTCCAGTGTTTATCTCTCTAATCAGAACCTTGTAACTTATGGTCCTCACAGCCCACACAAACCTGCAGTCCCCTCGCCAGACAATATCCTTAAAAATAACAGCAGACTTAAGACTCATTATATTTTTACCCTCTTACACCTTGCTGCATTGCATAAAAGTCCGTATTCTTCGTCATCTTATCACCATAAACCGCCAACTACACAGGTGACTGCGCAGATGACAAAAAAAATTAATCACCCAAACAGTTTGTTGACAAGTTATGTCCCCTTCTGCTCTTAGCTGTGTGTCTGAATAATTAGCCTGTCCTCTCTGCTGTGTGTGTTTCATTTTTGCCTGCCCTGCATTAGATAGTGTGTTGTCATGCTATTGACAATGACAGTGGTGGCAGCCATCCATGCCGTGCTTCTGTCAGTGTGAGCTGCCAGTGCAAAGCAATGAGAGAAACAGAGTCAGAGGACGGCTCCAAAAACACAGAGCTGCTTTTGAAGGCATTGAATTTAAAGAGATTTGAAGGTGCTGTTCTTTAGAATGACTGTAGTATGTGTTAACATTACCAACATTATGAGACAGCCGAGATGTAATGACCTGCCATTACATCTTGCTCTTCAGAGAACAAAGTGTTTCTTCTATCACAGAAGAGCTGAATTTATTCTGGAAGTCTAACTCATTCTCATGGCCAACTTATTCACCTGCAGCCTCAGCACCTGCTCCACCAACACTTACTGGCACAAGCCTCAATCTATGTTGGATAGATGGCTTCCCTTTGGATACCATCCGCAACAAAACCTAATACCAGCTACCCGGTATGCAAGCCAACAACTAGCCACCTCGCCAAAACCGTTAAAGATGTAGTACACAAAGAAGTAGAGAGGAAAAAAAAACGCATTAATGTAGGAATGTAGAGTCATACACACGGACTCTCTTAAGTACTTGTTAATTCATTCAGCTCTCAGCATGCAAAAAGGCTCCCTGAGTGGACAGGTGCTACGCCTTGATGAAGATCTGTGTGTCATTCTGTTTTGCTTGGCTTGTTTTCTATATGAATGCTTAGATTTTGTGATTCATAGATTTAGTAAAGATGTCTATGAGGCAACTTTGCAGGATTCACTGTTTTTGTGATGATTAATATGGTTGGCTCTGTAGTACTTGGAGCACTGTGTAGCTGGAAGGTAATGATATCATCCCAAAAACTGCACATCACTTAAGGTCAGTAGACATCTGCATTCTTTCTCATTGTGAAATATAAAACTTGACTTGCATACTAAATGAAAACAAAAAAATTGAGATTTATTTGATAAGAAGGTTCTGCATAGGTCCACAATGGAGATTAGCATAGCATCAGACATTGTAGGCCACCTGCTTAAATATTCAGACAGATCAACTCTTTACAACGTGAAGTAATTAATGACATTTAGATGTTAAATGGATCCTGGGCTAGTTGGCATTAATTAGGGGATTCAAAATAATCCCAGTAAGAGAATTTAATGTTATGGTATTTGTAGAGTTCCGATGCACACATTGCAAGGTGTGTTACCTTTGTATTTCCTATTATTCCCAGAGCCTGTGATCTTGCAATCACAGAACCGAGTGCAAATTCAGCTAATCCTATTTGCCACCACACACAGTTGTGTCAGTTTTATGCTGAATTTCCAAAACAGTGGAAACAATATAAAAAAAAATCTACTTGAAGTAAATGTTACGAGTCTTAAATTAAATTTCAACCTTACCAGACAAACTTAACTGGCCACTAAAATCCTGATCTAAAGAAAAACCTACTCTCAGACTGTGAAAAGCCCCTAACAAGCTCTTCTACTTCAAATTTAAACAAAGCATTTCCAAAGTGAGACAAACATCGACTAAAACCAACTATTTTAGGTAGGAACTTCATGAAAGAACCAAACAGGATGACACTAGGCATAAGCTTATCCCTCAAGAACATTTGCATTTCTAGTTAGCCGTTGGGGGAAATAAAGTAGCTGAGGTGTTTAAACATTAAAAAGGATAAGGGTGTTTCTCTGAGAACATTTTTCAAGATGTAATTTAATTTCCCTGTTGAGCAGACACTGAATTAAGAATTTAAACTAGTTTTTTAATAGTATTTGTAATCTGTTTTACTGTATATAGTACACCACATCTGCTGTGATTTGTATCAGTAAAAGAAACAGATCTTTGTGTATGTTCAAAAGAACATAAGGCCTGCATTGCACAGTAACGTAGCATTTTTAAATTGTATAGTTTAGTGAGGAATTGTTTCTATTCTAAATACTCAGTTGCTAGAAATGGGTCTGGTAGTTTTGTTGAGGAAAAGCACATGGTGTCCTCAGTGACTTTTTACTCCCATAGTGTTCTCATGTTGCCTTGGCAAAATGCTTTTCAAGAGCCAAATTGAGCCTTCGATAGGAGACATGCCTCTTTTATACACTCTGTTATCATAGTACTGAAGCAGTAATTTTTCTGCCGTCATTTATCCCCAGAAAATTCTCTACAGGTTCTGTACCTATATTCATCACATATCCAAAGTTATTTTGTGTAATAGTAATGAAATTAAAAATATGCAATATAAAAAACAAAAAGATAGTGGAAAAAAATACACTTGAGTACATATTGTCAGAAACTTATGTTTGAATGGTAATAAAACGGCCAGATTCAAAATTAATGTATAACTCAATAACTTTCTTACAGAATAATTGACCATTTGTGTTTTGTGATACTAAAAACTGTACAAGTTATCACATAAAGGTGTTTATGGGATAATGGAGAATAAAACCTGGCTTTACCTTACCAGAGGACTTTCATCCTTCTTAAACTCACAAAGTGTAAATTCATCAACTATATAAAAGAGCGAAAGAAGTAAAGACAACACTGGCTTGTCCCTGAATATGATAAATGTTCCTTTATATAATTATTTTTTGTGCAAGACCTTATTTGTTTAATTGTGACAGATTACTGCCAAATTTTAGAATCCTTTTTATTATGATTCATTCTGAGTGATACAGTTAAGTGGGCTGTTGCTCGAGCACTTTACAATTAAAAACTTTGCTCAGTAAACTTTCCACTGTACAAAATGCTACTTTTGGACTAATTAGTAAGTCAAGTAGGGATCTTCTTCTTGACTTACCTTGTTGCCACAGCAGCCATGTAACCCTAGCATCCTCCTCTATCATACCAACCATTGCAGGTACCTCTCTCTCTAAATCCATGACTCTTTTCTGTGGTCTTCCTCTTTTCCTTCTCCCTGGCGTCTCTCCCTCTTCTGTACATGACCAAACCACCTCAGTCTTGTCTCCAGAACTTGGTTTCCAAATTGCTCAACCTGAGCTGTCCCTCTGATATTTGTACACATGAAAAAATCAAGTTAGATAGCTTTACAAACTAATAGCTGATACTGATTAAAAATAAAACACCCAATTGCATTGTCACAGCTGCATTCTGGCTCTATATTGTAAACAACACATTTTTAATTATACTAAGACAGTGTGCAACATTACACATGCCAAGCCAGAATTAGAAGTGAGTCATACTGTTGTAACTTGTCACACAGTTTCTGGCAGGATTTTCTAACATGCATAACAAAATACCAGATGCACAATAATTTTCCTATGGTGGAAATATCAGAAATGCTGAATATCAACAGCACTAAAACACCTGTTGTGTGTTATCTGAGAGAACCTGTTTGGTGTTATGTGTCAGGACGGATGTGTAAAGACTTGAGCCCTTGAAAGGCTTTAGAAATGGTCCAGTTGCTTAGTAGTGTGCCATCTAACTTGAGCTATTTCTGCTAGTGAAAACTGAACAATCTCATTCGAAACTGGGTTGATTTACGATGCATCACAGACTATGGCTAAAAATAAAAGGAATGACAAAAAAAGCCTCCTGATGATCCCTCAGTATAACACAGTTCCAAAGATTGTAGCTGGATTAAGCTGCACCGCTGGTGAGTGGGTTGGTCCATGCTGCCCTGAGCGTTTTTACAGGCAATGGAAATAGAGAAAAATATAGCGCCTCTTCAAAATCTGATCATAATAGTAATCGGTTTATTTTACATTATGTGTATCTCAACAGTTATAAAATCACATATCCACACCTTAGTAAAACGCAATCTGATGGCCTAATGGAGAGAAAGCTGTCCCTCTGCATACAGTATGCTTTGACACAATGAAATGATGTAGCTATTCTTGGAGGCTGCTTGTGCACTTCGATGGATGCCATTTTTCACACCATTAACTACAGTCTACTGGTTTTATTCACAGCACAGAGATAGGCCAAAACAATCCTAAACACGCCCACGAACGAGCACAATTGCAACAATTGATCTAAGCTGTTCCACCCAGTCTATCGCAATTCTGTGCAGCAGGAGAAACCATTATCTCCATCCGCCCTTCATCTCTCCCTTTCTCTCTCTTTTTTCCCCTCAGTATTTCTTTGCTTTGCCTGTAACACCCTTTTTTCATCCTGTTCGGCTCTATCCTTGCCTTGGGACAAGCAAAAGGGTTTGTGGCTGAATCACAAAGTACAAACATGCATGGTAAAATTTTTCACTGTAACTAGCCCACAGTAGGTGTGTTAGCTGATAAAAATCACTGAACACAACAAGCACAATTTTTGGAGTGTTTATCTCAGCAGAGGTCTAACCTAAAGCCCTCATTACAGTCTGTGCTGAGTGCAGGGTTCATGGAGGGAGGCAGAGCTCAAAGGGCCAACTAATCCAGTGGGTCTCATAGGCACGGTGGGCTAGTCAATATGCTGGGCCTGCATCCGAAAGAATGCTGGAGCTCCACAGCAGAGCTAGGTAAAAGAGTCTCTGGAGAATGCTTTGCGTGGTGCAGTTTTTATTCTTTCCACAGCTCTCAAGGTTAGATGCCGTTTAAGTCTTAACACATTGTTTACCACTAGTCCTTTCCTTCTTTGATCCCGTTGCAGTTCTCAAAACCGCTTACTTTTAAATATTGTGATCGTGCAATTAAACTAAAAACAAAAGGTAATGTCCTTTTATTAAAGCAGTGATCTTTTTGTCACTTGCTAACAACTGTGGACATATCCGAATTCATTTAAAATCAGCCAATTGTTACGTGCGCGTGTTGTTGGTTTGTTTCTTAATGTGTGTATGCAAATTCACCTGTGCAGGGGCTCGGCTGTGATTGGTGGACCTAAGGAATGGCCTGATGTAACTGGTTCCTGCCGTGGACGTAACTATAAAAGGACGACTGAAGAGCTGCGGTGTGGGGGGTGTGGAAAACTTCCCGTGCACTTGCCTCAGGTCCAGACGGAGCAGCCGCAGCCGTAGCCGCAGCCGCAGCCACTTAGTTAAAGTCGGGCATGTGTGTGAAGTGCGGATCAAGTAGGGGTGAGCTGCCGATTATTTTGGGAAACCTTCTTTTCTCCTGTGTACTTTGACCAGGGAGGTCAGACTGTGTCACTTCTTTGTTTTCTTTTCCTTGAACAGGTCAAAGGGGAACCGAAGCCTAGGTTGGGTTTTGTTTGTTGTGTTGGCCTTAGCTCACCCTGAAATCATACACTTCCACTACCGTGTACTGAGTGCCACTGCTGTGAATAAATTATTGTTAAAAGTCCGATGCTGTGTCTGTTTGGGCGTGGGAAGTCGCGGGACACCCCGCTCTTGTTACGGTCATTTCGAGCCGGGTTGTAACACAGTCAGCAGATGATCTGGTTTTTCACTGAATCCAAAAGAGCAATTTCTTCAGTCCTGAGAATAATTGAACCCTTGCTTCCTTCCAGGAATGGACAAACTCATGGGGAGCTCAGCTCAAGGCAGCAACACAGATGTGGAGATGGCAGGGTGTTCTGAATTCAGCCCGAAAAAAAGGTACCTGCTTTTTCTTGTTTTCCTGAGCAAGGAGAACTCTGCTGGAGGCACGTCACCAAGTTTAATTTAGGAATTTAATTTGCACACACAAAAGAGGTCAGTCAAGGAAGAACAAATTGACAGATACAGCAGGCGGGTACTTGTCATTTCTTCCAAATGGCTTTTAATAAGATGAAACACTTTGGCCCAGGTATGTCAGGTTGAAGGGCACTTTTCTCTCTGTGTGTTTTTACGCTTTTACTGTTGGCAACTGAGTATCGTTGACCTGCAAGGAGCAGCTGGTCGGCATGTTCACATGTCAGAGACTTGGCCCAACCCTGCCTCAATCTAAAGTAAATGGATTCTGTAGTGGAGAACAGGCTGGGCCATCCTCAGTGGAGATCAGTGGGCTGTGGTTAACTGGGTAGTAAAATCCACAATGCAGTAAGCCAAGTCAAAATGGTTGTTTTGTGGAAAATGATACATCAGAACACAGCTTTGTGACTTATTACATTGTAATTTCTTATTGTAGGCGTCTGTTTGGACAAACAAAATGAATCCCATCCACGTGCCAAGTTGATTAGCTATCATGAGTATTAATAGAAATAGACTGTTTTTTTTGGTTTTTGCTCTGTAGTAAGTCCAGCACGATGGCATGGATGTCTTAGAAAAACATTTTAGTTATTATCCTGAATTTTCCCAAGATTTCATTTATCATTACGGCTATATTTTTTAATTTGTTGTAAAGATATTTCATTAGACACGTGTCAATTGGGGTCAGATCTAAAATTTGGAAATAAATGGAACTCATCTATTTTATCACATCACTCTGCAGTGGCCCATTTTCCACACAGGGATTTCCTAATGCCATTGCTATGCCCTTAAATTTTGCAAATATTCTCTAGTAATAGGCTCAACAATGTTATGGTATGAGAGTGTGTTTACCACTGTCCTCTATATTGTTCTACTCACTGAGTTAAAGTGCTAGTGATTGCAAGAGCCACTCTTATGGTTAAATGTTGAAGTGTTCTTGCTAAGCAGTTTTCTGCTCCCTGCTCTGCTCAGCAGCAGCAGCAGCAGGGGAGGGAACAGAGTGAGAAGAGGATATGGCTTCTTCTTCTTCTAAAAAAAGAGAAAAAAAGGCCCTTTGATTTTGGTTTGAGTCTCCCTTGGGCTGCCTCTGGGTTTGGAACAGATTTCATTCAGCGCTGAGCATGGTAGCTTCAGCAGAGGGGCACTGTGCCCCCACCCCCACTTCGACATGTGTCATAACTGGTTTCAGACTTGATCAGGAGACACAACTGGCTTGTTGGCTTGGCAGATGGCTCTGAGGCTGAGGCCAGGTGCTTGGTTACCTCACTATCCACACCAGGCTTTAATAACATGGCATTTACGTATGCCTCGCACATGAAAACAATATAGTAGCCTTCCCGATCAGATAATTTACATGGCAGTTTTCTTTGACAGACTCCATTTTAGCACAGATGTCTTGATTTGACAGCCAGGCCAGAGGGATCATGCAGATGGTATTGGGTGATGAATAGAAATTAAATAGACCACCCATTTGTGCCGCATGCATCTGCCATTTAGAGGCGAACTTAGCTTGTTGAGCACAAGTTCTCTTGTTAAAAAACCAGCAAAAATTAAAAAGTAAAAGATGCTGGTGCTAATCACAAGGAAAAACGGTGATGACTGCTTTTTGTTGTTGTTTTTGTTTGTTTTTGGTCACTTGGAGCCTTTAATGACACACTGAAATCCTTATTATAAGATTCTGAAACGGCTTATTGACCAGTCCCATTAATGGAACTGTTACTTAATACATCATCACTGGGGGGGAAAAAAAGCTGACATTTGGAGTACACAGATTTCACCTGACGCTTGCCTTTTGTTGCTGCCTCTGTCCTCCTCCTTCAGGGTAGTTAGTCGCTCTTAAGCATTACATGAACATATGCATAAAGCTACCAAAAGCTACCATCACTCTTATTGCCTGTTCTTATAGTCCTTATCTTCAACGCTATGCTGCTCTGTTGTTTGTTAATTGTCCCTTGGGGATAAATAAAGTCTTCTGATTCTGATTCTGAAAAGGCTGACTGATCGAGGCCAGTTCTCTGGATGTGTTATCCTTCTGATAATTGCCTGTTTTTCTAGCTTATATTCTCTGCTCTCTTCCTGATTAGCTTCCTGTGTTTAAATATCTTGAGCTTCAATATAATTTGCCAAAACCTTTTACGTTAGTTGATGCCACTGGTGCTTTTTTATTAGTCCTTTATTTATCCAAAAATCGAATTCCCAAGAGTGACTCATGGCAGACGTCATGGCAACAAAAGTCAAAATACATGTACCAACATAAGTGCATTTAAAACAAATACAATACACTTTTCCTCTGCCTCATTTTTATTTCTGTAGCACTTCATTAAATTCTTTTAATTTTAATCTCCAATTTCCCAATTTTTCCAATAACCCTCACGGGTGCACTCTAACATTTGCATTTCTATATTTGCCTTTTTTTTTCTTTTAAAATTTTTATTTGAGCAAAAGTTAGAACTCAATAACTTTCAGAGGTTACTTTGCATTCTGTTTGCTGCCATTTTCGCAAAAAGTCCAAGGTTGACATGATATCCAAATGAATTATTTCCTCTAGTCTCGCCACTCCTGCCAGTATTATTACTACAAATGGAGTAGTTTATCAGTATATTACCTTCCAATGTCCTTCCTTTAGGTCCTTTTCATTTTACCTGTCATGGAGCCTTAATGGGATTCACAAGTAAGACAGGCTGCAGTTGACAGTAATAGGCTTTTGAAGGGAGCAATCTTGAAAAACTACTCGTGCTCCGTGTTACATTTTTCTTCAACATGTGAGGAAGATTTGCTGCCTGAGACATTGCTGCAGCATGGAAAGGAAAACCTTGATGTTTTACACACTTCCAATTTCAAGATTTGTACCATAATCACATTTTTATGTATACTAGGATTATTCAGAATTTATACTGGATAAGTTCACGGTTATATTGGAATGTGCTTATGGGTAGTTTTAGTAGTATTATCATAATCGGTTATATTTATGTGAGTATATAACCATATGGCATGGTTTGCTAAAATGTTTAACACAAGATCTGAGGAACTATATGTATTGTTCTGTGTGCAGCTGGTGCTTTTTCACTGGCTGCCATGTTATTTAATTTGTATGACTTAAAGGTGATTGTAGTGTTAATGTTTGAGCCAAATGACTAGCGTGGAGAAGAATTCTGTATATTGTGTGAAGATTTTGCAGAAGCATGCCTTTATATGAAAATTTGCTTGAGATTGCTTTTTAATTTAGCAATCATTGAGTCTTTCCTGAAAGTTTCCTGAAATAGCTCCATCTTTGTGAAATTTGTTTCCAGAAATATTTTGTTTTCATAACAAATAAAAAAAAAACTGAATGGCATGCACTTACTATACTGTAAATTTGCATAATACGGATTTACATTAAACTTGGTGAGTTTGTTTAGGCTGTATGGGTGCTCAAACTGTATCAACAATTGCGAACCTATATTTGCTGTCATTTAAGATGTTGAGCACATCCTCTGTTGAAAGAATCCTTATTGATGGGGATGGTGAGGTCTGAAAGTCAAAACCAGTAAGACCCAAAAGTGACCCCATGTTAAGTCTTTTTCTCGCTTTATGAGAAATGGTAGTCACTCGTGGGAAGACTGAGTGAAGGTGGAGAAAAGCACTGAGTCATTTTTAAACTGTGCCTTATTTTCCTCGTGTATAACAGCACATTGACTGGGTTTAGTGTTTAAACAGCAATTTAATGGATGTTTATTCGTGCCAATTATCTAGTGTTATATTGAGTTGAGAACCTAGATGGTGATGACGTCTCTTGGTGGAAGGCTACAATTCTGCAGTGATACTTATTTTTAAAAGAAAACCTATATTGTTCTCGAAGAGATTCCCCTTAGAATTTTTCTTGGATTTTCCTCGGTGCTTTTTTGACATCTTTTGACATCTTATTTTATATAGAGTATTGAAAGTGTTCTCCTTTTTTACTTTACCATAATCGACTAAAAACGCAGAGGATACATTATTTAACTGTAGGTACATAATACTCTAAAATCCAGACAGTATAATTAGAAAACCTCCCAAAAGTAAGTGTTTTAATTCATGTGACATTTAACGTCATTGACTAAATGATCTAAATGAACACTGCAGGCAATATGGAGGAAAAGAAAATTAAATGTAGGTAGATTTCTTTTTTTTTTTTTTCTTTTTTTTTTTTGGCAACGTGACTAATAATGTGTTAAAATTAGATGTTTTAATCGCTTCTTGGTTTCAGCTTTTGACCAGCTGGCACAGTGACATGGTACATATGTGATCTTGAGCTTTGAAAGCGGTACCGTGAAGTAAGTTTAGTAACACACTCGTAGGTTCCCAATATCTGGGCAGCTTTTTCCTTTAGAATGTCAGCTTTAACTCCTCAGAGCTCTTTCTTCAGCTCCCCAAAGACCTTGTGGGTGATAATCAGTCATTACCGCTCCTCCACTGAGTTATTTATTTCACTACATTCACACTGCAATTCATCATTTATTTATATGACAGTTGTTGTCTATTATAGTGTTCCTTTCATGTGGCCAAGAATGAGAGATTTTGTGGAACATTAGGCTTCCATGCATCTGATAGCACAACACTGATTCTATTTCTCCATTTCCCTTTGATACAGACTCCCACCCCAAAGGTCAGTTAATTGTAGGATATTTATACCAGTATCACAGTTGCTACTTCAGTTAATATGATTCCTTAACCATTTTAATATGTGGGAATGTGCTCTTCCAATAAAAAAATGACATTTGAGCCACTTTGCAGAGCCTTCTCTAATGGGGTCTGGGATAAGAATGGTAATATGCACTGGAGCTGGCAGAGGCACAGCCTGTGTTTTTGTTTATAAATAGCTCCAGCCAGCATTATTCCACTTGCAGTTGTCCCATAACCATCAATCACTTCTGCTCATGGGCCGACTTCTGTTGTTCACCAGAGAGAAGGTGCACTGCAAGCGGTGCCCTTGCACCTCCAACTGTGCAAGTACATAAAGTAGAGCGTAGTGAGTAGGACAGAGCTGGGAGTCAGGGAGAATGTGGGGGGGAAAGGTTCCTGTGGGGTGATGAACTCAGTTATGATAGCCACCCACACCCCCTCCTTCTTCGGGTGATTATATGCACCAACATCCACCATTTTGCCTTTTTAACACATTTAGACACACGTGTCGATCCCAGAAGCAGGTGGGAGGCTAATCATGTCATGAGCTTGGAGGATATGGAATGGGTCGGACAAAACTGTTTACTGAGGTTTCATTTGTCTCTGTCTATATCTGCCTTCATCTCTTTCTGCAGAAGAGCTTTCCAAGAAGAGCTCACATCTTTGAGGACACTGCAGGATCCTACAGAGATTTCCCACATAAACAGATGTACTACTGATTATCAAACATCACGCAGATTTTTTTTAAGTCTACGTGGTTGTACGTGCATATAACAACACTCACAGTGTCTCTTTGAAGATCCTTGTTCAGACCTTGTGGCGTATACACACGCACACACACTAAAATGCACATATTACAGTGTTACCATGGCAGTTTCAAAAATACAGTAAGAATCCAGCTGATTCTTAACAAAATGGTTATGTAACTATTGCAGCGCTAAGTCATGTATCTTATCTAAGCCTGTGTCTGTATTTCCTTTCAGCCTGGCTTTGCTGCTTTTCAGCAGCTTTTCACATCTACTGTACCTCCCACAAGACGCCAGTGAACACATGAAGGACATTTGTAATTGCCCATAAGCAACTGTGTTCTTGTGGGCTTATTGTAAGAGCAGAAAAGCCTTGGTGTGGTTGTAATAAACAACATTCTTTTGTTACAAACACACAGAAAAGTTAGATCTCATCACTGTCAAATCTTAATCAATATCTCTATGCTAGAAAAAGAATTTTACACTTAATTTAATGCAGCTTACAAGAGAAGCACGCCCACCTGGCACCCATTATCTCCCTGCCTGCTTGTCTTCCTTACTATAGTCCTCTCTAAATGAAAAAGCGTGATATTTATAAACTTATTTTGATGCTCACCTCCCGGAGTTCCTTGGCCACATCCTTGAGCTCTTTGAGAATTCCTTCCAGCTGATCAATCACCATCTTCATGTGGCTGCGGATGCGTTCTCTCGGGCTGGGGGTCTCAGAGGTGTCCCGGGCCGGAGCTCTGCTGAGGGACATCCTTTACAGGGTGACGTGGAGCCAGTGGCCAACAGGCTGAGGGCGTGGGGGAGCCGAGTCGGGGTCCATGTCTTTGGCTACAAGGAGCCTCAGTGCTACTGATCCGAACAGGGGCCCCGGCCACGCAGGGAGACCTCAACATCTTAAAAGCACCTCGGCAGCCAAAACACCTTGCCTCGCCAGCACTCTCGGCACAGGGTCACACTCTGGCATCCATGCCTTCTTGAAGACACTTCCAAAAATGAAGAGAAAAGGAGCATGGGAAAAGTCAAATGCTGTAAATCCATCGAAAAAGAAGAGGGAAAATTCATGGGCTAAAGCTGGTATGAAACTCTTACATAATCATGTTGAGCCAACTCATCTCATGTGTCAGTGTATATATTTGAAATTGTTCTCAAGGAGATGCTATTTAAAATGCCTGTCTATACAGGGAAAAGACTTTTTCTTTCTTCCATTTGTCCTGAACACTCTTTTTTACATGTAAAACACAGTGGCATAATGGCAGGCTAACATACAAAAGTGAAAACAGGAAAAGGGTTCACGATAACCTTTTTGAAATAGAAAAAGAAAACTCCCAGCAGTGGCTCGATTCTCAAAATGATCGTGTTCTATTTTATTGGTAGCGGGCCAAGATTTGCCTTCTAAAAATAGTCCATTAGTGAGGGCTACTGTTTAAAAGACAGAAAGGACAGCTCCTGTTTAAAAAAGAGATTATTCCTCTGTCAAGTGTGGTGTAACCTCCTCTGAGGAAAAAAAAGACTCTCAGTAGAAACTCACATCAAAATAAACTCTGCTTCTCATCCATTTTCTTTGCAGTTGATGACCTAATCATGTTGTCCTTCATTTCTTGTCCATGACAGGGAGAAATGTAAAAGTGGGTCTTTTCACACAGTGTCAAATCTCCCCCAAAATGCAGGGCTCATTCCAGGTGGCGTGGGATCAAAATGAAGTGATTTCTAAGCCAGTGCAGTGTGACTTGCGATGCGAATTTGTGGAGGCATAACAAAAAACTCATTGTGCCAATGAGACACAGTAACAAGCTGACTTGAAGGCAAATGAGCACCTTCCTCTGGAATTTCGGTGATAGCTTGTCTTATGTAAAAATGTTTTTGAAGTCCTTTCTCAAAAGACTGACCCACAGCTGTCCACAGGGGTGTGCCCAAAAACCAAAGGAGCAGAAAGAGAAAAGGATTCTCTCGTCTCCTTCAGTTGTTGCTAAGGGAACCCGGTCTGCCTGCTTGTGCTGTGATTGGATAATTATTTTACTTCTTATCCGTGTAATGTATGTTTTCTCTGTGGACTCTTTTCAGAGAGGCAGAGAGCTCCGTGCCATCCAGCAGGACAAGATAAATCCCATGAAAGCTTCCCAAAGGAGCCCCAGAGAACAAGCAGGGGGGAGAGCTTCTCGCCAAATCCAGGGCGATGCCACTGCCACAGGGTATGCTGGCCAATCACACATGGCACCTGGTCATACAGGAAGGAAAGCAATCACTTATTCGTTCATGTCTCGTCTTCTTTTCTTTTTTAAAGCTTGCTCTAAATCATAGCAGCATGAAAAGCAGCATCAGTCGGGTGAATAAGACTCAGATATGGTCAGGGATTAACTGCGTTGATTATTTCTTGCTTCTGTTAGAATGCATCTCGTACTTCAGCAGCACTTGCCTCACCTCCACATGCTCACACACGCTCACACACGCTCACACACATCCACTGGGACGCACACCTACTCACCTTTTCTGTGCATCACTTTGCTGTTGCTATGCCCAGAGCTTACTGTCCAGGCACAGCAGAATCACTGAAGCTACACACAACCTGCTGGTTCTTTAGAAGTCCCTGTGTCGCACACACCAACATCTTCTCTCCTTCTTGCCGTTCTCACTCCCTCTTTTTCCTCTCTGTCTTACACACGCAGACACACTCCCTCTCTCCCTTACACACACACACACAGAGTTCTCCCCCCTCCTCCCGTACTTACTGTCTTGACAGAGGGAGAAGCTTCTATTAGCAGGGTTATTTCACTCTGAGGCTGTGGCTCATCAGAGGAGGAGTAGAAGTGGAGGATGAAGCTGTGGAGGAGGAGGAGGCAGGAGGCATGAGATGGGAACGATGAATGGCCCTGATAGCACTCTGAGAAGGGAGAGCGGACGCCGAAGATGACTAAGAGCCAGAGTGGCAAGAAGAGCCCCTGCTTCGGATTGTGATGCTGCTGCGGCCGCTACCATCACTCAGATAGCTATGCTGCCGTAACACACCACCCGTCATCCCCTTCAGCATTCGCCTGCATCGGGAGGCAGCAGACAGATCAACTGAGCTGCTACTGTGAAAAAGGAGCTGTGTGATTCTTATGACAGCCTCTCCCTCTTTGTCTATCGGCCTGGTTTGTCTCTCTCTGCCTCTCTCTCACACTTCCCTCTCTTTCTGTCACTCTTTCTCCATCCCTGTCCCTCTGCCCCTACGCCCTCACTGTGTCCTCGCTCACTGCCGGATGAAGGGAAGCTGATGCCAGAGTTTATCGTTGGGCTCAGGCTCCTGCCAGCACCACTCGGCTCTTCTGCTTGGCTCTGTGGAGGAGGGGCTTGGTGCTTTAAAGGCACAGTGTATCACACAGTCCCTCCTCTGCCTCCCTCCTGTCCTGTCTTCTCCTCTCTACTGGTGTCGACACTCCCTCACTATCTCCTCTCACACTGCCTATCTAGCCTTTGTCACAGTTCTGTCGAGGGTGTTATCTCTCTTAAATCAAGATGAAGTCTTCCTCTGCTGCCAGACAAGCAGTCTCCAGGGACAGGGTGTCCAAAGAACCCTGGCTGTTGCATCATTAATATACAAAGCAGGTTGGTGTTTGATGACCTCATCTCGCTGAGAGACAAAAATAGGAAGGGAGGACCAAGCTGACTTTTTTCCCCCTCCCTTGTCCTCTTTATCAAAATTTATATTTCTACACAATGCATAGCCACACATAACACAACCAGAATCAACCTAAAATGAAACTAATATTTTAAAAGCCAATTGAAAATGTCAGCTTCCTGAAAATGCAGTTTTTGGCAGATAGCTGTGGCGAACAGACAGAGGCTCTGTGCAGATGCTGATATATAGCTCTGTGGTCACAGAGGTCTGGTAATTGTTTTTAGAGTTCAGACATAAGGTCTGAACGGAAATACAACCAGAGCAACTATATTTAAAAAAATAATTAAAATCATCAGCTGTGACTGTGTGACGCTGATTTAAAAAAGTGATAATAGCTGCAGTGTCTACAGAGCATTTTTAAGCCACATTAGCTGTATGCAATGATGTTGTCCTCAATCTTTTTATTTTGTTTTTATAGCTAGCTAATGTAACCTCTAACATATAACGTTAGTTTAGTCATCATAATCATAGTGTCGATACTGTTTTCACACACCTGCCTTACAGTAAACAAGCAACTCAACCCTATCACTTCCACCTACAGTAGTATGCCCCAAAAGTTGATTCTGTTCATCTGGACGCAGCGTTTTCAGTGGGAGAAACATTTTGTCGCTCATCCAAGTGACTTCTTCAGTCTATACTGGTATATATAGGCTGCTATGTTCAGTATACTCGTATGGCTTCACATTCTTTGGTATAACTGTCATGGGAAATGCCGAGTTGATTCAGGGTACTTGGGTCTTTCATGCAGAGGAATTTGTTTTGAAGTCTTCTGTGGTTTCTAGTACCAGCATCACAGACATTATGCTGATGCTGTAATCCTAATTACAGTATTAATTATCTTTTGTTGTTTTCTTTGATCAATAAGTGATGTAGTTTGGCTTAAAAATAATGTCATAAAGAAATGCTTCAAAGTCTGCATTATACTTTCCTAAGTACACAGTCACGCTGTGTCATCCTAGGACTTCATCAAATTTTTAATATGTCATCACGTTCAAAAGTACATTGTGGTTCCATGTGGCGATAAGGGAGTGGATCCTGTTCCTTTTCTTTTTTCATTCACACATGACTGGTGCAGTGTTGCACAGACAAGATGCTTCTCACAAACTGCTCCCTGCAATGAACAGGTGTCCTTGAGCATGTTTCCTTTGTAGCTTCACTGCTTCGTTTCTCTGCACATATGGGAGGCTTCCTTCTTAGAACACAGCAACAGTTTGCAGCACTTTTTCCCCCCAGTCATTTTCTTTCTTCGTGACATTGCAAAAATCCTTTTTTGCTTGGGTATGCATGGTGTATTTAATAGAGCTGTGCCTAAAAGAGAGAATGTAAACTAATGACCTCTCAGTAGAAAGGCACAGGTGCACAACGCAGATAGCTCCATGACAATGATGCCTTGGCTGGAATGGAGTTGGATTATTCCCCCCTGTAAAATATATATTTTTAATGCTAAGATCATCACAAGTTGTGAGTTTTACTAGAAATCTGGAGTGAGTCCAGCAAAATATTGGTTCCACTTAATATTTCTGCCTTGGATTTATTGTGCCATGCCGTTTATAGAGACGTTTTATGGAACGTAATTTTTTTCTAGTTGGGCACAGGCTGACAAACACAAAGATGCATATACACAGAGATACACACGAATACGTGCAGGCAAAGACCCACAAACGTACACACCAAATACATATATAAACAGCAGAGTGGGTAGTATCTGTGAGAAACTATAGTAATAGTTTCCAACCATAAGAATGAAGCCAGGAGAAATTTTATTTGCATTGCATTGTGTATTTCCAAACAAGTTCCAAACCAGTAAAGTCAAAATATTTCTCATTTAAAAGACTCAAGATGCTTTTTTCAGGCTGTGGAGGGGATTTGATATCTTCATTACAGTTGGATGTCTAGGTAGGAGGAATACTATAGTATCTTGGAGTAAAATATATAACCGGAGGAAACAGAGAGGTTGGCTATATTCTAAAATAATGAATTCAACCTACCAGTGCCACAGAAATTATATGTTGTCTTTCCTTTCTTTGATTTCCACAAAAAACAAATGCATTGTTTCTTTTTGTTGGCCAGGTTCAGTCTTGGCAGTCTTGTCATCACCTTGAGGTTGCCAGGAAATTGGCAGAGACTTCAAGAACTTACTGTCATTTGGATAGAGGTAGGCTAGCTGTTTCCTCAGTTTTCCATATTTGTTTGAAACTTTGTCCTGGCTTGTAATTGGTCTCATATTTACAATTCTACACAATAATACTGCAAGTACATATAGGCTACCCCATCTTGGATAAAACACTAGCACTCTCTGGGAAAAAAAGATTTGCATTGCATAATGAAAAACATCTGCAGAGAAAACTGCCCCAAAAGGTAACAGATGTGCAAACAGTTGTGGCCAAAAAGACTATCAAGCCATCAAAAACTTGGATGGCAAAGTGTTTTGACTAGAAAATATACTTACATATTATTAAGTTTAATAAAGATACATATACTGAAAAAATCTTAAAAGTAACTTTGTTTATCACCTTGTTGATCTGTATGGTATTTGTTCTCCCTCTATGCTTCTGATTGCACACCCTCCATTCCCTAGCAATAATTTTCTTTTCCTTAATTATCAGCTATTTACTGCTGATACGGAGCCATGCCTTCTGCAAAGACATAAGTCTTATGTGCGTAAACAAAACTTGCTTTTTAGTGGACCACAACTCTTAATGCTTTCATTTTTTTACAGTAGCAGTGGCTGACATTGTCCCTCTCCTATTCCATTGAATTTCAGAATACAGTATGTAATTATGCAGCTGCCCATTCATAATAAAGTGGTCCTTCTGGTTTGATGCTTAAATAAACTAGCAGAATTCGATTCTCTTTTTAGCAACTATGTTTGTTACTTTGTGTGTTGGACCTCTGCAGTAACAATCAATTTCTTTTGGTAGAGATCCCCCATTCTGATCATTCATCAAATAAATCCCGAGCTGGTGTTTTACTCTACTCTGATAGATTTGTTGTAATATTTTTGAGATTTTTAATCACTTGGAGACATATGAGAAAACACTGCCTCCTCCCTCATCTGCCAAGTGATAAGCTACAATCTAAGGTATTGTTCTTTTAATTAATCCTTATCCATTATGCTTTTCCCTCTCCTGACCATTGTGTGGCGCTGTTGTGCAGTTGTGGCATGTTGCATTTTATTTGCCTTGATTAAAGACTAAAATGGTCGACAGACATTAAAAAAGTTGAACGTTTCTTGTTTTTTGACTGATGACCTGAAGTGATTATTGTTACAGGGTACATCCACTGTGTTAATAAATCAGATGAAACCACGATGCACGAACTCTGGGGATTAATGGACGTTTCAGTGCACATTCACCATATACTCATGGATTAAGCGCCACCTGGCACTTAGTTTGTGTCATAATTTTGTTAAATGTATGTATAGTTATAGCATTTCAACTGATAATTTGCACACTCTCTAAGAGGTTTAAGTATTTTTCTATGTAATCTCTGCAAATCATAGTTCCGTATTTGGATTTTTAGCTTTATGGTGACTGAGACGGATTTGAGAATCTAAGGAATTGGAAGGCGCATCTGGCATTTAAAATATGCATGGATAAACATAGACATTAAGGCTTGTTTACAATTTCCAGTGTTGTCCTTGATTTCAAACAGACAAACACTCGGGGACAGAGAGCTAGGACCCAGCCTGTCTTACAGTGGCACCACCATATCCTCTTGCCTGTCTACTGACCTTTTGATATTTCATCTGGCATCCTGTGTGTGTTCTATCTCTGGGTGTATGTGTTGTGTGTCTGTGTGTGTGTGTCTTTTTTTGTTGTTTTTCTTCCCCCATCTACAGAACTGTGCATGTAGACAAAAGAACCCTGTGATGGAGCAATGCTCTCAAACAGTGAAATGAAGCTTAAGTGTTTGATTGATTTTTCTTATTTAAAGTGTGGATGTTGCATGCAGCTACACTAGGGGCCCTGGCAAGAGAAAACCTGTTGTCTCATTATAAACCATAGCCCTGTTTCATATTCAAGCCACGTTTGGAGTTGAAATTTTCAATTGTGCTATGTCTGTTAATTGTATTTAATTATAGCCATGCACTATTTACAGTGTGGCTTGGCTGGGGTGGGGCCATTAACAGCAATGATAAATTTCATGCTAAAAGCAAATGAAAATTTTTTTTTTGCATGCTATGGTTGTGTTGTGTTGGAAATAAAAACAGAATACAATGGCTTGCAAATTACAGACCCATATTTTATTCACAATAAAACAGAAAACAAATCAAAAGTTTAAAGTGAAACATTTTACTATTTAGTGAAAAAAATTGGATCATTTTGATTTTGATGGCAACAACATGTCTCAAATTGGGATTGGAGCTACAAAAAGATTAAAATGTAAGTAGTACTAAAAACAAACACCTGGAGGAACATTTTCAACTAAGCACGTTAATTGGCAACAGGTCAGTAACATTACTGGGGTTTTTTTGTTTTTTTTTAAAAATGGTGGAATATCTAAAAAGTAAAGATAAGTAAGATACTACATGCATTACTGACTATATAAACTTCTGTGTGGATAACACTGTACCTACCAGGACTGTACGGTGTTTCTCCAACAACAAACCTTGGATTACCCCAGAAATTAAAACCGTCCTCAAGCAGAAGAGGAGGGCCTTCAAATCCAGAGACAAAGAGGAGTTGAAAAGGGTGCAGAGAGAGCTGAGGGGACTGATAAGGAATGGGAAGGAGAGCTACAGGCAGAAGATGGAGAACCAGCTTCAACAAAACAACGTTGGTGAAGTCTGGAGAGGCCTCAGAACCATCTCGGGCCACAAACAGCAGAACTCTCTGCCTGGGAGGGATGTGAGATGGGCAAATGAACTGAATCATTTCTTCAACAGATTTGACTCAGCCATGAGGCAGTCAGCAACATCGGCTGCAGACTCACCCACCCCCACTGCTGCTGTTCCACCTCAGACACTTCACACCTCCTCTATTCACCCTGCTCACTCCCCCCCACCCCCAACAACAGCATCCAATACACACTCAACACAAGGCTCCAGCCTGTCTCTCTCAACCACCCAGGTTAGGAGGGAACTGAGGAGGATTAATGGCAAGAAGGCAGCGGGTCCAGATGGCATCAGCTCGAGGGTCGTCAGGTCCTGCGCGGACCAACTGTGTGGGGTGATGGAGCACCTCTTCAACCTGAGCCTGAGGTTGGGAAGAGTCCCACAGCTCTGGAAAACCTCCTGTGTTGTACCAGTGCCAAAGACTTCACGCCCCAAGGACCTCAACAGCTACAGGCCGGTGGCTCTGACATCCCACCTGATGAAGACCCTGGAGCGGTTGGTCCTGGCTCAGCTTCGGCGCCTAATAAGCTCATCACTGGACCCACTTCAGTTTGCCTACCAGCCTGGCATTGGAGCGGATGATGCCGTCATTCACCTCCTACATCGTTCCCTCGCTCACCTGGAGACCGCTGGAAGCACTGTGAGAATCATGTTCTTTGATTTCTCCAGTGCCTTCAACACCATTCTTCCCTCGGTTCTAAAGGACAAGCTGGTGAACTCTGGAGTGGACCATCACCTCACTACCTGGATTTTGGACTACCTCACCGACCGACCACAGTATGTGAGGACTCAGGGCTGTGTGTCGGACAGGGTCGTCTGCAGTACGGGGGCCCCACAGGGAACGGTTCTGGCTCCGTTCCTCTTCACCATCTACACTGCAGACTTCTCCCACAATTCCACCCAGTGCTTCCTGCAGAAGTTCTCTGATGACTCTGCAATAGTCGGCCTCATCACTGATGGGGACGACAAGGAGTACAGAGGTCTGACCCAAGACTTTGTGGACTGGTGCCAGCTGAACTACCTCCAGATCAACGCCAGTAAAACCAAGGAACTGGTGGTAGACTTCCGCAGGCACAAGCATTCTCCACTGCAACCACTGAACATCCAAGGTATGGACATTGAGGCTGTGGACAGCTACAGGTACCTTGGTGTTCATCTGAACAATAGACTGGACTGGACTCATAACTCAGACGCCCTCTACAGGAAAGGGCAGAGCAGGCTGTACCTGCTGCGGAGACTCAGGTCGTTTGGAGTGGAGGGCCCACTCCTGAAGACCTTCTATGACTCTGTTGTGGCTTCTGCTATCTTTTATGGCGTGGTCTGCTGGGGCGGCAGCATCTCTGCTGGGGACAGGAAGAGACTGAACAGGGTGATCCGAAGGGCCAGCTCTGTTCTAGGATGCCCTCTGGACCCAGTGGAGGTGGTGAGTGACAGGAGAATGGCGGCTAAGCTGTCATCCCTGTTGGACAACGTCTTCCACCCCATGCAGCAGACTGTGACAGCACTGAGCAGCTCCTTCAGTGGGAGACTGCGGCACCCACGGTGTGGGACGGAGAGATTTCGCAGGTCTTTCCTCCCCACTGCTGTCAGACTCCATAATAAAGACTTTAACTGATCAAGCACACACATCCATACATATGCAATAATACTAAGTGCAATAATCCTTTCTGTCATCGTTGTATTTTTACTCAGTTGTATATAGTATTTGTATTTGTATTCTATTTTTATCTTATTGTATATTTATTTTATTTTATTCTACTGTATATAGTATATTATTTTATTCTATTCTGTACAGTTGTGTACTGTATTTATTCTTATTGTATTCTAATTTTTGCCTCATAACTTTTGCACTGTCCACTTCCTGCTGTGACAAAACAAATTTCCCACGTGTGGGACTAATAAAGGTTATCTTATCTTATCTTATCTTATAACAGAGGTTCACCACACTGCAAAAAAGCCTTCTTCTGATGTTGTTTTGATTTGCCACTGTATAAATTGAATTGAATTGAACTGAATTGTGATCCAGCAACATTTGCCAGAGAAGGCCTTCCTTATTTCAGCAACACAGTACTAAACCGCATACTGCATCTAGTAAAACGCCATGGCTTCGGAGTAGAAGCCTCCAGGTGCTGAAATGGCCTGCCTGCAGTCCAGAACTTTCACCAACTGAAAGAATTTGGCACATCATGAAACAAAACTAGGAGAAAGAAGAGCCCTGGGGGCTGTAAAGCAGCTATAATTGTACATCAGGCTAGAATGGGACAGGATTTCCCTCCCAAACAACAACAACTGGTCTTGGCTTTCAGACATTTACTGACTGTTGCTAAAAGAAGAAAGGGTGTTACAAAGTGGTAAACATTGCCATGGGGCGGGCGGGGGCGTGGTGTGGCGGGATGGGGTTTCTTGAAATTAATGTGTGTTCCTTATTTCTTGAAATATATGACAATGTTGCTACTGTTAATTTCAGAAAATAAAGTGGAAAATTAAGTATTGATATATATTATAGATAAACTATTATGACAACTCAGCTACATATTGCTTTTTTTTTGTGATGTGGGCTTTAGTAGTGTATTAGATTTCATAAGCTTATCTTAAGTTTTTATGTGACATTTTGAACAGAAATGTACGTGGTAAATGACTGCAACTGTAGCTGAGTGAAATGTACCACATCTGCCTGTGAGCTTTAAATCAAATGAATTCCAAAAGTACCTCAAACTGTACTTGAAGCTTTTAATGTGAAATGGCAACAAAAAGTGCTCAGCTCCCATTAACTCCACCACAAGAGCATGAGCACACATGACGAGCCCATCAGTTAACTGTGACTTGAACACAGCACGATTGAGGATGGGGACTGTCATGGTTCTTCCCTGCTTATTATGGGTCACTGTGGTTATCTCCTCCTGTGAGGATGCAGTGGAAATAGAAATGAGCCCAGCACGTTGAGACATAATGTGGCTTCCATTATATATGCTTTCACTGCCTTAGGGATAGAAAGCCATATGCGCTGAAAAACATGATTGCAGTATTCTTCCTTCAGTAACTGTCATTGGTTGAGGCAGGGCTGGACTGGGACAAAAAATCGGCCCAGGCATTTTGACTAGAGACCGGCCCACCAGGTATTATAGGAAAAACCATAAAGCCTTTGAATGAAAACAAACGCTGTTGTCACAGTGATGTACGCTGTCTTGTTGGTATATATGTATCAATCTAATAAACTTAAACCTACAACATCCTCCCTATTCTGGTATTCTAAACAGTACCGAAAAGTAGACTGCTTGGTCGAGTTAACCTCCTGAACTATCTACAACACATGGTGAAAACCTGAAATTAAGACAGAGAAGGCTAGAGGTGAGACATGATCATTACTGATGACAGATTTAGATATATTTTCATAAACCATTCATTTGCCACATCAATAAACAGCATGGTAGGGCAAAATATTTTTTCTAACATGGCAACCTTTAAAAAGTGAAAGGAGATAGAAAGACAGGTGAGAAAGAATAAAACTTAATTGACTTTTTGATGGCATTTTACACACAGTACTGGTACATTATCTAGAAAATGTGGGAATATACTGGCATCATATACGGTACTTAGTTACTTCTGAAGAAAATTTGATGGGACCCTAAAAAAATTAGTATGTGCAGTAATGGATTTCTATACATTTTACATCAGATGAAAATGTTTGTTGTAAGATTCAGATAATTATTTGTTAAAAGTAAGACATTTTAAATGAGAATAAGAAAGAAAAGTATTTCTTTGTGCCCCCCTTTTCCCTGTTAATGCCCTACCTGGGCCCCTGGCAAAACTTTGCTAGATCCGCACCTGCACAGTTACCAGCTGTTGGCTACTTAGAAAAGGATCCTGGTGTTATTTGTCTCTCAGAAACAGTTCATAACTTCCCTTCAACTCATTCATGTCACCTAAAAGGTAAACCTGTTTCTCCATCACAGCTCTGATGATTCAGTAAGGACATCTCCTGGTTTCATCTTCATGTTTCCCTCTCACCACATATCCAAACCGACATCATGACCAGCAGCTTTACAGCTGTGGCTCCAGCAAACATCAGCTGATACTAGAAATTAATATTAAATAAATTCTAACAACAGCTGATCAAGCTTAAACGTGCTGCTGTTGTTTAGCGCGACATCCACTGGTTTCTTCTTTCTGGCGCAAAGTGAGCGATAAACAAACGAGAGAAAAGCCGATCAGCTGATCATTGATCAGTTTCATGATTGAAGTAGAAACAGGAGAGGGAGAGAATGAGAGAAGAAGAGGCAGCTGTGCAGCTCCAGCTTTGTGTCTTTTTCATTGTAGCTGAAGTCCGGGACAAACTGCGTTCCTTTTCACCTCAACACGAAACGCGCAATATTTTCTCTGAATACGAGACGATTCCGTTTTTTAAAACGGAAACTCTAATAACTAACCTTACGAATAAAATAAGATAAAACAAGTTCAACATCAATAACATCATAGCACCCGCCCAGCAGTATAGAAACTCCGTCATGCTAGCTAGTACGCAGTACGAGTTATTGTAACTGACTGTAATAAGTCAGCATAACGAAAATAAACTACACCTAAACTTGGTTTATATCTGACCCAGATAGACTGCAGGTCATAACTTCTTACCTGAAGTTCAGTTCACCGCCTCGGGTCTCTGCTCCTCCTGCCTTTCCATCATCCACCTGCCAGCGTGTTGCATCTGCTGGCCTCCACCACTTGCTAATGTTACTGAATCTGTGGAAGCTCTGCAATAGCCACCACCAAACAATTGAGTTATTTTTACACACCTCCCAGCATCTGGCCAATCCACCACCTTTCAGTGTTTATATCGTTACGGGGAAGAAAAAAAACAAAACAAAACATCGGCCCATAAAAACGAAAAATCACCATCGGCCCACCGGGCAAATGCCCGGTATGCCCGATGGCCAGTCCAGCTATGGGTTGAGGTATCTCTTGTGAATGTATTTACTGCTGTACTGAAAATCCATGTTGCATCTATCTATATGTGAGATGTGCAGACTGGTCCTGTTTGTTTAGGTGTTTTGATGTTTTTTAATCATGGAAAAGTTACAGTTTAGTCGACTAAATTCTTCCCATACACAGTTGAAACCATTAGTAATAGTGTATTAAAGGGTTAAGGCAGATAACCGGTAGGTTTCTTGGTTCATCTTTTCTTGTGTTGGCAGATTGTCTTTGATTTATTTTACTTACTTTTACTAATTGTAAAGTGAATTTTGAATGAGCTTCTAAGAAATGTACAATTGAGCAATTTAGCAAAACAGTAGCAAATTTCTTCATCTTGCACTTCTGATGGTGTTAAAACTTTACATTGTCACATGTGTTTATGTCTTGTCAAACCATTGTCTGTCTTTTGTCTGTGATCCAAAAGATGAATGGGATATCTAAAGGAGAGGAATTCAAAACTACAGGTCATACAAAATACCTTGAATATAAAGTTATGCAATTTACATTCATTCATTGAAATTGCTGTTTAATCTAGCAAAGTATGTTTTGTCATTTTCTTTCATTTGCAATGTAAAGAAACCTCCACAGTTTAACTAATAGGGAAAAACTGTTGACACCTGCAGATGTAAACAGACAAAAACCACTTTTTTGTGTGTGTTCATATGTGTATGAAAAGAGTTGCTAATTTGCAGGTGCTACTCTCATCCCCAGTTTGCTGCCCAGAAACACTTACATTAGTTGTGACAGCTGGTATCTCTCATACGTCCACAGAAACTGGATGACCATTTGTCATTCAAAAACATTGTGTTCATGGAAACCAATGACATGTTTACCAAAACATTCACAGCATACGTAATAAAGGCCCAAATTTACAGAAAGCTTAGAAGAAAACATAAGCCAAAATAATATTTAATCCCATAATTTTTGTTTCACTGTTTTGTCCTATTATCATGCATCAGTATAAAAGTCAGCCCAGTTCTATCTGTATCTTCCTTTCTAGTCTTTCTTCACTTCCCCCGCGTGTTCACTTTGCTCAGGATGCCCTCTGTGTCTCCTTGTGAAATGCTAAGTAGTCATCCCCCTTTAACCCTGCCCTTCTCTGAGAAGCTAAAGTATCTTTTGTGTTCGGTTTGCCAAGAGCTATAAACAAGTGTAATAGAATTGCAGAGGGGTTAGCTGAGGTAGCCGACTGTGCATCTCCCATCACCCCTGGCTCCCCAGCCGTGTGCTAACAAGCCCAGCAGCATCATTGTGAATTCATAACAACTCGCACCAATGTGGGTCATCTCTGCTGTCTCCACATTTTCCTTGTTGCCCCTCCTTCTCTCCCTTTTCCTCGTCTTACTTTTCTTTTTGCACACCTGTTTGCGTATTTGACAAGTATGTTTTGTCTCACTGCTGCAAAAGACTTGAGAAGACAAATATTATTCTTGTGTAAATCTACCTCAAAGAGAAAATAATCCTCACTATCCTCACTAGGTGTTTGTCACCTGTTCACGCAAGCTTAATTAAACAGAGTGCTCTGAAGTAGGATATTATGGGGGAAAAGCTTCAACAGAAGGAGAGAGAACTGCTGTCATTTTTCTTGTGTCGTATCTGTTTGATCTGTTTGATTTGTTGTCCAACATACTGAATCATCTCTGCCCTCCAGGTATTCAGACACTACCTGTGTAATAGAATTGCACTGCTGCTGTGGCAAACGTGGTTTATCTTTGTTGATAAAAAGTAGGAAAAAGGTGTTGAACAGTGTTGATCTTTTATCCTTTGCATTAAGGGACAGAATGAAATGAGGTCTGATTAAGATTCCAAAACCTTACTTTTACTCCTCCAAACCTACCTCTTGTCATTGTGAACTATTTGGAAATAGTTCAGTCTTTGTCTTATCTAAGAGTTACAGACTGGATGTGCAAATATTATGTGCGTCAAAAATATTTTTCAGACTCACCTGTTCTTAATGCTGCCATTCTGACTGTCTAATCTTACAAGATGATATTTTTTTTTCTCGATCAAGCTCGAGTTTTCAGATTTTTTTATGCCAATAAACAGATTTGACTAGTTGGACCACTGCATCTGTAGTTAGTAGAAGTATAGATATGTGTGTTTTGTGCAAAGCTAACTGAACCCTTTGCTAAATTAATATATTAATAAAATAATATTAGGGCACTGAGGTGCTCTGAGGTTTACCGCTCTTTCTGGATTTTCTCAACTGAATTCAACACGACGTAAGCAGATGTTTCATGAGTTGTCCTGGCTAATTTCCACTACACTGACAGTATACTGTTTATGCTGTCTTTATACTAGATGCTATTAAGATAGATACAATGAATGAATCTAAGCATCGGCAGTTTAAATTCAAATCATTTCTAACCTAACTCTTATCATGAACACCACAGCAGCTGTGCACCAGTCCAACACAGTGCTTTGCTGTAAATTCCTCCAAGTACAGAAAGCTAACCTATAATATTTATCTTGCACTAAACTGAAGAGCATTGACATTCAACATTTGAATAACACAAAGTTTGTATGCCTCAGTTTGTTCCCAATATTAAAAAAACATAACTTCTCATCATATATAAATCCAATATCCGATTTAACAAATCGTGTACGTGTGTACGCTTTACATTTCCATTTGATCAAATACCACTGAGCAGGGCAGTCCTTTCATTTAACTATAACCTCTCTTCTTCCTCTCCTGTCTTACTTACATCTTACTCCATCTCTTAGTGAAGTCATATCTCATTCTTTTCTCTTCCTAGTAAACACGGCAGCTGTACATTTAGCTAGTAGACACAGTGTGCAACAAACTGCACACAAACAGTTTGTGTGTTTGCTGATGTTTATGAAGCTGATGGAAACGCTGCATTTGAAATTACTTGCCACTTAAAAACATTAGTCCCTTTATGCTCCTCTTCTGTAGCAGGACCTTAAATGCTGAAGTACCATAACCACAACTTATGGACATCTGCACTCCTTCTGGTGTTGTGCCAAAAAAAATAAAAAAGCCACCAGCTCACTCTGACTGTAGCTCTATAAATTATGCATAAATTATATGGTTTTGCTTCCTTCATCTTTTTCCACGTGATTGATTTCATGTGTTACTGTTTAGGCTTAAATCGGTTTGATGTTTGAAGGGGTGAGGTGTTGGGAAATAATACCTCCCCTTAAATGTTGTAAACCTAAAGTAACAAACCTGATTGAAAATGTGAGGAGTTGAAAGTACAAATATTTATATTAAAATTTAGGGATTCAAAGTAAAAAGTTAAATAAAATTTAAAAGTACTTACCAATATAAGAGAAAGTATTTGCACTTCATTACTTCTCACCACTGCAAGTATGAATATCTGAAGCTTACACAATTAGCATCAAACTTTAAAAGGTCTTTTTGTTAGTAATTGTACAGAGACAGAAAATATTAATTGATAATTAAACTATATTTTCGTCCAGTGTTATTGTGTTTATTGGCTTTTTGAGGGTTTTCTTTTTCAGTAGAATTGTGTTATCTGCCTCACTGATCTCTTGAAATACCATAATTACCATTTAACTGCTACAGAATTTCTGACTTCGTGTTGTTCTTTGTCTTATATCAGCAATAATAATTTGCTGGCACTATTCAGCAAAGCACAAGTGCACAGGGAAATGCTGTAAATTAAATGTGCACCTGGTGTCATTACTAATGGCTTTGCTCTAACAGATCAACCCCTGAGACAGTTTTCCTAATCAGCATCAACAAAGTCCTCACAGTACATCACACCAAACCTTTAGGTGGTGCCTTCTCTATTCCTCAAGAGGAGTCAGTTAATTCAGCTATTTTGGGTCTGAAAGGAAAGATGCAGTCAGGCAGTAGAGGAAGTAGCTTCTCAAGTGAAGGTGCCAGTGAAAATGAATGTGAATATGAAAATGTATTGTGAGGCTAAATTATTCAGCTCAACCCTGATGTCTACTGCCAGTTTTGTTTCATGGCCTAAGGCACCCCAAGTTTTTCTCTCATTGCCATGGTCTGGAATCTAGCAGGAAACACCAGACACCACCAAAAGTGTGATCCTCTAATAAACATTTGCACTGTTAGGTTGCAGGCAGCCATGAATTACATTAATCAGTAGAACAGTGGATCAGTGGATTCATTATCATCTCAAATTCACTTTTTACTCACGCACTCCGCCTCATTATGGTTTCATGGAAAATCTTTTGTTTGAAAGTTTTTTCTTAATGATGTTCACAAGCAAAGTAATGCCTATATGCTCCTTTACATCAGTATTATCTTTGCCTTGGCTTGACTTACATGGTTGCAGTTTTCTTGTAAAAGCTTTACAAAGCTGTAAACATAGCTTAAAAAAGCTAAAATATTTCTGAATAATGTTGATCTGACTCACCTGTGGGGCATATGAAATATCTCCAATTGTTTCAACAACAAGATTACAGATTGTTACAGAATTGTCATGTTGCTGTGACATTTCTCATTTCTTTATCTGGCTTTTCTTGTCTTGCAATCAAGGGGCTCACACCTGCGGTTTGCTAGAATTTGAACTTTAAGCTTATAATAACAATTAAGCTTATAATAACAATATATAATGGTCCATGTTCACTGAATGGAGTGGAAGTAGTTGTTAATGAATAATAGTGATCATGCTTGATGTAAACGGCCTCTCTGATCTTTCTGGTGTTGTCTGTGGTGTCCTTGTCAGTGTCATTAACTAATTTCCAGCTGAAATTACAACATGTTTACGTCAGTCTTATAGCCACTGGTAACAGGAGATTAATGTTTAAGACTCTTGTAACAGCATCTCCATGAACAACAACATCATCACAGCTGGGTTCAACAATTCGGTGCCTACTGAATGTGTCAGAAGAGTCGGCACCTACTGCAGTTCTTTATTACATACAGTTGACAAGAAGCACGGAAAGTAGAAGTAATCCACCATCAAGTAACATGCTTGTATAGGTAGTCATTAGATCAAATTAAGTTGAATTTGCCAAAGACATCACTAAAAAAGAAACAGTGTTTTATAAATATTTTCATTATATATTCATTATAATAATATCAGTTAAAATCCTGAGAGTTGGGTAATCTCCCCAGTAGTGATAAAAACTGCAGTTAGTCTGATCCAAATAACGTTCACTATACAGGTTGGTGAAGCTTCAGTCTGTCGGCAGCTGATTTCAGGCCAAGTGAGGCCTCCACCCTCCAATTCTCCCTGCTCTCATCAACACATCACATAGACAGAGTGCTGTGCCCCTCTATCCTGCCGCCCCTCTTCACCGACTCATCACAGCCGCTCAACATGTGTCAGGCTAGCCAGCAGCCTCCATCTGTCTCCCCTAGAGCCAGCCAGCCATGTCCATCCAGGGGAGCCACACAGGCAGAGAAAAAGTAATTCCCAAGACAAAGTGCGTTATGCCATGCAGCCGTTCCCCTTGAAAATGAGAACTCCATTTGGGGAGCTGGGGTAGTTTAGCAGACAGGCCACTTGCTTGTATGTCAGAGACTAGGAAACATAGCCCCGGCCATGCATTGGAGGGCTGCATGGCTTTAGATAGTGAGAGGAGATTAGTCATCCTGAGCCGCATGCTTTTATGGTGTGTGGCTTCTTTTAAATATAGAATAGTATAGAATAACAAACACATGAGCCCATACACACACAGACAAAACTGTGTGTATGTCTGTGTGTGTGGACAATACCAGCTGCTATAAGACTGTTTATTGCATAATAATAATAACAATAACAACAATAATAATAATAATGATGATGATGACAATGATTATGTTTGCATATTTGCGAGTGTTAATTACTGATGTTTTTCCCATTTATATGATTTTAACTTGATTAGGTATTAATATTGTTTTGCTTTTTGGGCTCTGTGGTGTTATGTGTGTGTTGATGCTCCGGTGGGAATGTAATTTCCTGCAAAATAATTTATAGAGGATTAATCTATCTTTCTAATAGATATTTTGCATGCATTCTGTACAGTGCCACAAATGTATAGCACCGATTTTGTGTATATCACCTTCGTCATTAACATCAATAACATCATTAAAACTACATTAGTGACACCTTTAAATATTTTACTAACTTGGCAACAAGTTTAATCTCTTCAAATGTATTTTTATTTAAAACATGCAGTTAACAAACTCTCAGTTGGCAGTTTTGTAAAACAAATACCTCTCATGCTCTTCTCTACCTAGTTTCTCTAATGCAACTGCTCGCTCTCTGTCACACACATGCAAAGCTCACACACAACATCTCAGTGGGTAACCAAAGGAAAAAAACAAAAAGATTAATACCCACTGTGTGTTGTCTTTTGGGATTTGAAATTTTAAATATCTAAATGCATGGAGCAGACATTAATGCCTGCATGCACTGTGCTAATAAGAGCATGAATAATATAGACAATAAGAAGGAGAAAACAGGGGCTGAATGTTACTGTTAAAGCTGAAAGATGTAGCAGCCAGGAAAGGAAAGTAGAATCTTCAAGCAAAATGGATGGACTTTTTCTTGTTCTTATCTATAATACTCATCCAAAAATTTACAGTAGCTTTTTTGATAACAAGCTGACATGGAACCACTGGCAGTCTCTTGGTTGTTATCGTGTCACTTGCAACAACCACATAGAAGGAATCCTCTGATTTCGAGTAGATTTTTGGAGCAAAGTGATAAAAGCAAGATTGTAATCAAGTAATTTTTAAGGCCTTTTCCTTTTTTGCTGTGACCTGAGCAAAGTCAATAAGTTAAGTAGAGTACTTTCACTTTCACAATTTGATTTATCTCTGCTTACAGTACAGATTGTCAAGAGAGATATACAGATAGGGGTTGGAGAAATGAAGAAAGGGGTGAAATCTTTCAGCCACAAAAAATATCAGTGCCACTTGCACAATGACAGCCATATAAAACACTTAGGGACACCTTATCAGTGTTCTGCTTAAAATTAATCTTGCAGTTTTGATTTATTTTTAAAGTCAGATTTTCTTGAAATCTCTCGAGGCAACTGAGATGCCATTTAAAAAGGTGACATTACCCCCATTCCACTGGCAGTCTGCTTATTTACTTATAAATCATATTTCAAGGCAGACTGAATAATTAAGTGACTTATCAAGTTGTTTATGCAGAGCTCATCCGACACTGTCAAAAACTTCCCTTTGGGTGTGTGAAAGCTAAAGAATTATGAAAAACAATTACATTTTTTAATGGAAGGAGAGTAGAGTATGACATTTAGCTAAAAAAAACACATACAAAGAAGTCTCTGCACACTGACATTAAGTTATTTATAGTATTATTGTAGTCACATGTTTAAGGTGTTTTATTGTCACCTACCGTATTTTTCGGACTATAAGGCACACTTAAAATCCTTTAATTTTCTCAAAAATCGACAGTGCGCCGTATAATCCAGTGCGCCTTATGTATGAATTCTAGTTGTGCTTACTGACCTCGAACTGATTTTATGTGGTACACGGCGCTCAGAAATCTGTCAAAAACTGTTTTAGTACGACTTTGGTAAGCTACAAAGCCGCACCGCTTGATGAATTGTCAGAGCATTACGGCTACCATAGTCAGGAGCCTTCAGGCCCCAAAGTCAAACGAACACTGTGGCATCACTGAGAGTTAAACAATTCTTTCAACTTTAATAAAATGATCAGTTTTGCTACCAGGTGTAACAATTAAGTTTAACATCCAGATATCCATGAAAACAGAATTTATTAAATTTAATGGAGTTAGAAGTTAGCAGGAAGTTAGCTCGCTAGTTTCTACTTAAACATGGTATACCATGTTCTGACTGAGAGATTTCTGAAAAAAATAAAATGTACAGCTCTGCTATCACTTCCAACGTAAATGAAGACAGGAAACTAACCAGCAGTGACTTTTGTAGGGTTACTGAAGTTGGGCTAGCTGGTATATAATGATGTGCTACGTGATGGCTAGCGACACAGCTATGCTAGCATGACATAAACATCGTGAAGCTGGAGGCTGAACGCTAACTTTTTTCCACTCGACGTGAGGGTTCCCGATGGTTAGGGACAAATGCAATCGCATGGCAGGATGCTGTAAACGACTCAAACTTCAGTCAGGAGAACAATTGAGATAATCCATCCAAAACATGAGGTTAGTTATTAATATACTGCAAAAACACGAAATAGAGCAGCTGTGAGAGAATTCAACATTAATGAATCAATGGTACTGAAGTGGAGGAAGCAAGAAGAATGAGTTGAGTAAAGTTTGACTCATCTGAGTGTTTTGTTTCGCTTAATGCACCTTATAATCTGGTGCGCCTTATGTATGAAAACAGACCCGTTCATCGACAGTGCACCTTATGGTCTGAAGAATACGGTATGTAAAAAGCATTCAAGGTTATGCTGAAATTCTCAGTTTTCTTCCACTAATGGCCAAAAGGAGAAGAACATTATCCAATTTTGTTTTACGTATCTAAAATATCCGCTACCTAATTCTCCTGCACGAATCAGGGATCATAAAATTTTAATAGCAGCACTACACCCTTTATCTGAAACTGGAACATGCAGTAAATTCTGGAATGTTCTCGCTGTTGTTTTGTCAGCCTTCTAACAGCTGAATCTCCAACAGGCACGTATGCCTTTCCTTTGCACAGATCTCCGTCTATTACAGCATGCTCAGCGATGACGCTGATGGTTTTTCTGTGGAGAGATTGGGCTGGAAGAGAATCTTGCTGACACGCAGGGTAGTTTTTCTCACATCTTATAATCCCAAAAAAGGGCCATTCATTATATTGCCCTCTGAATTATATGCTTAGTATTAATCACAGAACTCTTTAGCTGAAGCTCCTCTCAGTTTAAAGATGGTTTATTGTATTGCTGAAGTGCTAAATACATGAGTTTCTGGGTGTGTACTTCAAGCTTTGCTAATGTGAGTTGGTTTTCATTTTTAGATTTACCACTGTGCTCATATATGCATTCTTATTCCTTCATAAGAGGGAAAAGAAAAAGAGAGAAATGAAGTGCTTCTGAGTTCCATTATATGTGGTGGCTGAAAGCAGCCTCTGATAACTTGTAAGTGCATGGAGGCCGCAGCTGTGAGGAATATCAATAGCAGGGAGACAACGGAGTGATTGTTTGTCAGTGTGTGGTGATGGTATGTGTCTGTGCTCATGGGGATTTTGTGAAGTGAATACATCCATTTCTTTCTTTTTCTGCACGTGTGTGGCTGTGTAAATCTCTGCATGGATTCGAATCAATTTACATGTATGCAGTCAAATACCTCTACGTTGGCTGGTGGAAACGGGGGGATGTGTAGCATAGATGTGCGGCTTTATTCTTCATCTTTTATAAACCACTTGAGTGTCAGGTTTCCCTTGAAGACAACAGGGGTTCTAACAGGGTGCAGTCATTCAATCCCAGAGCCTGTCACTCATCTCCTCACTGTTCATACAATGCCCTCTGCTCAGCTGTCTTACTGACCAGCAAATAATGAGAAGTGACAGCCAAGGACAACCCTTTGCTCAGCCACAGCCTTGGAATTGAGTCACCATGCAAAATAGAAGCGTACCCACAAACGCACACATGCACATACACTGAGGCAGCCAGATGCAAATTTCCTCAGACTGGCATGTGTGCATACAAGCCTGCACAAAACTTGCACAATCCCCCATGTTAAGAAATTAATGTTAATATTCAACATCAGCATTTCCCCTAGATGCTGGTCTGCTAAATATTTAATAATGCATTTTATTGCATATGAAAAAAATGCATTTTGTGTGTTTAGTATTAACAGTAGTAGTAACAGTCTGGTTAACTCTAGTAAATGAACATAGGTTTGTTGACTAGGGATGGGTACTGGTATGTTCTGACATAAACGGTAGTAACCAGACCGAAAAGCAGCACACATTTCGGTGCTTTATTTTGGTGCTTTATTTCGGTGCTTTTTTTCCCCTGAGATGCAGTGTTGCCAACTCCTCAGTAAGGAAAATCGCTATTGGTTGTCCTAAAAGTCGCTAGAAGTCGCTAAATGACGTCATCGCCTAATTTGCATAATTGGTCATGCTAATCTAATTGTAACCTATGTTGTTGGAGAGAGAAATAACATTGTGGAAGAGACATAAAGTGAGTAAAAAACGTCCTAAATGCATTTAGAGTTTATTTAGAACTACAAATTAAATTTCTTTTAGCAATTATTGTTTTTTTTTATGTCACAATTCCAACCCTGCTCCTTTACCCGGGCTTGGACCGGCAAAAGTGACCCGAAATAGGCACTCTGGTGGAGTTACTTTGTGTCTGTGTTTATAAGTAGTTTTAAACCTTGTGATCCACAAAACACCATAAGAGTAAAAGAACTGACTGCGTTACAGCACCCGCTGCTTGTTGAGAGTAAAAGCGATACGCGCTTTCACATCTTTTTTTAAAGACGAAAACTCGCTAAATATAGCGACAAAGTCGCTAAGTTGGCAACACTGCTGAGATGTCATACACTTTGGATTCTAGCCAATCATTTTACCTTTCCAAGGATAGGCAGGCCGATGTACATACGTTCTTTTAGAGCAGAGCTACAGATTAAAAATGCCCAAGGCAAAGTGGTCAAAAGTCTGGCTGTACTTCACAGCAAAAGATGCAAACTCAGCAACCTGCAACAAGTGCTTTAAGGTGATACTGTGCAAAGGAGGTAACACCTCGAAACTGATGAAACACCTGGCGATGCATAACATTTTTTTAAAAGCAGAGAAATGCACCGTATTTGATAGCTTGCTGCAAGACCGAGCACCGAGCACATCTACTCCCGGTGTGGTGCCTGTTATCGGACCCGGAGTTAGCAACATCCCCCAAGTGCTGCTCAAAGCAAAGTACCAGTATGCTAAGCTTATCTCTTTAACATTGCTAATTATTGATTAAAGGCAAACACATTAAAATGCACTCACACATTCACAAAGACTAGGATTGCGGCACAACCTAAATTATTGTCACGGTGTGACGATGGAGTTGCAATCTTGTTGCCTTTGAAATTGTTGCTTCAAAGACAGGGCAAGGTCTGCAACCACTCGCTGTCACTGCCCGTTAGATGTGGGAAGTAACTAAGTACAAATTAGTGATGGGTCGTTCGCGAACGAAATGGCTCTTAGAGCCGGCTCTTTGACGTGAACGACGCGAGCCGGCTCCTTATCGCGAGCTGTCACGTGGTTTTTTTTTTTTTTCTTTCTCTCAGCCTCTCTCTCGCACTTTTTTTCCGCTTCACTCTGCACGCGAGCCTTGTGCTTTACGCTGGGCAGAGGGGGGAGGGGCGGTAGTTACACTCAGTAGCACAGGAACAGAGCCAGAGAGAGAGAAAGAGAGGCAGGGACAACAACATTAGAAAGGTATAGTAATCATCCACAACTATTTTCGGTTGCAGATGATAAAGGATTGAGAAAGTTTATTCATGCAGGTCCATATGACAGAGAATATGCATGTTCTTTTAGTTTTCATATTATAATTTATATTTAATTGTGTTGTGGTTTGCAGTGTTTTGTGTTCTTTTCACTTTAAATTTGTGAAAGGAAAAAGCTGAAAATTTAAATAGTTAAAACTTGAAATGTGAATAGTTGATTTTTGTATTATATGATTTATTTATTACATTTTATGTGGAGTGAATAAATAAAAGTATATTTACGGTGGCCCCTAGAGACAAAGCACATACAAACTTCAAATCACGTACGAACTCTGAAGCATGTACAAACTCCAAAACACGTAAAAACACGTACAAACTCCAAAACACGTAAAAACTCCAAAACACGTAAAAACACGTACAAACTCCGAAGCACATAAAAACTCAGAAGCATATAAAAACTCAGAAGCACATAAAAACTCAAAACACGTACAAAAGACAACAGAAGTGCTCCAGGATGCTGGGCGCAGTGTTGAGCCTTTGTTATCTTGTGGCTACACAAGCCAGCAAGTACCAACGACCGGATTTGGTGTGTGGTAATAACAGGTAAATGAACTTTTTTTTAAATTATTTGAATATATATATGAGTGCCTGTGTATAAATACACAAACAATACACACATGCTTTCAATTGTGTAATTTAAGTGATCTAGTAGCTCTGCTTTGGAAGTTCAGTTCATGCTAGAAATGTGTTTTGGAGTTTGTACGTGTTTTGTCTCTAGGGGCCACCGCATATATTTATATATAAACATATATAAATAAAACCACTTTTTACGTTAGTAATTCCTTTTGTGCATAATTTTATATTATTGTTAATAATAAATTAATTAAAGCAACAAAACAACCTGAAGAGCCGGTTCGGAGCCGAAAGAGCCGGCTCTTTTTAGTGAGCCGAACCGAAAGAGCCGGATCTCTAAAAAGAGCCGGAAATCCCATCACTAGTACAAATGCTTTGTTACTGTATTTAAGCAGGGTTTTCAGGTATCTGTACTTGAGTATTCATTTCTGTACTTTTTACTGCTCACATTTTCAAAACAGGCACGTCACTTTTGATTTGAGACAGTTGATGGAAGCTTTTATTTCCCAGCACTGCGCGCCTTTGAACATCAAACCGATTTGAGCCTAAACAATAATGCATTAAAGGCAATCCTAATGGTGTATCAATCACCAGGGGTTATTGCAAATCAAGAGATGAAAGAGGTAAAAATCATATAATTTATGCATCATTTATAGCGCCATAGTCAGGGGGGTTTTTTGCACTCATTTTTTTGAATGAGTGCAGATGTTCATAAGTTGTGGTTGCGGTACTTCAGCATCAAGATTGCCCTATAGAAGAAGAGCGAGCATAAAGGGAGCACTGAAAATACTGTGCAGTTTAGTGCAGGATAAACAGGTTAGCTTCCAGTAATGTGATGGATTTAAAGTGTGTTGGACTTGTGCACAGTGGTTGTGGTTTTCATGGTCAGAGTTAGGTTACATTAAGAGTAGCAGAGATTAATATGAATTTTAGCTGATGATACTTGGATTCAGTCACTTAATTCCAACTTCATACAAACGTTATAGTGTCTAGTGTAAAGACAGTTAACTGATCACTACACACTAAGAAAATCTACTGTAGCTTACAATAGAAATTATTGAGAGCCATGGCTGAGCCACTACAGATGATTTTAAGGTCCCCCCACCTGTTGATTCCCACTTTAACCCCTGACTGTACTCTTTTTCCTGTTTAGGTGTGGAGGTAGAGCTGGGCGATATAAGATTTTTTCATATCCACGATATGTTTTTTTCATTTCAGGCGATAACGATATATATCACGATATAAGCCAAACAACTATATTTGTAGGATTTAAACGTGCCGTTGCTCACAAGTAAAATGTGAAATAATCAGCAGCTTATTTTTATTTAAATATTTATTTCCCATAATAAGTTCAACAGGGTAGATGTACTTAAGGAACATGAGACTTTTTCAGATAAATAAAGGCAAATATTGCAAACTACACAAAAGGCAGCCGCTAAAGCGTTTAAGATTCAAAATAGAACAAACGAAACAGACTACTAAATTGTCAATTCCACTTAGAAACAAAATATTAATTCTAAAAATAAATCTTAGTTTGTTTTAAATAGAAGAACAAACAAAATTGACTAACTTTTGTCAATATCAAATAAACTGAGAACTAAAAGGAAATTCTCAATCTCTCCTTGTTGTATAGCTTAGCTTTTCAAACAGTTTTAACAGTTACTTTAGTCTGACAAAAGCCGAATGACGAATTAGCGCTTCCAGTCAGAGACTGAGGCTACGTACACGGGTATTTTTGAAAACGGAGATTTTCCGTTTTAAAAAATAATCCCGTCCACACATAAAGGCAGAAATGAAGGAAAACGCTGCTATGAACATGCCAAAGCAGCAGGTGGCGCTAGATTCCTAACCGTGCAGAAATGTTGGCCAATCAGAAGTTTAGAAGCCTCGGTGGGAAAAAGTAAACAAAGCTGGGGCATAGAAGCAGAACCGAGTCATATGTGTGGAGGGACAGTAACTGTGTGTATATGTAAGCATTTAAGCACCGCAGAGAGTAGAATTAACAGTAACAGTATTGTAGAAATTCATTTCACCGTGAGAGCATGAGGGTGGGAATGGATGTTTGTATATGTGTGTGCCTGTATGTCTGTGTCTATATGTCAGGTTGGGTGTCAGGCGCCACCTCTCTGGGGACATCTCAGGCCCTCCAAGGTTTGGAGGCCTATCTCCCCCTACCACCACTTCCCCTGCCAGTGGCGGACTCCCTCAGACATTGGTGTGTTGGTGGTTCTTTGTGTCCGGGGATGGGCGTCCAGGTACACACCGGCTCACTCCTTGGCGGCCGCTTATCGGGGCCTGGAGCCTGGGGCTCGCTCGGGCCACTTCGGAGGTGGGGTGCCCCCGGCCTCTCGGCCTGGGGCTCGGTCACTCAGTCACTGCAACTCCCCCTGGCTTCTGCTCCGCGGCTGCTGAGTGAGCCCTCATCTGGGACTCTCCTCAGCTCTTTCTGGGACAGTGGCGCGGCTGCCCCTCTGTTGGTCTTCCTTGGTCTCTTGTGTTCTAGGGGCCTCTGGATGTCTGGAGTTTTGATCTCCTCCATACCTGCTTCATGCCCTGGAGGACGGGGCTGTGGCCCCCCCACACCCTCTAGCAGATCATTACATGAAGGAACCTTTAAAAAAAAAAAAACAAGCGCGTCCATGCTCACAGGTGTACACACGGGTGATCACACACACAAACTACACCCTTTTTGGCTCCTACCTCAAAGCACACTGTGTTCTGTTGATCTTATGTGCTGCACAATAATGTTTAATATTTAGTATTTACTGTCATATTCCCATATATCATTGTGATGTTGTTTATTCTATTACTCTTGTTCTCTTCTGCTTGTTTTCTTTTTTCTTTCTCAGCAGGTGATCCAGGTGATTGATATATGCATTTTTTTCTTTTTTTTTCTTCTGCCCGTTCTGTTGGTTTTTGTCTTTTGCCCTTCTCCCCCGTCCCTCTTCTCAGCTGTTTCTCTTTCCCTCTTTCTTTCTCCCCTTCTTTCCCCCAGTCAAGTCTGTCCCGTATTCAGTAAGTGAAAATAAAAAAAAATTTAAAAAAATGTGAATGTAAACACAAAAAACATTTTATTTTTTGTGCTGGAATGTGCAGAAAATAGGTTTAAATGTTAAACTAATTTATTCAAGTCAGAGAATGTTGCATATAATTAAATTTTTTGCTTGATGCATAAAGTTAAAAGATTAAAACTGATAAAACAAGTTAAAAAAAGAGACTTTTCCATTTGATTACATTTTGTATGATGGATTATGTAGAAAAAGTAGAATTGGGCTGAAAGATCTATTGCTTTATCACCTCTTCAGGTTGTAAATCGTGTTTTTAAAAAGTAACTAAGTAACTAAGTAATTAATTACTTTTGAAAATAAGTAATCAGTAAAGTAACGGGATTACTTTTTTGGGGAAGTAATCAGTAATTAGTTACTGATTACTTTTTTCAAGTAACTTGACCAACACTGGTTAGGAACAAATGCAATCACATGGCAGGATGCTGTAGTTACATTGTAAGGTTTTAAAAACAGCTTTTATATGAATTGTGGTAATAAAAAACAAGGGAGGCCGAAGGTGATCACTGCCTTTTTTTAGGGGCTTGTTCAGATTAAATAGAACAAGATACAAAGCATTAGAACATGTTAAAAACACAACAGCTCTGAGTATTTTGGACCTGGAAGCAGGGTTCATACATCATCACTTAAGGACCGGATGTGCTTCTCGCTCGTATTCCAAGGTAGCCTGGAAATTGGCCAAGGAATTACTTTTTCTTTCTATTTGTGCTGTTTTGTTTGTCCTGTTTTGGGTTGTTTTTTTGTTTTTTTTGTTTGTTTTTTGTTAGGGAGTCTCAAATAAAATAGAAAACCGAAAAAAAAGAAATTCATTTCACCGAAACAATAACGTGGCGCACAGTGCGACGTCAAAAAATGCGCACACCTTTGACGCTGCGTTTTCTCCGTTTTTCTAGTCCACACGTAAATGCAAAAATTGAGTTTTCCAAAATATCCACCCTGGCCGGAGTTTTTAAAAATCTTCGTTTTCAGTGACCAAAAACGCCGTTTACGTGTGGACGAAAGGCGCAAACGCATAGAAAATTCTGCGTTTTCAAAAATACCTGGGTACGTGTGGACGTAGCGCACCAGTTTATTGTATTTCCAGACTTGCTTTCGGCACAATTTACAGTGAACGCTACTCTGTTTTTTGTCAGACTTGAAATAGCCGAAATACCTTCACACTACGGAACTTCTATGGCTCTTCCGTTCGACAATCTCTCCGGCATTGGAACCATCATCTGTTTTCTCTTCGGTAACCTTCGGTCACGCTCGGTTGATTTTTCTAGTCGGCACACTCATTTCCTCCATTACCCGGGCGGTACGGTGGCTGGCTGCTTCCCAAACAAATACACATGTGCGGCTTGGCACTAGTGCTGTACGTAACAAGTCACGTGACGTGACGCTGCGGCTGTGATTGGTTCGGCTCTGCGCTACTTAATTTGGATTGGCTGTTCTTTTTTTTTTCTTTTTCTTTTTTTTAAGAGGACAAGAGCGGCGAGGTCTATCGCAATAGTTTAATTTTTCTATCGAGAAAAAGTTATATCGCAATACATATCGTTATCGTTCTATCGCCCAGCTCTATGTGGAGGCAAAGTCACTATCTACAATGTAGGCAACAGAAAATAGAGCTATTTTTAAAATGTCTCCTTCTTTTTCACTGCTCATGTTCTATATAGCTGATTCAAGCAGAGTGTATTTGAAATAATACATGGGAATGCAAATGTTAATATATTTTACAGTATTAATGTAGCACACGGTTCTGTTTGCTTTGTACAGAAGTAGCTGGTAGAAACTGAAAATGGGCTACTTCTTACTTTCTTACTTTGAGTACATTTCAGAGGCTGTACTTTTTGTCTTTTACTTGAGTAAAGGAATTGACTCAGTACTTCAACTTTTACCAGAGTATAATATAAGTATGTTCTCTTCCACTAAAGTATAGAATGTCTGTACTTTTACCTTTTCTGTTTGTCATCTTCAAAGTGACTTTAGTGGTCAAAATGGAGACAAAGCTGCAGTAAGATAGAGTTAGTCTGCTGTCAGTTTGCATTTGAATGGGGTCAAGTTGTCTCATTTTTGTCTATTTGTGATAATATGTTGATGAACTTTCATAATTCAGTTAAAATAACAGCAGACATTTGCATTCAAAAGAAAATCACATTAAGTACTTACATTTAAGCTCCTTTTCGATTCGTACATACTTGGATCAACACGTTTTTCTGTATTTTCCATTAGGTACCATGTGCTTTTTTTAGTACCTGCTTACCCGGGGTTCCAAGTGATCTGAACAGGTACTAAAATGTGAGTTGTCAGACTGCATGCCAACGATTGGCTGGTCAGTAGCATCACTCGATGAGTCATGAGAGTGCTTCATTCATGAAAATTAAAACTGCCATATTTGAAACAGTGCAACGAGGGAAATGGCTACAAAAAACTACGCCTTGGTCTCAGAGTCTGATGAAAAGCCACAGACCGAGCAGCAGGTATATTCTTGCCTCGATGTCCACTTTTTAAAGCGTTTGTTTTGCATATTAATTACATCGCAGGACACTCGGACGTGTTACTATAATGACAACCACACAGGTCAGGTAGTACCGGATTGTAATGGACAACCAGTCGATCCGAGTCGAGCTGTGGTGATCCGTGGCGAGTTGATTACGAGTAGGTAGTAATGAAAAAGGGGCTTTAGAGTCTAGCCATAGCCTCACAGATTTGAAACTGAAATTCATTCTTAAATCGTGATGCAGTTGCTGCAGGATGGTGATTTAACTGCTAAATGATATTGGTGCTTGGCAACCTTGGTTTTATTTAGGAATATAATAAACCTTTACCAATCAGTCTGTGAGTGATTCGCGTCAGAGTTGGGCTTCAGTTGTTTTTAGAGACATGTTGCCTCACACTAGGTGGCCTGTGTAGTCACTTTAAGATCAATTGCAGACCTCTTGCCCATCTCATGAAAAACTGCCTGTCTAGGATGATCTGTTTAACCTAATTATGGGCAAAATATTCCTCCAGCTGCTGATTGTTGTTAGTACCACTTATTTTTCCAGCCTTTTCTTACTCCAACTTTGAGACATGTTATTTTCTGTCTTTTATATCTTTTTATATTTTATTTCTGTCTTGCATATCATTGCATTCTGTTTCTATTTGTATCTTCATTACAACCTCCCAACTTTTGGGAAAAATGTACATTCTCAACTGCTGGGAGATCAGTTGGTCCCCACAACTAGCATGTGAAAAAATTTAGTGCAATCACTCGCTCAACCTGCTCCTCTAGTAGCAGGTTGAGCTTTGGATCCCATTTTACTTTAGTGTGCCATAAGTACTAGGTACTAGGCAAAGTGCTGCTGCCTAGGAATGACTACATGAAAGCCTACACTTTATATGCTTCAACATGCTAAAAAAATACTTTTTCACTATCCACAAGACCATGTAAAATAATAATAAAAGCCAAAAACTCGCCTTACTTTATCATAACCACTAACACACACACACTTCTGAATGGGTTAACCAGCCAGAAGTGGAAGACACTCGCTGTCATAAATGACAATGGGGACTTGATAATTACAGCTTACTGCAGAATGTGCTGCACACAGTTCTAACCCTGACATGCTGAATTCAACATCAAACATCTGCATATTTAACTTTAACCCACAGGCTTATGTTTGCTTCAGACACCCCTATTTGAACGATAACATGTCCATGTCTATCTACATCAATATTTTTTTAATAAGGGTAAAAATCTTGCCTGCAAAATGTACTTTTAATTATTTCATGTAACGATGCAGAATGGTTTTTACTAAACATAATATGGTTATTAAAGTGCTCTTGAAATAAACAGCAGGAGTGTTCTGTGTTTATCTTGTTGATGCATTATTGATCATCCCGCCTATTATTCCTGGCCAAAACAAGAGTTAAGGTGAATCTCGCAAGTCTCCCAGGTGCTAAAATTGATACTAATGGAACTGCATCTTATGTATAATGAGACAGTGCTATGGGCCCTTCAAAAGCAAGGTTGGCTATATTAAAAATTTATCAGTGAAAAGTACCTCTCCTACATTTAAGTATGGTGTGTTGCTGAACTGGTAAAACATGCATTATTCAAGAAACAACTCAGATCATGTTTAGGCAATCTGATGAAAGTGCAAAGCCCACATCGGGCTGATTTAGTGGTAGCATTGCTAAATACAGAGTGACATAACACGGCAATATGAGGAGCAAAATGCAATAAAATCACAAATTAATAATGAATGCAGACTTTTGTTTCTGGTGGTGAAATGGGACTTGACTTTGTAATTTTCCTCCCTAATTATGGCAGAATTGTGTACTTCTAAAAGCCAGTGCAAATTTTAAAAGCCATGGGAATTGTTGATACAGGTTTTAATGGCAGAATTTGCAATATCTTTGCATATGCTTTTGGGCACAATTTAAATGGAAGCCTTTCAAGGCACTTAATTTGTGGTGTGGGCAGTCCAGAAGATTCAGTAAAAAGGAGCAGACCTTTTACTGTTATGGAATTTTGTGCTAATAAAATGGCTTCATTTTTCAGACATGAAATGAAAAGAAAAATAAACCTAACCTTTATAGTAAACAATGACTGGCTACATTGAGACCTTGCAGAGACACTGACATATCCAGACATGAAAGTAGCGAGTCCGGGATGACTTCACAAACTTTAGTGAGCTCCAGCAGTGGCAAGCTCCCTGGGGCACGAAACAGATCGTGCCTCACACAAGCTGGATTGCGTGAGGCCAGAGAGATGCTTGGCCTTGGTACACAGAAGCTGAGGCCTCGAGGGCTAAAACACCAAGCAATAGACAATGATGTCCTCTATCCGTCTCTCTTCTCAAAGCCGATTAGAGTACTGGAGGGCCTAGGAGAAGTGACTATATCATCCCTGTCCGTCTGGAGACAGCTTTTTCTCAGCCAAACCTCCAGACATGGACTGAGAAACCTCTGCGGGATTCACTTAAAATCACACAAAGAGTAGTTCAGTTTAAGACACTTTGCATCAATGCTGATGGTGGTTAACCTTGAGGGAAAGTCTTTATTGCCTCAATCAATTAGTCAATATATTGACAAAAACAAAAATACATTATTGCATTTAAGTGTCTCTGAAACATACATATATATATATATGTGTGTGTGTGTGTGTGTGTGTGTGTATATATATATATATGTGTGTGTGTGTATATGTGTATATATGTATATATATATATATGTATGTGTTTGTTACTTAAAGCCTGTCCAAAGGAATGACAGATGCTCGCAATCAGGGTGGTTTGTTGTAGTAATTGCCAACTTTTAGATTTGAGTGGGTAGAATAAATTTTTCATTGACGTCTCTGCTTCCTTGTCATGTGTGGACGCAGCCAGTCTTCTCAAATAGAACCAAATAATAGAAAGCCTATAATTCCTGTCAATCTCTCTGCAGTGTTGGGATGGAGGGAGTCACATGTGTCCAACAGGACTCTTTAGTGCTTCATCCAGTAAATGCCATAAATACTACAGTGAAAATTATACCCCAGTCACAAATAACTGTTGACATTATATTGTACACAATGCTGCAGACGGGGGGTGGGGGGTGGGGGTTAAGGAAAATTATGAAATAGCACTTACAGAACATGGTAACATGTACATGCCTTAGTCTTAATTTAATTATGTCCGTTTTTGCCTCAAATTAACTTAACAATTGACCTTGTCCAAAGAAAGTTCTGGCACAAGTTTGGTTTTCCACAGCACACATACAGTATTAGTTCAGTTAGCAGTAGTCAGTTCATTCATAATATTCAGTTCAAAATTCTATTGGAATTCTATTTAGTTGTGATTGTTATGTTTAGTATATATATATAGTAATAGTTATAAATATTTTGTTAGCAATTCCTGAGTTTGGCAGTTTATCTAAAAGACTTAATAGACTGTACTGTACAGCGAGTCTCGCATTTGGCTTTATCAAAATTATATAGTTTCTTTTATTTGGTTTTATTGCTATTATTACTTTTTACATTAATTACTTTAAGTTTTAAAATGACTTTAATGCAAGTTTACACTTTTGGCCCATTAAGTGTGTGCAGGTCTATATAAATGTGCAAATTCTTCTCCATCACTTCCCTTAGCCACTTGCCTGCAACTAACTCTGCTCTCTCCTCATGGTTCTTTCGTTAGATAGAAACAGTAGACAGGCCCACAGTGCAAACTGTTCTTAACTGTACTATACTGTTCTCACAGCACAGGGGAATGTAAAGGATGTTAAAAAAAACCCAAAAGAAAACACCAAGTGCATCAAAAGAGCCACTGTACTACAGAGGAACAACTATGTGCTTTCTCATCGCAAAGCATCTAAAACTGTTACCGGTTGTTGAGAAGCTCAAACTTTGACGTAATATGTTGTCTCTCTTCCACTCCAAAGATGCCTGCTGTGTCATGCATTTGTCTGTTTCATCGGGCGAAATGGAGAAAATACTGAGTCACACTGAACTAAAATGAATTTGTGTACATAGATAACAGGAGACTTACTTTGATTACACACCTTGAGGCGACTGGTGTTTTGATTTGGTGCTAGACAAATGAAATTGAACTGATATCAGGCAACTAATGGTTTGCCAAAGTTACATAAACCTTGTTTTTGATTGAATGCAAAACATTAGCCGAGCTAGTTGACAGGATTTGTTCCTAAGTTCCAATGAAGCTTATCCATGGTGTTTTCAGCTCTTTTTTCTTCATGCTTTCTAGTGTATAGAGAAAACACATATAGAGAAATACCAGTTTCAAAAACGTGGTTTTCATTAGAGGGTACCTTAAATAGCATTTTCTTTAAGATAAAGCCCAGGAGGTTACACATTAGTCAGTCCTAATATTGTACAGGTCAGTATGTTTGCATAATAAAGGAAACAAACAACTGCAAATTGCTTCATAGCATTTGTAAGGTTTTTTTGACAGCCAAGAGTTATTGCTGTCATGGATGATGGGCTCAGAAAGACTATCTGAAAAATCCTAACTGTCAGCGAAAATAATTTTGACCACTTGTAACAGCGTAACAGATGAGAGTTTGACTCTGTAGCTAAAAGACAAGCTATGGGTTTTTCATATTACCATCATCCATGTTTCACTTATGGGGTTGTGCCATGGCTAGGGCCCCCTCTGTGGAGTTTGCTCCAGCTTCCCTCCACAGTGCAAAGGCATACACGTTAGTTTAAATCTAAACTGGTCCAGACTTGGATCATCAGAAGAGAATTGATGGCTGGATTTTCTCTGGCGTTTAGGACTTCCTTGACCTTGGATTAACAGTAGCTCATCTTACTTTCACAACAGTACTAGTTTAAGAGCGTTTACTTTCTCCGATGCAGTGGAATTTGTATTAGAATGAGTTGATTTCATCACACTTTTAAATCCCTGACTTCTTCAAGCATCCAGACTGTTTTTTAGAATAGTCAGTAAATTCAAATTCAAATTTTATTTGTACTTGACTACTATCTAACTGTAGCTACCTGGGTATGTTTGTTTGTTTGGTTTTTTTGTTTTTTGCATGCACTATTGACTACCACAAGGTTGTTACTCGACTTACAACATCTTGAATGCAAAAAGAAAGAAAGTTCTGTTAACTTTTTAAAAATCAATGCAATACAGAGCAATATTTTTCTTTGGAACAAACCATCTTTGTCTGACTCTTACTCTGTCTCTTTGCTCATCTGCTTGTCTAGCTGATGTGTCTATCTAGAAATAGCTTGCATAATAGAAAGGACCAAAGCAGTGCTCCGCTCTTTTGTTCCTTCTCATGTTGTTCTTACAGCTAAGAGGGAATAGCAAAATCATTCTGCTTTGTTAACACTCAAGTCAGGCTTGCAATACTCTGTTCTCAAGAAAATATTCACCCCGCACTCACTCTCTTTGTCTGGCTTGTTCTAGGTAACCTTTATCCTTTTTTGAGGGGGGGGGTCTTTATCTCACACATACGCACACACATACACAGCGAGACACTGCTGTCCGGCAAGGGTCCATTATCAGACTTGGCACACATGCATATAACTTGTTAGTCGAGCTAATATTATATAAAGTACACTGTAAAATGAACAACAAACAAGAGTTGTTTAAGGTTTTCTCTCTTTCAAAAATATGTCCCATACCTGAAATGCAATGTATAGTGCAGATTGCCATCTAGCTATATTTCTTATCCAGCAACACTACAATAATTGAAACCACAGACAGGAAAGGTAAAAAAAAGTTCATCGGAGGAAGCCCTACTGCCAGTTGTTTCAGGAAATGACCATGCAGTACAGATAGAAGTGTCAACCTAATTAGACCCGAAAAAGCATAGCTCACCTAACAGATGGACAAGCTTCTGTCTTGGACAGTGCTTCTGTTCTGCTTTACTGACACATCTAAACCGTGCATGATATGTAGACTTGCATCTGTTTGCACACATAAATTTGCATACTACTTAGGTATGATGTTCCAAATAAATTCAAATTTGTTTCTGTTGTATTCTATCTTTTGTTACACATTGTGTTTCTCCTTATTTTCTGTTACATTGATGAATGTTCATATTAAACTTGGACAGACTTTGAGATAATGAGGTCAGTGTATGTCAAAGTATTCTCTGTGAATCAAAGATTAAGGCTTCAGACTGGTCTAAATGCTCATTTTTCTATTCGTGGCTCAATATGATGTCAAGGAAATTGCATATTTTTATAAGGTCTCAGCTGTTCCCACATACTCTTTAAAACCCACAATGTTAGAATAATATTTAACATTTGAATTATGTTAAAATAACCGTGGTCTTACAGGTAGCGGAAAAGGTGAACCTAAGCTGCCAAACAAGAAGACCAAAGACAGGCCCAGAAGAAACAAAGATTTATGTGTCTTCATTTGCTAACCTACCCTAGCGGAGGAAAGGGAAACATTACTGTGCTGAAGTTTTTTCCAATTCAGCATGTCATATTGAAAGGTATACCACTCCATGATAGGTGTGAAGTTAAAGGTGTGCAGCTTCAGCAGTCTGTTCAACAGGTTTATGCTGCATGTTGGATTTAGACTATGCAATATCAGCCCAGCAACATTATGAGATGCCTCATAATGTCAAAACAATATGTTTCACAATGTGTTCTGGTATTAATGGAATTCACTGTTGCTGTTTTTATTTGTTTCTTTTTTTTTATGTATGCTTTTCTAGTCCTTTCTTACACTTTTCCTGCAAGGTTGATACATTTTTGCTTTAGGTGGCATTCTTTATCTTTTTCTGGAGGCGTGTTCTTCACACCCCCTTCCTGATAACAAATTGGAGATTTGTAAAGGGTTGCAGTATTATTAGTCAGTGACCGAAGTTTAATCTGTCACGTCTCTTGTGCAAGTCTTGATCATTTTTTACATTCATGACTCTGTAAGCCTAATCTAATGGCAGTTGAAGGGTAAACCTATCATTTACTTTGTGTTTTATCAGTTTTACGTTTTCTTCACTTTTTGTGACATTAACTGATAAATCAAAACTCAGCATAATAAGTTAAGTAGTACAACGTTTATGAAATTGTCCACAGAATATTTAGTCTTTTTTTAATCTACTTTCTGGTGCTACTTGTTTTCTTATGCTACCACCTTGCCAACCTTCAGCTTCACTTACTGTTAATCAACTTTCCTTCAATGTTGAGGGACTTTTAGAGCAGCACAAAACAATAAGCAGAACAAGCAGAGCGCATGGCCCACCCGTTAATGGTACTATTTCATTCCATTTAAAGGGGCTATATTCAACCCAGCTGTTTAAATAAGCATTGCTAATGTACCTCTGGGGCTTGGTGATGGGCATTATCTACCAAGCGGGCTCCATCTGGCAGGCATACTGATTTTTATTTGTATTCCCCTACTGTTTTCACTCAAGTTTGCTTTATAGAGAATAGGGCAACAATACCGTAGCTCTGCTGTAGTTTGAGGATCACAGGGGTTCTCCACCGAACAAAACAGTGCCTCAGCTAGGTCTAACGTGTTCTGCTCCCAACTCGTCGAATAAAAACAGATCAAGAATATCTTTCCAGACAGTCAAGGATATTTATGTTGACTGGAAGCATGCAAATCAGTGACTAGAAACAAGAGGCAGTTCCTCTAAAGACTGGCATTTGTTTTCCACAAGAGATCTTGTTGTTAGTTGAGGAAACGTGGACAAGATTACAGCCCTCTGAGCAGGAATGCCACATTTGTGTTTGCACAGCTACAGGGGTTAGATCTCGCTACAAACCAGGGAGTCCTAGACCGGGATGACGAGCTTGTGAGGTCTGTGTTCAGCTTGGTCGGTTTGTCTCTGACTTCAGTCTTTAGAGAAATGTAATTTGCATCACATACCTCACCAGTCGACTCTCCTGTTTTATCAAAGCATTTTTGGAGGCATCACCCCTTCTGACTACTCTTGGTCTGGTTGTAAATGTGCAATGGCATTTATGCTTTAAGATGGAATGCACTGGTGAAGGCAATGCCTCAGCTATTTTGTCTCAAAAGCAAAGTATCAGTTTCAATTTTTTATGATTCTATGCACTGTATATTGTGGCGCAGCTCAGTTATAGAGGAAGGCAGACATAGTGTCAAAATTACTTAACCCACTGGAGAGCTGATTCTGACCCAGTCTGTCAACACAGTCAGAGGTATGCTTCTTCCCTCTCCATCAGTTTGCCTTTCACAGAGAAGAGGCTGCATAAGGCAGATGAACCAGCATTAGCTAGCCTAATTGGACATGAAATGGTATTGGCCTCTAGCTATTGCGGTCCAAGTTGATCGTGGCTTGCCATTACACATTATCATCTCTTGATTGAGGATAGGTGAACATGGATTATCATTGAGGCTTGACATTATGATAAATGTCCTCTTTCTGATACTTGAAATCTGTACATGCTGGAACCATCCTGTGTTCTGTTATGGTGATATACACTCAACAAAAATATAAACGCAACACCTTTGTTACTGCTCCCATTCCCCATGGGATGGACGTAGAGACCTAAAATTCATTCCAGATACACAATATAACCATCCCTCCCAAACAGTGGTCGCAAATCAGTCCAAATGTGTGGTAGTGGGCACATCTGCTATATTGAGATAATCCATCCCACCTCACAGGTGTGCCACATCAGGATGCTGATCTGACATCATGAGTAGTGCACAGGTGTACCTCAGACTGCCCACAACAAAAGGCCACCCTGGAATGTGCAGTTTTTTGCGCTATTGGGGGTCTGGGGACCCAGAACCGGTCAGTATCTGGTGTGACCACCATTTGCCTCATGCAGTGCAACACATCGTCGCATGGAGTCTATCAGATTGTCAATTGTGGCCTGTGGAATGTTGGTCCACTCCACTTCAATGGCTGTGCGAGGTTGTTGGATATTCGTGGGAACTGGTACACGCTGTCGTATACGCCGGTCAAGCACATCCCGAACATGCTCAATGGGTGACATGTCCGGTGAGTATGCTGGCCATGCAAGAACTGGGACATTCTCAGCTGCCATCTGCCCTGAACAATGTGAACCATGATTCATCCGTGAAGCGTGTGACACCGGAGCGGAAAGGCTGATTATGTTTCCAAGATGGTTTGTGTTTTTTAAAAGGAAGGAAACCTTCCTCAAAGCAGGCAGAGCAGTGGAGCCGCCAAGGGAAAGCACACGATACAAAAACTGTAGAATTAAAAATATAATTTATTATATTTAAATAGTTAAAAAGGTAAAATGAATTAAAACAACCTTGGCCAAGGGAAGACACAATAAAAATCAATAACACACAACATTAAAAGTCCAGTGGAATCCACCACGGCCTAAAAGTCACAGGAAAACTAAGAAATCCAGCGTAGTAATAAAAGAGGGAAACCCAGCAGAGTCCTCGCCTTCCTCCTCGCATTCCACGTCCTGGTGCACTGAAGAAAGGGAGGGAGCGGCAGTCACTATTCCTTTGGCAGTTTACTTTATAAAAAAAGGATAAGTCAAAGACTTACCTGGGAGGGCAGAGCTCTCAACTCCGCCCGCCGCTTCCTTAAACTGCAATCGGCACCGCGGTCTCACTGCTTCTGTTCTCCCGCAGTGCACGAGCTGGTTCTTGTCGTTATTGCCACTTGACTGCCGCTACGCGTCCCTAGTCACTGGTAATCTCTTTTCCTCCCCAGTCGCTGGTCATCTCTCACTCTCCAGTCGCTGGTCATCTGCTTCATCTGATCATCTCTACTCTCTGATCGTCTCTCGCTCTCCCCTCTGATCGTCTGTGTCTTTCCTCTGTCTGTCTCGCATTCTTCGTGTTGCATCCCCTGTTGAACACCGGCTCCAACCCTTTTATGTGTCATTGAGCACTCTGTAAATTACCTTTTCTTTTCTCTCAGGTGTATCCAATTAGTAAAAACGGGGGAAAAGGCGGAGTCTCTCCAGGACAATTTGACGGCAACGAAAACATGCAAACTAAATAAAACACTGCACAAAAATATAACCAATACATGCAATATAAAAAATAAATCTGTACACTTCACATTAAAATACAGCACAGCAAAACAACGTCCGTCCTTCCCTGGATGACATCCCCCCACACTGAAATATTAGCAGTCCCTGCTAATGCTCTACCTCTCTATAACGCTCTGGTGGAATCCCACGCGTGGTCCTACTGGAGCGTCTAAGGGACATACCTGAATCACTCTGGTGAGGTGACACACAGTCAGTAAGGGGTAAAAACCCATAAAACACTGGCGCTGGGAAATCCGAAGGGCCTGTGGTCGGCTCCTCCGTAGGAGGGGTAAAGTCTGTTTGAGGAGCAAGGCACACTTTTAAGGCATTTCTATGTAAAGTTTGTATATTACCCCCCTTTTCTGGTTTGACCTTATACACTAAGCCCGTATCTCCCACCTGTTCCAACACCACATACGGCTCAGGAGACCACCAGGAACACAGTTTTCCTTTGCCCTGTCTGTTTCGATCACGTACCCAGACTCTCTCCCCGGGCAACGATGGAAGGGTACAGCCTCTTTTCTCATACTGGCTTTTGTGTTGGGAGGCTGCACTACACATCTTCTGCCCAGCCAATCGATAAGCTAGGGAGAGCTTCTGATGATGGGAACACACCCACTCACTCAAACCCTGCCTCGCCTGTTGGGGGCCCACACCTAACACCACATCCACAGGCAAACGTAAATGCCGACCAAACATCAAGTAGGCAGGTGCGTAACCGGTGGAGCTATGGATAGTATTGTTATAAGCATGAACAAGTTCCGGCAGATTTCCTACCCACTGGCTCTGCCTAACTGATTCTAGTGAGTGAAGCATGTTCAATAGGGTCTGATTGAAACGTTCTACACTACCATTCCCCGCAGGGTGGTAAGGTGTCGTGCGGCTTTTAGTTATACCATAGGTATCACAGAGTTGTTTCATTAATGCAGATTCAAAATTAGACCCACGGTCGGAGTGGAGTCGGCCTGGGCAACCAAACGGCTGTATCACATACTTCCATAAAGCCTTTACTGTAGTCTCTGCTGTTTGGTTTATTGTAGGGATAGCCCAAGCGAACCGCGTAAACAGATCAGTCACCACAAGTATGTTTTGATAAGTGTCAGTTGGTCGGCCTAAGGACAGAAAATCCATGCCTACAACCTCCAAAGGGTATGAGACTGAAATAGGGTGCAGTGGAGCCCTAGGTTCTACCCTCTCCTTTTGTAGACTACAGGGGACACAACCCAGATGAAACTGACGTACCTGCGCTTCCATGTTAACCCAGTAGAACCGCTGCCGTATCCGAGAGAGGGTTCGATCTACCCCCGCATGGGCAGCAGCCTCATGGATCTTCCGCCACACCTCATGGCACCTGGAACTAGGACACACAACTTGATGACGAGTCTCCTGGGTATATTCGTCCGACACTTTACGGCACAATACTCCGTCTTTAATAAAAAGTCTTTTTTGCTGCTGTAGGAGTCGCCGCACACCATGCGACAATGCCTGACGTTCTGACTTTGTAGGTGCGACCTGAGCTTCCAGAAGTTGTTTTACCACTTGAATATCCGGATCGTGAACTTGTGCTTCTGCCCAGTCACTCCCCTCTACCTCACAGGTCAATTCAATGGCTGCTGAAGTGACTCCACGCTCTGATCCAGCCCCCTCCAGGTGCTCTGCTGGGACAGTGGGGAATCGAGAAAGGGCATCAGCATTAATATTGCTCTTACCCGAACGATACTTGATCTCGTAGTCGAAAGAGGCCAGCTGGGCAACCCAACGTTGTTCTACTGCGCCCAAGCGAGCAGCCTGTAAATGGGCCACAGGGTTATTATCAGTATACACAACGAATCGTGCACCAGTCAGATAGTCTTTAAACTTTTCGGTAACCGCCCACTTAAGGGCTAACAGCTCCAACTTGAAAGAACTATAGTTTGCGTCATTCCGTTCCGTGTGGTGTAAACTTCTGCTGGCGTACGCTATTACCCTTTCTTGGCCCTCTTGAACCTGCGCCAGAACGGCTCCCAGCCCGCGGCCACTGACATCTGTATACACAATAAAGGGAAGAGAGTAATCTGCGTATGCCAAAACAGGTGCCTGCGTTAAAGCTGCTTTGAGGGCCTCAAATGCTGTTTGACATTCTGGGGACCACTGTACTTTACGACGGTCTGTTCTCTTGTTCACAGGGACCCCTGTCAATAATGCATTTAAAGGGCGTGCGATTTGAGCAAAACCGGACACAAAACGTCTGTAGTAACCAGCCAGGCCCAAAAAGGATCTGACCTGTCTGATGGTATCAGGGACCGGCCAATCCATCACCGCAGAAATCTTATCCGGGTCTGGTCTTACACCATACTTATCCACTACATGCCCCAGAAATTTCACCTCTTGTTGCAGGAACTCGCACTTGTTCGGCTGTAACTTCAACCCATGACGCCACAGCCTCTGAAACACTTCATCTAGATGCTGTAAATGAGACGAAAAGTCAGGTGAATAAATGATAATGTCGTCTAAGTACACCAATAAAGACTCGGCAATCTGTCCACTCAAACAGTGCTGCATCAGGCGCTGAAATGTAGCGGGTGCATTGCACAGACCAAACGGCATCCGCTCGAACTCAAACAACCCAACTGGGGTCGTAAAAGCAGTCTTTTCTCTGTCCGTCGGGTCCATTTGGACCTGCCAGTATCCACTGGCTAAGTCCAGGGTGGAAAACCACTTCGCTCGAGTAAGGCTTGTCAATGTCTCTTCTATTCGTGGCAAGGGGAAAGCATCTTTATGCGTCACCGCATTCAATTTTCTGTAGTCCACACAGAACCTCCAGGCGCCATCCTTTTTTCTCACCAAAACAATGGGTGCAGCCCATGGGCTACAGCTTTCCCGGATAACTCCCTTTGCCATCATATCTACCAAGAGACTCCTCATTTCCTTATACATTGCGGGGGGCAAAGGACGATACCTCTCTCTAATGGGAGCTGCATCACCTGTGGGGATACAATGATGCACCAGGTCAGTCCTCCCGAAATCTTCGTCATCTTTAGAGAACACCTTCTCCCATTTAAGCAATAAAGCACGTAGCTCGCCCTGTTGCAGTTCAGACAGGTCAGGTCTTTCAATCAGTTTATTCATCTCCTCAGGTAATCTCTCCTCCTCCGTGGGGGCGCCACTATCAACCAGAGCCACCTCCACCACACCGTCCGTCCCAAGGGACAGGCTCAGGTCCTGTGAGCCATGTACGTCAGCTTCATCCACGCAGGATAGCTTTCCCAGTTTCTGGTAGCGACCTATAAAAAGAGGATAGGGGTGTGGGTTACAAATCCTCACTGGCACTCTCCCGGCCCTTACCATGACAAGGGTTCTCGCCACCCCCACATCAGGGGTTTCAGGCAGTGAGGATAGGTGAACATGGATTATCATTGAGGCTTGACATTATGATAAATGTCCTCTTTCTGATACTTGAAATCTGTACATGCTGGAACCATCCTGTGTTCTGTTATGGTGATATACACTCAACAAAAATATAAACGCAACACCTTTGTTACTGCTCCCATTCCCCATGGGATGGACGTAGAGACCTAAAATTCATTCCAGATACACAATATAACCATCCCTCCCAAACAGTGGTCGCAAATCAGTCCAAATGTGTGGTAGTGGGCACATCTGCTATATTGAGATAATCCATCCCACCTCACAGGTGTGCCACATCAGGATGCTGATCTGACATCATGAGTAGTGCACAGGTGTACCTCAGACTGCCCACAACAAAAGGCCACCCTGGAATGTGCAGTTTTTTGCGCTATTGGGGGTCTGGGGACCCAGAACCGGTCAGTATCTGGTGTGACCACCATTTGCCTCATGCAGTGCAACACATCGTCGCATGGAGTCTATCAGATTGTCAATTGTGGCCTGTGGAATGTTGGTCCACTCCACTTCAATGGCTGTGCGAGGTTGTTGGATATTCGTGGGAACTGGTACACGCTGTCGTATACGCCGGTCAAGCACATCCCGAACATGCTCAATGGGTGACATGTCCGGTGAGTATGCTGGCCATGCAAGAACTGGGACATTCTCAGCTGCCATCTGCCCTGAACAATGTGAACCATGATTCATCCGTGAAGCGTGTGACAAGCGCACACCTCTCCAACGTGCCAGACGCCATCGAATGTGAGCATTTGCCCACACAAGTCTGTTACGGCGACGAGCTGGAGTCAGGTCAAGACCCCGATGAGGACGACGGGCATGCAGTTGAGCATCCCTGAGACGGTTTCTGACAGTTTGTGCAGAAATTGTTTGGTTGTGCAAACCAATTGTTCCAGCAGCTGTCTGGGTGGCTGGTCTCAGACGATCTTGGAGGTGAACCTGCTGGATGTGGAGGTCCTGGGCTGGTGTGGTTACACGAGGTCTGCGGTTGTGAGGCCGGTTGGATGTGCTGCCATATTCTCTGAAACGCCTGTGGAGACGGCTTATGGTTGAGAAATGAACATTCAATGCACGGGCGACAGATCTGGTTGACATTCCTGCTGTCAGCATGCCAATTGCACGCTCCCTCATTGCTTGTGGCATCTGTGGCATTTTGCTGTGAGACAAAACTGCACATTCCAGGGTGGCCTTTTGTTGTGGGCAGTCTGAGGTACACCTGTGCACTACTCATGATGTCAGATCAGCATCCTGATGTGGCACACCTGTGAGGTGGGATGGATTATCTCAATATAGCAGATGTGCCCACTACCACACATTTGGACTGATTTGTGACCACTGTTTGGGAGGGATGGTTATATTGTGTATCTGGAATGAATTTTAGGTCTCTACGTCCATCCCATGGGGAATGGGAGCAGTAACAAAGGTGTTGCGTTTATATTTTTGTTGAGTGTATGAGGAGGGGCATTGTTCTTCAGAGTGCATTCCACCTTATGCATACAGCATGTTTCCAGTTTCCATCATGCTTTCACAAAGTGCCCATCAAGCATGGTACCAAGAAGAAAATGACTCTGGGTGTTCAGTTTCTGCTGTCATTCGTTTGAAAGAAACACTGCAGAGGGCTTAGAGGCTGTGGGGTTATTTTACACTGCAACCGATGAGCACTACTTACATGGTGATTGCAAACTGCACCAGCATCCAATTTTCTAAAATGAATTTGCGAATGCCCTCTCTCTCGTGCTCATGCATGTGTTATAAGTGTGCTGTTGCTTAAAGATGACTAGATTATCTTATGTTGCAAATCACAGCTTGTATGTTGCAAGTTTCATGAAATTGGCCAAGGTTCAAGTCAGCTGTAGAAAACATGTAACATAGCTTTATCTCAGCCCTACTCATTGTTCCAGCACTGCACAAAACCGACAGCACATAGTGGCAATTTTGTTGGACAAGGCCATTGTGCATCTGTCTCAATATCCTATCTCCAAGCAAATCCACTTGCCCTCCCTTTTGCATTCTGATATATTTTCTTCATTTAGTACACGCTTACAGTAAGTGCCTACCAGAATATAATTTTTTAATCTGGTTAACGCAGATTCTGAGTTAGATTAATGGGGGATTCGTTATTAGTAATACAATTCACAAATACTCGTTGCAAATCATGTACCAGAGTTGCTATATCCATTTCTTTCATTCATCATCTGCTGTGATTTCTTGGATGAATCCTCTACAATTATGCAAGTGCTGAACAGAATACGGATCTGACATAATTAAGATAAAGCTTCTGACACAGCAGCGGAATATAACAATGGTTCACCATCCTACTATGGTTTTAGAATAAAAAATTAAAAACATTTTACACTGATTAAAAGTTTGGAACCTGATTTGACTGTTTTACGTGTCCTGGTCTCACTTTTTTCTTTGAGCAAGAGAAGATATTTCTCTTGGTTTACAAGTTACTGTAACATAAGAAATATAGTTTTTGCAGTAATTTTAGGGAATGAAAACAGTTAAATAGAAACTTGTTTTTCAAATAACTTGTGATAGATGGCAAGTTTCACTTACTAAAATTATATTATCGAAGCTCCGCCTTATTTCTTTATTTTTTGGGGGGTGGGAGTTTAATGGACATCTAGTTAGGGGATTAAAAAGCAATGGCATGTGTTTTTCCAACTGACCATCCAATTCAGCAGTCAGACATGTCCACAAGTGAAACTACTCAAGAGCAGTAACCGCTAAACATAAATGCATAAACTTGTAAATAAAATGCACATTAAAGTGAAGCATTACAGCTTTTTTTCGAAAAAGAGGTTCTAAACTAAGTGTAGTCAGTCAAATCATTTATAGTGGTATATTGTGTATTTGATAATTACATTGTGTGTAGTCTTATGGAACTCTGTCATTTTGTCCTGTGTTTTATGGTTATTTTAAATGTACAGCTGTTGTTTTTAAATGTGCTGTAGAAATACACTTGACTTGAATTGAACTTTAAATATAGCACACTGACAGTAGTGACCATGAGAGACAGAGATATACAGTATATGACTGACAAGCTTTATTTAGACAAATAGAAAAGCAAACTTCATAAATGCTTGTAGTAAGTTATAGTTGGTAAATGGCCTGTATTTATATAGCGCTTTACTAGTCCCTAAGGACCCCAAAGCGCTTTACATATCCAGTCATCCACCCATTCACACACACATTCACACACTGGTGATGGCAAGCTGGATAGAACACCATAACTCTGGGATTTGACGCTGTAGAGTCCTGTCATTCCTTCATTCATTTAACCCCTTCTCCTTCTCTTTTCACCTTTGCCTGGTATTGATCTCGGTTCATGGGAGCGGTGATGCATGGTGACTAGACGGAATAATTATCCAATTTCAACTCCATCGCACAGGAGAGCACATTACTTTGCTGTAACCTAGACCACCACAATACAGACCAATCAGCTGACAGATTACACTAGGGACAGTGTGATCTGCAGTAATTTATTTTAATTTTACCTGGGGAGCCCTGTGTGTCAACTGAAAGATTTTACCATCAGTCTGATTGACAGATGACATAATCTCTTGATGGATAGTTCAGAAGCAGGATGTTGATGTTGTTGCCAATGATTACGGCTTAGTTTTGTGTGCATGGGTGTTTTTGTGTGAGTGTAGGTTTGTGTGTTCAGCACACGCTCCACTTGGGCATCAGAGAGTGATGAGCCATAGAAAGCATTAGACATGTAATCAGTAAGGCTGTTCATCTCTCCATTTGGGTGAGTGAAATCCTGAGGGGCAAGTGTAGAGTGTGCATACCCCCCTGAGAGCCCAGAGTACTGCAGCTTCTCATGCTTGCCTTTTTAGGGCTATTTAATGTTCACACAAGAGAGGAACTGATGCAAAAAAAAAACAAAAACCCAAAGCCCAGAGTAGATTTTGCTTCATATCACTCTCTTTCTTTCTGCATCTGCTCTACATTGCGCACAATCTTGCACAGTCTCTTCTACTTTGTTCTAGACCACTCCCTGTTCGTCTTTCCTCACTTGCTTATACAACCCCTCCTCTTCCTGTTGAGCATTTCATTATGCAGTTGTTGAATATACTGCAACCAATTGTGCCAAAGGAGTTGGTTTGCTATAATATGAAAATCTGACCTCATCTTGCCGAGGTCATGGGCAATAAACACCTGACAAGAGGGTGGGCCGACAGCGCTTCAAATTCTAATTTTCTCTTAGCATCTTGTTGGTTCGCAGTGTTACCAGGGTCAGCTTGCTTTCCCCTCCCTGTGGTCAGTTCGAGCCAGAAGAGTGTGGAGCATTTTATTTCCAGGCCTGTGCCTCCCTCCCTTAGCATCCGGATTTATTGATATTGACCTTTTGCTGAAATTAAGCGTGTAGATCCCTGAGCAGCAAGAGCAAAGTTTAAACCAATTAAAGAGCACTTCACCAATCAGCAAGTCAAGGCTAGATCTGTCTCACAGGCGGGCCTGGTAAAATTAATATTAATTTGCACTGTATCAAAACCTGTTCACAGGGGCAACACTGCCTAAGTAATCTGATTAGGCGAGTCATCTAAAAAAGACCAAAGGATAACCTTGAAACACTGTGACAGCAACGATAATAAAGAATCTGATCACATAGACCCCCACAAGGGACCTATATAAATATATCAAAAAATGGTTCCTGTCTGAATGCAAAACAAATGTAATTATATTAATTAAGACAGGTATATGCATAATTGTTTGCATTCCAAGTGACTTTTTATTCTCTCTTTTAATGAACAGAGGAAAGGAAATAGTGATGTTTGAATGTGACAGGACAACAATTCTTAGATATGTGTATTTCTAATTTTCATGCACAATCTGAATTTGCACATAAAAGAACTGAATGGTAATGCTGGGGAGCCCTATTGTAAAGGGATTGGCAAATTTGTACATTGAGGGAGGGTTGAGTAAATGCCAATGTATAGTTTTTCTGAGTACATTTACATGCCAAATAAAGCACATTTAAATGTCTAACTGTGCGACTAATTGTGCTTTTGTGTGTTTTCACATGCATGACCAAAACCTAATATGGTGAAAGATTTTCTGTCAAATGTGCCATCTGTACATGTAGCTGTTGCTCTCAAATGATTAAGTCAGAATCTGTCCAAAATTGCATTTACCTTTAAAAAATAACAGAAAATAAATGGGTTTTCTAAATGAGTTTGCACCCACATCACTCTTGAACTGTGAAGAGATCCCTTTAAGTGTGGCGTGAGTTCCTGCTCGGAGTGAAGAGTTCAAGTATGTTGTTGTCTTTTTCACTGTGATCACAAGTGATTGGAGGAGTAGTGTGAAATTGACAGAATTGGTGTTTAAACCCTCACCCGCAGTTCAGTGATTGTAAGTATTTTGTCATCGTTTTAAGTTCTTTTGCTGTGTGTCCTCTGCTGGGTGTCTGGGTTCAAGGGTTGAGGAGCTTAGAAATCTGGAAGGAGCTCAATAATAAATTGCTATTACATTACCTTGAAAGGAGGTGGCCATTTTGTTAAAAGTGCAGGTAGTAGTAACAATAGAACAGCGCTGTGAACAGCAGATGCTACCCTTCGACCTTCTCAATCTGTGGTTAGAGTGCTGGCTAAGAGCCTAGCAGCCACTTTCCAAAATAATTCTGTTAGTTCCAATTCTCGCTGTTCTGATGGTACTTGTTGTCTTTGAAAATGGGTCCGAACTCCTGTGTCCTTCATGCGTGTACCTATCAATCTTGTCTCTTTAATATCATTAGCCAAAAGCAGATTTTTTAAAGGTATACCTTGCTTTCCTCATACAGATCCTCTTTTTAGTAGTAGCTCTTGAACATCTGGAGTAGATAGCACTGGATGTGCATGGTCATATATATTGGTGTCTTACTTTTTTTGCCTATTCCTATGTAGCCCTGTTTGCTTAGTTAGGTGTTGGAGAGTCAGTTTGAAGTTCTCTATTCTGCTCTAAGGCCCAGCTTCTCCCCAGGTGTTGGCTGTGTGTGTTCTGCATACAAACAAACCTGTCACTCTGAAAGACATGGTGTACAGTTAAGCACAGCGCCATGCTACTGTCAGATTACAGAGACACCTTTAACAGTGCTATGCAAGCAGGGAAAAGAACATGGAATTGTGCCTTAAGTGCATTTTGATTGCAAACGGGGACCTGGAGTTGTATTGGAGTCTCTTTGAGGGCCAGCAGGAGGCCCTGCTCCACAGCACATCAGCAGTGGTGCAAAGCTCTGCCTCTTGTTCTCATCAAACTAGTGTGGCTTGCCTTATGTATGTGCATATTTATATCCGTTTGCATTTATTCATGAGTTTATTTGTTCCCTTTAATGTCACGAGAAGCTGACTTTTGGTGGTGGACTTGGCTGTGAAAAATCCACTGGAATTGGATCTTTTTGACTCGCATCGAATTCATTTTCATATTATTAATAAAACATAGCACTGTTTTTTGTTTAACTTTAGTTGCAAACATTCTGAAAAACTGTTATTATTTTCTCTGTATTTATTAGGACAGCAAGATAAATATATCAAGACTAATACAACAAAAAATGTAATTTCTGTATATTTATATCATAAATGATAGTACTACCCCAATGTGCTAATGCTTCACATATCTAGACACATACAGATGAAGAGCAAATGCATTAGAAACACAAATAAAACAAATAAAAATATAGCTATGATTCAATTAAAGCCAGTCTGTACAACATATCTTTTTATGCAGCCTGTACTAGATGAAAAAGACACTAATAAGGCAGGAGAAAGACTAGCATCAGCTACAGGTCTCCTTTTGAGAGATAGCCTGCACTATTTGAACATATTAATGTTTTGTGAATTGTCCATTGGCAAAGCAGAGATACCACAATGGTCACATTTGATCCATTTCATATTATTTATCCTAAAAAATGGTCTCTTGTCTTGCGCTCTAAGTAGACTATTGATCATCTGTTGTGGTCTGTCCAATACATCTGCTTTACATAAGCAGATGTATTGTGGGGTACAAAAGTACTTTACTAACCCCAAGAATTTGAAATTAGTAAAGTACAGTGAAGTTTAATTCAGGGGAACCTAATCTGTTCTCGAGCGAGTCACGTTTGAGATAAGATATCAGTACATATGAAATTACTGTATGCTGATCAGTCAACTCTTTAGGAAAATAGCATCATCGTTCCAGAGCTGCATGGATATTAAGAGGGTATCTAGGGCAACAGTTTTTAGAGGACCTCTTAACCCTTTGGCTTTTCTTGATGAGCATCAATAAGAAACACATTGATTAACAGATACTGACAAAAACCCTGTACTTGCTGACACTGTAAGTCTTAAAAGTGGCCCCACTTGTTTAAATTATGTTTTCCATATTCATTCTGTCTTTGCTCATAAGACCATTTAGCATCGGCAGGGTTGCAGAATAAGAAAGAATAATAGAATAGAATAGAATAGAATTCAACTTTATTGTCATTGCACATGCACAGGTACAGGGCAACGAAATGCAGTTTGCATCCATCCAGAAGTGCTTTAGTGATATAGATATATTACAATATATATTAGCAATAGTATAGATATGTAAGTATACTACAGAAATGGGTCTATTATGGTATGTTATAATGTACACGGTATGAAGTATGTTGTGAATATTCTATAACTAAGTATGTAAAGGCTGTAGTGAGTACAAGCTATGTACAGGCTATGAACAGGATATAAATATGAAAAACTATACAGAATATGAAATAAATAACTTTACAGAATCTGAGATATACAGCTATACAGAAATGGGAACTATGCAAGTTGTAAACAGTTGTAGGATTAAAGATTATTGAATGTACAGAATGATTATTTACACAGAGCTATACAGTAGTGCAGTTAAGATAAGTGAGGGTGTAGATAGTTTCTACAGAGGCTATATAAAGTGCTAGTGGTTGTGAGTGGTGGTTCACTCCATGTTATTACTGTGTGTTTGAGGGTACAGTTGTCCATTGTGGGTGTGTGTATGTTCAGTCCATGAGTTTAACGTGGGTCAGATGTCAGGAGGCAGAGTTCAGGAGTCTGACAGCTGTGGGGAAGAAGCTGTTCCGGTACCTGGTGGTCTTAGTCCGGAGGCTCCTGTGGCGCCTCCCAGAGGGCAGGAGGGTGAAGAGTCCATGTGATGGGTGACTGGGGTCTTTGATGATTTTCCCAGCCCTTTTCAGACACCGCTTCCTGTAGATGTCTTTTATGGCAGGAAGTGGTGCTCCGGCGATGCGCTGGGCAGTTTTCACGACCCTCTGCAACGCCTTCCGGTCCGAGGCAGAGCAGTTCCCGTACCAGACTGTTATACAGTTGGTCAGGATGCTCTCGATGGTGCAACGATAGAAGTTCACCAGGATGTCTGAGGACAGGTGGTTCTTCCTCAGGGTCCTCAAGAAGAAGAGGCGCTGGTGAGCCTTCTTGACCAGCTTGGAGCAGTTGGTCGTCCAGGTGAGATCCTCGGAGATGTGGACTCCCAGGAACTTGAAGCTGCTCACACGCTCCACAGCCGTCCCCTTAATGTGGATGGGTGGATGTGGGTCAGCATTCCTCCTGTAGTCCACGATGAGCTCCTTGGTCTTCTCGGTGTTAAGCAGCAGGTTGTTTGTGTCGCACCACTCAGCCAGACGATCCACCTCCTCCCTGTAGGCGGCCTCATCGTTGTCACTGATGAGGCCAATCACCGTGGTGTCATCTGCAAACTTAATGATGGTGTTGGAACCATCAGCAGGTCTGCAGTCGTGGGTGAAGAGGGAGTAGAGGAAAGGGCTCATCACACAGCCTTGTGGTACACCGGTGTTCATTGTGATGGTAGATGAGCAGTGGTTATCCAGCCGGACATGTTGGGGGCGGTTGGTCAGGAAGTCCAGTAACCATTTGCAGATGAGGGAGCTGATGCCCAGGTCTGTCAGTTTCCTGATGAGTTGTGAGGGGTGGATTGTGTTGAATGCTGAACTGAAGTCTATAAACAGCATTCTGGCGTAGGTGTTGTTGTTGTCCAGGTGTGAGAGGACAGAGTGCAGTGCGATGGAGACTGCATCCTCTGTGCTCCTGTTCTGGCGGTATGCGAATTGGTGGGGGTCCAGGGTGGGGGGGAGACAGGATTTGAAGTGTGCTAGGACCAGCTGCTCTAAGCACTTAGTGATGATGGGGGTGAGTGCTACTGGGCGGTAGTCATTGAGGCAAGATGGGTTGGAGTTTTTGGGTATCGGGACGATGGAGGTGGATTTGAAGCAGGCCGGTACCACAGCGTGGGCCAAGGACAGATTGAATATGTCTGTGAGCACTCCTGCAAGCTCCCCAGAACACGCTCTGAGAACACGCCCGGGGATGCCATCTGGACCTGCAGCCTTGTGGACATTGATCCTGCTCAGCACCGCTCCTACATCGGTGGGGGAGAATAAGGCTTAATGATGGGGCAGTGATATTGATCAACCTATTAACCTTTTGTTTAGATTCTAATTTGTTTTTCATGTCCATATTTGTGATTGGTGATGTGACAAAGCTTCCCTTTACGGTACTTTTATGCACAACGATTTGCTTGAGTGACTGGAATCCTGTCCAACCCCCCACTTTATTGTAGCAAGTATAGAAATTTAACATATTGTAATGTATGTGCTGCTAGCCTAATTTCTTAGTCATCTTCTAGTCACACAACCTAATACAAGTTAGTTATAATATATTAAATCTAAATTGGTTCTTACATATTATCAGAAGAGCAAATTACTGCTATCTTTTTAATTCAATAAAGACAAAATGGATTTTGTTTCCATTAAAAATCAGGTCATTAATTGGCTGAATTTTTGAATTTTCATTAAATAATTACAAAAACAAATGCTTGTTTTTTTTTTTTGTTTTGTTTTTTTTTTCTAAATGACATCAGAAACAGCAGTATGCGACATTACGTGATGGCAGAGCTTCAGTTCATCCTTTGTCTTTTTTTTTTTTTTTTTTTTTTTTTTTAATAAATAGGACAGGGGGAATGAATGAGAGAAAGAGGGGGAGAGAAAGAAAGAAAACCAAAGGGGAGAAGAGACGGTGAGAAGGGGGGGGAAGAGAGAGAAAAAAAAAAAAAAGAACTCCTGGGTCACCTGTATGGAGAAAAAAAACAAACAAACAAAAAAAACAAACAGAGGAGACAGCAAACAATAAAGAGCAACATAATAATAGAGAAAACAAAGCACCATCACAATAAACTAGCTAGTCATAGATATCAATATTTACTAAATAATAAACGATATTGTGCAGCACGCAAGATAGACAGCGCACAGTGTGCTTTGAGGCAGCAGCCAAGAAAGCTTTAGTCCGCGTCTGTGAATACCCATGTGTGCATACCTGTGTGGATCAGCATGCTTGCATTCCAAAGGTTTCTCCATGTAATGATCTGCTAGGGAGTGTGGGGGGGCCACAGCCCCGTCCTCCAGGGTGTGAAGCGGGTATGGAGGAGATCAAAACTCCAGACAGGGGCAGCCGCGCCACTGTTCCAGTAAGAGCTGAGGAGAGTCCCAGATGAGGGCTCGCCCAGCAGCCGCGGAGCAGAAGTCAGGGGGAGTTGCAGTGACGTGCCCGTGAGCTCCGCCGGCCCCCAGCTGTGCCTGAGTGACCGAGCCCCAGGCCGAGAGGCCGGGGGCACCCCACCTCCAAAGGGGCCCGAGCGAGCCCCAGGCCCCAGGCCCCGACAAGCGGCCGCCAAGGAGTGAGCCGGTGTGTACCCGGACGCCCACCCCCAGACACAAAGAACCACCAACACACCGACACCTGAGGGAGTCCGCCACCGGCAGGGGAAGTGGTGGTGGGTGGAGATAGGCCTCCAAACCTTGGAGGGCCTGAGGTGTCCCCAGAGAGGTGGCGTCTGATACCCAACCTGACATATAGACACAGACATACAGGCACACACAGACACAAACATCCATTCCCACCCTCATGCTCTCATGTGCACTCACTCCACACTCAACCAACGTGGAGACAGACATAAAGAGACGCTGTACACACAATCACACTCCCCAAGCGTACTCTACAAACCGGGTCTAGGTACCCTTGCCCCTGGAGGGGGGAATTGCACCCAGACCCAGGTGGTGTTACCCTTTTCCCTGCGGTGGGGAGAGGCAGACCACCCCGACTCCGCAGCAGCAGGGAGGCCCCACACCCCAGACCGCAGTCGGACGGCCAACTCCTCCTACTAGCCCTCCCGCTCCAGCAGGCCGCAGAGAATGGGGGTGGGAGAAGACTCCAAACCTCCCTCCACCCGCTCATTGTAGTGTTGATGCATATGTGTTCTAAGGTGCAATTAAAGCCCAGGAGGGCATGGAGCTACCTGCCAAGGAGCAGCAGGTAAGCGCATAGTCCCTCCTGCTAGCCCTCAATGACTAAGTGTATTTAAAATTGAGAGGTGGGCAACGACGTCAGGGGTGAGGTATACACCCTGATGGTAATTTGGACTCCGTGATTGTGCCCACCCCCAAGATCCTATATGTATGTGTAATGAGAGTGTGAATAATGTGAATGTCTAAGTTGTGGGATAAAATTGAGGCAGAGGCAGCCAGAAGGGGACGGGGGGGGGTAGCCTCCTCTGCACCCTGGTTACATACCCCCACTCCAAGGCCCTGCATGTGTGGGTGGTTGTGGAGGAGCGGGAAGAGGGAGGCAGCTGGAGATGGGGAGGGAAGGACAAATGCTTGTTTAACAAACATTGAATGATAACACTGGCATGGTAAATATTAACTGCCACTAAGTAGTTATCAGTAAAGCTGCCAGTTGTAATTTGGAGTGGGACTCTGGTAATAGTGGGATAGGAACATAGCCAATTATCTGCAAAAAGTGCTATATTATAATTCTAGTAACAATGTACTATTAAACTCTGTCTGTCTGACACAAGATAATGAGCGGTGTCCTTTAACTGTCAGGGAAGATTAAGAAGTTATTAGAAGTTAACATTTTTCCAAAAAAAGGACACATTTAACTGTTGTTTCACATGTGTAAATGCATGTACGTCTCACTTTAGAAATGCATTATGTAGTGTGTATCAGTGTTCTGTGAGCGCACTACACAACAAACAAACTTCATCTCTTAATGAGTATTGATTGAATAGTTTCACTTGATGAGGAGACATCTATTTTGCCTCTAATAAGTGCTAACCTCATTAGAAGTTTTGCTTTTTATTTATCGTTCAGTTTGGAATAGTTCTGAAATTTTAGAATATAATGAATGTGACAAGACTGAACATACACAAAAGGCACTTTATAATTTTGCAGAGGTCCCTCTGCATGCACACACTTCACTAAATTAAAACCATGTGAACTTTCTTTTTGCAAATACAGGGAGTGCAGAATTATTAGGCAAATGAGTATTTTGTCCACATCATCCTCTTCATGCATGTTGTCTTACTCCAAGCTGTATAGGCTCGAAAGCCTACTACCAATTAAGCATATTAGGTGATGTGCATCTCTGTAATGAGAAGGGGTGTTGTCTAATGACATCAACACCCTATATCAGGTGTGCATAATTATTAGGCAACGTCCTTTCCTTTGGCAAAATGGGTCAAAAGAAGGACTTGACAGGCTCAGAAAAGTCAAAAATAGTGAGATATCTTGCAGAGGGATGCAGCAGTCTCAAAATTGCAAAGCTTCTGAAGCGTGATCATCGAACAATCAAGCGTTTCATTCAAAATAGTCAACAGGGTCGCAAGAAGCGTGTGGAAAAACCAAGGCGCAAAATAACTGCCCATGAACTGAGAAAAGTCAAGCGTGCAGCTGCCAAGATGCCACTTGCCACCAGTTTGGCCATATTTCAGAGCTGCAACATCACTGGAGTGCCCAAAAGCACAAGGTGTGCAATACTCAGAGACATGGCCAAGGTAAGAAAGGCTGAAAGACGACCACCACTGAACAAGACACACAAGCTGAAACGTCAAGACTGGGCCAAGAAATATCTCAAGACTGGTTTTTCTAAGGTTTTATGGACTGATGAAATGAGAGTGAGTCTTGATGGGCCAGATGGATGGGCCCGTGGCTGGATTGGTAAAGGCAGAGAGCTCCAGTCCGACTCAGACGCCAGCAAGGTGGAGGTGGAGTACTGGTTTGGGCTTGTATCATCAAAGATGAGCTTGTGGGGCCTTTTCGGGTTGAAGATGGAGTCAAGCTCAACTCCCAGTCCTACTGCCAGTTTCTGGAAGACACCTTCTTCAAGCAGTGGTACAGGAAGAAGTCTGCATCCTTCAAGAAAAACATGATTTTCATGCAGGACAATGCTCCATCACACGCGTCCAAGTACTCCACAGCGTGGCTGGCAAGAAAGGGTATAAAAGAAGAAAAACTAATGACATGGCCTCCTTGTTCACCTGATCTGAACCCCATTGAGAACCTGTGGTCCATCATCAAATGTGAGATTTATAAGGAGGGAAAACAGTACACCTCTCTGAACAGTGTCTGGGAGGCTGTGGTTGCTGCTGCACGCAATGTTGATGGTGAACAGATCAAAACACTGACAGAATCCATGGATGGCAGGCTTTTGAGTGTCCTTGCAAAGAAAGGTGGCTATATTGGTCGCTGATTTGTTTTTGTTTTGTTTTTGAATGTCAGAAATGTATATTTGTGAATGTGGAGATATTATATTGGTTTCACTGGTAAAAATAAATAATTGAAATGGATATATATTTGTTTTTTGTTGAGTTGCCTAATAATTATGCACAGTAATAGTCACCTGCACACACAGATATCCCCCTAAAATAGCTAAAACTAAAAACAAACTAAAAACTACTTCCAAAAACATTCAGCTTTGATATTAATGAGTTTTTTGGGTTCATTGAGAACATGGTTGTTGTTCAATAATAAAATTATTCCTCAAAAATACAACTTGCCTAATAATTCTGCACTCCCTGTATTTGCTGTGTAATGTTTACATTCAGACTTTGTCTTATGATAAAGATGTTTATGCTATGAATTGCTGAGTAACCTCTACATTTTTTAAAGGGTTCGGTCCTCTCAGTTGGCCTTGAGATTTGTTCAGACATTGTAATGTGTGCGAAAGAATCATATCGGTATGTCGTCACTGGATATTTATGCTTCCGAGAACTGTAAGCATGCAGTAATGACAGTAGTACCAGTAGTATTATTATAAAGACATACTACAAGATCAAAACATGCTGGGTATTGAAGAGAATAAAATAATAAAGTGTTGACTTAAATGCATTCACCTTAAAGGTTTTTTTTTCTGATTTAGACTTCAGGATACTTTCGCAACCTTTCAATCTCATGTTCAAGAAGACACTATTTAATTTGATGTCAAAACAGGAAGCAGGTCAAAGAGGAAAAATAAGGTGGAACTCATTCCTTCAGCTGTGCACATCGAATAAAGCAGATCAAAGTCAAACATTAAGAACAGAAATTCATCTCTGAACTTTATCCTCACTGTAAGTGTGTGTGTACTCCTGTATGTCTGTCTGTTTCTGTGTGTGTGTTTCTTTTGTTATTTCTCTGACACTGACAGAGAAACATCAAACAGAAATACAGTTTTTTTTTCAAGATGTTTGGTCTGTCACATGAAAGTGATCACATCTATTGGTCTGCAGTGAGATATGACTGTATCCCACTGTACTTTTTTTGTATAAGTTACCAACCTACCTGTACTAGCAAACGTTGTTTTGTAAGGTTGTCAACATTTTTGAATTCACTCTTGGAGCCACTTTCTGTTCATCCCAAACACACATGGCTCAGTATCTATGGCAATTCAATGCAAAGCTGCAGTGTAATTCGCTTCAATGTTTACAACCTTCTCATATAACATTGATCGACGCTGCATGGCTGCACAGGAGGCTTAGTACACACTCTGTATGCTTGGCGGTGGAGTGCTCCTGACCTCCTATTGACAGTTCTTATACTGGGTGTCACCTTGTGGATCAATTCCCTTTGCACAATAGAAAAGCGAATGCCACCCCACCTCTCGGGAGCCACCATACACAGTATGTCAAAATTTCATATGGAGGATTTTTTTTGGGGGGGGGCGGGGGGGGGCGGTAATCGTTTCCCCCAATGCTGGGAATAAATCTGCCTGCAAAGCATTATTCCAATCAAAAACATAATCTCCTAAATGTTTGTATTCATCAACCCTGTCACCTCTGCTAATCCGCGCCTTTGCTTACTTCTCATTGGCATCCTGGACTTAAATGCTGCTTTCCACATAAAGTCATGAATATTTAACATCGTTGCTGACTCATAGAGAGTGATTTTAATGCCAGCACCGAACAAAAGATTTTCATTTTTTAACATGTAAATGTGGAAGAGACAATTACAAAGCAACAACAAGAGGCTTTTATTCCATCAGTGATTCACAACCCTAATCCCTCCTCTCAGGCGATTTGTCCTCCCACTGGTGGAGATTGAAAATGTGACGTGTCTCAAGCTTATGGCCCAAACTGCCATACCCTATTCATACAGTATTTGTTTATTATTCTGTCCGACCTTTATTTTCCCTTGGCCCCATGACAAATCGTGTTTAATATGAAATGTCTTGACTGATATACAGCCGAGTGTGTTTTGAATACAGAGCAGACTCGCCTGCTTGTGTATTCCTGTGTTATATTTACTTTGATGGCAAATAAACAGAACCAGTCATTCTTGAGAAGTGGGATACATTTCAACTGTGAGACCAAAAGGAGGGATGTACCACAAATATTGTATACTGGTGGTCAGTGAGTAAACCCGTAGGAAGTGACCTTTCCAGTTTAAGGTGAAAGGTGAAAGAGAGAGAGAGAGGTCAGCCTGACTATGCCCTCTGTTCATTAGTCCCAGATTAAAGCTAGGCTTACTATAATTCCCTTGTAAAATAGTCTTTGGAGGTTGGAGCCATGATTGATGAAAAAAGCAAGAAATGCTTATGTCAGATCTGCGTTTGCCCTCAGTGGCCCCTTTAAAGTGATAAAATGGACATGTGGTGGCATGAAGGATTATTTGAGAATGGAGCCTACGATGACAGGCTTTTAATACTAGAGCTGTTATTACAGCTCTAGTATTAAATTAGAGCTTTTGTGAGGCTTTTGTGAAGTCAACAGTTTAAAAGAGTGACTATATAGGGGTGTTTATACCAGTAAAAAGAGCAAAAATCCAAGACATGGTGTGGTTCTGATGATATACCTGAATCTCTGTTGCAGTAATTTGATTTCTTCTCCTTTTTTAATTAAAACGTTACTCCAGCTGAACCAAATGCAAACTCATAATAGTACAATTAATTGTAGGCTATCACATTTCATTTGTCTGTAAAAAAATCTCCCTTGTTGTAGCCTTAATGAGGCAATTGATTTCATTTGACACATATTGACGTCGGTTGTTGTTTCTTTATTTTGCTAAGGGAAATTATGCAGATTGCAAGGCGTGAGCAAGGAAAGGGGACAATGCCTTAAGATGTGTCTCACCAGCTGTGTAGCATATGGTATTCTCATGCTTTAGTATACATTATGCAGTGCTCCATCCCACAGTGACTGAATAATAAAGGTACCACACTGTTACTGCTACAGTGACGTTACTAGTTCAGGTGCTTGAAAAATACTCACAATAAAATATCTTGCTTTATGTCATTTCTTAAAGCTAAGAAGTGCTAACCTATAAACTTTATTGTATCATGGCAGCACATTTTCATTTAAACACTATATGATTCACTGACTGAAATCTATATTGTATACTGATAATCATTTCTAGGGTAAAACCAGTCTACTTACATCATGGTTATGTTATGGGAAAGTGTGATGCTCTTTCTTAGTTTGGGGCTTCTTTTTTTGCACTCTACTAAACCATTTATTATTAACACCAACCCAAAGCAATTTGCATGGCTTAGCCTTCTCCCTGAAGCTGTTTCACAACACAGCATAATTATAAATCTACAACAGTCACTCAGAATGTCTACACATTTAAGGGCTAAAATCCTCTTTAAACTTGCTCAGCATTGTTAGTGTCATGAAACTATTCCAATATTCCTGTCCCACAAGGCACTTCAGTTATCTGGATTTGTACGTAGCGAGCCAAGGTGTATTGTCTTCCTCTTTTATTATTGATGGCACTGTGCTCTAGCCCCTGACAGAGCAGGATGAACTGGTCTGCAATGAACCTTGCAAAAGAGTCAACGGCTTTGCATCAATCCACTTGAAGTGAACATTAACCACTTAAGTTATATCAATCCAAGGAGAGGAGAAAAGGAGATTAAACAGGAATCAGTGAGTATTATAGCAGGAATATTTTTTTTAACAAGTTATTGTAATGATTGCATGTAAGAAGTATATGCAGTAGGTGCTACATTAAGGTATAACTTATTGTGAAATTTGACAAAAGGTTGTAAATGCATTATGGTATGCAAAGCTACAGTGCTATGAACTATTGCCCCTATTCCTGATTTCTTAGCATTTTGCTTATTTGCCACACTTAAATGTTTTAGATCATAGGTGTCAAACTCTGGCCCGCGGGCCAAATTTGGCCCGCAGCCTAATTACATTTGGCCCGCGAAGCCATACCAAATTACTATTAGAGCTGGCCTACTGGTATTATACAGCTAATATATGTATTGTTTAGTATTAAGCTTTGCTTGTTCCATATTCAGTTATTTGACTTTGTTCCAGTTTTGAATTTTGGCCCACTGTGTATTTGAGTTTGACACCCCTGTTTTAGATCATCAAACTAATTTTATTATTAGTCAAAGTTAACTCAAGTAAATACAAAATGCAATTTTTAAATGATGATTTCATTTCTTAAGGGGGAAAAAAAGCTAGCCAAACCTACTTGGCCCAGCCTTGTGTGAAGAAGTACTTATCCCCCTTGTTAAATTATGAATTAACTGTGATTACTAGGGGTGCAACGATATTCGTATCGATATTGAACCGTTCGATACAGTGCTTTCGGTTCGGTATGCATATGTATCGAACAATACAACATTTGTAATTTATTTTATCAATTTTCCTTCTGACGATGCTGTCTGTGTTGAGCGCTCAGTGAATCTGTGTTCGACTACTCCGCCTAGGCTGCACTGTCGAGCGCAGATCCACTGAGCGCTCAACACAGACAGCATAGTCAGAAGGAAGAGCGCAGGGCAAGCTAGCGAGACAGAAGTTAAGCTCTACTTGCAACAGGCAAATTGAACCTCATTCAGATCTGGCGTTTGGAATTATTTTGGTTTTCATGTGACGTATGACCCTGAAGGTAAGCGAGTCATGGACTAAAGTAAAACAGTATGTTGGATGTGCCATGCAATGCTCAATTACATTGGTGTGAACTAGTGTGTTAGCGCAGTTAGCTCGTTAACGTGTTGGCCGTCTAGCCCCATGCACGGAGTGATCGGCGGTAGCTCGTTAACGGAGATTTGCCGTGTTGTGGCGTTAAGGTCATTTCAACAAGATTAACCTGAAAGCACTAGTGGGAACACAACGAATATGACTGCACATTTACGCCGACATCATCCTAGTGCAAAGACAAGTGGAAGCAGACAAAAAAAAGCAAGCATGCTACTAACTTTAGCCGAGTCATTTAGACAGCTGTTAGCACATGATTCTCCTTATGCTGCTGAGAATATAGCCCAGAAGAAGCGGATAGTATAGCTTTTATTTTGGAAAGAGCCATTTCTCTGTAATAAACTCTCTTTTCCAAAGATGAGTGATTCCTCAATCAGATACAGGGCTCGCAATATCGCTAGCCCGACGTCCCGGAGCTAGCGATTTTTTTCAGTCGGGCTACCAAAATCTTTCTCTTCCCTGCCCGTCGGGCTATTGTAGGAAAAATATATGTCAATGCTTTTGCATTCTTTCAGAAATGTAGCTGGGTAATTATGTCATTGGCATCGGTGAGCCACTGTCAATATGTGACATATTGAAGTCGCGTTTGAATTTGCGCTTGTTTTTTTGCTTTCACTTTGCAATCGTGCGAACTGTGTATAGAGAGCGACAGCACTGATCTGTGAGTGATGATAATTTGTGCACCAATTCCTCTGACATCGTCTTATTAATCGTTAGCTTACTATGCAAACATGACAAGTGAAATCTCCCGCAGCAAGCTTAAACATGTGAGAGGTTGATCGCGCAGAGAATCGCTGAGCTTATGTGAGTGAGCGTGTAAAAGCATTTCAGTTCTGCTGAGCCAAATAAGACAGGTCAGGGTGAAGAAGTGACAGCCAAAGAAAAGCTTACCACAAAACGGAGAAGTTATGACAAATCAGACTATAAGGCAAAAAGAAAGTGCAGCTTTATGGTTTCATGGACAAAAGAATTTCTGTGGCTGCGATATGACGAGCTAAATAACCAGGGCTGCACATAAGTGGTCCGCAGGTGCGCATTCGCTGTCAAAATAAAAAACACGCACAAGGGTTAGGGTTAAATTTAAAAACTGTACTTTTGAGTTAAAATATATATTTATAATTTTAATAAATGACAAATTAAAAATGCATGAACATTTTTTTTGTATCGAAAAAATATCGAACCGTGACACCAAAGTATCGAACCGAACCGAACCGTGAATTTTGTGTATCGTTGCACCCCTAGTGATTACCCACATTTTATTGGAAAATTGAGTTCAATTTCACTAGCCACACCCAGGCCTGATTACTACCAGACTTGTTGAATCAAGACATGACTTAAGTAGAAGACATCATGCCACAATGTAAAGTCTTGAAAGGGTTACACAGCCATTTCTAAGGCTTTGGGACTTCAGCAAATGCTGAAATAAATGGTGAGAGCCATTTTCCACAAATGGAAAAAACTTGGAATGGTGGTGAATCATCCTATGAGGGGCCAGGCTACCACAATGACTCAATGAGCACATCAACGACTCATCCAGGAGACTACAAAAGAACCCAGAACAACATCTAAAGAACTGCAGACATATCTTCTCACAGATAAAGTCATTTTTCAGTATTCAACAATAAAAAAAAGAGACTGACATTGACACTGACTCACATTTGCCAAAAAAAACCGCCACCAAAACAAACTGATGATCGCCAAGAATTTTGGGAAAGTAATCTGTGGAGTGACGAGACAAACACTGAACTTTTTGGAAGGTTTGCAATTTGTTACACTTGCCATAAAATTAACACAACATTTGACAGAAAATAACCTTGTCACAAGATTCAAAGATGGTGGTAATTTAATGACCTGGATGACTTGCTATAATTAATGGATCATTAATTCTACTGTCTACTAGAAAATCCTAAAGAAGAATGTCTGGCCATTAGTCCCTGCCCTGAAGCTCAAGTCCACTTGGGTTATGTGGAATTGAGCGCACAGCAATGTGAAACACTCATGGCCAGTTATCACAAATGCTTGATTGCAGTTCTACTTGCCAGTTTAGGGGGCAATTCCTTTTTAACACAGAGTGAAGGTAGGTTTGGACAGCTTTTTTCCCGTAACAAACAGAATCACCCTTTAAAAATACTGGTAGCCACCAATCCTATCCCTCATCCTCCTAGTAGATAAACCAATGGTAAAAATTTTAAAATCCTTGGTCACCTTATTCTCAAGTTGTAGCATTTATTAGTATTTTCAGAACAGCTGACTTCTGACCTTGAAGTCAAAGTCACCGGAATTTGAACTCATCCAAAAGTTTTAGTAGCTGCATCTATGGTATCAAATTGAAGCTATGACGCCACCTAGTGGGGTGTAGACAATACCCACGAGGGGTAAAAGCTGCACTTTGTATTTATTTATTTTTTTAAATAACCAGGTCCTATCTTATCTTAATAACCTTATCATACCATATCACCCCACTACAGAACACAATTTTAGGGATAGCCTGTAGTTTTCAGACCCCTCTTCTGTGGAACCAGTTTCTAATTTGGATTCGGCAGACAGACACCGGCTCTACTTTCAAGATTAGGCTTAAAACTGTCCTATTTGCTAAAGCATATAGTTAGGGCTGGATCAGGTGCCCCTGAATCCTCCCTTAGTTATGCTACAGTAGTTGTAGGCTGCTGGGGGATTCCCATGATGCATTGAGTATTTCTTCTGCGGTCACCTGCCTCACTCACTATGTGTTAATAGACCCCTCTGCATTGAATCATACTTGTTATTAATCTCTGGCTCTCTTCTACAGCATGTCTTTCATCCTGTCTTCCTTCTCTCACCCCAACCAGTCGCGGCAGATGGCCGCCCCTCCCTGAACCTGGTTCTGCCGGAAGTTTCTTCCTGTTAAAAGGGAGTTCTTCCTTCCCACTGTCACCAAAGCACTTGCTCATAAGGGATCATATTATTGTTGGGATTTTCTCTCCTGTATCATTGTAGGGTCAACCTTACAATATAAAGCAGCTTAAGGCGACTGGTGTGATTTGTTGCTGTATAAATAAAATTGAATTAAATTAAATTATTTGGGTTATCTTTGTCTAATGTTCAGATTTGGATGATGACCTAAAACATGAGAGAAATCTGCAAAGAAAAACTAATAAAGCAGGAAGGGGGTAAATACTTTTTTACTACACATATCTGGACACATGGAGATAAATTGTAGGAAAATGTCATTCTTGCCTTCTTTGTTGTTTAATGCCTGTTTAAGCACGAGTAAAACTGGATTATCTGCAAAATGTTCACATCTGTGGCTTCCCTTTCTTGTCGCACTAAAAGCTCAGCACTTGCTGTGTTAAAAGAAAGATGGATTCTCTATGTCCTTCACCTCCATTTTTCACCTTGTCTCTGTACCACTCTTTCATTCAACTAAACAAGGCACAAGTGTAGTTCACATGCTTGTCCTCTCTAAGGGGACATTGGTTCATTCATTAAGACGTGAAGCTCACTGTTTTCTCCAGCTTACTTGATTGACAGAACAGCTCTTCTATGCCTCTCTCTTCTCTCTCTCACCTGTCACAGCTCTGTTCATCCCACTGACATCTCACCAGCTCTCTCACCGGATCAAAGGATTAAGCCTGCGAGGACAGCAATTGCTCTGCTTTACCTGGAGGTTAAGACAGCAAATAACTAAAATGTAAATCGCAAAGCAGATATTCTCAGTGTGAATGAGTGTAATAAGGAAGATAGTATTTAGCAATTATGCCGCAATTATGGTGAAGTTTGAAAGTCTGTAATGCATTCACCTATGCACTTGGTCTGACAGTGCTCTCTACAGTTTGACGCTTGACCCGCTTATGCTCTAACAAATGATTTAGATACTATTGAATTGATGCTAAGAAGACTTAGCTCTTTTGTTAGCAGTGCAGCACTGTAAATATATATTTTGTTGCATTGTATATGTTTAAACTTCAACACCCCATTCAAATTGTATTATGTTCACAGATAAACATGGTATAGCCAAATGTGTAAAACCTGGGTCCATGGTGACTCCCATCTCTCACCCTGTGACACCTGGGATAGGTTGCAGTCCCACTGTGACTCTGAACTGGATAAGTGAAAGAAAGTGGGTCTATAGAGCCATAAAGAAAAATATGAATTTTAAAAGATTTATCTGTAATCACCAATTTTACTTTGTACATCACCTGACTGATTTACAAATTACAGTATAGAGTGAGACTATTTAACTTGCACAAAGCAGTGGTGACATCAGCCTTGGGTACCAATAGTGGTATTTATAGAATATGGAAAGAAATGACTTGAAGCATCTCCCTTGCGTAAAAGAGGTGATTTAATTTGAATTGAGAAATATGGAGAATATACAGTATGCTTTGCTATACTGTAGCAATAATATGACAAAAATAAACCTGTCTAAAAAGCATTTGGAAAAAAAAGAAGACTAAATGGATCACAAACCTGGTATTAAGTTATTTCTCATAACTTATCCAATCGAAAAGAAGATGTGTAATTGTACAGAAATCTATGATTCTACTTTCTAATGATCTTGTGGTTCCAGTCAGGACTTTAGGGAATCCACAAACCTGCATGTGATGTTACAAAGTCTAGGTCCCTTTTTTTCATGAACAGCATATGCTGTGTGCTAACTTAGCAGGATGACCAAACCTTTGTTCATTCCCCAAATGGCAATGGGCAAGAGATACGGTACAACCTCGACAGCTCTCTGACTTATTTCAGAGCTGAAATAAAATGTAACAGTGCATTCTAATTTTAAGAAAGGCTCATTCTGATGTCTGTTTGCTGCAAGCGTTGCATCAACACAATATGTAATTTTCACATGACCTCTGCATAAATCAATATATTGAAAGGTGTACATGCAATATTATTCCTACAGTATGGCAGCCTATTGGTTTTTCAAGATAATAGTGCTCTGAATGCAACAATAGCAGGATTCTTCCAATTAAATTTGGTCAGTTCCACTCCTAAAAATATTTTCCTCTTTTGTAGTATCGTGCACATATTTTACTATTCATTTCATCTTCATGAGCTTGCTAAAAGAAAGTCTTTGCCAAGCAGCCAAGCAAAGAAAGATATTTGCATATCACTGAATAGTGTCGTCAAACAATGTAAACCAATGGCTCTTGAGCTTTAGTGTCTTTGTTAGTAGCCAAGGATCTGAGGCTCAAGTTATTCTCGACCACATAAAAACAGAGCATTGTGAACTGAGATGAATGTCGAATTATCTAGAGACCTCATATGAGGGTGAACAACCACCCCTTAAATATCAGTGCTGCTTATAAAATATGCTGAATGTTTAGCCTTCTGGCTTTATTTTGGGGGGTAGATAGTTTGTGACTACAGACAAAAGTACATATGTTGGTATTCTCTGTTAAAGGAACAGTCTGACTCTGCGCAGGTTAGCTTGTAGAATAGCAAAGTGCAAATATGTTTTGCAATTAGTATAGTCCAGATAAACAATGGTTGTTATTTTTTGCATTTTATTTTTAGTCTTAGTCAATCTTTTAGTTTAATGATTGTACTTTTTCTGCACATGAACAAAGGCTGTAGTTGCAACCCCCTCAAGTCAAATATGTTTTTGTCTTACTTTATGTCTGTGGAGGCACACCCAAGCAATTCCCCGGTTGTTTTTTCCTTGACTGTGCTCCAGTGACCCACAGTATGTCTCTTTATCTTTCATGCACACATTTGCAATAATGAGGAAAAGATGGATAAAAGTTTTTTGGGTTGTGGCATGATTCTCCATGCAACTGATTTACCACAATGGCTACACAGTTAGGGTTATCAGTGGTTACTGGTTTTGCAAGCTACTTTTTTATTTTCATGTGAACACATTTTCGTAACAAATGAGTGTGTGTGGATAGAAAAATATCTATTTGTGTGCTTCCTCTCTGTATACCTGCTACCCAGCAACTGTACTTTCTGGAAACTATACCATATACCAGACTGACATTTTTGACATTTTTCAGTGACTTTTCACATTTGCATTTGTGCATGTATTTGTTTGTGCTGTTCCATACAGACTGCATTATTGCTCTATCAGCAGTTGAATGTATAATTCTTATAGTAACCCAAGGACAGTAAAGCAAATAAAAAAGCAAAATGTCAGCTTTTTTTTTATTTTCACTCACAAACATCTCTTCTTTTGAGGTGATGACATTGTATGAATAGTGTGTGCTCAGCAAAGGTTTTGATGGACATGGAAAATGAAAATTTCCAGAGTCCAGTAGATTAAAGACTGTGGGATGGAGAGGGTAGCCTTCTTGTTGGTTTGCAAAATCTTTAAATAGGGTCTGATATTTTAAACATACTCTTTTGTTCAAGTGGGAGCAAGAACTACTAAGGCGCTACAAAGAGAGGAGGTTTGACAGCACTGCTCACTAGTCTCATATTATGCAAGTGCTGCATTTTAAAACTTCCCTTGATTGTTGCTGTAGTCACATAAAAATCAAAACTTTTGCACTTTTTCAGTTCTAAACCGTGCATCTAAACCACATGTATGCAGAGTTATTTTCCTTTAATTGTTCTATTTCACTGACAAATAATTGGGCATAAGGGAAGCCTAAATCAGGTCTCAGAGGTGCAAATTGTAATCATGGTCACAAACTGCATCACATCTGCCAATGGGGGTCATCAATTGATGGAACAAGCGGGACCCACATCATTCACAAAAATCAGAGCCAAAATACTGAGGCCACCAAATCAAACACCCTCCATTACTTAGTTACACCTTGAAATTCTGTCCATAGATATTAGAGCTGGTGATGAAGGGCAGCCTGGTTGAGTCTAGTATCTGACGTATTGTGGGAACTGAAAACCAAACTCTTGTCATGACCAAATGGTCTGTAACAATAGGCCTAGTACCCTATATTAACACCAGAGGACCCCCCAAGGTATGCAGTGGAAGGCCTACTCCAAGTCAACAAAACAGAAAAATCTTGTAGTGAAAATAGGTTTATAAAACAGTTTGCAATGCAACTCCCCTTTCACAGCATATTATAAAAACTATTTTGGTGCATCATCAGCATACTTTAGCCTTCATGTCCTAATATTTTTCCTTCTTTAGTGTGAGATTTGATAGTTTGAACTTAGTTAATGCTTTTAATGCTGGTAATCATCACCAGGGATGTGACTTCTCATTAAAAAACATGAATAATTTCTAACCACTGGCTATAACAATACTCTGCGCTGTGTTTAAGGGCAATCAAGGATATGTAGTTAAATATTAACCAATTCCAATTTCAAACACACAAGGGGAAAACGATTTAGAACTGCATAAATTACATTTTGACTCAGATAGAATGTCCATTTGCACTTACCTGAAAAACATGCTATTAATTAAGAAATTTGCAACACCTTTGTAATATGATTTCCTAATTTTACATTGTTAAAAGCATTGCCAACCAACACCTTCTTTTGTTTTCAATTTGTGATTCAGATCCATAAAAGATATCTAGTGTAACTGATCCACCAATTATACACAGCAATTGGGGTACTGCTATACTATAATGAACAAATTAGATATCTGCACTCAGTCTCTTTTTCTAAAGTCTGCCTTTCTTTCTCTGCTCTCAACACTCAGGAAAATATATGATGAAGCAAGTTTTAATTAATACATGAATTAGACAGAATAGCTTAAACCCCTTATACACTAGTCTTTTTAGCCCATACCATTCACATTTATTTAAAAAAAAAGATTGGGAAAAGTTCAGTTTTACAATAAATGATTCCCTCCATTTTAAAATAATGGTTTTTTTTGAGGCAAATATTGATGTTTTATTTATGACACTGGGGAAAATGAGCCAGCTGAAGATTATTTCTTAACCAGATAAAAGTGATGGTAAACTAATTCTGTGGTTACTTCTGGGAAATATTGTTATCATATTTTGGTTTACCATTGTTTTCAATTATATATCCCTGTGGCTACAGTCTGCTGCAGTCATATACGTGGGAGTGCTAGCTTTCACGCCTTATTAGTTGTGCCGAATGAGAGAGGCTACATTGCCTCAGGTAAGGAAGCATGGTGGTGATTTCCTTTTTCTTAACAGCCTTATTGGCATAACTGTGCACAGATCTGTGAAGGCTTAGAATGAATATTTGACTAACTTCTCTCAGTTCAAAAACTTTAGTTAATGCATAATATTTGTCTGGAGAAGATTTTGAAAGTGCAGCAGTTAAATTTTTCACCAAATACAATGAGTTTTTCTATTGTATTGACCTATTTTTCTTATCGACACCCTGTACTAATCAACTTTGACATGATAGACAATGGTCTGAAAAGCCCCTTGGATGATGTTAATACGAGATAATACTGTATTTGTCACAGATTTTGGAAATTGATTTGTCACAGCAAAGGGTGATTTTTTGCTAGTAGTAGTAATGATAACAGCAATAATAGTAATTTCAAAATCAATGAAGGAAAATGTAATTAAATTATTCAATTTAAAATGAAAGAGCAGATGACACTGTTAGACCGATACATGGCATTATAAAGAGTAAGATGGTAAGTAGGATTGCTTTGACAGTCTCAAGCACTTTGAAAGTCCTGTGGTTTGCTCATTTAATAAAAACTGATTTATGAATCGATTATGACTCTTGTTTTCTTGTTTTGTACAGTGGGTTTTAATACATCAACAATTAAGAGTAGTATAATTATTATTTACTGCTTATGAAGAGCATGATCTCAATAGCCTACACAGTAACATATTTCAATTAAATAGTTTTCATCACATGAAACTTCTGTTCCTCAATCGTCCCTTTCCTTCAGCAGTCTTTAAAGTGATCTTCAAGTTGTGTCACTTAATGTCAAGTCTTGTAAGGCTGATAATTTGTAAGGCACTTTAGATTCAAAGCACTGCCAACACCTTTCAGGGGTAAAATGAGAAAGGAGATTGCAATGGACTCTGTCCCTTTTCCCAGGGACAGTAAATCTATGCTGAGGGTACTGGAACTGTCTTTGATCACAACTAGTGTTCAGAATATAACACGTCTTCGTTCCTCACAGAATCTGTTATAGTTAACGTAATTTTGGAAAAAATTTGGAATGCAAGATGCACAAGAAAACCACACGGTTTTATGTTTCAAGGGCTGAACATAATTAAGTACATTTCAAACATTCCTTCTTGCTCAATTCTGATGTTTAGATTATGGTTCAATAGTTTCTTCTTTCACACACTACACACATTTTGTCAATATGTGATAACTGTGGTGTTATCATTTGTAAATGTGTTATTTGTAACATTTTTTTGTTTGTAGTGCATTTTTCTATTGCTTATGACACATTAAACGTAGGCCATAGTGGTGTTTTGGGCAAAATGCTCGTAGAACAGGCAGAGCAGGATGGTCAAAATGAAAATACTTATTTGCTGATATGTAGGAATATTTACCATGTTCTCCGTCTTAGCATATAAGCATATGTCAGTTGTTGCAGTTGGTTTGGTAGGTATTTAGTAATGTGATTAGATTGAATTGGATAAAAATATGAATCAAACTAAAGTTAGTTCAAACATCCTGAGGGAAACATTAATGTTCTTGTCATATTTCATGGCAATCCATTTAACAGATTTCAAGAAATGTCACTCAGAATCCCAAATATCAGCTTTGTGATGACGTTGCATTAGAAATCAGTGGACTGGAAACCATGAATGTCTGTAAATCTCCATATAGAAGATGTTTGAATATCTCTTAATTACATAAAAATTTGTATCTTCTGGTCACTATACCATGAAGTTTAAAAACAGATCATTTAACTTCTGTGGATTGCGAGGTGGGTTTTCCATGGATCCTACAGGTGGTTGATTAGACTGAGATCTGGGGAATTTCGAAGACAAGTCAAAACCTCAAACTTATTTTTCTCCTCAAATAATTTCTGAGCCATTTTTGCTTTGTGGTACATTATCCTATTGAAAGAGGCCACAGCATTTTTGGCAGTAGACCGAGGTCAATATGGTCACACGGATTGGTCTGCAGCTATGCAGCCCCATTCACAAAAAACTGTGATGCTCTGATATCTTTCTATCAGAACCAACATTAACTTCTTTTTTTTTTTTTTAAAGCCATCTTGTCAAACTATACTGAGTACTCTTCCTTTGTGGAAATTGGCTGGAAAATGGATCATGATCACCTCATCAAAAGAAAAACAGAACTATATACCACAGACAAAATATCTCATTTTTCGTGTACAATAAATTGCAATGAATACCTCAGCGTGTTAGTGCATAATACTGCATCTTTTCATGTGCTAAACATATATGTATCCTCTTTTCCTTTTTTTGGGACGTCCTAGTAGTGTGAAAATGGCAAGTTTTTGTTGTGTGACTTAACATGTCTGATACTTGGAATTCTGATGTGCTTGCACATTTTGTGAAAAAAAAAAATCTATTTTATTTTATGGTTTCTCTGCATCAGAGATACCCTGACTGCGATTATAAAAGCAATTTCACCTCCTGTGTCTAAAAACCCTCAAAGAGTAATTAGCCAGAGACTCCCACCAGCACCCAATTATCTCATCAATTAAGTTTCTAAAAGCAAGTGAGAACTTAATTAGGGAAGTATCTATATTGGCAAGATGATCAAACCCAAAGCTGTCAGTCCCATAAGAGGTGACCAAAGGTCTGGACCACCATTGTGTCGTTCTCACCCTAATGAAATCCCTTTCTAAATTCAGCAGTGTTCCCACTGCAACTCAAATAAGCCTCAGTATCTTACTAGCAATGTCAATGAAACCCTCAACCAAATTTCATCGATATATATACATAAATATATGCTTAGCTATACTTTTAATTTGCACTTTGAACTCTATATCAACCCTTACCTGATATGCTATGAATGTTCTGGTTTGGAAATTAGCCTGTGCAAACTGAATATAAGGGCCAAGGCTAGATCAATGAGCCTTGAATAAATTGGCAGTTTTTTTCCAGTGGAAATAATCAGTTCCATATCTCCTCACCTCAGCGGTGCTATAAATGAGAGGTTTGGTGATAAGACACAATTTTCATTGCCTTTTGACCTTTTAATTATAAGTGTATAACTTTGTAGGAATGAAGGATATAGACATTTAACACTGAATTATGTTTAAAAGTTTACCTTTCTTCTTGGAAAGGGAATTGAGCATGGTGCATCCTGTATATATAAATTAAGTTTGTGTAAAAAATATTCTTTGATGTCTGTCTTATGTGTCTCATTAGTTTTAAAGTGAATCGTATTAAAAGCTAAAACTGAATGCAATTCTTTGACTGCAGTTGCCAAAGCAGGTAGCAGTTTTGTTTTGCTATTGCAGACTTAACCCCCTTTTTTAACCTACAGTATATGTATCTCCTAATTTGGACTCATAATTTGGAATATATGAACTTTTTAGCTTCATGAATATCTTTAAAGGTTTAATGAAATACCACATATCTAGTGTTTTTGGGAAACATAATAGGGCCAATATTTCTTTCACATGATACAGAAGTAATCAAACAAGAATGTCAACAGTCCTGTGCAGCCCCATCAAAGTCCTACATATTTTTCATTTATAATAGACAGGGAATCAAAGAACCCACCCTTCGAACTCTGAGCCAGTTACACAATGTCTTCTGCTGCCCCCACTTCACTATCTGTGTGCCTTTCATCCCATCCTCTTGGAGAGGGACAGCGGATTCTCTTTCTTCTGCTCCTCGGCCTCTCTGTTTGATCTCTGTAATTCAGCTAATGAGGCTGGGCCTCTGGCAGGCAGCTGGCATGCACACTAAAGGCAGCAGCACTGAAATATGCCCCTAGATCTCAGTTAGCTGCACAGCGCCACCCCATCTGACTCAGCAGCCAACTCTGAAACATCCAGATACTCGTTGAACATGGTGGAAGAATCACATTTAATTACCTACCATTGGAAAGTCAGCAGAATTTTGAAATAATCAAATGTAGGTCAGCTTGAGCTCAGCAGTAAAACAACAGGAAGCTATGAACAGAACCTGTCAAGGTGATCTTGACAATTCTTTCTCTCTTGATTTTTTTTCGCACATTTATTCTTATGTCGCCTAGAGCAGAATATTTGTTTAAAATCATAAAATATTTTACCTTGAAAATTATATGATACTGAAATTTTTATTCCCATTCAAGTTTGAAACATGACAGCACCGACTGCATTATTTGGAAAAAAAAAAAAAAAAAAACCCAAAAAACCCCCCCAAGTTATTCTAGTGCAGAATATGAAATGTGCTACACAAATTTCTCTCTGGTGTTACAGATTCCCAGATATCTGAGTCAGCAATCACTGAGGCGAGTGCAAGCCTTTCAAAAATGCTAATCTATGATTCCTTCCAGATTAGGACTCATGCAGAGCAGTAAATGCAAAAATATAAGCAGCTGGTGGACATCCTACTTCTGTGGCCTAAGCATCTAAGTAAATGGAAACCTGATGCTGCATCCTTTTATTGTTGGCCTTGAGAAAAGTACAGTCTGTGGGGATATTACAAAAACTGTGTATTACAATTATCATAGAGGACGTTTATGACTATTCCTTGAACAATTTTAATAAATCTTAACTATATGTCTCCTGGCAGTGCCCCACCTTAAAAACAGGTTCAGTGTTAGTGCTCACAAAACTGGGCAAAAAGATAACATACAGTACCTGTGGATATGAGGAAGATTCTCCCATGGTCGGTGTCATTGATGACTGATCTCACTGCTGTTTTAGCATTAGACCTGAGGTTTGTTCACTCAAACTGGAAGCTTCTTTCCTCTTGGAGTGAAAGTATACTGCTCCATTCCATGTTTGAAAGCCATGTCCTAGAGCCAGGCACAGATGGTGTGAAACAAGCCCTGAACTGTAGCGAAAAACCCAAGGCATCTACCTGAGGGCTCACAGGGTGGCATCATAGTTACACAAACTCAGTTTTTACACCACAATGTAGATCTGCTGTAACATGTAGCTTTTTACCCATCAACTGTAAAAGCCTGACAGGCTATTGTTGCGGGTGGATGGTCCGTGCGAACACCTAAGCTTGTGGAAGCAATAAGTTCCAAATTGATGCCATGGGTGTATCTACTATATCTACTTGTTTTTTTAAAAAAAAAAAACTTTTCCATGACCACAGTCTCAGTGGTAAGACCAACACATCTGGCATAGGGCAGGGTCTACATGAGACAAGGATTTGAATTTTGGATTCTAGTGATGGTGCTTTTGGGTCCATGGGTTAAAAAATTATTGTTTTCAGAGATACGATTGTGGACACAGTCTGTTTTAAGGTGTTTAACCAGCTGGAGGACCTCCTGTGCAACTTTCAAATCATCATTCGACAAAATAATACACAGTTTTCTTAATGAAGTGGATCTGTGAGGGCATTTTGTACCATATACTGTATATAAAGCTCCTTTTTTCCACCACAGAGTATGGCTTTATGCATGCTGCCACAAACAGTCCAATAGCTATGTTTCTAGCATCAACCTGGTCCACTTAATGCTGTGATAAGACATTTTTGTAGTTGCCACTGCAACTGCCACACATGTGATATTAATGATGCAAGCTCAACTGTGATCAGCTGTGATCCATTACACCACTAATAATTATTCAAATATGTTGTTTAACATATCTGTACTGCAAGTATATAGACATGAAATAATGAATATGATGGGCCTGAGTTAATATTAATCATCATAATTCATATTGCTCGTCACAGTATATATATATATATTTACATTGCATTCATATTTGAAGAAAAGAAGGAAACAGAAATTGATTGCAATGTTTTCACATACATTCCAAAGTTGGACAAAGATTTAATTAATGAAGTCATTCATTTGTTTAATCAGTCGTGACACAGAGGTTTATATTTACATATTTATTCAAGGGAGAAAACATTATGTCTGAGCCCTTAGCACAAATGTCATCAAAATAATTTGAAATTCCGATTCTCTGCATGAGAGACATCACCAAAGGGAGTAAAACAGGAGAAGGGAACACAGAATAGATAATCTGAGAAAGCATTTAACCAGCAACTTGCTGCAAGTCTCAGGTGGTGTATCCACTTTGTTAGGGGGAGACATATCGTAGGTATGTGATTGTGTAAATATTCCCTGAAGAACAGATCAGCAAGACAGAATGGAGTACATAATGAGAAAGTGTGCAAATACTCATTTGTGCACTCCCTGTATGTTGCTCAAATGGTATAAATTGCATGCAGTGAAATCTGAAGTTATGTTAAGTATGTTTGCCAGAAGGACGTTCTAGCTCAGTATAAAGATATCAGCTACTCCCAGCCAAAAAGTCATTCTGAGTTGCCATTTTGATATACTGCAGTGTCCTTGTCACTTTCTTGACTGTAATTCCATCATTTGCATAATTTCACATAAGTTTCTAAGAATATCATGTTTAATTTGTATTTGGACCTATGGGAAAAATTATAAGTCCTATATAAAGGAAAGTGTGGAAGGGTTTCTGCAGACCTACTTACTCATAAAGTTTGCTTCATAAAATAATAAATGTGTTATAGTTGCAACCTGCCTTTGTTGCAAAACTTTTTGCCACATTATATAACCTTTTATTATAACCTTCATTTGGTGACTTTTTGCTCCTATGTTGTCGTTTCTATTTGCTTATTTAAGAGAGATGATATACATAAATGTTGTATTTCTTAAAAATACAACTTTTTTAAGATGCAAATGATTCAATATATGGACTTCTATATGAACTCCAAATTTGCATGCCATGTCCCTGCTTAGACTTAGATATTTCAGAGTGGCTTTTGTGATCATGTGACTTTTCTTTCCATGCAAAAATGGGGGTTAGGTCACAGGCATAACAACTCTGTTATAGGCCCGGGGGCCACCGCCACCACATTGAAGAAGAGTAGACACAGCTTCTCACATTTGCTCTTGCTCTCTTTTGCTCACACTCCCTCATACACACATAGTAAGTACAAAGATAGCATAGCATATAGCAATAATCATAGCGTCATTCCTGCTTTTGATCAGCACCACAGACAACCACGAGAGTCCGATCTCTGGGGAATCAGGCTTCAGCTATAAACGGAAACCATCCTCACCAGTCATGTTCAGTGAATGATTGGTGAATATTTTTTTTGCTTGCTACATATAATTAGAAATGTTGCAACATAAACTAACTCCAGATTGTCCGACTGAGTTGGGTAAAACGCACATCAATCATGTTTGATTGCTCTTGAAATTTGAAACGTGAAACAGCAAAACTAATAGTATCTGAATCTGCTTTGTGTCATAACAGAAAAAAGTTTCTATTTTACTTCATGTTGGTTTTTCCCCATGTCATCCTTTTAATATATGAGCATTTAGGGCTCAGTTTACTTCTTGACTTTTTTTGTGTTTTTTTCTTTGCTTGCCTTCTCCACCCTGTCTTACCAGAGTCTTATTTTCCTTTCAGCTCTTCGTGTAGGAAAATATATATATTCCATTTCTTTCTCTTACTTTATTTAGCAAACACTCTTAACATTGTTCCCTTTGTCTGTTGGTGACAACTTCACCCTACAACATAACATTTTCGTTAAAAAAAAGAAAGTTTTCTTTTCTTTAAAAAAAACAAAAAAAGATCGCTAGCTGTTTTGCTAAACTGAGATGTATCCCGTAGAGCTGCTTGCATGACTATATGCTGATTCTTGATGAAGTTATTATCTAATAGGCCATGTTGTGCACTCTCTACTTGAACTGTACAGGAGAACTTGTCCTTGTAACTGTGCATATGGGTCTCTGCAAGCATGTTACTGATAGGCTTAGTATTTCTTTACATTTATCATGCTCAGTGGTGACAGTCTCTTTAATGCAAGTTCTGAAATTTAATTAATCTGAACTGATTGAGTTTGGGGTGACAGCACATTGCACAATCGTGGGTATGTGGGCGTGAAGACCCAACCATACATAGCTCCACAATAATGAGTTGCAGCAGGCTATCAGTGGGTGTGGTGTTAAAGTGCTGAGCAGGGAAAGTGAAGGTGAGCCCCACTGGACTCATTTGAGAGGAATGTGGTGCTGAGAGCAGCTCAGAAGCCACACAAAAAATCACAATTACACGTAATTACAGCTTGAAAACTCTGGGCAAAGGGGCTCTTTATCTGCCTGTATTGGCTCAGCACTCCACTGTGCCTCTAATTGCTACTCTACTACTTGCATATCTTTTTCCGCGCCACTTGCGATATATTGTTCAGGCATGCACAAGGCACACCTTCCCCATACCTTACAGCTTTGAAAAGCAGTGAAGCAGCTTTGAAAATGTATATCTTTGTAAATTGTTTTCTTTCTCATAACTGAAAACAGAATTTTTAATATCTGCCATATTTGTACATGGTGTATGCACCATGTACAAATATGTAAACTCATGAACAACCCTAGACAGAGCACTGTCTTGTATTTAAATATATACACCAACTTTACTGTGTATGTGCCTATCCGGTTGTTCAGTCTGACGTCACTAGCCGTGTCTGGGTCTAAACTCCGCTGCAGGTCCATATATCAAACGATCACTGTGGCATTACTGAGAGTTGAAAAACTGTCTAAAGTCTTTCATCTTTAATAAAATGATCAGCGTTCTGCTCTACCAGGTGTAACAATTGAGTTTAACATCCAGGCATCCATGAAAACGGAATTTATGACATTTAACAGAGTTAGAAGTTAGCAGGGAGTTAGCTCGCTAGCTTCTATCTAAATACAAATTCAAATTCAAATTCAAATTTTATTTGTCACGTACACAGTCATACACAGTACGATATGTAGTGAAATGCTTGGACAACTGCTCGTGACCTAAAGAAAACAAAAAAAGGAAAAGGCTATGAATAAGATAGGAAAATAAATATGAAAAATTAAAAAGGGTAAATTTAACTAGGAAGGAATAGAATATAGAATAGAATCCTGCATGGTGCTGTTCCCGAACCAGGTTAAGATGTTTCCCGCCAGGATGCTCTCTATGGTGCACGAGTAAAAGTTCCTGAGCACCTTGGAGGGCAGTTGGAAGTCTCTCAAGCGTCTGAGGTGGTAGAGACGCTGTCGGGCCTTTTTCACCACGGTGTTGATGTGACAGGACCATGACAGGTCCTGCGTGATGTGAACTCCGAGGTATTTGAAGCTGTCCACTCTCTCCACTGGGCACTCGTTGATGACGGGGGTCTGGTAGTTCCTCTCCTGCTTAGTGCTGAAGTCCACTATCAGCTCCTTTGTCTTACTGATGTTTAGAAGGAGGTTGTTCCAAGCTGCAGCATGCAAAAAAGTCATTCAACAGTAGCCCATATAACTTGGTTCTGGATTGTTCAGGTTTACTTTAATCCCTACCCACGGTGCTGTTCCGATATCAATCTCAGTTCAGATATCTCAGCAATCTCTTTACTTCTTTGACCTGTAACTATTACTTTATGGCTCAAAAGTAACTTTCAAAATAATGATTCAGGATGTGTGGTTTTTAGGTCTTTATCTGAATTATATTTGTGTGGAATGTGTTACCAAATTAAACTGAGCAGCAACGCTGTAGGCCTGCAAAATGGTGATCAGCTCTCAGCTCATCTATATGTTATACAGCGACTCTTTGAATGGCTGTCACAATTAATCCCCATAAAAGATATTATGGCTTATCATTTAAAATAAATTACAAATAGAATGATGGTGAAACAGGGGGAGACAGCTTATTAAATAATATGTCCTGTACGCTGTCATTATCTCAGTTGGTAGCTAAACGTTAAGTTGCTGGTCTAATACGCACCAGTAATGTGCTGCTTTTTGTTAAAACTGTAATAGAAGTTGAAGTAAATGGAAGTGTTTAAGACATATAGGTTTACCCAAACTAGCTATTACAATGCAGTTCAGTAAATTATGCTATCATAACCAGTACAATAAGGCAAAATTTGATTTAGATTTTGCCCTTCCATTTTTCCATCTATCCAACAGTCTTCTACTGCTTATCCTGCTCCTATTCCCAAGCCACCTCTTGTAGCTTTTCTGGTGTCCCATAGCTGGCTAGGTGTTCTTTGCCATTGGGAACACCAAGCCATCTGACACCTGTAATGTCTCCGGTGTGTCCTGGATTTACTCCAGTGAGTCCTCCCAGCTGGGCATTATTGAAACACCTCACCTCAGAAAGGTAAAGCATGCAGCCAGGCTTTGGGTGTCCAGAGAAAAAACTGGAAGCATGGTGCTTGTAGAGCCTATGCTGTAGTGGGCAACATGCTTGTTTGCATATTGTGCAGTTATTTGTATTGGTTTGCCATCACTGAAACGGAACTATTATGTTGGACTTGGAGCAAATAAATATTCAAAAACAGTTACTATTAATGAAATGTATAACAGAACGAAGACTTTCAGAACAGATGGGGTTTATACTCGGATTCTCAGAGCAACTGAAATAAGAAATCTGCATATGCCTACCCTGGCATAATGCTAGGTATTGCAGTTGCATTGTGAGCAAACTAGATAATATCACAGAGTATTGGTTTATGTTTGATGGATTAATATTATTATAATATTATTTAAACAGTATTAGTACTTTTATTTGTTATTTTATATTTTGATTTTTCCTATATATTTATATTTTTATTATTACTAATTGCAGTGTAAATACATTAAGCAGACCTAGTTTTTGCAGTCTGAATTTCTTCATGGCACAATTACTTTCCAGGGAAGGTGCATGCTTTGGTTATAGTGCAATATAGTAATGTAATCCAAACTGTAGGCACAACTTGGCATTAGAGGATCATACTTTGGACAACTTGATTGATACATTTATGTCTATGTAAGCTAGCCTACAGTAATAATCTTACTTTAAAAAAGCTAAAAACTTGTATGTACTGTATGTTTATTATGTTTCTTTTTAATTTTAATTAATTTTATTGACAGGGATGCTGCAATGCTGTCTGGAAACTATTCGGTTCAAATCGGTTTTGTTTATACACCGTGTCCCAAATTATTATGCAAATGATATTTTTATCTGATTTTCCTAAATAGTTGATTCAAAACACAGTCAGCATAATTTTCGAGTCATCAACCATTTGAGTATAATTCAGATGTTACTGTACAAAACTCCCAATGAAAACAGTATGTTTTTCAAAAATAAAAAACTTAAAATGCACTGTTCCAAATTATTACGCACACAGAGTTTCAAAACATTTTATAGGTTGTAGAGAATTGAAAATGGTCATTTGTTGAATTTGCAGCATTAGTAGATCAATTTTACTGAAATCAAAAGCTATTTCAATCAAAAACATCTTAACAGGTCAAGTTACATATTAACATAGGACCTCTTATTTGATAGCAGTTTTACAATTCTTGCATCCATGGAACTTGTGAGTTTTTGGAAAATTTCTACTTGAATGTCTTTGCAGGATGTCAGAATAGCCTCCCAGAGCTGCTGTGTGGATGTGAACTGCCTCCCACCCTCATAGTTTTTTGTTTCAGGATGCTCCAAAGGTTCTCAATAGGATTGACGTCAGGGAAGAATGGGAGCCAACCATGAGCTTCTCTCCTTTTATGCCAATAGCAGCCAGTGATGCAGAGGTATTCCTTGCAGCATGAGATGGTGCATTGTCTTGCATGAAGATGGTTTTGTTGCAGAAGGCACAGTTCTTCTCTTTCTACCATGGATGAAAGTGGTCAGTCAGAAACTCCACATACTTTGCAGAGGTCATTTTCACACCTTCAGGGACCCTAAAGGGGCTGACCAGCTCTCTCCCCGTGATTCTGGCTCAAAACATGATTCCACCACCTCCTTGCTGACGTTGCAGCCTTGTTGGGACATGGTGGCCTTCCACCAACCATCCACCACTGCATCCATCTAGACCATCCAGGGTTGCATTGCACTCATCAGAGAACAGGACTGTTTGAAAATTAGTCTTCATGTAGTTCTGGGCCCACTGCAGCTGTTTCTGCTTGTGAGCATTGGTTAGGGGTGGCCAAATATAAGGTTTATGCATGACTGCAAGTCTCTGGAGGATCCTACACCTTGATGTTCGCAGGGCTCCAGAAGCACCAACAGCTTCAAATATCTGTTTGCAGCTTTGTAATGGCCTTTTAGCAGCTGCTCTCTTAATCTGATGTATTTGTCTGGCAGAAACCTTCCTCATTGTGCCTTTATCTGCACAAACCCATGTGTGTTCTGACTCAGCCACAAATCTCTTAACATTATGGGAATCACGCTTAAGTTTTCATGAAATATCTAAGGTTTTCATTACGTGTCCAAGGCATTCACCTATTTCACGCTTTTCAGCAGCAGAGAGATCCTTTTTCCTTCCTATATTGCTTGTAAATGGTAGTCTGCTTAATAATGTGGAACATCCTTCTTTAGTAGTTTTTCCTTTAATTGGGCTCACCTGGCAAACTAATGATCATAGGTGTCCGAAATTTATTTCAGTCGTCCAAAGAGCCCTGAAACACAATTCCATCCGTGGGTTTAATTGAAAAACAACTTATTTAATCTTTATGACACTTAAACACAATTTGCATAATCATTTTGGAACGCGGTGTATATCGCCAAATTACAACAACAGTCACCCAAAGCACTTTATATTGTGAGGTAAAGGCTCTAGAATAATATAGAGAAAGCCCCAACAATCACACAGTCCCCTATGAGCAAGCATAGGGATGGGCAGCCATGTGTGGGCGACCAGTTAGATTTGAGGGGACATCTAACAGTGTCACAGCACTATAGTAATACAGTAATTACTGTTAAGTCACATTTAACTACATTTAACTACATACCATAGTTTATGATAATCCAGTCCAAAGTTTAAAAGACACAGAAATAAAATAGTATATGTGGTTCTGTGTATATCCAACATACTAGATACAAGAAATGTATGTTCTTTTTCAAATCATTTATATCTGACTTATTGCTTTTCTCATTTATTTGATGTTTTTCTTTCTCTTAGTCTTGGTTGTCATTGTTTTCCCTGTGCCTAATGTTACCCCGACTCATTTGCTCCCTTCACAGCAAAATCCAATATTTGAAGATATGCTCCCTGGCTTAGCTTCTGTAAATATGTTTTCAAAATCCCATTTATGTGATTTTTTTTTTTACTTGTGCACATGGAAAGCTTGTAATTAGATTGATTATTTTAATATAGCTACACAAAATTAAAAGGAGCTCAGTTTTCTCAGAAATCATGAACTGTGGTAAAGACTTTCCTATTTCTATGCTATAGATGTGAGCATCAGAAACAATATTTCAATTGAATACAGACTTAACATGCATGCGGTAGTGTTGAATGAATATTGTGCTTGCCTTTGGTCTCTGTTTCTCTTCTGATCTAAGGCGTTAGTGACATAAATCCATCTGTTGCTTGATGGAAGAAAATGTAACTCTTGGAACCCTTTGCATATCATGTTTAATTGGCTTCAGTCTTCAAACAGCTTTACTTTAGATTACGTTTTATCAGATGGATAGTTTTTCTCTCATTTAATAACTCTGTTTCACATCACAAATGAGCAGAATCGCAAACTTGAACATTTTCATCTAAACAATAAAATAAAATTACATGATGTCCATCTATCATAATAAAATATACATTTTCAATGTTATAACCAGCTGAATCAAAGATAAAACATTATTACATTTAGATATTGGCAAGAACACTACAATACAGGACACAGTACACTATATTTAATAAAAAAGAATAATCAAAAATGCCTAAAATATATCATTTTAACCCTGTTTTAGTTTTAACAAACAAGGGAAAGTCGAACTTTCAGAAAACTTTGAAACACCACCAGTTACTCATGCAATTGTCACGGTGGTGGACGGACTCAGGCACAGACTGAGGTAGCACGGTTCAACAATACTTTATTAATCACTCCTGTGCGCTATGTACACGTGCGGGGGGGGGGGGGGGGGACGGACACCAGGGTCCCGGGGATCAATAGGCCGGGGAAACACACTTCTTCATACTTGCTCCGCTCCTTTTCCAAACACTCACACGAGCAACCCACTCACACTCACGGGGTCCAGAAGTCAAAACGGACGGGTCCAGATAAACCTATAAACATAGACGAGGGTAAGTCGGAGGCAAGCACGGGAACAACTGATTCACAATGAAACCAGGCAATACTGACGAGGGTTACTCAATATTCCAGCGACGAATAGCTCAGAGCCCCAGCCTTAAGAAGAGCCAGAGATCAACTGCAAATCACTTGAGATCAGCTGCAGGTGCGTGGGCCAAGGGCGGGAGCCCAATCAGAGCTCCGCCCAGGCAGACAGGTAGGAGAGAGAGAGAGAGAGAGAGAGAGAGAAAACAACAAACACTTGTGGCCACACTAGGTTGGCCGGGGAGGCACAGGGACCATGACAGTAATAGAGAAACCATTTTGACATCGGTGCAAACTCTTTAAATAACATGTTTTCCTAAAGAGGACTGGTTTGAAATGTAATCCTCGTCCAATAACAGAACTAGAAATGAGATGTCCTATCATAATGTGCTGGTCAGGAAAGATAGTTGAGTGCAAAGTACACTTCGTGTTAGAAACGCTTATATAAGCAGTGTCCTCTTAATTTGTTGGGACCTTTATGAAAGTAAAAACATGATCACCCATTATAATCCAAACCAGACCTAATGTGAGAATCATGTACAAATAAAATTCCAGCCTATTTCAGGTGTCATTGAGCAAGAGCTGACAAATTTAGCAATATTTTAATATTATACAGTAAAAATGCCTTCCACAGCCTTTCTCCAAGTTTAAAATTTGTATTTATTTATATATTTCTATATTTTAGGATTTTTAATTTTTAAATTGTCAATAATCAAAAACTGTGTACTATCAGTTTAATTCATAATCTTGATACTCACACCACATACTGTGCTTGGTTCCAGGTCTCCTACGGGGAGTTTCCCATCTCCTTATCACTTTCACAGAGCTCAAGCAGGGGAGCTGGAAAATCTAATATTCCGCTTCATGGTTATGGAACAGACTTAGCCACTACTCATGGTTTAGCAGTTTTTAATTGCATCAGGGAAAACCATGCAATGTACATTTTGCTCCCTAACTCCAACCCATTGAGCGTAATGTATATATTAGTGTAGGCAGGTGGGGGAGTCTGTGCAGCCACAGCTGTCAGCATTACTGCAAGGTATGAGACACTGGTGGATCCCCACAGGCATAGAGATCCCATGCAAAGAGTTGCTTGCTTTACTGCATACCATCTCCTCTTTTCAGACTTGAGTTGCTATGATTTTAAGCTGAAACAATGAACAGATTTTAAATACAAATATGAGAACTCATTAACTGTTACATAATGATATATATATTTTTGTTGGAAATGTTTACATACTGTAATGACATACAAAATTAGGTACTGTGTAAAAGCACCTAAAAGTTTTATTCCACTATCTGAACATTCATGCCTTTAAAAGGGTACATGTAAAAAATAAAGAAATAAAAAATTCAGCATATTCCAATTCAGTAACAGCTGTGCTCTCTTCACCACTTTACAGTAAAAGGTGAGCTAATGTGCACCCACACTTCTTGAAACAGCATTATGGCCCTCAAGAGGTTAGTGATCTTTTTTTTAAGATGGTTATCCATTTATATGCCTGGGTCAAGTGCTACTTTGAATTTATTTCTAACCTTTGCTTAGAACAATTTACCCAGGTTGAGGGCACATTTAGATAGGGAAATGGGTCATATTAAAGCAACAAATAGGAGTTTTAGCATCAGTTGAATAGGGTTTTGTAAGTCATGTTCTGGAGTGGGCACACTTTGGGCTTCTCTTTCCCTAATTACATCATGAAGTCTCCACAAATGGGATTAAGAATTGCCACTAATGGGCAATACCTAGTATGTACTGCTACATAAATGAATCACCAACAGCTACATTAAGATACTAGGGATAAGGCATCCTGTATAGGGACTGCCTTTACAAGAATGACACCAAGCATAAAACAGCTGTTGGTCTGACATTTATAAATTGGCAGTCAACATGTGTGTAAATTATAGGAATGACCAGAAACAATTGTTAAAAGCTTACAGAACGTGTGTATTTAAGTCTTTCTTTTTTCACAGGGTTTTCACAGGTCCCAAATATTGAATAGCAAGGTGATAAACCATAGATGGCAAAAGCATTAAATAGTCAAGTATTAGTTTTGTTTTTTTTTTATGGGCGATTGCTCAGGGAACACAGACCTCATGATATCATATCATAAATGAGATCTTTCTGTATTACATATCTCCTAATCTGAAAGAGGGTCTTCCAACATAAAATTATTTAATACTTTTTGAAAAAAAAGTTATAATTAATTTGCATTTATATTTTTAATGCCTATGAATATTGAAAGAGTTGCGCTAAATAAACTGTTAGCTTTACTTTGTTTAACAATGTCATAATACTGCATCACTGCATTTTAATCTGCTATATTTGTCTGTAAGAACATTCTTAAAAAACTCTACTGCTGCTTAAAGACCATTTCATCACTTTATATACATTTTTGCTTAAAACTACACAGCAGTTAAATAACTAATACAGAATGATGAGATTTAGTTATAGAATGAAAACTTAAACTTAAACTCAAGCAGCGATGCTGTAAAAGCTGGATGACATAGCTCCACTTTCTTAAGTTGTACAAAAATTAAGCCAAAATTTCCTGTTTGTCAGGTGTACTATGTTACACTTTTGGAGCCAGAATCTACAGCAGTGACTTGGGGTGGAGTTGCTAGCACACCCACTGCACCTGCGAACATGCTAACCTACACTTACCTAGCCCGGCTGCTGCGGTTTTAACATCTCTGCTGATGGTTTTAATGAAACTGACAGCTCATTAAATTAAGATAAATATAACCATGTCACTTTATTTTAAAAGCAAACAACTAAACCTGTTATAGTTTTATACAACATCTAATAGTATTCTGTAGCTGCTACTGTTAGCCTTTAGCATATGCACTGTGTTAGAGGCTTGTTATTAACTAGTTAGCAGGCTGGATACCTGTGGTGTTCTGAGGGTCAATATGATTCGGTGACCCTCGTTAGTTTATGGCATCCTATTTTAGACAGAGATGACATCAATTGCACACTCCACATAGGCCCAAAAAACAGTAGCAGACGCGTTAACAGAAGTGTAATTTGTTTTTTCCAAAACGCAGGACCCAGTGCTTAAAAAGGGAACATGGTCTCGTGGTGGTTTGTCAAGTCAAGTCAATTTTATTTATAAATCACATTTAAAAACAACAAAAGCTGACCAAAGGTGCTATACAACTTGTAGAATATCAAAAAAATGATATCACAGACATCAATTTAGACAGTGAATAAAAATGGGTTTTTAAATGAGTTTTAAAAAGATCTCATGTAAGAGAGGTCCTAATGTGCAAGGGTAGTTTATTCCACAGTTTCCATAGTTTGGTTAGCATTGTTGCCTCACAGCAAGAAGGTCCTGAGTATGACTCCACCACCTGGCTGGGAGAGTGACGTTTGCATGCTCTCTCCATGTCTGCGTGTTCTTTCCAGGTACTCAAGCTTCTACCCACAGTCCAAAGACATGCAATTACTGGGGACAGATTAACTGGTGATTCTAAATGGCCCTTAGCTGTGAATGTTAGCGCGAATGGTTGTTTGTTTCTGTGTGTTAGCCCTGTGTCAGATTGGCGAACTATCCGGGGTGTACTTTAATTAACATTTAAAAAGCAACTTAAAACACTACACATACAGTATAAAAGCTCATTTAAATCATGGAGCCATTTTGGCAAAAACTGGCAGAGATTTAAAATGCCAGTGCTGAAAGTCTAAGATTTGAGAACGTGTTTAGCGCCAACTTGTGCCATGTCACTGGGTTGGTTGGTTGTGTCTAATAGACTTATATTAGTTTATGTGAGCTAACTAGTGATAGAATTGATAAGTTTCTGAGTTGAAATCAAGGAGACGAAAACTTAACAGGATCACTTTTGTGCTGCCTCTTGCTGCAACAATGAGTTTTATATTCCAACCCAAGACGTACTGTCCACTTTAACTGTCTGTCTCTTTACCAATATTTGGCGCTTTGTGGTTTGGCTAATTGCACTCAAACGGGAAAATCCCTGTGTAATTTTTCATTATTACAAATAATTTATGGACACCTATGGTTTGATTTCTTTGAATGTGTAGATTGGATTGGTTGTTACCGAGAATTTCAGCTTACTATCACCTCAAGAATATTTCAAGGATAAAAGATCTGATGTCTCAACAGGATCTGGAAAAACTAGTCCATGCATTCATCTTTAGTAGGCTTGATTACTGTAACAGAATCTTTACAGGTCTACCTAAAAAATCAGTCAGACAACTACAGCTCATTCAGAACTCTGCTGCTCGAGTCCTCACTAAGACCAAAAAAGTGGACCACATCAGTCCAGCTCTGAGGTCTTTACACTGGCTGCCTGTCCGTCAGAGGATAGACTTTAAAGTTCTGATGCTGGTCTATAAAGCTCTGAATGGTTTAGGACCAAAATACATCAGTGACCTCCTGACCCAGTATGAACCTTCCAGATCTCTCAGGTCATCTGGATCCGGTTTTTTATCAGTTCCCAGAGTCAGAACCAAACACGGAGAAGCTGCATTCAGCTTTTATGCTCCATATATCTGGAACAAACTCCCAGAAAGCCTCAGATCAGCTGAAACACTCAGTTTATTTAAATCCAGGTTGAAGACTCACCTATTCTCAGCTGCATTTGAATAAATTACCAAACCACACTTTTAAGCTTAAATTTCAAAACTTAAATTTTAACTACTGATTTTATCTACTGTTTTTTTTAATCAATTTTAAATCATGCTTTTTATTTGGTTTTTGTTTTTAATGTCTCTGTAAAGCACTTTGAATTACCTTGTTGTTGAATTGTGCTATATAAATAAACTTGCCTTGCCTTGCCTTGGTGAGTTCATGTCAATAGCACCCTTAGAAATAAATTTACTGAATATTAATTTTACGTACTGTATGTATTCATTGTGCTGAACTTAAGTTAGACAATTAACAAGAGTTCCATTGCATAAGTCATGGTTCTGTCTTGTAACCCAAAGCCTAACTTTACTTATACATTTTCCTTAAGAAAGGAACTTAAGAAAAACATATATAATGCATTTGTGGAAAATGCATGAGGAAACATATCTGTCTGAAAACTTTGCAAAGATTTGAACAAACTATGAGACTTCTGGAATAATGTTTCGTCTAGCAATACTAAAGTGGAGATGTTTGGCCATGATGCACAGCACCATATTTTTCAAAAGCAGATACAAAACAGAAATACTTCATACCAACTGTTAATCACGGTGGTAGATTGGGTGATGATTTGAGTCAGCCATGAACTCTGTATACCAACGTATTTTAGATTTAAATGTGAGGCCATCTGTCAGACAGCTAAAACTTAGGCTGAAACTGGGTCATGCAACAGGACAATTATCCCAGGTGCAGCAGCAAATTTACAACAGAATGGCTGACAAGTCAAAGTCCAAACCTCAACCTCATTAAAATGCTGTGATGGGACTTTAAGAAAGCTGTGCATAAATGAATGCTTGCAGACTTCAATGAATTGAAGCAACGCTGTAAAGAAGAGTGGCCTATCCAACTAAACAAGTATTGCACGATATCTGGGAGTTCTTTGACAGTTAAAATGCAATGCAAGTTGCAGGTTTTTAATCCATGTAGCATTTGTCAATTAACACACGGCTAATACTTTGATAATATACATCCCAGCAGTGCCACAACATTATGTTATTATTATTATTATTTTTTTGCTCATATTATATTATGAGCATGTTAATGCTGTTTTTTTTTTTTTAGTAAATTGTCAATTTATTAATTAGGGATGTTGGTTTTACTGATACACATTTTGTGTAGTTTCCACTTAAACTACACAAAATGTTCTCCCATATATACAACGTGTAAGCTACAGAATAGAGCGTTATTATTCACTCAGAGCTCAAAAATCTACATAGCAAAAATGAGTAAAGTCGCACCATTTCACACACAAATAATGCAGAGCCGAGTAAAACACTTTTTACAGTGTCAGCAAAATGTTACTGATCACTGGTGCTGCTAGGACTAACCTATGAATCATGGTTGAGTCATAGGTTTATTTTTTTCTATTCGTTTTTGTTCATGTAATGTTCTGAAAAACCTAAGCTTACCAATACAAAACCACCTTAACTGATTAAGTTGATTACCCTTGGTGACGCTATAGCTTACCTGGTTGAGCAGGTGACCCATTAACTGAAGGTGTTGTAGGGGTTACAGGCAATTTCCTGTGTCTCATTTCCACTGACTTGCTCCCTACCTTCCTGACTCCTCCTTGAACTGTCAAATCAAATATCAAATAAATGCCCAAGTGACAAAAACAAAAGTCTTTAAAAAAAAGATTAATCTGCCAGTAAAACCTCTCAATATAATAACATCCCTATTGAAAATGGAGCTCTTTCCCTCTTTTAGCAGCACCACCACTGTCATAACAACACAGGCAGAAAAATGACATCAACTATATGTACCAACAAGACCAAACCTGTTACAATAAAGAAACAAAGAGCTACATAAGAGAGAATTAAGATGAAAAGTCTTCCTATAAATCTGAAGTCCAGTTTGTACCATCCCATAGTTAAAATCTTTCAAGATGGCCTCTGCCAATCAATCAACCAATTTCAAAATCATGCTAGATGCTCATTAAACCAATCCTCTCCATGGTTGAAAATCCGCATCAAAATTCTAGCAGCAGTAACTTTTGCTGACATTCAGAAGACCCTTCTTTTGATATAGTTCACTTTCTGTTTTTAGAAGGTTGCTTTTTCGTTTTGCAAATTTCTAATCTAACATTGCCAAAGTGGGCAAATAAGCCCAGAAATAATGGCCATGAAAAGACCTAAACCCAGTGACTTTAACACCAGTTACTGGCCCATAAGAAACAATTCAAACATAGATCTGCTGTTGTTAAAACTGTGTTTTCTGGAAGTGTAAAACGTACAATCCATTCAGGATTACATCTGCCAGGACCACTGCTAATGATTCTAGTCAACCTTTAAAGGCTTTAAAGCAAAACTATTGTATCTTAACCAGACATGTAACTTCAGAATGTCATAATACAAAATGTTAACTATGGTGTTCTGCAAGAGAAATGGCAGTGTCATGTAGTTAATACAGTTTTATTTCTACCTCCATGTCAGTGTGCATTTTGTGGTCCAACATTTTAAACCCCTCAACAAAAAAATCTGAGAGTTCACATGTGTCATATAAGGTTTTATATTTCAGTTTACTGAACTAATGTGAGGTAGCGTCAAGACTTGATCACAGTTTACTGGATGGATGTGTCTGCCCAGACAGAAAAAAATATTCTATTTTTATGGATCCTGCTCAAGGGAGCTGAAGTTTTTATTGAATCATATGGCCTACACTCATGTAGGGAAGGACAAGGAAAATGAGTAGGCTAATAAGTGCCTTTTACACTATGTTACTTCCCCCCTGATAACTAAAGCATTAGACTCTACTTGGGTCTTCTCTTCAGAGTAATCAGCAGTTTGGAAAAGCAATGTGTTAAGATGAACCCTATACTAGCACTGTGACAATCCTATTAAGAAAACACTGTGTGCTGTTAGTGTCACACAAATTGGCTGCAAGTAGTCTGGCTGCTCTCCAGGCATGACTCAAGGTGACGGCAGCAACACAAAAGCGCAAACCTGCTGTCCAGATCAATACAGGCATATTGATGACATAGGGCACATACATTTGTGGTACGATGTAATGAAACCAAAGAGAGCGTAGTTACAAGAAAGAAAGTAAAGTAAGTCGTGTAGTATATTTGTATGCTACTTAGTCAAGAGCAAGATAGTAGATTACAATCCTATCTGTTCCCATACTTTAGCCAGATATGAGTTCCCTAACAATTATCACTCCTCAGAAATGTTAGAAGAGAACGCACACAGTCACACACAGCCCCCTTCTCTTTCTGAAGGTCTGCAAAATAGAGAAGGACACAGATATACTCATGTGCAGTGTGTTAAAAGACTAGGACAAGTGAATAGACATGCTATATTTTAAAAACAGGGAGTTTTTGGCAGCTTTGATGTATTCCCTGTGCAGTATGGCAGTCTGGGAGCCTGCAGAGAAAAAACCCCAGATGCCACAACAGAGAGAGAAAGAGTGCGGGGTGCAGAATGGTATTGCAGGTCAGTGCTTGCGTCATGAAAAGAATTATAGTTCATATCTCTGGAGCTACGCTCATGTTCCCCTTTGTATTCAGCTCTTGTTCACTTTCTTTTATCTTTTAATGCAACCATTCGTCTCATTGTCTAACGCTGTGGCAGAAAAAAAATAAGGCAGCATCCAATTTCCTAACCAGGGTGAATAAATCATAGATTCTACTCAGAATCCTTTACCATCTAATCCACTCTAAACCCACGTGTGTTAAGTCAATGATCAGACACGATGTAATTTTTTTCTCTTTTAGTAAAACAAAATTTAACAATTAAGCTATAACATGTTATGATGCATTTTCATTGAAAATAAATTTTCAAATAGTGAATCCTGCAAATATAATAGCATATGATTAAGAGCACAGTTTCTAAAAAAGTAAGTCATTTATGGAAATATTGTAGAGCTCAAGGAAAAAAGGACCGTTTCTACTCATTGTTTGCATCCTGAATTGTGTTTGTTTGAAACCATTGAGGATGGATAAACTGTTCTTGAATATGTTGCTGAGGGTGACCTTATCGTGCGTTTCAGTTAGCGATAGAAGAGAAGACAGAATGATGATGAATCTGTTGCATTTGGTCATTTTTGATCTGGGCTGGTGTCCTAGTATCACGTATCCCTCAATAATCTGAAGACAGTTTAGAATATTGGAGACTATTGTTCAGCATTACATTTTGACAAAACAAAGGCCTTTTCTTATCAGCATCTGACTGATATGTTGGAGGCAGTGAACTTGACTGCAAGCGTGGGAGGAGAAGCACAGTAGAGGGCATGTCAGTTGCAATCAAGCACTACAACTGAGTTTTGTGTCAAGGATATCCCGGCTTTGCACTTAAATGACCTGCCTGTTAGGGCCAGATGATAAATGTAAACAAAATGCAAAGGGCTAAATATATATGTATATACGTGTATGTTATCTTTGATGGAAATGAAAAGAATGAAAAGCATTATTATAATCTTATTTTAAATGGTTAGTATGTAATTTAATGATGGAGAAATTAAATTTCCTTCCAAAGCATTGCTCACTTTAGTTTTACTTTTTTCCTGTTCCATTTTCGACATTACTTTGCTTCTCCTATGTGCAGAGAAAGAGGACTCTGTTATCTCTCCCACACTAATTAATTATCATTTGCCCTCTGCAGCTTATGCAGGGTCCATATATTATGCCTGCTTTAGCTGCTTTACATAGACAATCCATCACAGTGACCATCATTCCTAAATCAAAGTTCCTTTATTATTTCACTTTTTTTGGTTAGCATTACAATGAACGTGAAGCACTGCTTTCTCGTTCATTGCTTACAACTCACACTGCATTGCCAAAAATATTCACTCATCTATTCAAATCATTTCCATGGCCACATGTATGATGATAGGATGCTAACAACGCTGTGTAACAAATCTAGAGAAATTTCCTTGCTGCTAAGTATTCTAACAAAGTATTATAACATAGTGGAAGCAATATGAAACAACAGCAAATCACCCACAGTGGTAGGCCACGTAAAATCACAGAGCAGGGCCAGCAGATGCAGAGGCTCATATGTTCAGCAGAGTCAATTTCTACAGCCTTCTAAACTTCATGAGGCCTTCAGATTAGCTCAAGAACAGTGTGTAGAGAGCTTCATGGATAATGTTTCCATGTTAGAGCAGTTGCATCTAAGTGTTACATGACCGAGAGCAATGCAAAACATCAGATGCAGTGGTGTAAAGCACACCACCACTGGACTCTAGAGCAGTGTAGACGTGTTCTCTGGAGTGACGAATCCTGCTTTTCCATCTGGCAATCCAATGGCCAGTCTGGGTTTGGCAGTTGCCGGGAGAACGGTACTTATCTGACTGCACTGTGCCAAGTGATGGAAGAGGCATCCTGGTGTGAGGTTGTTTTTCTCTAACAGGCTCAGCCCCTTAGATCAAGTGAAACCGACAATTAATGCTTCAGCATATCAAGACAGTTTGGACAATTTCATGCTCTGAACTTTGTGGGAACAGTGTGGACATGGCCCGTTCCTATTCTAACATGACTGTGCACCAGTGCACAGAGCAAGGCCCATAAAGACATGGATGAACGAGTTTAGTGTGAAAGAACTTGACTGGCCTGTACAGTGTCATGACCTCAAACCGACAGAAGACCTTTGGGATGAATTAGAATGGAGACTGCGAGCCAGGCCTTCTCGTCTAACTGATGTTGGACAAGGCCTGGCTTAGCCTGTACACTTTTGGAAAAGTGATCAAATATTCCCATAAACACAGATATATATATATATATATATATATATATATATATATATATATATATATATATATATATTCTCATGTCATATCAAACCCCATGGATTAAGAATGGGATGTCACTGAAGTTCGTATGCATGTGATGGCACACGGGTAAATACTTTTGGCAATATAGTGTCATTTTAGGATTCACCAGAAGATCACTTTTGGACATCAGTATCAGTGTTGTTGAAGAAATATTTTGTTTATGATTGCAGTATTCTTTACATTTCCAGCCAGTATGAGCTAACAGCTATACATCTCAAAATGTAAAAGCAAGTGAGCATATACTGAGAGTATATATTATTTTGAGTAATAAGCCTTTTCTAAACATAAATAGATTACATTTTTCTTCTGTGCCATTTCAGTCACTGGAAACACTAATGGAATTAAGGCCAAACGTTTTTTTTTTAATGTAAAATGTAATTTTGGCATCATGGCTGTATTGTTTCTAAGCACTGTTTCTTTTCTTTGTTGAACTCTTATATTTATTTAAAAAAAATCTCTCTTTGTGGCTTTTTGTGGTCTGCATAGGTGTTCTATGTGTGTGCTTGTGAAATAAGATTTTGAAAGGCTCATCTGTGTAAAACTTTAAACAAATGCATAATTACAACAGCGTCATAGAACACTCGGCCTACTCTAAATTACTCTAAAATAGGAGTCATCAATCATGCTCATTCAGGACACTGTCTTTAAAACCTGGTTGAGCTTGTCTTAGCATCATAGTGGAAAAATGTTATTAGATCTGTTCAATCGACTTTTGCCTCCACTACTCTTGCATAAGAAATTGTACATTTTGTTTATATAATTTTTTGTGACAACACATTTTGCCTTGTGTACTTTGTCTGCATATAGTTTGAACACTGCATTTTTTTTACTTATTACATTTAAGCACTCTGAGCTAATTCAACAATTTTGCGACAATTTTGGCAACAGCTCAGAATATGTAAATGGTAAATGGCCTGCATTTGTATAGCGCTTTTCTAGTCCATAGGACCCCAAAGCGCTTTACACTACATTCAGTCATTCACCCATACATTCACACACTGGCGATAGCAAGCTACATTGTAGCCACAGCTGCCCTGGGGCACACTGACAGAGGCGAGGCTGCCGGACACAGGCGCCACCGGGCCCTCTGACCACCACCAGTAGGCAAACACAGGGTTAGTATCTTGCCCAAGGATATTTGGCATGCAGCCAGGAGGCAGCCTGGGATCGAACCACCGACCTTCTGATTAGTGGCTGACCTGCTCTGCCACCTGAGCTACAGCCACCCATGTATCCATGAAAACTACAGAAAATCAAAATCCTTACAGTATTTTACAAGTCTTGTGTAAATTGTGTATTTGTATTGCTAGAGCAATAATAGTGGTTGTCAGAGTTTTACATAATAGCATTCATTTATTTGCATGTAATTGGTAAAGGCTGAAATATAATTTCTTTATGCAACACACATGTGAATGTTAAAATATGAATTTGTATAAATGCAAATGCCACAATGGTGTTACTTATCCCATAAATGTTCCTGAGCTGGTTTAACCACTGAAATATTTAAATGGCATTGAGGCAAATGCAGACATATTATACCGTTAAGATATCAGGACAGTTTTATCCACAGGGAAATTAGTGTTTATTATCTAACTGGGGTCATAGAAATATATAAAACTGTGCCCTCTTATGGCTAGGATTAAAGTAAAAAAACGAATAAACAAACAAACAAACAAAATAACATGTTAAGGGTGTTTAAGAAATAAAACAACAATGTAAGCTAATTTTTAAAGTTTTCAAGTTAAGGTACTAGTAATAGAAACTGAGTTTATTTCAGACTTTTATAGCTTCATCTAGCATCTATCGTAGGAAATCGCTAATGAGAAATGGAAAAGAAATGTTTGATAAGCTAAAAATAAGGGGAAAGGCTTAAGCTGAATTTTGAAATTTTGCGTAAATCTATTTGAGATTCACTGTTAACATTACAGTGACTCAAAGGGTTACTTCACCGATAGTAAAGAATTCATATTGTTTTATCCCTGGACTGTCCAATTTCAAACAGTGCTTTCAACATTCTTGCATAAATGCGATGTAAATTTCCGGCACTTTGTTCTACTGTTTTACTTGAGTCTCACTGCCCTCATAGTATGCAGATGTTTTTAATGAAAAGCTCTAAATTACACTAGCGTATAAAATACAATGCCAGACACAGAAACTGTAAGCGCCTTGTGTTATACAACATTTAGTTATTTACCTGACAGAGCTGATGGAGAGAAAACAAAGTCAAACTGCATATATACATATATATACACATATAAATTATGGTTGCCAGAGAAATGAAAAACAAAGTGCTTAAGTTCCTCTGTATCTTCTGAATGTGTACAAGGTAACCTAAAATGCCAATGCTGAGTTTGTAGCATGTTTCTCCTATTCCAAAGTGGATTTACATTAAAATATGTGTTCTAGGACTTGGTGAAATCATTATCGAGTCCATTTACAAATACAAATTCACAGCAGATGTCGGTAAACCAATCAGTAAAAGAATATACTATGAATATACTAAAAATTATTGGAGTCCATCATTCTTGTTCACACACACAATGAAGCTTTTGGTAGTTCGGTTTTGTTCATCTTCTTTTGGAATTAAGCTGTATCCTTTTAGGCCTGTTTGGTTGAGTGGGTTGTCATTGTATGAGTAATCACTTTTGTTAATGTTCTGCTATTGACCTGGTGAATGCAAAGAGGGACGCTGTTCTTTGTGTAATTTGAAATGAATAGGCTGGCTGCAATAGCATTACTCATCGTCATCTGTAATATTAAAAAAAATGTCTGGAAATTTGGCTTGAGATAGTAAAAATGTATATATCATATTAAAGTTTAGAGCCTCATTACATATTTTCTAAAGAGCGCAACCAATCTGTGCGAGTGTGTGTGTGTGCTGCGTGGGGGTGGTGGGGGGTGAGGTTGATAAGCTGGTAGCTGTCTTTTTTGATAGATAGGTAGAACATGCAAATATAATTGAAATAACAAGAGAAAAAAAACCTTAATAATCATCACGTTTTCATGTATACATCTATATCTACAGAATGTGTGTGCTCGAAAAGGAGTAGGATGAAGTTTACACTTTTCCTGTTCCTACCCCCTTATTTCAAATTTCATTGCTTACAAATCCATATCCAGAATTCAACATTATTTGATCCATATATGTTTAACTATGTACAAGTCTAACACATTGAACATACTCAAATAAAACAATTTTCGGCACGTAAACCCAAACAACAACAAACTACATTTTTACATAAACTAATCATCCTGTGTTTAACACCCGCTTAATCTCTGAGCTTATTTTATATCTATGTGACAAACACCTTAATGAACACTTAAGCTTAGGTTACTCTGGCCTCGATCTATAAAAAATGAGGACACTATGAGACAACTCAGTCACTGAGAGGAAAACTTCCTATATTCATGCAATTTATTATTTTTGAACAATCGTGTGAATTTTTGTATTGATGTACTTTTCTTGATTTCATCTGTACAGGTGTTCCACACACTAACTGTAATGCTGTGATAGTTTACATTTAATTTGATATTATATTTAATTTGATGAAATTAATTTTAAATTAAATTTTCTTCTTTATTTAAGTAATAAACAGCATGCTTCTCCATCATGCCAAGTCAGACATTTATACATTTAAACCAAACCAAGACACAAATGCAAGACTGCAGCGCTCAATGTGATCATTCATTTTTAAGCTTGACTTTTGTTTATGTTTCAAAGGAAGTGGGACTAGTTTGTCCATCTTTTGTAAATTTGATTGGTTTTTGGCCAACCTTTTCTAACAGAATTTGGTGGGGTGGGGAAAACATGCTTTACGGTTTCATAAACTGACAGAGCTGAAGACTGAAAGATTACAGCAAGTGAAAGAAAAACAGTGGTGAATTAAGCGGATTTCTCTCAGCTTCATGACGTGATTTACTTTGTTGAAGATAATCTGTGTTTTTTTTTTCCTTAGGCCGCTGTTTTTTAAAACATTTAATAGTTGAACAAAAGAGAATTCACACACCATTGCCTGAGTTGATGATTTAACACTTTGGATGCCTTCCTATTTAACACAAATACAATAAATACAAATACAAGGGTAATAAAATAAATGTTTGCTACTGTTAGATACTGTATCTGACATACAGAAAATTTAGCAAATAAATAGTTTGGTCTTTTTTGGTCATAACCAAATAAGATGAATAACAAATAAAGAGCTCTTTTATTTTTATTGCTGTTTTTTTGGGGGGGTTCACATATTTTTTATTACTTATTTCAAAGTTAAATATAAATCAGTATCTTTTCAAGTGGTCATAGGACCGTGTTTAAATCTGTCATTTGCTTGAGGAAAAAGGATTCTAAAATCTATCATATTTGAAACCAGCTTAATGAAGGGGACTAATTGATCAAAACAATATCATAATTATAATCACGGCGTTGATCTGGGCTCATTACCCATTCTAGATGCAGAAATTTTGTTCAATTTAGTGGATGCTGACAGAGCCACGCTTTCCCTTTCCAGACTGCTAATTTCTTGGTGCCACGTGTACATCATTTGTCTTGGACCAAAATCTATTCTGAATAGAAGGCTTTCATTAAGTCATCCAATAATGAGCCTGTTTGTCAAGTACAAATGCCATGAGTGCTGAGGGCAGTCATTCAAGGGCACATTTTCCATGCATTGTCAATTGTGTTGCTGTGTTCACCCAATAGTAAAGGAAGAAAATCCAATAACCGTTTCCCTGTAGAATATTGCATCAAATTTTAAAAAATAGCATGATATTAAAATTGCTGTGTATGTGTAGCTAAAATTGTATGAAGTGAATGCAGTTTACAGTGTATCCAGTATGTATTTGTGGCTTTTTTGTGTTTATTCTTACTTATTTCTACATTTTCTTTTCGTGTTGCTAATGCATCTCTTTTCTTGCCTTTGTTAAAGCCACAATATACATATTTAATTGACCCCTCAGGTCTGCTCACATGTAAACAGTCAATTCACACTGTGATGGGGTTTTACCCTGTCTGATCAATTCGCCAATCCCAGCAGGGCTTGTCTGTCAGCAGGTTATCTTGTAACAGTGATAACACAGCTCTGATTTTCTTTTTCTGTAATGGAAAGGTGAAGAACTAATTAGCTCATTGGGCTGTTAAATTTCTGCAAGAAAAGGTGTTAAAGACAGATCCTGCTGATGGAAGCCATGTAAGTGTTCAAACCACATGCTGCACAAGGACAAAAAGACCATGGAGTCAGTAATTAAGAAATAGCTTGAAGTAATTTCTCAAAAAATTTTAACTGTTAGAATATTCCTCTTTCACTTAATCTCCTCTTTTTGTCCTGAATATTAAGTATGTAATTCCTTTTACAACTGATTTGGAACTACATCAGTGTCTTTGTCCTCTTTTGCTTTTGCTGTAAAATGATCAGCCACAACATTAAAATCGCTTTCAGGTGAAGTGAATATCACTGATTATCTCATTACAATGTCATCTGTCAAGGTGTAGAATATATTAGAAAGCAATCTGATATATTTAAAGCATGGAAATAAGAAAGTATCAGGATCTAAGTGACAATGTCGGACTTGTGATGGTTAGACAAGTCATAGCAACTCTAAAACAGCCGCAATTTTACAGTGGTAGAGCCCGAAAAGGTACTCTATATGTGCCCAAGGCTAACTCATTTGCAGGAGGAGCCAAGAGTCGGTCTGATGAATAACCCACAATGTGCCCTAGGTGTGTTTTTCATTTATCAGGAGAAGAGGACAAAATGCACTATGACTATCTGGTATATGACCTTTCTAAATATTATTCCAGACCATCTATACCCCTTCGTGAAAAGACTAATCTCTGATCACACTGGCCTTTTCAAGACCAGTTTAAGAAACATGTCAGATAATTTAAGGTGTTGACATGGCCTCTAAATTCAGTTCTCAGGTGTTCGAAAAGAAGGTCAGAACTACGGACACCCCACCTCATGATTTAAAGTACTTAAAGGAGCTGCTGCTAACATCTGGTACCTGATAAAATACAAAAGCTCTATAAGTATTCTGGAACGCAAACAGGTTTGTTTGCATGAATGAGGCGACTTACAGAATATTAGGCAGATGCTTTTAGCATTGTAGCTGATCCATGTATACAACCACTGGTGTAGAAACTGATGAAGAACCTTGTTTCCCAACCATCACACTAACCACACCCCTGGGCAGGTGAATGCATATCTGACATATTACATTGAGTCTGTGCAACAGTCTCTACTGCATCATGAGCCAATGTAATATATTATGCCTCTTAAACACAGGGGAGACAGCAAGTAGAGACGTGATGTGCATGCAGCTGAAGTTTGCAACAGAGAATGTCCTGAATTATTTAATACCAAACAAGGTTTGGGTGAGCACAGAGGATAACAGTTCATTTAGGTAATGCATGGTGAAAGCACTGTCAAATTTTCCCCAGATACATTCTTAACACTTCCAAAGGAAGAGAAATATACTGTAAAACCACATTGTGTACTCTTACGAAATATTGCCCGAAGCATTAATTGTAATGAGTTAGAAGTCCTGAAACGGCCTAGTTTTAGAATAACAAGGTGTTATTTTTCTTCTATATTTAAATGTAATAATACAGAATCTTGAACTCTTCCATGACAAAAAGTTGAGCTTATTAGTGAAGTTTTAATATATTTGCAATAATTCTACTTTTATTTTGGAAATGGACTACAGAGCAATAGTAGTGGTGAATCTCTCATATGTGCTTAAGCCTTAAAAATCAATTTAGTACCATCCCTACACCATATATGTCCAGCTGGACATCACTAACTAAAATAAATGATATTTTGTGTCTCAGGCTTAGCTGGCTCAGCTAGCCATGCTTTGCACCGTAAATAAACCGCAAGGTGCAATACATCTCAGACCAAGATGTATTTCCTGCATGTACAGCACAATCCTAATCTATCTTCATACTCAATCATAATATGAGCACTGTGGAGTTCTTTTATAGTACCGTATAAAAGAGAGTGAAATAAGTGAGAGTGCTTAGTGTATGTGTCTGTATTAGTGGTGTGCCTGTTGGTTTTTGAGTGACAGCGGGCGCCATTGCCCGCTGGAGATGTTGCTTTATGTGTTTTTTGCATCTCTGCCTTTCATATGGAAGTGCAGTTCTACCCAGTGTGTGTGCAGTGTTGTCTCAGCTTAATGTGTGCTCCCAGTGTTACCACATCTTCAGCCCATTCTGTAAAACACCGGGGGCTGCACAAAGTCATTTTCTGATGCTTATGGTACAAATTTGCAAGCGTGAGCATATTGTATTGCTTCATGAGATAGAAGTCAACCCGCATTTTCCAAGTGTCAGTAAAATAATTCAACTCATTAGGCTACCAACTCTTATCAGTTGTTTATGGGATCACAAGAACTAGAACTTTATTGGCGGGTGATTCCCTCAGGCACTCCCTGCCTTTTTATCAGGGTCTGTATCTCTGTATCTTGTGTTAAGATTACTGTCATCAAGGAGCCCTTTCTCATCTCCATCCACACTAGTTATCACTGTCCCTATTAACACAGAGCACCAGTGAAAGAAGCCAGCAGCCTCTAAGTGATCTTATCAAGGTCATCCCCTGGATAGCGCTGAGGAAAATAAAACAGATAAGAGATCTTCCATAACTTAATTAGCTTTTTATCACACAATGCAATTACAAAATTGTCAAGCAGCTGGTATAAGAGGCTGGGAACACTTTGAAGGAACTAACAATAACAAAGTGGTCAATGCCACTGGGAGAGCGATGGCCCTTTTCGTCTCCTCAGCTAAAGGCTGTAACTCAGTACAGAGGGTAAATCAGATGGAGCAATGTGGTTTATTTAGCATCCATTGAGTAATGGTAGCCCAATGCAGAACATACCATTCTGAGGCCAGAGCACCCACTGAGATGCTGATAAGAGAGATTAATGGTGTTGTCTGAGTGGCTGGCACACGATCAGTGCTTGAGCAACCCAAATCTGACTGCTATCTAAAGCATCTGTATCCCTGCGAAGCATTGAGCTGGATGAGGCAAAAGGACAAGATGTCACATGAATAAATAAAGCGACAAGACTAGGGGGAAAAACAGCCCATTGCCTGTACATTCTGGTCAATGCACAAAACCTGCATTAAGGCAACACATGAGCAAGTGACAGCGAGATGGAGAGAAGGGGAAAGGAATAGGTATAAATGTATAAATAAATCAAAAGGTTAAGCAGAGAAAACAGAGAGTTTGAATTGCAGTCACACTGAATATGGAAATCTTTTTGTAAGTGTGCTTAAAATTTGCATGGAAATTGCATTTTGGTCCCTTGCTCTTTTGTGTGTGTTTCTGTGTGTATATGGCAGGCAGGGTGGAGGTCTATTATCCCTTTTGTAATCTCACCACTGCAAAGAATCACACACTATGTTCTGGATGTGATCAGCTTTTTCTCACACAGAAGTTATAGTTGGAAGTTATACCAAGTGCATTCATTTCATTCGCAAAAGTATGATCAAATTCTTTTGTTTGCAGAGAAAAAAGTGTCTTGGTGGTCTTATATGTCATGTCCGGTTACACTGCAAGAGCTAAAATTGACTTTTAAAGAAATATGGAATAAAATATACATCGCTTTTTTGGTAGTTACGTTTGCACAAATGCTATAAAGTATCTTTTTAAGTTTAAGTGGCTGAGTTGGGGGTGGGACTCTCAGCACTGCTGGTCCTTGTTTCATCCCACTGTCTTTCTTTGGTGGTGGCAAATGTCTATGAAATAGAGCAGGGCGATATGGCCAAAAATATTTATCACGATATATATTTGAAAATTTGCGATAACGATATAACTGACGATATAATTGATGCGAGACAAAATACAACTCCACAACATTACTAGCGCAAAAAGAAAACCTTCCATTTATTTTCACTTAAATAAGAAGCTGGTTTTTATGTACATTAAAGCTTTATAAAAATGTAACAGTGCAAATACAAATTCCTTGCTGAAAGTTTAACCAAAAGGCATTTCCAGTAGAAATGGGCTGACTTAATCCTGAGCATAACCATATATAATATCCACTGAAGTTAAAAAGAGGTGCTTTGCAAAATTAAACTGCAGTATGCAATACGTATTTTTCGGACCATAAGGTGCACGGGATTATAACGCACATCAAGCGAAACAAAGCAGTCAGATAAATCAAACTTTATTAAACTCATTCTTCTTGCTTCCTCCACTTCTGTACCATTGATTCATTAATGTTGAATTCTCTGGCAGCTGCTCTATTCCCATGTTGTTGCAGTATATTAATGACTAACCTCGTATTGTGGATGGATTATCTCAGTTGTTCTCCTGACTGAAGTTTGGTCTGTTTACAGCACCCTGCCATGCGATTGCATTTGTCTCTAACCATGAGGAACCTTAACGTTAACTTTTATAAGTGGAAAAGTGTTAGTGTTCGTCCTCCAGCTTCCCTGTTTATGTTATGCTAACATAGCTGTGTCGCTAGCGATTACGTAGCACATCATTATATACCAGCTAGCCCAACTTCAGTAACCCTACAAACGTCACTGCTGTTTAGTTTCCTGTCTTCATTTATGTTGGAAGTGATAGCAGAGCTGTACGTTTGATTTTTTTCAGAAATCTCTCAGTCAGAACATGCAATATCATGCTTAGGTAACTAGCGAGCTAACTTCCGCTAGCTTCCCGCTAACTTCTAACTCTGTTAAATGTAATAAATTTTGTTTTAATGGATGCCTGGAAGTTAAACTTCATAGTTACACCTGGTAAAGCAGCAATGCTGATCGTTTTATTAAAGATGAAAGAATTTAGACAGTTTTTAACGCTCAGTGATGCTGCAGTGTTCGTTTGAACTGAAGAATTAAGGAGTTTAGGACCCAGATTACTCCCAGATTTAAGAGCATCTTAGTCCGACAAATACGACAATAACGACGGCCGCTTGCATGTTCTGCAAAAAAATGTGCTTTGTCGTGTATCTGACGGACAAACACCAAACCAGTTCCACATCACTGAAGTTGCACCATTTTTACAAACCAATTCTGGTTCATCTGTTTCACTCAACAATCGGCCATGTGCGTATGAAAACAAAGGCACTGCGCATGCGCGTTTTACTCATATTCTATCGCGATATTTCATTTTCCTATTGTTGCCTAACATTATACCGGTATTACCGTGAACGGTATAATATGGCCCAGCCCTACTATGAAATACTGTTATTTTTCACACTGCATAAAACTTGCAATTTCCTTGTGGCTAAAAGCAAACACTGAGCACTGGGAAGAGATGACATGAAAGCCATTTTCTTTCCCAGCAACAATCAGTTTGAAAATGTCAACTAAACTTATAAGATTTCATTACTGGACTGCAATTACGATACTCTGCATAAACAGCGTCCTAAAATAATCCTACACAGAATGTTTCAGTGTATTACGGTAACATTAGTTTTTTATTTGTTTATTTATTTACTGTTTCTTCATCCATCCATCTATTCTCTTCTATGCTTTTCAGGGTCACAGGTTGCTGGAGCTTATCCCTGCTCTCATAGGGCAAGAGGCGGGATACACCCTGGACATGTCGCCAGTCTGTCATAGGGATAACACATAGAGACAGACAACCATTTGCAATCTCATTCACACCTGTGGGCAATTTAGAATTATCAATTAACCTAACCCCAATAACTGTTTCTTCTAGTCTTTAATTATGCATATACTATTATTTAGATTTAACTGTATAAAACCATTAACATTATCTGAAAATCCATTCCTAACAAATGCTTAGCCTGCCATGTAGGGCTGTTCAATATAACGATATATATTGGATGACGATATAAAAACGTCTATCGTTTCATTTTACGCTATCGTTTGTTTCGTGGTGTCGCAAAATAAACTGTTTACGGCAATATTTTTTCATTGTTTTGATGGTGACTGTAGTGGTTATATTAATTTCTTAAAGTTCTCTCTTTCTCTTATATTTAATATAACCACACTAAGGACAGACAAGCGCCTGTTTTTATGTGTTGTCGTTAGCAACAACGATGGTAAAACCAACGCGTGTCCGCTTGTTTATTTTCCACATAAACCTTTCACAATAAAGCTCAGGATCCTGTTGAGACTTTTCAAAATAAACTGAATCACATGAAAGAGTATGCAGAGTATTGACGGATGAGAAGCAAAAAAAGAGTTGTCAGGTGCTAAAAAATAAACCTTAGACTCAAATGTTAGAACAGGCTGTTCCCCGCAGCACGCAGTGTAATAAATACTCACAAAGAAAACGGCGGCCGTTACAACTTATGTCTATAAATGTATAGTTTCATGTATCGGTTAAAACACTGGACTCCAGCTACATTACGCCCAGCTGGAAACACTTCATGCAAGTCGAGCTGCCCGAGATTCACAGAATTTACAGAAAATGTTACATTTTTGTGATTTATATCGTTATCGGGACGATAGATGTTTTATATCGGGATATGAGATTTTGGTCATATCGCGAAGCCCTACTGCCATGTATACCTTTTATACTCTGGCAAGTGAACAGACCAACAGGTTGACTGGTACCCAGTGGACTATGCATGTTAAAACATTACATCATTGTGAAACAGTTTCAGGGAACACATACTCACCATAAATAGTTTTTAGCATGTTGTGACCATGTTAAGAGAAATAATATAAAGTAACATAATACTAACACTTCAAATTGTATTTTAATTGTAAATTAAATTTAGACAATAAGCTAGACCAGCGGTCCCCAACCTTTTTGGCGCCACGGACCGGTTTATTTTCACGGACCGGCCTTTAAGGTGTCGCGGATAAATACAACAAAATAAAACTAGTACCGGTATCGAAAAAAAGAAGATTTATTCATAACACACGTGAAAAGACCCAGGAAAACCGAGTTAACGATAAAAACGATAACAAAATAACGCTGAAAACCGATAAAAACCCTGAAAACCATACCCCACAAAAGACCTGAGCCTCAACTCTCGCGGCCCAGTACCAAACGACTCACGGACCGGTACACAGCAAAATCTCCAGTGTTAAATTAACACTAGAGAGTGTCTATATGGGTCCACTCCCTCTGAGTGTTAAATACAACACTGTTGAGTGTTAAATTAACACTTTTGACAGTGTTATATGTTTAAAAGTAACCTAGTCAGTTTTGAAGATTAACAAAGACTAACACTGAGCAGTGCTGATTTTCTAACACTGGAAAATAACTCAAAATGTTAGACATATTCCAGTGTTAGAAAGTTTCATGGGATTTTATTAGATGTTGTATAGCAACACTTTTAATTTGAAAGAATAAAAATCTACAAATGTCTCACACAAAAATGCACATACCAAAGACTGTAAAGCCTTTTTTTCCACCTACTCGGCTTGACTACACTCAACTCAACTATTTGGTTTTGGTCGTTTTCTATTACAGTTGAGTACCATCTCAGTGCGCTTTAGGTCGTTATAGTAACATGGCTGAAGGTCCGAGGACATCATTTGTATGTGACACCAAAAACACAACAATGGAGGAATTCGAAGGAGACAGTACTGTATACCTGCTGCTTCTTCGCTGGGCCATAGTGTTGGTTTTTGTGCAGCCATTTCCATTGTTAAGGAGTTGCTGTCATGACTCATTAAGTGATGCTGTTGGTGTCACATTTTCGAGTCGATTCAGATCACTTGGAACCTTGAAAAAACTAAAAACCGAGTAAAGTCAAGGCATCCGGCTTTTGTTTCTTTTCATGCGTCCTATCATGTAGCTGTCTATTCTCTTTGAAGTTAGATGTTTAAACCTTTACACTTTTTAAAAAATGTGTTACCATATCAGTTCCCTAATACTCTGCATGGGGTGCATGGTGGAAATAATCTTTTTTCCTGTCCTAAAACAACATTAGAGCCATGCTAAATTTGTCATTAAACAGTAGCATACACAAAAATATGACATTTTTAATTTTCAGATACATATGATGCTAACTGTCTGAGTCAAAATGAAAACGGAACACACAGAAACCAAATGGAAGACTGTGAAATGGCCTGTAGTTTTTGTTTTGTTTTGTCTTTAAAAAGAGACAGGATAAGAAAAAGGTAGCTTTGAAAATCTCTAAAACATGATCTCATCAAGTCATCAAAAATTGTGTTACACACAGTGTTGCATGTCATAGTTTAAAAAGCAAACTGGTCAATGTGCAGCTGGACACAATTACATTGAACCCCTACTTAAAGTTATTTCAGCTTATGTGGCCAACACCAGCTAAGGTTGCAGGTAAACCTTTTTTCCAATGGATAAGATCTGTGCTGGATCAAGGATGGCCCCTTTTTTGTTTAAATAAAAATTGCTTGCTTAATACACTTGACCCAGTGAATGACTTCATTGTTTCCAACGGTGTTTAAATTATTTCTGCCATGTTTTAAGCATACAATGAATGGTAGCCAAATCTGTACCATATTTATCCATCTCTTCCATGCTCTGTGCATCCATTGAGAGGCACTGATTACCCTGATGCATTATTCATAGTCAGTGGGTCTTGGTTGACTGTGTAAAGAAATAGGGTATAATTTAAAGGGCGGGGAACAGAGGCTTGGCCTGTCTTGGAGTGCAGCCTAAGGAGCACGTTGAGATGAAACCACCCTTTTTGTAATCTGCCTGGCATTTATCAACAGGATTGCTCTAATGGGGATGTCATTGGAGGAGGAGAGGAACCGTCTCACTGGGCTTCAGAAGAGGACCCATGATGGAGATGGAGAGCCGTGTAAAGATTAGCCATATCTCCAAATGAGACCGCCAGTCATATTAGAAAAGGGAAATTGTGTTTCTTAATCTGTGTCCTATTTATCATATTACAATAATGGCTACATCCAGGCCACAGAGTATAGTGGGGTGTTGGCCCCACTTACTAACTGATATAGGATCAGTCATCACGTTTCCAATCGCTCACAGTTGGCACACCACTGGTAAGTGCAGGGTAATGATGTCAACAAATTGATTTGTGCTTGTAGTGTGAGCACAATAAACACTAATTGGTTATAAAAGGTTTTGTGAGCATTTCTACGTGCTGATAATGGGGTACTGCAGTGACCTCTAAACCAGGATGTTTTTACTGGTTTTCATTCAAACAGCTCAATTCTGCAGGCTTTTTGGATTATGGTGACAGCTATTAATATATTGTCCCTATTTCTACTCCTCACCATGTATATTTAAGTGTTAGAATTTGTCACTTGTCCATTTACTGTTGTCTTTGTACTACCTAGGCCTTTACTCATGAAAAGTACTGTATGTATTAGGCTACAGTTCTACATACCAACACACATTCACATCCTAATGAAGACACTTACACAGTCTCTCTTTTCATTTGTACATATGAACACAAAGCAAAGATGAAAACCAGCCAAAGCGATTGCTACAGTGGTTGTACTAAATCTATTGAATCTATTGAATAATAGAATTCAATTTTTTCTGCCTATGCTGGTTTTTTTTAAAAAACTTAAAAAAAACAAAAGACATAATAATAACACAAATGATTATTGTTATTAATACTAATAACACAATGAGTATTCAGTTTAATGATGTGTTTTCAGTTTTGTAGCACATTCAGGCCTTCACTGCTTATATGCACAATCTTAGCCAGTTTTACATCTGTTTGTAGAAAATAATTAGATAAGAAAATATTAGTGAAACACAGATTTGTTCATTTAATGTTTATTTGCACATGTGGACTTCCAAAAATCTTCTGTGCAAGAAGTTATCATTTACATTATATAGTTATAACATATTATTATTAGATTTGCATCAAAACCTCCAAACAAGTTTCCTTCCCCATCATATCATGTAGTACAGTACAGTATAAGGGAACTGCTGCCAGACAGCAGCTTGTCAGTGATTAGTCTGGGAACCGGTCTAGCCAGTGATGTCTAGGCCAAGAAATCTGTGTTGTTTATGAATAAAACCATCACTGGACAATAGCTGATGATTTCCAATGCATTTCAGCGAATGCAGTCCCTGTCTTTTTTTTTCTCCACATAGGCTATTTAACTCTATGCAACCAAATCCTATAAAACGTTATATGTCAGTAGCACCACAAAGCTCCTCATATGCACACATGACATGGGCATATCTTGCCTCTCAGTCAAGGCTTAGTTACAACTCTGGACTAATAGAAAATGCAACATCGTGAAATAACAGTGGCTATAGTTCACTATTGATTTTAAAGTGCTTATTACTTTGATGCTAGGCAATATTAATATGCATCTCTGATTTACTAACAATCAAGGGTTAAGCCATAATGTCTGAATAAAGAAGTCAGTGTTAATTTAATGTTATCATATACTTTTTGTATCTAACAATTTTATGTAGAAAACATTTTATCATTTATATGTTGTATGTGTTTTGCATTTATATTATTTTACTATTTAACAAATCCAAAACAGTAAAATCAGGTTAAATGTACCGGTAGCCCAACTTTGCAACTTTGATTTTTGCAGAATAAAGCTTTTTATGTTTTATTCCATGCATCCCACAGAGCTTACTTCCTCCATGTGGTGTTCTGTGAATTGCTATATAATATTTGTGACACTCGGTGAAGCACCCTGCTGTTGTCCTGCGTATGACCCCCGGTACCCATCTGTCACAGCATCTCACCTATCCATTCACTCCTCTGTTCCCCCTGGCTTCTTTGGATCACAGCCAACAGACTCAGATTGCTGTCTTTTACTCCAGTCATAAGGAAATTGAGACTTCAACAAAGGATGTTGCTCCAGTTCTTGTACCCCGGGGTCTAATTTAGGATAAAAGAGTGGTAAATGCCATTTACATATGTTTAATAAAGTATGAAAATATCTGGGGATTACATTACGTGTTTAGAATCACTGTGTGTTCGCCGAAGAACATCTGTAATTCAAGTTTACATGGTTCATTAATCAATTAGTATGTCAACATTGCTGGTTTTGTTTATTTTTTTGTTTTTTGCTAACAAATCCATATATTTATATATATCTTTTTTTTTGCATTCTCTCTAGTATATTAGTATATGGTGGAGGTTTTTTTTATTTATTTTCTTACTAAAAAACTTGGCAAACGGTAAAACAGATTTGTAGTGCTCAGCAGTATGAAACAGAGAAAGATTATGAAGTTATGTTGCGGTACAAAGCCTGACAATTGTTTCTCAGGTCAGCCAACCTGACCTAAGAATCAATTCCTTAACTACGCTTTTCTGCCACCTGAAGCATAGAAAATGGTATCTTAAGAAAGAAACACAGGCGTGTGATATAAACGCTTGCTCACAAAAAACCCAGCTGTTTGCTAAATCATCTGTTGAAGAAACTATAGTGCCAAAACTCATTTTAAATACCTTGTGTTAATGCCTCTCATATTTAATCGCTCACTGAACAGATGTTGGGTTCTTTAATTAGGTAACCTCTGAGTTTTGTTACCTCCCAGTAAGTGCTAATGCAATCTGCTTCACAAACCTGTAACTAGAATTGCTGAACATCCTATTTTCCACGTTGCTGAGCTGATTCTAATGATCACCTGATAATGGCCTATAACAGTAATAAGTTCTGAGGTGGTAAAGCCAGCAGTCAACAGGTTTAATCCAACCTGAAATGCTGAACTTTATTGTCTAACTTAAAACATATTAATCATATAGTCAGGAAACTTTACATTATTCAGCTGATGCTGTGAGATAAAGGTTTGATTTCTATTCCAATGAATTTTCTAAAGTTTAGGATACTAAATTAATTCAAAGTACCTAATTAGTGGACCAATAGTGACTATTGTCTCCTGAAGGGCCATAGCCAGAGGCAAATGTTTCAAAAGTTTTTGTTTTTTTTTCTTTTTACAAAACAACTTGAGGTAATAGCATTTCTCTAGCATTTTAAGTTTGGGCAAAGTAGCAGTGACAGCCCCTGTGGTCCGTGACATTGTTTGCAGGGTTTAATTAAGTCACAGCCACTCTTGATGGAGTTAGTTAAAGTCATGAGCTCCTGTTGACTTTGGAATGGTTGAGTAAAGCACATTCATGTTGTTGCTTTGATTGTTTGTAATCATTAAAGGATCCGGAGAAGTTAAAGGAAGGGTACAGTGGATCCAGTGTTATACCAAAAAGACAATAGCTATCTGTAGAAGGTCTGAATAAATCTGCTGGATTACTTAAGCTGTATCCCATCCTGAGTTATGGAAGTTCAACCTGCATAGTATTAAACCCAAACAGTGCATCAAAAGAGAAAATCACACTTAAGATAAGATTTGTGTAAAGAAAGCCATTAAAAAGTTGTAACATTTTAAAAGGTGTTTTTTTTCAATCCATCTCCTCAGTGAGCACACATTTCCTCAGGGCTTCTGTATTTCTGGCATTGGGACTGATCAAACAAGACATTACATTTAGCAATTTTGATGCATGGAAACTAATGAGATGATTACTGTGTATTAGATACAACTTTAATTCTTATTCCTTTTTTTAAAAAAATGGCAAATATGATACATTGAAAATTCATGGGTGGTCATTACGAACTTATTTCTTCTACTGCTAATCTGTTTAAATACACACACACACACACACACACACACACACACACACACACACACACACACACACACACACACACACACACAAAGACGAAAGTAAATTCTGCACAGCAAATGGGAAATTGTCATAAAGCTTGTTAATTGTATGCAATTTTCAGTTTTTACTAATTTACATCTGTTTAACATTTTAAAAAATGCCGTGAACTGCCAAGCTAAAATGATCTATCATAGCAAGAAATTAACATGAAGCACACTGGTCCAAAATATTTACCTATCATTAAAAAAACTAAAACAAAAAACACATTAACCTCCTAGGACCTGGCGTCCACATATGTGGACATCACATTTTGGGATGTCTAGACCAAAATACTTAATTTTTCTCTACAAGGGCCTGATATCCACTATGAGGGCATTATGCTGTCACTGTTCTATCAAAATTTAAAACCAGTGTCCTCATATGTGGATCTCATTTGTCTCAGAAACAAACATTCGATTAAAAAAAATCAGGTAATTCTTTGTTTTTATATTCATCAGGTCCCAATCAACCTAAATAGCAAAGAAAAATTTTAAATGCATGCCATGAAAGAGTTCAGGTCTTAGGAGGTTAAATTTAACAACCCCCAAAAATGTCATTTTATTATTATAAATTCATTTAATCGGATTAAAAAAAAAAAAGTAACTAAATAAGTCTTTAACATCCGTGTAATTATTGTATTTCATCCAATTCATTTTTGCTGAGAGCCAAAAGGAAATCAGAAGGCTCTGTGGGAGGAAGTCTTTGACACACATTCTCTCAGTAGGCTCCATTAAAGAATGTTCATGATTCATAGGCCCTAAATCAGTTTTAAAGTTTTAGGAAGCCCAGTGGCAGTCTCTTGATATTTCATATAATCAGATGACAGCAGTCTCTTCAGGACCACAGAATTGGGCAAACACGAAGTCTAAACCTGTGAGCCCTGTCTTAGAAGGCTGGTAAGCCACATGGAATCCTCTTACACAGCACCACAAACATACAAGAAGACTGCCACTTACCCATGCAGATTTGTCCCGATAATTTTAACGATGGCTACATCTACAGACACAAGAGTTTGGGCACTAACTTATTAATACTAAAAACACTTTTCTTAGGATTGACAACAAAAAAGATCTTTACCAAAAACATGATATAGAGAGGTTGGAATAAGTGTGTAATACCTAAAAAGAAAAATTCTGACTCAAGCTAAAAACAACTGAAACAACTTTATATCCTGAAATGTGACAGTGTATAGGGGTAAGATAAAACGTCAGAGTACAGTGGTGAGAATGAACACCATTCTGCTTTTCTCATCCTCTCCCAGTATCTCTCCATGCCGCGGTAAAGCTGAGGTCAGTTTGGCTTCATTTGCAGCACAAGCTCTTAATCCCTGGACTCTCCAGTGTAGAAAGGGACATGAGGAGCATATGGAGGGCCTCTGATCCTTATTAGTACACGGCACAGACTGCCAGAAAAATTCAGGTAATTTTAGAAACGAGGACTTCTTATAAGCCTTGGTAGTTTTATCATTATTTATCCTCCCATTATGACCAATCTGCAGAGGTGCAAATCCTCTACTTTCTTTTGTAAAAACCTCTTTTTGTGAACATTTTGTCAGATTTAAGGTTTAAATGGGAGATAAGAAATAAATATATGTTACATTTTTTTCCTAATAATACAAAGTTAGCAATAAGCTGTGCAAATTTAACCAAATTGTTTTGATAATTCTTGTGTGTATGTCTTCTGCAGAAATGCCCTATTTTACACTCACTGCTCATTCATGTCTTAGAGCTGCCCACCAAGACCACAGTCTTTGACTGCAGGTCTCTAAATAGCTCCACTTAAGCCGTTGGGGTAAGAAAGAAAGGATTATTCATTCACTTTCAAAGCCAAGATTTTAATGCTGGTGCAGATTTTTGACCCAGCAACCTCCCAATAACACATTTACTTCCATCCATTTCAGTTTGGTCCATGATTTGACTTTTTCGGGCATATAATGACATAGCTGTAAAAATCTGAAACAAGAGACTATCCAGCTTAGTGAGGCATTCTCCCAAATCACAAATTACTCCATCATCTGGAATAAATCCTTCCACTCTGTCTGAGTGAATAGTACGCAGTAGTCCAAACACCACTACTCTCTGTGCATACTGGCAGCATTGGATGTTTAGCTATTAACATTTGTCTCAAGCTGTCAGTGTTTGAAACGTAACTTCATTGCACTACTGCAAACAATGAAGATATGATTTACCATGCTGGATAAATACGCCGTGCCCCGTAACACAAAATCGCATCTTCATACAATAAGATCAAATCACATCAAATAAATTATGAACGTAATTAAAAAGTGTTCCCAACTAAAACTACTCCTAACTGATTAAACTTATAAATTATCAGCATCTCAGAATTGTATTTTAAAAACAAAACACTAAATATTAATTATCCAATATAGCACGTTTTAAGGCCCCAGATTTGTTTCTATACATAATTAAGTGGATTCATTCAGTGAGTCACACATCTTCTGGGTAGACATAAATCAAATGGCAGACCGTCCATTTATCAAACTGCCTATCAAAAAACACACTAAATGATAGCAACTACTCTAAAAGCACACTGAAAATGTAACAAATTTTTTGTAAATATATTCAATACACCTTCTGTTAAAAATGAATGGAGGTTAACCGTTCAGACAGAGTTTTATATCTTAGTATCTTAGTGTCATTTATGAATGACTTTCCATCTAGAGTCAGTATCAAGTTGAGATTAATTTGTTAAAGAATTTAACTGTTGCTAAGGTAGTGGCATTCCCATTAAACTAAGATGTATTCAATTCAATTCAGTTTTATTTATAAAGCGCCAAATCACAACAACAGTCAGCTCAAGGCGCTTTATATTGTAAGGTAGACCCTACAGTAATACATACAGAGAAATACCCAACAATCATATGACTCCCTATGAGCAAGCACTTTGGCGACAGTGGGAAGGAAAAACTCCTTCCCACTGCTAGTAATAAAATTCGTAATAATTTGAATATTTTTGTGTTCTGTTACCACCTAGGAGAAATATATGCCTCCTAAATGTTCCAATAATTAAAAATGTAGTTTTTGTGTAATGGTGAAAATGATGCTGTGAGACCAGTGACAGTGGTCAAAAAAAGCAAAGCTTCTAACCTAACAAATAAACACTGAGCTTAGTATCAACCTCTCTAAGGCAAAGGGCATCTGTTGATAAAGCTCTAGATGAATAACCTTTTTATAATATACTTATAGATATGCTTTACTTGATACATGTCTACACCATTATCACCTAAGGGTATTATTCCTGCTGTTGTCTTTTCTGTCTCATACACAGCAGTCAGCCACAGTATCCTCGTTGTGCTGCCAAAACAGCTCCAACTCATTAGTGCACGGACAAGGGTTTCTTGGGGTGTCATATGGTGAGTGGCCATAGAGTTTTGGCAGTGAATCATTTAGATGTTGTGGGTTGCAGGTTGAGGTCTCCATGGATCTGACTTGCTTATATGGGAATCTGTATTACCTATCATTAAATGGAGGGATGTTGCTGTCAAAAGGTGCTGATAGAATTGGGGTCTTGGTCTATAGGTCTACAGTAAGGTTAGGGTGTTATGCTGTGTAACATAATTAAGATAAATGCCAGGACCTGAGGTAACCCGGTGATCAGTGTCATATACATTATCTGTCAGTAGTTTTAGTATTGTGGCTGATCACAGAGTTGTTTGGGCGGTCGGTCATATAATTAATTAAATGTCAGTCAAATGTGTATAAATATAGTAATTAGTGTGCAGCGATCTTCACTCATAGTTAGACTGATGTCAGCAATACCAAATAGATCCTACCTGTCATAAGTGCCAATCTAAACTATAAACCTGCCCAATACAGGGCTGAAAATGCCTGAGATTGTCCTAATAAAGTTGATTTATGCTTAGAATAGGAAGAGTGCACCCAGGCTCTCATCATGCATCATCACTTAAATTGCTGCGACCCTAAAACCTTTTTGCCACAATCTCAGCTTTATTTTTGTTTATCAGTATTTTTTAACTTTACCATGAACAAGATGTTGCCTCATGCATTCATAATTTCTGCACCCTCAGAACTTTCTAATGGGGGCAATGTATTTTCCTGCTTTTTTTCTGTACTGTGATCATTTGCATAACTAATCTGGTATTTACATTCATCAATTGCTTCATTAATTAGGTCAGTGATCAAAGCAGAATTTCTCTATCACTCTGCAAGGGAGGGAAAAATGCATTTTGGTGGCTCTCTGCTCAGAGCTCTGCCCAGGAACAAAAAGAAATAAAAGCAGGGAGTTTGGGTTGAGATCTAACGCATAATTTCTTATGGAGAGCCTGCTGAGAGATACTGCACTCTTATGTAACTCAGCAACACCATTATGAAGACAGAGAAGGCAGAGAACCTCCATCTTTAGCCACTACCTCTGGCAAAACAGTCAGATCGCCCACGCCATCTACTGGTGGATAGGTGGAGAGATTTTTAACCACCACTAATGACCACCCAGGGGAAAGGACCAGGGGCAAAAGGAAAACTAACAGTCCTTTCAGGGACTGAATAGAAGGCATTTGAACACTGATGACATGTATGATCCCTTATCGACCAGTATCATTAGTCACAGCAGACAAATCCAGGTTCAGGGAACCACATTGCTGTTCTCCTTCTCTCCTGCCCCTTTGTCAGCAGTGATGTGTAATTTGTCTACCTTCTGCATTCATTGGCCCTTGCTCTTGACAAAGTATCATCTAAAAGACAGGTTTGTGTGTGCTGGGCATTTGTGGTGTCTTGCTTACACACAGTGTAACCACTGAGCAGCGCTGAGGTCCCTGCTCCACTTCTCCAATCGCTCATCTGCTGGCAACACTACATCATAATCTAAAAACACCAAGCACAAGACAGGAAAGGTACACAAATAGAAACTGCTGAACCATCTGTTTTATATGTGTGGAAAAAGGCAAGAATTATGAAATATGTGCAAAATTGAAAAAGGCGTGATCAATTTGATAGGCATGACTGCATTGAAAAATGAGTGTTGCCTTGCTTTAATTGCACATATTGAAGCTTTTGCGCTTCACTGAGTTAAATATCCTATTATTTCACGAGTTCACTCAGTCTTTAAAACCTGCTTAAAACAAACCTTCAGCAAGCAGAGAGACTGTAAATTGTTGTTAAAGGACTCAGTGAGTGACCTAAATGGCAACTGTAACCATATAGTAACCATGTGGTCTTCAAAGGTTAAAGGCCATTTATTATTTTAATTTCCCATCAGGTCATTTTGATTTAAGTAAAAGGTTCAGGTTTTCAGCAGGGTCGTACAGGTGCTGGGTGCATTTTGGACTGTGAACACTCTCACTGTCTCTACATGGGTTTCCTCCAGGTGCTCCAGTTTCCTCTTGCAGTTTAAAAAAAGTGCTTGTTAGGTAACTGGTGATTCAAACTGTAGGTATGGATGCAAGTGTGATGTGTTCTTCCTATGATTTGTTGATGGACTGCTAATCTGTTCTTGACCAATGGGATAGATTACAGCCCCCTACCTCTGTCTATCTTCATTTAAAAGTGAATCACCAAATTACCAACTTTCTCCTGTTTCGCTATCCTTCCTCTCTTTCTCCATTGTGACATCAATAACTGTTTTGCAGATGTACCTGTTACAGACAAATAAGGCATTAAAAGCTTTTATAGCCCCTCCTTTTTTTTTTACAACCCAATGAAAATGAGAATGACCTTCTCCATGGATATAAGCTTTATTTGCAAAAAAAACCTGGTTTCTTTGCAAACATCTTACTATATGAAAACTGTGAACCGGCAAGAGGGAATATGTATGTCTGTCTGTCTGTCTGTCTGTCTGTCTGTCTATCTATCTATCTATCTATCTATCTATCTATCTATCTATCTATCTATCTATCTATCTATCTATCTATCTATCTATCTATCTATCTATCTATCTATCTATCTATCTATCTATCTATCTATCTATCTGTCTGTCTGTCTGTCTGTCTGTCTGTCTGTGTACACATATACACACACATACATATATATATATATATATGTGTATATATATATATGTGTGTATATATATATGTGTGTGTGTGTGCGTGTATGTATGTATATGTGTGTGTGTGTGTGTGTGTGTGTGTGTGTCACATTCACCCATTATTGCAATATCTTTTAGCAACAACAGCCATAACTAATCTAAGATGAAATGAGATGGAGCCATGTGCAAGAAGCTTATTAAAATGGAGAGGGACAATGGTGTATATTCAACCACATTTTAGAAAAAGTACAAAAACTAAAAATACTGATACAACTAATGGTTTCTTACCAAATCTAAAGGAGGTCCCTGGTGTTTTGAGGTACTGCAGAAAAATTCAGACTTAAAAGTGAGTAATAGCAAATCACAGATCAGGCAGCTTTGCCCGTCACCATGGATTTAGCGATGGCTCTGTCCTAACAGTAGGTTACAGCCTCCAATTCTCTGTTGAGCTGCTGAACTGTAATTGCTTACAGTTGCTCTTATCAAACTCCTGCCAGTTTCATGACGTGCTTCTTTTCGTTGCCCTACTGCAACCCCTGGAAACCTCCTTGGAGTAAACAGAAGTCGCGCAAACAGTGCAATCTTTTGTATTTTCTCACCATGGAAAAAAATTTGCAACGAAGTGAATTGTCACATCTTGCATTCATCAAAGGAATATTGACCACTGAGCACCTGCAGTGATTCAACAGAAGGCTAGATGCCTTGTTTAAAGACAGCTCAGCAGGAGAAAGCATTAGCTGTTATGTTACGTGATGCTTTGTGGGACAACCGTTGCACTAAGGCTAATGAGAGACTGAGAAAACTCTGTTTGCCATTTATGGTGTTATGTAACTTCGAAGATTATTCTGTGAAACAAAGAGGAGTTTTAAAAGATTTTGCTTTCATGGAAATGTAACTTCTTGCTTATTACTACCCATTTTGTTTTGTGTTCCAGTGACAGGAGCTTTTATCGTTGGATGAAGCGAGTCTGCTTAATTCTCTCTCTCTACTGTGAATTGGTTATGACGTCTGGTGCAAGTATGTTAAAACACTTAAACAGAGACAGCACTATCATTCTTAATGACAGTGAATTCTCATTGGAACGTTGTAGGCAAAGAATTAGTGATTTTGGCGTCTTGTATTTGAAAGCATTTTAATCTTATAATACAGTTTTTAGACAGAATTGCAGGATGTGTGTGTAATGTAAATAAATATTGTGGATCATATGTATGAAGGGATTAATACACAAGGAATACAGGAAGACAGAAAAGGTGACGCATAAGAGCGAGAGAGCAATAAGCAGAAATGGAAGTGTGTTTTGGGGGGCGTGCAAGACTGTGGATGACAACGATGCACCTCACTCTAATAAGTAAACACATCACAACCCCATGTGATTTATTGCAGGGCCAGGGTGACATTTTCAGCTGCAGGACAAGAAGCCAGAGTCCTGTTTATTTTTTTATTTATTTTTTCACATTTTTTTGTGTAATACAGAGGACAAATCCTGCATTTTTATGCCCCCATTCCCCTAGTGAAGAAAGGGCCATCTGCTTATCTCTCAAGAAGAGGAGAATCCAGCCGCTTGGGCACGAAAAAGGTAAATGGTAAAGCATTGGAAAACAAGGGTGGGAGGTTGCACCTTGATAAAGACGGAAGAAGTGCACCATGACAAGAATAATAAGCCATTCCTGTCATTTGTTTCTTGGTAAATATAAGTATTCTTGCTGCCTACAAAGTATCTTGATTTTGCCCAACTATAGCATATAAGTGGACTCATCAAAGCTATGGGCACATTTTGAATTGAAGTCCTGTCCCTGCTCATAGCCTATAAAAACATTTATCATTGTGACTATCTTTGGCTTTAAAATTCACATTTCAAAACATCAAAGATCTAAAATCACAGGAGCGGTTCATGTTAACAAAGAATACATTTAAAACTGAAACTGCTTTGTATTTGAGATCTGGACTCAAAATGGTTAACACGAGAGGAAAGGTCTGGCAAAGCAAATCCCAAGTCAGCATTCCAGGGCTATTATGCCTGCCAAGGGAAGCTCATACACAATAAAACTTTAGCCATAAAGGTGTTGAGAGGTGCTAAAGTAGCACACCATCTCCATGCTGAGGTGTTTACATACAGTAGTAAACTGTAAACTACATTTAGTAGCTAACACATAAAATCAGAAGGTTCAACGCCACTAAAAATCCTCACTGTGTACTGTCACTCTCACCTCCAGCGGAACCACATTAAAGCAGCATACTATAACCCTATTTCAGCTATGTGCTTATCTTTCATCGACAAAAGAAACGTGAGCTTATTGTCCATAAATATGTGCTGCAATTTATAATATATATATCGACTGGCAAGGTTTTAAAGTGAGAAGAATGTTGTTGTTCTATCAGTTACTTCTGATTATTTTCATGATAACAAAGCGGATTTTCCTATCGTTGACTACAGATGACATAAATAGGATAAACAAATTCTCAACAGGATTATAAGACGATTAAGGTAACTGTAATTCTTTTTTTTAAAATTTAATCATTTAAGCATTTAAAAATGCTTGAATTCGATGTTATAAAGAATATTACTCTGTCTGAGGAAATTGTAAAAGGGTTAATGGGGTCATGGCATGAATTTGCCCATAAGGAGACCCACAAGGGGGCAGTCATTTGTTGATGTCCTTTTTAGTTTAGATGAGGTTGCAAGGAAAAGTTGATGCTGAGGTATGTCTGACCCTACCACTAATCGGTAGAAACAGGAAACGATCATTGGACATTGATCATGAGAGCAGCCAGGTTATTGACATCCCGTTTATCCATCAATACGCTTTTATCTAAAGCGCCGTGTTTCATACTGGAGGTTTTGACAAGACCTATTTTACTGTCATGCAAAACCAGAGAGCATTAAGAAAGTCAATTATATACTTCTTTATAATTCACATTGTACTGTGTCTGACACTGCTTAGACTGTACCATCTAAGTCTGCAAGTATTTCGAACAGCCATGGCCAGTGTCAGTTACAGAAAATGAATTCATGGGCGTTTTTCTTGGGATCCAATACAATGTGAGACAGAGGAGAGAGCATGACCTCACGTCTTTGCCTCTATCAGGTCGTGTGATTGGGTCTGTCTGGCAGCCAACATTTATCTGCCTACAATGTAATCATCGGGAAATGCCTGGGAAGTGTTTTAACCTGCCCATCTTAATCCAAAATGCCAGAACACTAAATCAGGCATCCCAGAGCAAATATTCCAGTCATTTTATTGGCTTGGCCTCTGCAGTGGGTTTGCACAGCACTCTCGCTCTCTTCCTTCGTCTGAAGCACTTTGGCGCTGACCCCACACAGCAGCATGCATTACAGAAATACACTGCCATTCCACTGGACCAAGGCAGTGTGAAATGCTTTGTGAAATACTTATTACATGAGAAACACACCCCTGCTGCAACTTCTGTGTTCTCAAGCAAGAAACCTAACCCCCGAAGCCGAAGAGGACTGTGGAGAACTGAGTGGTGTTTAGATATGACTACATGTGACTGTGAGGCAGGATGCTATTGCATAACCCTCCCAGGATAAATAGAAGTTTAAAAAATACTTAAACATTGAACTCGTATGTAACAGAGATATTGTGTTATTCTTCTGGGACTATTCTGCATCTATTAGTTTAAGATTGATTCCACATGTTATTATTTTCTGTTTTAAATCAATCTGAAATTCGTTTTATATTGTGTGGTAATTTTACTGTATACAGTAGTTTACTCTCAGTTTTCCTTGTGGAAAAACTGAACTCCCTGCTGTTATGAATTCAGAATAATAGGCACAAGATGTCTTGAGCCCTTCTGGGGAGTGGCAGGAGAAGAATTCATGTGCTTCCCAAAGGGTGAGAGGTGCATTGAAGCTCAAATTCCCACACCCAGTGTCCTAGGCAGTTATTTAAGCAAGACAAGGTCTTAAAGGTGGAATGTGAGGAAGAAGCTCCACATTCAGCACCTGACCGCAATGATTAGGATGCTTCACATTTTTTGAGCAATCGCATAAACTGAGTTGTAGTGATGTTTTGGATTATATTCTTCAGGGTGAGCAAAGAGAGCAATGGCCTTAGTGCTGACCACTCATGTGAAATTTGTGTGCCTATAAAATGTAATCAATGTACTGAAAGCCTTGGATCAAAATGAATAATGATATCTGGCCAGGGAGGCTAGTTCTCCTTTTAGAAACACAGCCTCTTGGAGGAGATAAGGGGAAAGAAAATAGTTGTTTCGCTATTCTCTTATCAGTGAGAACTGCATAATGTAATCTGACTCAATGGCGTATCAGATCAATCACTCTGTCTGGGTGAGGTAGGAGTGGAAGAGAGAAAGGGGGAAAGAGAGAAGGTAGCGGAGACACTGTACTGATGCAAAAATAAAACTTTATTCAGATAAAAATACACTTCGGGCAGGAAGAAGTAATAAGCTGAATTTTTATCTTGAATTACTTTTTTCTGTTCAACAAAGTCGTTTGATAGAACACAATACGGCAATTTTCCATACCCATTTATATTTCATGTTAAACATTCACACAACACATTGTTGTGTACGGGATAGTATCAGTTGACCAGAAAAGCTAACATTTTTACCATTTTTACTCTTAATCTATAATATTACAGGTAAAAGTCTATCTCTTCTGTTTTATGTGTTCTATCATAAAAAATGTAAAATAAAGTAGGTCGATGTAGGAAACATGGCAAGATTTAAATATTATTTAACTCTAATCTATTAAACAGTGATGTGAAAATGCATTTATCCATGCATTTACTAAATCAATATATATATATAATATATATATATATATATATATATATATATATATATATATATATATATATATATATATATATAGTAAACGCTGGGTTTTCCATTATTTTTGTACATTACTCTGAATATGGGTGTGTTTGAGTATGCCTGCTTTTGTGTCTAGAGAGAGGAGGGCCTGGGATGACTCTTTGTCCTTGAACAATATCAACCGGCGGTGTGAGATGATTTCAGATTCAGCCTGTTGTCTGTGCTCTGTGCTCTGTATATACCAACTCAGCCAGCATCTGATTACCAGTACCTTGTTGTTGTCAGGAGTATGTAACAAAGAGGGGAGGAAAGAGTTGAGAGAAGGAGAGGGAGAAAGGGAGAGAGCTGAAGAAGGGTGCTTCTCTGGGGTGTGGAGACAACACCACACAACACATCTGTGGAGATGATTCCCTGGGGACCAGCTGTGGATGTCTGGAGCTAATTGAATAGGCTGCTCGAACAAATTTACAAGCTCCTCTTTCTTTGGAAAACGCATGACAATGGAATTCGCCCTCTTGCATCACTTTCCCCCAACCACACCACCTTACAATTCTCGACTTTGTTTTCCCTCTTTTCCTTTTTGCTCAATATCTCCTGGCAGTCGTTGTGGTGCAGAGCGTGTGCTAGTGGTGCCCACAGACAAGCGCTAGGCGCTTACTATGCCAGTCACTTCCTTCCATCTCCACGTCCCTGAGAGACCTAATTGATATTCTAAACCAGAGTTGGAGCTGCATCTCAGGCTCACCTTAGTCATTAGTGAGCCCCACAGGGCTGTTTGCATTATAATCTCTGATTTAGATTGTGTGTTGCCTCTGTGTCCTTCCCTCGAGGTTGAGCGGTGTGTGCAAAAGGCCACTGTCACAGGGGATCCGAGCTCAAATTAGACTCTGCATCTGAAACGAGGGTTACAGGTCATGAACTCACACCTAAACAGACAGAGCAGATGAGCAGATTAATACCCCAGTGAGCTCACATACAATGTGTGAAGAGTGAAAACATCTATCTCCTTCCAGACATTTGTACGGTAGCAAAGGAAGTCAGAGTGCTCATGACTCAGGCTTATTTATGAGAGGATCACTAAAGAGTTTGAATCTTCATGTGGAGACTCTCCATCTATTTATTGTATTATCTTGGTAAGGCTGTATGCGCCAGCGACTGTATATATGTGCTTTGCTTAATTGCTTATTTTTGAGGATTTCTTTCTTTAGTAATTTGTTGACATTAAACAAGTACAAATGACCTCATACAGCTCTTTGTTCCCTTAACCTCAGCCACAGTTTGATTCTTACCCTACACAAAAGTATGGAACAACTGGCATATTTTGTTCTTACCACCATGCGTGTTTTAAGAATACAAAATCATTCTGAATCAACAGGCTCTTATCTAAATAGTGTCTACATACTATCAGCATTCTACCATGGCCCCATTTCTTTATATAAGAAAACACATTTACCTCCAGGTGAAGTGTAAAAGTAGTCACAATGTTGCAAGAGAGATGCTTGCAAGTACAAACAAATTCATATTGATAAATCACTCATTTGTACATGTTCGTACACACAATTTACACACTGATTTGTGCGTATGCACTGTTGCTATATGAATTCCAATGTGTATTCCCTAACCAGTTAGTGAGTGGACTACTGGACGATGACATTTGATTTGATTGTTTTGATCACTAGCAGATTGCTGCTGTCGACTGTAGCTTCCATGGAAAAAGTGGATCTGTCTGAGAAAACTCACCATCTACTTTCCGAGCTGTGATGGAGCTTGAAAAAGTGTCAAACAAACCAAAAACTAAAGACACTATTTTTCAAAGTAAACGTGTGTGTTAGCACTGAAAATAATATGTTTGCCTTCAAAGTAATAGGTGCTCCTTTTATATACTAAAATTATATATGATATATGTAGTATATGATACACTGACCGGTGTCTAGGTCTACATGAACTGATCTTTAGCATTGCAGCAACTGCCAGAAACCTCTAGTTACCATTAGTTACCACTGATAACCAGTCAGGGAATGTAAATTTTTTAAAATTGTGACTGGGGATTGGGAGATGGTCACTAACAGATCTTTAGGTCTATGTGAAGTAATTAGAAAAGAGGTTTTTCAACATGTGCTCATAAATCCAACTAGGATTTATCTCAGCATTTTAAATCTTCATAGGGGCGGTGAGTCACAATTTTATATAAAATTAAGATTACTATATGAAGTCTTCACTAGTTCCAGATTGACAGAGAAAATAAAAAAAGATCTGTTTTGCTTTAATATTTTTTAAAGATACAGGGATTGTTTAAAAAGACTCTGAGCTTCTAGCTGCTCGCTTATTAGCTTTAACTGTACCTTATGGTGTTGCACTTTGGAGTACAAAAACTCACAACATGCATTTAGGACCTCATAACTGAGCGCTGCTGTTGTGTGAACACATTTAGAAAACTACCCCAGTTCTAATGGCACTATAAAACAGAAGTGTTTTCCACAAAAAATAGCACCTTGTTACAGCACATTTAAGATTGAAACAGTCAATCAATATGAGTCTTTTTAACAGCAGGATCACAAGTTCATTTTAATGTTGAGCAAGGAAAGAAAAACAAATTTAAGTGATCCTGTGATTGAAGGTATTTTCATTGTTTCTGTCTCCTAGTATCTGATATTGAGCCAAGAACAGAGTGCAGGTGCCTGATAACTCTCCTTGAATGAAAATGAAATTAATGGAAAGCAGGTGGGTACTTCAAAGGCTGACTGCTCCAAAGGTATTACCAAATGTGCGTGCAATCGCCTACCTCAGCTGTTGAATCCCTGCCGTAGTGAAGAGGAAGTTGTGAATGGAAACAATTACTTAATATTGGAGATGCTGTGAATAAAGATAAAAGCGAAGGGGATCTGATGTGTTCCTCAAGAGTCAACAGTTATTACAGTGTCAAACAGTTGCAATTTGTGGTTGTGGATTGCTGCGAGTCTCAAGTACAAACTAGATTTTTTTTAATGTAAAGCTATAAATGAACTTATTGTTTGGTGTACTGTACTTGCAGGCCTGTTTTAACTGAAATAATAAACCCTTTTGTTATTGCAGGAATGTTGAAACAATTTCACTGACCTATTTTAACACCTACGTTACAGATCAAATCAATGCTCCTCAACAACAAAGGCTCTGTATTCTTTAATGTTCGGATTAAATTTAAAAAAACAAAACAAAAAAACTCCCCAACATGACCCAAAAATCATTTGCCAAAGAGCTGGAAATGTTCCACAAAAAATGCCGCCACAGCAATCTTTTATGTTTCTCAAGCAGATTACAGATGGGGAAGGAAAGCTGTAGGACAACAAAATGCTGAATGTGTCAAATTCTTAGCCGACTTCAGGAAGTGGGGTTTTCATGTTTGACATTGAATACACAAATTTAGCCGTAACACAAGTCTCACTTCATAAAACCATGTTTGCTGAACTATTGCTGCGTTGTTCCATTTTACATCACACAAATACAGGGCATTGTGGGTATGTGCAAGAAGGTAGATGTTCTACACTGACAGCCAATATAACTTTTGTCTTTTTTCTGCATGGTTTTCATCTATCTTTTAGTTGTGTAACAGACAGTGTCTTTCATTTTGGAAATAAGGGAAGGATCAATATATATATATATATATATATATATATATATATATATATATATATATGCATATTGCGAAACCCAGGTCTTATGCCAACTGTCAGCAGCAAACTTTTTTCTTCTAAGAAAGAGAGGGTTTTTTCATTATATTGTGATTTGCTTATGTGATCTTGTGTCAGTTGTCAAAATTAACTTGAAATCTACACTGCAGAAAAAGCATCCCTATGGAAAAGAGACAGCTCTTTTGAAAAAAGAAAAGAAAAGAAATCTCGCCTGATTTAAAAGTGTTTGTAAAGAGTTAAACTAAACATTCCATTCAATATAATTCTAGACTAATAACACTCAGTAACGTCGGTATGTACTGTCTACATACTGTACACTGTTTCATAGGATAAAGTTCTAAGTATATAAAAGGATGCCTAGCTCTGATTCAGTGCAACTAAAGGTTGCTCTCAGCAGGATACCTACTCCCTGGGTTTTCCTCCTGTGCTGTATAGCCACTGAGATCAATGTGTTCTTTCACCGTACTTCACAGGGTACATGGTGTTTCCAGCAGACAGCAGATGCACACAGTAGTCACAAAAACAGCCAACCTTGCCTCACAACTTAGCTTAATCCCTAAGGAATGTCTCAGTGACAAGATTTCAAGGCACCGGGGCTCTCTATTGGTCTTCCTCTTTTAAGCAGCAATTTCTGACTCCCAGGAAAATCCTCTGGGATCAATCTGTAATTAGGAAAAGAAAAACCCTCAAGCTTAACTAGCCAAAAAAGAAGTCTAGGAGCATGCAAGTCATAAAAACAAGGTTGCTCTAAAAAAAGAAAAAGAAAAAAAGAATCTCAGCTTTAATAAGTACTCAACAAAGTGGGGCAATGTGGGTATGAAGTATTGGACATTGTCCTTCCTAAAGGAATTTTTTTATGCCACTTTAAATCACCTCATAAAGTGTCACAGCAAAAATTCACACAAACTCACACATCTAATGATGCTTTTCCTTGTACTACATTTACATGCCACACTGAAATCAGCTTCAGGTTGTTTTCTCTATCCTTTTTAAGAGAGCCATGGTAAATGTTTACCACTACAGCTCTTGAAGAATGTTGTCCTTTCTTTGGTCTGTGGCACGTTGTGGCCATTTGCCCCGGTGAGACATGCCAAGGAAAATACAAACTGCTGACTTTGATAACGGAGAAATCTGATTCTTTCTGCGTGCACTCTATCAAGGCAAGCAGCAACCAAACAGTTTCAAATCCCAAGTGAATGTGTTTACTAATGACTTTTCTCACTGAACATTGTATAAATGAGGGCCTCAGAGTGCACGACTGATTTAGAAGTATTCACGCAGTTCTGTCTTGCTCGGGAACATGGAATATACTCTCAGCATGTCTTTTGTGCATTCAACTACAAGTAAAAAAGGGAATGAGGGGTGGAGAAGGGAGGACTGTTTGTTTTTGATGGGAGGAGGGTTTTGAACACTGTTGTAATTGACCGTAGTTTGATATTTCTTTGGGTGGGGCATACAAAACACATTTTCTAAAATTCACCATATAAAGAGAGAACTGTGTTGAAGGATGATATTATTTCATTCATATTTGAGAATAGCTTATATTACATTGAGCATATCCCATTTATATTCACTCTGTGTTCACTCTGCAAAGTCCACTCAAAATGCCTTTCAAAGTTAAGAAGTGCTTTATGCTACCAGAGGATATTTATTGTGTGGCTTGCATCAGTGGTTTTGTGACAACTCCTGTAACCAATTAGGTAATTAACCATCTGCACAAGGGTGCTGTAATTTCAAAAGTTTTAAAAAAAGAGTGTCAATTTAACAAGCCTCTGGAGTAGTCAAGGTCACACTGTCTATATCGGCTTATAAGAATTCACGCAAGGATAAAAGAAAGATGTTTTACTATGTCTGAATTCCTTTGAAGATAATAATATTGACTCTGGGGGAGCTCATGTAAGGAATATCACTAGCACTAGGGCCATGCAGGACCTCCCCTTAAAAAAAAGAAAAAAAAAGTTTGAGGTTTTTTTTCACAACCCGTTGTAAGCAATCAGGCAAATAGAAGCTTGCAGTCGTGCAGTGCACAGGCTTTTCTTTTTTGAAGGCAGAGAGCAATGCTCAGTCTACTGACAGGCGAACTAGAAGACACACGAGAAGTCAGGGCATATTCTCATAGCACTAGCAGAGGGTAACACCAATAGTGGGTCTGCTGAACCCCATTTTCACTCTCCTGGGTGTCATTGCTCCTGAATGCACATTCAACCTCCTCTGCTGCTGGCAGTGAAGAACTGCAGATGCACTCAACCACAGGCTTTTCAACTCTGCATCTTTCTCAACACTTGCACCAAAGCGCTACCTACGGGAAGAGGAAACACATGTTTTATTGACAGAACTGCAGGTGGTTTAAGTTTGATTTTCTGGTGGACTTGGAAGGTATTTTTTTGTTAGTTTGTTTTTGTTGCTTTTAGGTTGTTGTTTTTTTGTCTGGTTTTCTGGGAGGTGTGCTGTCGTTGGAGCCAGTATGTTTTCTATTTTTGTGGCATGTTTGGCATTCATCCCGTTGAGTTCAGGGCAGGCTCAGGTTGCCACACAGACTCAGGGACAGAGCCAGGGTGAAGGGCAGGACAGCTCTTCCACCCCGTGGAGGCAGGTGATTCAGTGGGAGAACAATGGCCAGGTTTTTAGCCTACTGAACAGTGGAGCTGAATACATTCCTGCTGGAGAAGGGACCCAGGACAGAGGTCCGAGGGTGGTTGTGGCAGATTCTCGTCCACGCTCTTCACGCAGACCTCAAGGAGGCAATGTCCGCAGACAGGCTCCTTCAAGAGGATCCTCTGAAACTGTCCGTGGACAGGCAAGGCATCCTTTTGGCTTTGGACAAGTGCCTGATAATTGGAGACAAACCACAGGTAGCACTGGAAGTAGCCAATTCCAGGGATCCTCTAGCAGTCGCTTCCGGCCATCTACAGGCTCTTCCTCAGTATCATCATCCTCTTCCTTTTCTTCATCTTCATATAACATACCAGCCTACCCACAGTACCCGTTGCCTCAACAGCCTCCTTTCCAACCAGTGCCTTATGACCCCAGTTTCGGGGATGTACCAGTCAGGAGCTACGAGCCCCCCTTTCAGCCTGTTATTGGTGGAGCGTATGGTGGAACAGGATATGGCACTGGACGAGGGTATACTGGAGGTATATATGGAGGTGGTTTGGCCCCTGTGCTCCCAGGCTCTCCGTCTGACTTTACTGATGATGGCTATCATTACTACCAGTCATATGGCTACGCATCCAATCCTGTGGTGCCTGCACGTGCTCCCCAGCTGCCATTTGCTGATGGTCTGGACCACAGATACACTCACAGTCTCTTCAATGAGGAATCTGCTCCTGCCATTCCTGCCCCTGATGCCAACCAGGCCCCTCCTGTGATAGTAGACAGATCAGGACCTGCTAATCAACCGCCAGTCAGGAGCCCCCAATATGAGCAGTTTCCTCCATTTGGAAGACCCCAGCCTCCCTTCGTACAATCCGTTCCCTCAGGCAGAAATTCTCTAAATTCTGCCGTTGAAAACCCTAATTCGAATGGTGTTAGTGTGTACCGACCAAATCAGAGAGGTAAAGTATGGTTTATTTTGGCATTGATAAACTAACACAGTGTATCTTTCATTGACCACTTTGGTTAGCGCATTTAGCTACATCTTAATAATATTAAACTAGGCTGTGACACAAGTGAAATGGCTTTAGATCCAAGATTGTGTTTGGTTTTCACGGAAATCTTGAAGCACTTATTATATTTGACATTTTCAGTTCAAACAGGGCACATGTTCAGTTCTAGGCATTCACCCAAGGTATTTCAGTCTGTGAGGCAAAAAATGAAAAGCTGGCCATCTGATCTCTCTTGTTGCTCTAGATATGAATGCAAAATATGCAAGACCGAGAATAATAGAAAGGCCACCACCCTTTCAAGTACACCGTAAAGTTTTTCCAGTCATCTTCTTCCATGTTTATCAGAAATCTGAAGTAATCGGAATGAAACAGCTGTTTAAAATTCAACATCTTTCAGTTTACAAACAAAGAAAAGTCGACACAAGGTTCATCTTTTCCCACTTGTATGGTTATTGAAACCAGGTGCCGAGCAAAGCCTGCCAATGTACAGAGAGCAGACACAAGAAACCCTGTGTTTTGTGTGGGGGTGTGCTGTGCTTCTACAAAGTGCACTGGTTCATGTTCGTGTGGAGTTTAGTAATGATGGTGGTGACCTCATAGGAGGGGGCTGGTGACGGGGTGTTGGTGGCTACCTCCTGGGTTTGATGGCAGTTGAGGGGAAACAAGGGAGGGTGATACAGTACTTCACCACTCCCTTAGGGGAAGGGAGAGTGTGGAAAGTCCCTGTAACACATGGGGTCCATTGCTTCAGCTACAGGAAATCAAATAAATATTTAGTAAGAGTCCTCGGGGGAAGTATGAGGAGGGTCAAAGCATGCAGTGAACTGTCTTTGAAATGTTTATTTGCCATAGGTTATGATTTCTTTTAAACTATTAGCAATTAATAACACTCATTTTCATAAATTATTACAGTATTGTTCTCAGTAGGTAAAAGTTTATTTTCAGCACTATGTAGATTTTGAAATGACTTAGTTCAATGCAAACAACATGTGTGTCTATATTCTGCATGCCAGAAGCTGTGTCTGGTTTGAATAGGGAGGAGATGAGGGCCTCCAATGAGATTCTCAGGCTGTTAATGCAGGTTTATCGTTTTGTTTTACTCAATAATCTGCCATACTGCACAGCAGTCTCTCTAGTGTGCTGTACGCCTTACAAGACTCATTCATTAAATACTCTAGAGCTGGGAGCCATTTCCAAGGCACAAAAAGCCAACATGTGTGCAGATGCCTTAGTGCCCTCAGTAATCATTGTGATAAAGATTCAGTCACTGGGAGCTGTTGAAAAGCTGACATTTTTATTGCACTGCGTCACGGCAAGGCATTAAACTGGTACAGTATCATAATAACTACTCTGATCTATAGTAAAGTTGTGTTAAAGGTGATGTAAGAAGAGAAGTGTATTTACACTGTCATTTTTAAATTCAATTGTGTATTGTATCAGACACTGTGAAGCACAGAATACACACCAAGTATAATCTGTATCAGTTGCAATAACAAAAATTCTCATTACAAATAATTTCTACTAAAATCAGTTCAAAGGTAAAATACCAAGCACATAGAGGTCTTAGGTTAAGCGGAGGTGGGCAACATGGTAAATGTCATCACTGGCAACAAAAACATGAACGTACAAATAGCTGCAGTTGTTTCTCAGGTGTTAACAGTGATTGTAGTGCACAACCACCAGCTTGAATGCCAGATAATATGCAGCCAATAGGATGTGACATACTACAATATGTTGCCCTAGAACCATATGTGCAAAATTAGAACAGTTTAACAAGTTTGTTATATTTCTTGACCCACACTGGCTATGAGGCACTTTACATGAGCCACAACCCAGGCCTAGAAAGAGGAAAGGCTTAACTCATGTCTCTGCCATCCTCAGCATATAATAAGTTTATCAAATTATGATTAAAACAGAGACGTATTTGCAAAATAAAGGTGATCAACCAAGGCCATTTACTTTATATTGCCACAAATGTGATTTTGTCTGTGTAGGCTTTGTGTGCCTCTAGTTTTGGAAGCTACTCCTTTACAGTGTTTTTGTGAATACTATGTAATCTTCAGTGAAGTTTTCTGGCAAAGAAATCTAACCCAGCTTTACCCTTATAGCTCAATATTCATATTCTCATATT